>NC_089514.1:2510423-3110423 GCF_036850995.1 Saccopteryx leptura | reverse complement strand
CCTAGGTCGGCTCCTATTTTCTGCGTAACCAACCACCGGGAGGTTTGATGGTGCTCAACCTTCTGATCTGAGTCAGCAATTCGGGCTTTAGCCCGAATTGAAAGAGTTCATCCGGGCTCCCCCAGGGTGGTGGCAGGGCTCCCCAGGCTGGTGACATGGCTCCTCGGGCTGGTGGCAGGGCTCCCCGGGCCGGTGGCAGGGCTCCCCAGGCTGGTGGCAGGGCTCCCCGGGCCGGTGGCAGGGCTCCCCGGGCCGGTGGCATGGCTCCCCGGGCCGGTGGCAGGGCTCCCCGGGCTGGTGGCAGGGCTCCCGGGCTGGTGACATGGCTCCCCAGGCCGGTGGCAGGGCTCCCCGGGCCGGTGGCAGGGCTCCCCGGGCTGGTGGCAGGGCTCCCGGGCTGGTGACATGGCTCCCCAGGCCGGTGGCAGGGCTCCCCGGGCCGGTGGCAGGGCTCCCCGGGCCGGTGGCAGGGCTCCCGGGCTGGTGACATGGCTCCCCAGGCCGGTGGCAGGGCTCCCCGGGCCGGTGGCAGGGCTCCCCGGGCCGGTGGCAGGGCTCCCGGGCTGGTGACATGGCTCCCCGGGCCGGTGGCAGGGCTCCCGGGCTGGTGACATGGCTCCCGGGCTGGTGACATGGCTCCCCGGGCTGGTGGCAGGGCTCCCCGGGCCGGTGGCAGGGCTCCCGGGCTGGTGACATGGCTCCCCAGGCTGGTGGCAGGGCTCCCCGGGCCGGTGCCAGGGCTCCCTCATGGGTCTGCTGTGAGCAGGCTGGTGACGGCCTCAGTTATCTTGTAAGTGACTGGAGTTCAGACGTGACGACAGAAGAAACTGAACAGCAGGTCGCCAAGTGTCCACAGTCTAGTTCACCTTGTTGTGATCGCGGTTACTGAAAGCAGCCCGAGAGAAGGCGAACCCCAATCTGCAATCCCTCTCTGACTGTCTCGCTGGGCTTTTGTCTCTTCTGGCCAAACCAGGCCCCCGGCTAAGCCCAGAGTCAATGTGGGAGGAAACTCTCTGAGTCACCAAAGTCTTGGATTCTAGGTGGAGGGTGTGGTGGAGAGTGTGGCCGTTTCTATAGACAATCTACCAAACTATGAATGGATTCTGCAGTACGTGTGCAAATCTTAACAACTGTTCATCATTAGATCACCGTTGGCACATATGTGTTAAACTAATAATGGCATATTTACTGTACACCGGGCATCGTTCCGATGGTTCCAATGGACGTCCCACGTACCATGACTTCCCAGCAGTAGCCAAATTCTATAGCATCTTCTATTAGCTTCCTGAATAATTGGAGATATGGAGTAATTCTACAAACTGACAATGTTTCCTCAACTAATGAATGTGGAGCCAAGATTCAATCCAAGACAATTAACCTCACATTACATGGTGTTCTACTAAACTAATGCCTTGAAGAAGACAGAAAAGAAATCAAGAAAGGAAGGAAGGAAGGAAGGAAGGAAGGAAGGAAGGAAGGAAGGAAGGAAGGAAGGAAGGAAGGAAGGAAGGAAAGGAGGGAGGCAGGGAGGGAGGGAGAGAGGGAGGGAGGAAGGAAGGAAGAGAGAGGAGAGAGAAATAGCAGATTTTCTAGAAATGTGATTAGATATAAAGTATATATGAAGAAATAATCTCATAGTCAGCCTTGTAACCCAATCCATGAGCATTGATTTATTGACTATGCTACAACAGCTAAGCATGATGCTAAATATGAACTCTTTACAATGTAGAGGATAAAACTACTAATGCCACCCATGTAAGTCTCCAGATTGCTCACCCAGGTTCACATCTATGAAGCAGTCACCAAAAATAGGACAGGGACATTTCACTGACACCAGACACTTCTATTTTGGAAAAATCAAATACATAAATTACAAGACTCCTATTCTGGGATGGAGGATGATTTTTTTTTTTTTTTTTCAGAGACAGAGAGAGAGTCAGAGAAAGGGATAGATAGGGACAGACAGACAGGAACGGAGAGAGATGAGAAGCATCAATCATCAGTTTTTCGTTGTGACACCTTAGTTGTTCATTGATTGCTTTCTCATATGTGTCTTGACTATGGGCCTTCAGCAGAGCGAGTAACCCCTTGCTCGAACCAGCGACCTTGGGTCCAAGCTGGTGAGCTTTTTGCTCAAACCAGATGAGCCTGCGCTCAAGCTGGTGACCTTGGGGTCTCGAACCTGGGTCCTCCGCATCCCAGTCCGATGCTCTATCCACTGCGCCACCGCCTGGTCAGGCGAGGATCATCATTTAACACACCCACCCGCATGCACACACAGATAAACTCATCCATTAAATGGCCTGCCCATATAATTTAGCAAGAGAGTAAATCCCTTTCCACACCTAAACAAGAACAATTAAGTAGCCATCTATGTCTCTCAGTTCATATTCCCCTGGAATCATTGCCCTCTTGTCCGGCAATGTGTTTGGGGCCAGGGTCGATGACCAGCACATAGCTTGTTGTTTTTTTAATGGACTGTATTGGGGTGACAGTGGCTAATAAAATTATATAGACTTCAGGAATATAACTCTATCACACATCAACTCTATATTGTATTGTGCTGCTCACCACCCCACCTGGCTTGTTTTATTTATTTTTTATTTTTTTATAATTTTTATTTATTTATTTATTTATTTATTCATTTTAGAGAGGAGAGGGAGAGACAGAGATAGAGAGAGAGAGAGAGAGAGAGAGAGAGAGAGAGTAGGGGGGAGGAGCTGGAAGCATCAACTCCCATATGTGCCTTGACCAGGCAAGCCCAGGGTTTCGAACCGGCGACCTCAGCATTTCCAGGTCAACGCTTTATCCACTGCGCCACCACAGGTCAGGCCCACCTGGCTTGTTTTAAATCAGTCAGTTTAAGGAAAGACGTCTAGCTCACTCGCCTCCCAACGTGGCAGGCAATTCCTCTCGTTGAATTGCCCCCTTTAAATCTGTCTCATAGTGTACACTCAGTCCCTTTTTATTATAAACCAGCCAGGACGGAGGGAGCTAGTGCCCAGGCACAGGTCAGATTACACTTGTTCTTCATCAACGCTCTGTCCACCGTCACAAAGCCTTGGCGGAAGCTCCGACGTCCCTCAGGGCCCACAAGCACCCCGGGGCTGAGTTGTCGCTCCAGACGTCCACAAAGAAGGATCAGACATAAAATCTTTCTCGCTGGGACAGCCGGGAAAGACAAGAGCCCACTGGATTCGGTGTTTTTCTTCCGTCTCATCTCCTGGCTGTGAGTTGAGCTGCTGTCCGCCTCACCTTTTCTTTCATTTCCGAGATCAAGGCAGCCTTCCGCCCGCCCGGCTCTCAGGAACGTGCCCTGGCTGCCGAAATGAGTCGTGTCCGTCCACCCATGCCCCTGGCCCCCCTCGCTGTGGATCCGGGGCCGCCCGCACACTCCCGCCTCCCCTTGCTGGGCGCCGGAGCCCGGTGATGCCTGTGTCCGGCTCACGACGTGTCTGGCTTGACAAGTGAAGAGGGCTTTTAAAAAACTGAACTAGCCTGACCTGTGGTGGCGCAGTGGATAAAGCGTCGACCTGGAAATGCTGAGGTCACTGGTTCAAAACCCTGGGCTTGCCTGGTCAAGGCACATATGGGAGTTGATGCTTCCTGCTCCTCCCCCCTTCTCTCTCTCTGTCTCTCTCTCCTTTCTCTCCCTCTCTGTCTCTCTCTCCTCTCTAAAAATGAATAAATAAAATAAAATAAAAAACCGTAACTAGATTTCTATTCCCCGAGAGGCACTCTTCCCACAGCGGGTCACTCGTGTGTGTCACCCGCCCTGGCTCACCACGGAGCTGTGGCCTCTCCCTCCCTGCGTGTCCATGGCCGGGAGTCTAGGCTGGGGCAGAGCGTGGGTCCACTGAAGATGAACAGAGGAATCCGACTGAGAGAAGGTGGGCACAGCAAAAGTGTGAGTGGAGCCCAATGGTCTACAAAGAGGACGCGGCGTCTTATTGAGGCACGGGAGGAGATGCGGAGGGAGGAGGGGAGAGCATGGGGGTGGCCTGGTCCGTATGTCACCTGGGTGACTCGGGGGTCAGGGCCGAGGGCGGGTTTGCAGGATGACCCTGCCAGCCTTGCGGGGAGTTGGGAGGCCATTGCTCTACCCCAGGGCAGGCGGAGTATGGGGAAACCAGGAATCTAACACCTGGAAATGAAGAACCCGATGAAACAGAATTAGCGGGACAAAACGACACGTGTCTGAGGAATGGGAGGAAAGCGTCACCTGGTGCGACAGAGGGACCCCTGCTCATTCTCTGAGACGGTCCATGTGGACGGAGGTGACTGGCCGTAGTCACAGCCCAGGCCACCACTGACCTGACTTGAACTTGAAGCAGCAGATGACAGGCAGAGAGCGGGATGAAGTCAAGGTCTCCTGTGAAAGGCGGGAGGCGGTCGGATCCAGACACGAATGGCCGCCTTCCCACCCGGGCTCCTGTGTGAGCTGCGAGGTCAGTCTCTCCGTCCGTCCGTCCATCCATGGAGCAGAGGACAGGGTGGTCTCTGCAGCGTCCGAGGCGCACTCTGCATGTCAGCTCGGGAATGCCCTCTCAGCCCACCAGGGAGGACAGCCACCCCCCAGGCTGCCCCTAAAGGCGGCTGCGCAGGCCCGGCCGGAGGGAGGGGGACTCTGCCAACGGCACAGGGTGACCCGAGGGAGGACTCTCCATGGGCCTGGCAGAACCGAACCGTGCTTACCGCCGGGCCGCAGCTGGACGCCCCTCCTCCACACCTCACCTCCTGGCGTGGGTCCCACACCCCAGCAGAGTGAACATGGTGCCTTTCCGGGATCTTCCTCCAGGATTTCTCCCCAATAAACGTTTTGCCAGTTTCAACTGGTGTGGGCACCTGGGTCGCTGAGGACCCCAAGAAACACCGTCGGGGAAGGGGAGATATAAGGTCACATCGGGATCTGGCTTCATCCTGTAAAACACGTTATTGGAACCCGGAATCTGAGGCTCAGTGTGGCTTTGGGTACAATTTATATCTATTTAGGTAGCACGATATCTTTCCTCTTTATAACTGTATGGATTGGATGCCCATTTGTTTTTCTTAAAAAAATAAAATAAAATAAAACCCACCAAAACCTTGGAGTAAGGTGATTAATATACATTAAAGAAATAGGAGACCACATATTCCTTTCATTGTTGTAGATAGAGAATTGATTCTCAATTATAAGAATATTTTCAGTCTATTTATGCTTCAAGAAATAGCTGGGGAAAAGAATGTTCTTTTCGTTACTTTTGAGAATTCCTCCGGGTTCCCTGCTGCCTCAAACTTAGTAAGAAAATTACAAACGTATCCCCGTCTGTTTTAGTAGGGAGGCTGGGTACGGGTGACACTTCCCGTGTGAACGGAGGACGGGTTACCTGTCAGGCCCCGCGGTGACTGTGTAAGCCGTGTTGTTATTTGCTCTCTCCCTCGGGGTGTGTGACACGGTGCTTTCTTTCCGTGGTCGTCGTAAACGATGCCAGTTAACCTTCACTGTCTCGGCTTATAGGAAGAATGGACATCACGCTTCCTGGCCCCCTTGTGTGGCATCCGGAATGTGACTCATTGAAGCCAGAGAAAGTGACGCGGGAGGTGATGTCTCAGTTCCGGCTCAAGTCATCTCATCGCCCAGGGAGGGGCCTCCAGTGTTTCCTTCACAGCAACCTTAGCCACACGCAACTTTCTAATCACTGGCTGCCCGTGCCGCTTGGGTTCTGGTGTCAGAAACGAGGTACCAGCGCCCCAGTGGACCCCGACACACACACAGGTGAAGAATGAGAAATAGGCCTTTGCGAACAGAAATCATGAACAGAAGTCATTAGTTTTGTTGTTGTTGCCGTATCTCCCGGGAACCACCTCCCAGGACTGACGGCTGCCGCAGCCAAAACCATGGGCTCTAAGACACCTGGCGTTGCCTTAGAGGCATGCCGGCAAGCAACGGGGTCAAGGACAGTGCAGTGGAGGCCGAGCGCGCCAGCTCCTGCTTTTGGTGAAGCTGTCACCTGCCGTCATGACTTCTGGTGAGTAACATGCGCAACAAAAGAGGCGACGCAGCCACAGCTCAGCTGAAGGATGGTGAGGAGCTCCTCACAGGGTGGGGGAGGGGGGAGGCATCGCTTTAATTAACAGATGACAAGAGGAGCTAACGATCAAGTAAAACTTGATAAGTTGGGTGTCACTTAGGTGTAACACTCGGAATATCAAGAGAATAACATCTAGAAAATGAAGAGTAACTGTCTGTTTAACAGAAGATGTCGCCAATGCCCATGAGTACCCAGAGTATAGGAAAAAAAAAAAAAATCTTCCACAAATCAGTAGAAATGACAGGCAGTCCCACCAGAAGAGAAGCAAAAACTTGAACATGTCCTTCATAAAATAGGCTGTCCAAAAAAAAAAAACAATAAACATATTAGAAGGGTATTAAACTTCATTATTGATGGAAGTGAATGAATAAACTCTTGGTATAATATACTTTGAACACAAATTTACGTATTATCTTTTCTTTTTAAGTAGTTGAAGTCTGCAAGGATTGCTATTTCATGACTTTTATTTTTTGTGATAATTAAATTTTTTTTAAAAATCACGTTACAGTAATATAACATGCAGTTTTATAAAAATATGATAAAAGCATGTGGTAGATGTAATTGACATCTATCATTAGTTTAAATTAAGTAAAGACATTATCTTTACTATGGATCCATTGGAGACTTTTGTGTAAAAGGGAAGCATGCTATGAGATCTTGTATCTTGGCATATTTGGGTTTTAATTATCCTCGAAATGATTGTGTCTTTATTCATAAATTATTGTTAAGCATGCTAAAAAAGACTAAGATAAAAATAAAATTAAATGACCGGCAATGATGCAATGATAATATCAATCATCCACATTTCATCACCCTTCACATTTTTAATTGGGTTGTCCAAAATATTTCATCCAGAAAACGTAATCTGAGCAGGCTCATTGTTAACAGCATTCACTGAACACACCAGAGGATTCATTTTCCAAAATAATGCCCCAAAGTGGCAAAGAGATGGTGTCAGACATTCTCAGTGATTCCGTTATTTCGTGAACCAGAATGTGAACGTAAACAGATTGAAGTTCCCAATCTGGACGACTCCCCTGGTCTCCACGTTCCTAGTGTCCACTGCCTCGTGAATGTCTGCTCTGGGACATGGCGTCGGCTTCTCAACCACTAACATCAGCCCAGGGGAAGGTTGGAGCGCGCAGCTGAGCGGGCGTGAGGTTCTGAGAGTCCTCTCTGTTGTCTACAACACCTCTTTCTCTTTGGTTGCCTTAGCCAGAAACATAGTAACACCCCCCCCAATTTCTCCCTTTTTCCAACCCTTCACATTGAATCCATCAACTGCACCTGACAGGTCCTCCCCCCCCCCCAACCAAAAAGAAATATATCTTACACGTGTACACTATTATCCGTTCACAATGGCATTCATCAAGTCTTCTAACCACGTCAGACTGCCCCATTGTAGTCTCAGGTCCATCGCTTACACGGCAGCTGGAGCAATGACTAGCAGAAGAAAATCTAGTCCTCACACTGAGGTTCACACAAGATCATTCCCTGGGTCCAGTTGTGGCCTTTAAACTAGAGCCAAGATTTCAGACCAGGTAATCCTATCCACTTTTAAAACCTCACGGGAATGCATTTTCCCTGCCTTACTATTTTCCAAACACAGTGCTTTGTTGTTTGTTAGTTTGGTCCACAGAACTGTTCCAGCCCTTTCTCACTCACCATATTTGCACTTGAATTAGCATGTCACAGGCCTGGCTGGTGCAATCTCATCTTCTTGTTTCAAGATCTACATCTTCAGGGGTGAGTTTTCTGGTTACTAAGCCAAAAAAAGAAAAGAATTTTCTAAATAACCCCTACTTTATCTATATTCCAAGACCCTATTTATTTTATTTTTCACATGGATTACAAGTTTATAACGGTTGTATATATATTTTTCTCATTGTCTTGTTCCATTCTCTCCTCCAGCGTCATACAAGGTCCAGGAGGATACAGACCGGCCACATCTGTCTTCTTCCTTGTTTTACATCCCAGAAGCCCAGTGCAGGGCCCACCACATGGCCATTGCTCAAGGAACACTTGTTCAATGCATTTATTCATAAGGGTTCGGCTTGCAAGTCTTTGGTTTTAATCAGCGATATGTATTTGCAATCGAAAACTAAAGCAGTGTGGTTAAACAGTTATATTTCACTGGAAGGAAATAAATTATGCTATTCAAACTTGAAGATTAGAAAGTCAACTTCTCTTTCATAGTACACACACACATACAGGAAAAAAAATGGCCTTAGCCTTCCATTATAAATTTTTAAAAACATAGTACTTACCTTTTCTTTCCTTGTCCAATATGAAAGTCTCATGTACCGAATTCTAAGTCCATTTCCGCACATTCTTCCACAGGGCACTTCTCAGGTAATTAGGATTCTATACTCAGTTGGGTTAGTTTTTTATTAGATGGGAAATAAAGCCAAAAAAAAAAATTTAAGACGAAGTGGAAAGGAACACGCAAATTAAAGAACGTAGGGATAGGCATCTGGCGTGAAAAATCAGGAATTGAACAAAAGGTAAGTGAGAAGAGAGGCAACTTACCAGCCTGACCCCTCTCTGCAGGGGAAGGCGCATGAAGAGAAAACCTAGTTTCTCTGACATATTGTCATTCTGCTCATTCATCTGCCTCCCGCCTCCAGCAGCAAGCGCAGGCTCGTCCACAAAGTATAGGATTTCACAGAAAGTCGCGTTCAACTCCCAAAATGCAAACATAGGGAATACAATAAACATTTCCTGAGCTATGTGTGAATATATATATATTTACAAATAGCTTGTGAGCCTCTCAGCTTTCGTAGCTGTGAGATAACCTATTTTCCCTCACACAAAGTCTAAAATCCTCTGTCTCTCCACCATCACTGCCACGCGAGGAAGGAGAATGAGATCTCGGGAAGTTAGAACAAACGCACTCTAACAGTCAAGACGAGCTCCCATCAACCAAGAGGGTGACAGACAGAAGGCTCTTGAGCTCCCCTCCGCCCACAGACAGGCCACGTGTGCAGCCCCACACGGTATTTTCTAGGAAAGAGACCCAGAAAACGAGCTGAGCATCCCCGGCGCGTTGGGAGAATCCAAATGGGTCGGAGAGGCTGGGACACACGTGTCATCGTCTCCCACCCTGCTTCGCTCTCTTCCACCCGGCGGACACCTTCAGCTCTCAGCGTCTCCCTGAGGATGGCCCATCTAGCAACCCCCAAACTGAAGAGCCCGCTGCAGGGATGGGTCCCAGACACCTAGCTCTGGGAGCCAAGCTGGGGCTGGTGTCGATGAGACCCACAGGGCGCGTAGCAAACACAGAAGTCACATGTACTCAGCAAGCCCACGGAACCTCCTGGTGACTGTCTGCCAGGAGTCCCCACCGACAGACTAGACAAAGCCCCCCCTCTCCCAGGGAGGGAAGGGGCTGGTGCACCTGTCTGCAGCCCAGCTTTTCTGGCTGCTGCTCCCTCAGACAGGGTGACGCATGTCTAGTTATGCGTGTATCTGTATGTCATATCCAGACAAAGACAGATACTGCGTGATATCACTGACACGTGAAGATTTAAAACAAAAAAAAAATAAAACTGATGGAAGCAGGGAGTGTAACTGTGGTAGCCAGGGGCCGAGGGATGGCAGAATAAGACGTTGGTAGAATGGTATAAGACTTCAGTTGTAAGACCAGTAAGGTCTGAGGATATAACATATACCGTGGTGACTGTAGTTGATAACACTGTGTTGTAGAATTAAAACTCGTTAAGTGAGTAGAACTTAAGTGTTTACACAAACACACACACACACACACACACATACACACAAAAGGTGAATATGTCGAGACAATGGATTTGTGAATGAACTCAAAGCGAGGACTCTTTCTACGGAGTACACATAGGACAAGTCATCGCCTTGCCCCTTTTAAATGTCTTAAGATTTTCTTGATCTATTTGACCTCAGTACAGCTGAAAAAAAAAACAAAAAAAAAAAACAAAACCCAAAGCAAATGAGCCCACTCACCCGTATGGAACTTCTAATGAGAAACCCTAACCTTTATTCTAACGGTGTCGCTCTCCTTCCCTCCCGAGCGCGTGATCATTTCTTCTGAAGCTTTGACAAATGTATAGGAATGAGCTCCATCCCACAAAACTATAATTAATAGGTTTGAAATTGTGCCTTTGGAAGCTGGATGTTTGAAATGCCCCGCAGGGAATTGTCATGTACAGCTGGAGTTGAGAACCGTCACTGTAATAAAAGAATAATACAGTCAGCATCCTGGGTGTCATCCCAAGAGAGTCAGCGTTCAGCACACGTTCACCTCCCATCATAAGGATGAGACGCTCTGAGTGACACAGAAACACTCAGCACTTTCCCAGGTTCAAGTCTCCTAACGAGTGATGGGCGAGGATGGAATTCACCGTCTCTGACGGACTGACACGCCCGTGTCGCTGTCCCCAAGTCCACATGCTGAAACCCGAAGCCCAGCGGGAAGGACAACGTCTCTGCTTGTTTGTTTCCCTCAGAACCCACCTATATGCCTCCCATTCTTAACACTTAAATATTTAAGTGTTATTTTAATCTTTTCCTAAAGTAAAATTACCGTTTTACCTCCCCCCACCACCACCACCTGTATAAAACAACTTTATCTAGGATCATTCGAGAGTCCACCGTTTACTAGAACCAATTCCATTTCCCAAGACTCTGACTGGTCCACGTGGTTCTGAATGAAGACTGACTGGTCCACGTGGTTCTGAATGAAGACTCTGAATGGTCCACGTGGTTCTGAATGAAGACTCTGACTGGCGCACGTGGTCCTGAATGAAGACTCTGACTGGTCCACGTGGTTCTGAATGAAGACTGACTGGTCCACGTGGTTCTGAATGAAGACTCTGAATGGTCCACGTGGTTCTGAATGAAGACTCTGACTGGCGCACGTGGTCCTGAATGAAGACTCTGACTGGTCCACGTGGTTCTGAATGAAGACTGACTGGTCCACGTGGTTCTGAATGAAGACTCTGACTGGCGCACGTGGTTCTGAATGAAGACTCTGACTGGTCCACGTGGTTCTGAATGAAGACTGACTGATGCACGTGGTCCTGAATGAAGACTCTGACTGGCGCACGTGGTTCTGAATGAAGACTCTGACTGGTGCACGTGGTTCTGAATGAAGACTCTGACTGGTCCACGTGGTTCTGAATGAAGACTCTGACTGGTGCACGTGGTTCTGAATGAAGACTCTGACTGGTGCACGTGGTTCTGAATGAAGACTCTGACTGGTCCACGTGGTTCTGAATGAAGACTGACTGGTGCACGTGGTTCTGAATGAAGACTCTGACTGGCCCACGTGGTTCTGAATGAAGACTCTGACTGGTCCACGTGGTTCTGAATGAAGACTCTGACTGGTCCACGTGGTTCTGAATGAAGACTCTGACTGGTCCACGTGGTTCTGAATGAAGACTCTGACTGGCGCACGTGGTCCTGAATGAAGACTCTGACTGGTGCACGTGGTTCTGCATGAAGACTCTGGTCCACGTGGTTCTGAATGAAGACTGACTGGTGCACGTGGTTCTGAATGAAGACTCTGACTGGTCCACGTGGTTCTGAATGAAGACTCTGACTGGTCCACGTGGTTCTGAATGAAGACTGACTGGTGCACGTGGTCCTGAATGAAGACTCTGACTGGCGCACGTGGTTCTGAATGAAGACTCTGACTGGTGCACGTGGTTCTGAATGAAGACTCTGACTGGTGCACGTGGTTCTGAATGAAGACTCTGACTGGTCCACGTGGTTCTGAATGAAGACTCTGACTGGTGCACGTGGTTCTGAATGAAGACTCTGACTGGCGCACGTGGTTCTGAATGAAGACTCTGACTGGTGCACGTGGTTCTGAATGAAGACTCTGACTGGCGCACGTGGTTCTGAATGAAGACTCTGACTGGTGCACGTGGTTCTGAATGAAGACTGACTGATGCACGTGGTTCTGAATGAAGACTCTGACTGGTCCACGTGGTTCTGAATGAAGACTCTGACTGGCGCACGTGGTTCTGAATGAAGACTCTGACTGGTCCACGTGGTTCTGAATGAAGACTCTGACTGGTGCACGTGGTTCTGAATGAAGACTGACTGGTCCACGTGGTTCTGAATGAAGACTGACTGGTGTACGTGGTTCTGAATGAAGACTCTGACTGGTGCACGTGGTTCTGAATGAAGACTGACTGGTCCACGTGGTTCTGAATGAAGACTCTGACTGGTGCACGTGGTTCTGAATGAAGACTGACTGGTCCACGTGGTTCTGAATGAAGACTGACTGGCGCACGTGGTTCTGAATGAAGACTCTGACTGGTCCACGTGGTTCTGAATGAAGACTGACTGGTCCACGTGGTTCTGAATGAAGACTCTGACTGGTGCACGTGGTTCTGAATGAAGACTCTGACTGGCACACGTGGTCCTGAATGAAGACTCTGACTGGCGCACGTGGTTCTGAATGAAGACTCTGACTGGTGCACGTGGTTCTGAATGAAGACTCTGACTGGTGCACGTGGTTCTGAATGAAGACTCTGACTGGCACACGTGGTTCTGAATCAGACACCGATTTTGTCTCTCACGTCAACGTCCTGCGGGCCAGGCACTGGGAGATATAGAAATGAAACCAACAGACAAAACATCTGCCGTTATTGAGTAGTCTGCTGAGATAACAGACAATGGCAAAATCAATACGCACGTCCAGAGTCTAAGAGGCAAGAACAAATCCGAATAGCAGAGAGGTAACCGCGGAATAGGACCGGATGCATTTTAGCAGGGAGTCAATAAAGGCGAGGAGTCAATAAAGGCTTTGCAGAGGAAGGGATGTTGATGGACAGGAAGGGAAAGAAGGAAGTAAGTAGTCATGAAGATTTTAGGACCAGAGAAGGTCCAGGGACCCGTGAAGGCACAGATTCCGAATCGGACATTCTCACAAGGTGTTGAAGGAGGAGCAGGACAACCAGCGTGGCTGGACCGAGGAGTAGGATGAGGAGACAGATTCAGAGAACTGGTAACGCAGAGGCAGGGGATGAACTCTCTCGCTCGTTTGCTTTCCGAGTGAGGTGGTCTACCTCCGACGTGATCTCAGCAGTTGAAGAGTCACCGAAGTTCACACGATGAGAGATCCCTCTGGCCACCGCCAGTTGAAAGTAAATCTGCCGGGTACAAGGACAAAGAAGTGACTTAAAAACCTATGACAAGAGTGTGTTACGCGATGACAATTTCCTTGTCTAAGCTAGTGGATATGGAAGAGGGTAGACGGGGGTCAGTGCGGGTTACGTCTGAAGGTGGGCGAGCTGGAATGTCTCCACGAGCCCGTCGGCTACGCAGTCCAAGTAATCATCCGTATTTCAGCGATGTCCTGTGTTGCTCAGCAGCCTTACGGGAGTGGCTCCGGCCAGGTAGAACTCACGACGCCACCCTCGGGCAAGTCTCACTGACGACAGCTTCTATTGAGGCCAAATCTGTATATTTACTTTCCTTTCCCAGTGCTCTGGGGGAGACATCCAAAGTCACAGGGAAAAAATACAATGTCTTTTTTTTCCCCCACTTGTTCCCAAAGGACTGTCCTTATCATGGTTTTACTCCTCCTGGCGCTCACAGTCTTTTTTTTTTTTTTTTTTTTTTTTACAGAGACAGAGAGTGAGTCAGAGAGAGAGAGAGATAGACAAGGACAGACAGACAGGAACGGAGAGAGATGAGAAGCATCAATCATTAGTTTTTCATTGCGCATTGCAACACCTTAGTTGTTCATTGATTGCTTTCTCATATGTGCCTTGACCGCGAGCTTTCAGCAGACCGAGTAGCCCCTTGCTGGAGCCAGCGACCTTGGGTTCAAGCTGGTGAGCTTTTGCTCAAACCAGATGAGCCCGCGCTCAAGCTGGCAACCTCAGGGTCTCGAACCTGGGTCCTCTGCATCCCAGTCCAACGCTCTATCCACTGCGCCACCGCCTGGTCAGGCTGCAGTCTTAGGATTCCCTTCAACCTGTCTCCTGCGGAGTAACTTAAAGACTAATTTCCATTTTTTCTCACCCGTGCTGATTCTGCTCCCCAGCTTCTCTCTCCCCTTGCAGAGCAAAGCCCCGATGTAATGGAGGAGAGGGGGGTTGTTGGACTCGGCCAGGGGGGCGTGGGGTTACTGCCCCCCTTGGTTCCGCTTCACTGGAACCATCAAAGACGCTACTCGTGTTCCCTAACCCGCATCTTGCCGCAGACCAATCCCTGGCTGAGTGTTAACGCAGAGAGCACCGTGTTCAGCACGGAGAAGGGACATGTAGTCACACACACCGTGTGTTATTTCTCTTGCGCCTCACAGTCAGGAATGTGACATTTGCCTTCTGTGGCCTGAACAACATACTTGGAACCTTTTTTTTTAAATCTTTACCTTACTTCCATTGATTTGCAGTTTCTCTCTCTCTTAGCTCTCTAATAAATTCTGTCATTTATCCTTTTTATTTTTGTTTATCTCTTTCCTTGTTAAATGGTGATCCCTTTTTTTTGTGTAAATGTTTGTATAAAAAAAATAATGATACAGTTCAGTCGCAGGTCCCTGGGCGGTTCCTCTCCTCATTAGGAGATATTTAGCTCCCAACCGTAAGACCTCTCACTCAGTCAGAGCCTACCTAAGTGTTTCGATGCGAGTGGAGGCTTAGCAGGAATCCAGATGAAGTTGCTAAATCTTGAGAGAAGTGCTAAAGGCACTTTGCTTGCCACAATGTTTCATTTGGGTGCAAACATTACAGAGAGATTGGATATGAGAAGAGTCCTGCTCGCGGGACTATAATTGGAAACCGAGACGAGACAGAGAGCTGGGAAACGGATGAGAGAGAAACCATGGAGACACATACAACTCCAAATTAAGAACAGCCATCAAGCGTGTGAAAGCGAACGTTTCTGACAGTGCAAGGCGGATTATTAGAAAGCAGGCCTGTGTTATGTAATTTGGAGATAACAAAGATGAAACCGTTGGATGTGTGTGTGTGTGTGTGTGTGTGTGTGTGTTCACATAATAGATTTTCAAGCCTGTTTTGCTACACTCCGAGGTTAGCATCTACTGTGTGAACTAAGGCTCAGGCATGAGCCAGAACAGGGACCACAAAACTGAGCTTGTGATAATTGTATGTACGTACTTGTTGATTTTTTTCCCTCTTGTTAGCCAGGGGTCCCCAAACTATGGCCCGTGGGCCACATGCGGCCCCCTGAGGCCATTTATCCGGCCCCGCTGCACTTCTGGAAGGGGCACCTCTTTCACTGGTGGTCAGTGAGAGGAGCATAGTTCCCATTGAAATACTGGTCAGTTTATTGATTTAAATTTCCTTGTTCTTTATTTTAAATATTGTATTTGTTCCCGTTTTGTTTTTTTACTTTAAAATAAGATATGTGCAGTGTGCATAGGGATTTGTTCATAGTTTTTTTTTATAGTACGGCCCTCCAACAGTCTGAGGGACAGTGAACTGGCCCCCTGTGTAAAAAGTTTGGGGACCCCTGTGTTAGACCATATATATATATATATATATATATATATATATATATATATATATATATTTACGAGCTGGGAAATGACCAGATTACAACTGTTGCCCCGTTGAAATTTTTTTTTTTTTGTATTTTTCTGGAAACGGGGAGAGACAGTCAGACAGACTCCCGCATGTGCCCGATCAGGACCTACCCGGCACGCCCACCAGGGGCGACGCTCTGCCTACCAGGGGGCAATGCTCTGCCCCTCCGGGGTGTCGCTCTGCCATGACCAGAGCCACTCTAACGCCTGGGGCAGAGGCCAAGGAGCCATCCCCAGCACCCAGGCCATCTTTGCTCCAATGGAGCCTTGGCTGTGGGAGGGGAAGAGAGAGACAGAGAGGAAGGAGGGGGTGGGGGTGGAGAAGCAGATGGGCGCTTCTCCTATGTGCCCTGGCCGGAATCGAACCCGGGTCCCCTGCACGCCAGGTCGATGCTCTACCATTGAGCCAACCGGCCAGGGCCCCGTTGAAATTTTTAAAAGAACCTCGTTTTACTTTCAGAACACAATAAAATGAAAGTAGAAACCACTAAAAGCAAAGTGAGCTGGGAAACCGCCACATCCTTGGAGGTGAACGAACACACTGCTCAATAGCGCGTGGTTCAGACAGCGAGTCTGGAAAGAAGTGAAAAACAGTTCAGACTCGGAGGAAATGGAAACACAGTTCCCCTAACCGCGTGGAACACAACGGGAGCAGCGCCTCGAGGATTCTTACAGCGTCAAGCGCACATGTTAGAGAAGAATGTGTACTTGGAAATCACTTCCTAAAGGCCTCTGAGATTTTGGATATTTTGGGGGGTTTTGGCATGATCAGGTCCCAGTCACTCTCCTTGGAGCCATTTTAATCGTCAAGGTCTGCATTGGTCCATCAGGAAGGAAGATGTTTAGCATTAAGCATGATGTGTCCTTCTTCCAGAATGATTTTCCAATGGTAACAACCGTCTGGTCTGCGCCCAGCGATTGTAACGGCCCCACAGAAGCGGAGGAAGCTCCCGTGTCCAGCTCCCCACGACGGCTCCCATGGTCCGCAAATGTGCCGGACACTGCCGCCCGCAGCTCCGGTTCTGGGCACACGGGGGCACGATCGGTCTTTCCACCCAGCAACAGCCCCCTCTCTAGCAGAAAGCAAACAAACTGTCACGTGACGGAGACCATCCCCAGCACAATGTCACGTGATGGAGACCATCCCCAGCAAACAGTCACGTGACGGAGACCATCCCCAGCAAACAAACTGCCACGTGACGGAGACCATCCCCAGCAAACACACTGTCACGTGATGGAGACCATCCCCAGCAAACAGTCACGTGACGGAGGCCAATCCCCAGCAAACACACAGTCACGTGATGGTGACCATCCCCAGCAAACACACTGTCACGTGATGGTGACCACCCCCAGCAAACAAACTGTCACGTGACGGAGACCATCCCCAGCAAACAAACAGTCACGTGATGGAGACCATCCCCAGCAAACTGTCACGTGACGGAGACCATCCCCAGCAAACAGTCACGTGATGGAGACCATCCCCAGCAAACACACTGTCACGTGACGGAGACCACCCCCAGCAAACTGTCACGTGATGGAGACCATCCCCAGCAAACACACTGTCACGTGACGGAGACCATCCCCAGCAAACAAACTGTCACGTGACGGAGACCATCCCCAGCAAACAAACTGTCACGTGACGGAGACCATCCCCAGCAAACAAACTGTCACGTGACGGAGACCACCCCCAGCAAACAAACTGTCACGTGACGGAGACCATCCCCAGCAAACACACTGTCACGTGACGGAGACCATCCCCAGCCAACTGTCACGTGATGGAGACCATCCCCAGCAAACACACTGTCACGTGACGGAGACCATCCCCAGCAAACACACTGTCACGTGACGGAGACCATCCCCAGCAAACACACTGTCACGTGACGGAGACCATCCCCAGCAAACACACTGTCACGTGATGGAGACCATCCCCAGCAAACTGTCATGTGACGGAGACCATCCTCAGCAAACATACTGTCACGTGACGGAGACCATCCCCAGCAAACACGCTGTCACGTGACGGAGACCATCCCCAGCAAACACACTGTCACGTGACGGAGACCATCCCCAGCAAACAAACTGTCACGTGACGGAGACCATCCCCAGCAAACACACTGTCACGTGACAGAGACCATCCCCAGCACAATGTCACGTGATGGAGACCATCCCCAGCAAACAGTCACGTGATGGAGACCATCCCCAGCACATTGTAACGTGATGGAGACCATCCCCAGCAAACTGTCACGTGACGGAGACCATCCCCAGCAAACACGCTGTCACGTGACGGAGACCATCGCCAGCAAACACACTGTCACGTGACGGAGACCATCCCGAGCAAAGAAACTGTCATGTGACAGAGACCATCCCCAGCAAACAAACTGTCACGTGACGGAGACCATCCCCAGCAAACAAACTGCCACGTGACGGAGACCATCCCCAACAAACACACTGTCACGTGACGGAGACCATCCCCAGCAAACAAACTGTCACGTGACAGAGACCATCCCCAACAAACACACTGTCACGTGACAGAGACCATCCCCAGCACAATGTCACGTGACGGAGACCATCCCCAGCAAACAGTCACGTGATGGAGACCATCCCCAGCACAATGTCACGTGATGGAGACCATCCCCAGCAAACTGTCACGTGACGGAGACCATCCCCAACAAACACGCTGTCACGTGACGGAGACCATCCCCAGCAAACACACTGTCACGTGACGGAGACCATCCCCAGCAAACAAACTGCCACGTGACGGAGACCATCCCCAGCAAACAAACTGCCATGTGACGGAGACCATCCCCAGCAAACAAACTGCCACGTGATGGAGACCATCCCCAGCAAACACACTGTCACGTGATGGAGACCATCCCCAGCAAACAGTCACGTGACGGAGGCCAATCCCCAGCAAACACACAGTCACGTGATGGTGACCATCCCCAGCAAACACACTGTCACGTGATGGTGACCACCCCCAGCAAACAAACTGTCACGTCACGGAGACCATCCCCAGCAAACAAACAGTCACGTGATGGAGACCATCCCCAGCAAACTGTCACGTGACGGAGACCATCCCCAGCAAACAGTCACGTGATGGAGACCATCCCCAGCAAACACACTGTCACGTGACGGAGACCACCCCCAGCAAACTGTCACGTGATGGAGACCATCCCCAGCAAACACACTGTCACGTGACGGAGACCATCCCCAGCAAACAAACTGTCACGTGACGGAGACCATCCCCAGCAAACAAACTGTCACGTGACGGAGACCATCCCCAGCAAACAAACTGTCACGTGACGGAGACCACCCCCAGCAAACAAACTGTCACGTGACGGAGACCATCCCCAGCAAACACACTGTCACGTGACGGAGACCATCCCCAGCAAACAAACTGTCACGTGACGGAGACCATCCTCAGCAAACAAACTGTCATGTGACGGAGACCATCCCCAGCAAACAAACTGTCACGTGACGGAGACCACCCCCAGCAAACAAACTGTCACGTGACGGAGACTATCCCCAGCAAACACACTGTCACGTGACGGAGACCATCCCCAGCCAACTGTCACGTGATGGAGACCATCCCCAGCAAACACACTGTCACGTGACGGAGACCATCCCCAGCAAACAAACTGTCACGTGACGGAGACCATCCCCAGCAAACAAACTGTCACGTGACGGAGACCACCCCCAGCACAATGTCACGTGATGGAGACTATCCCCAGCAAACAGTCACGTGATGGAGACCATCCCCAGCAAACAGTCACGTGATGGAGACCATCCCCAGCACAATGTCACGTGACGGAGACCATCCCCAGCAAACTGTCACGTGACGGAGACCATCCCCAGCAAACAAACTGTCACGTGACAGAGACCATCCCCAGCAAACACACTGTCACATGACGGAGACCATCCCCAGCAAACTGTCACGTGACGGAGACCATCCCCAGCAAACACACTGTCACGTGACGGAGACCATCCCCAGCAAACATGCTGTCACGTGACGGAGACCATCCCCAGCAAACAAACTGTCACATGACGGAGACCATCCCCAGCAAACAAACTGTCACGTGACGGAGACTATCCCCAGCAAACTATCACGTGACGGAGACCATCCCCAGCAAACAAACTGTCACGTGATGGAGACCACCCCCAGCAAACAAACTGTCACGTGACGGAGACCATCCCCAGCAAACAGTCACGTGACGGAGGCCAATCCCCAGCAAACACACAGTCACGTGATGGTGACCATCCCCAGCAAACAAACTGTCACGTGACGGAGACCATCCCCAGCAAACTGTCACGTGATGGAGACCATCCCCAGCAAACACACTGTCACGTGACGGAGACCATCCCCAGCAAACACTCTGTCACGTGATGGAGACCATCCCCAGCAAACAGTCACGTGATGGAGACCATCCCCAGCAAACAGTCACGTGATGGAGACCATCCCCAGCACAATGTCACGTGATGGAGACCATCCCCAGCAAACTGTCACGTGACGGAGACCATCCCCAGCAAACAAACTGTCACGTGACAGAGACCATCCCCAGCAAACACACTGTCACGTGACGGAGACCATCCCCAGCAAACTGTCACGTGACGGAGACCATCCCCAGCAAACACACTGTCACGTGACGGAGACCATCCCCAGCAAACATGCTGTAACGTGACGGAGACCATCCCCAGCAAACAAACTGTCACATGACGGAGACCATCCCCAGCAAACAAACTGTCACGTGACGGAGACCATCCCCAGCAAACTATCACGTGACGGAGACCATCCCCAGCAAACAAACTGTCACGTGATGGAGACCACCCCCAGCAAACAAACTGTCACGTGACGGAGACCATCCCCAGCAAACAGTCACGTGACGGAGGCCAATCCCCAGCAAACACACAGTCACGTGATGGTGACCATCCCCAGCAAACAAACTGTCACGTGACGGAGACCATCCCCAGCAAACTGTCACGTGATGGAGACCATCCCCAGCAAACACACTGTCACGTGACGGAGACCATCCCCAGCAAACACTCTGTCACGTGACGGAGACCATCCCCAGCAAACACACTGTCACGTGACGGAGACCATCCCCAGCAAACACACTGTCACGTGACGGAGACCATCCCCAGCAAACTGTCACGTGACGGAGACCATCCCCAGCAAACAAACTGTCACGTGATGGAGACCACCCCCAGCAAACAAACTGTCACGTGACGGAGACCATCCCCAGCAAACAGTCACGTGACGGAGGCCAATCCCCAGCAAACACACAGTCACGTGATGGTGACCATCCCCAGCAAACAAACTGTCACGTGACGGAGACCATCCCCAGCAAACTGTCACGTGATGGAGACCATCCCCAGCAAACACACTGTCACGTGACGGAGACCAACCCCAGCAAACACTCTGTCACGTGATGGAGACCATCCCCAGCAAACACACTGTCACGTTACAGAGACCATCCCCAGCAAACAAACTGTCACGTGACGGAGACCATCCCCAGCAAACAGTCACGTGACGGAGACCATCCCCAGCACAATGTCACGTGACGGAGACCATCCCCAGCAAACAAACTGTCACGTGACGGAGACCATCCCCAGCAAACAAACTGTCACGTGATGGAGACCATCCCCAGCAAACACACTGTCGCGTGACGGAGACCATCCCCAGCAAACAAACTGTCACATGACGGAGACCATCCCCAGCAAACTGTCACGTGACGGAGACCATCCCCAGCAAACACACTGTCACGTGATGGAGACCATCCCCAGCAAACAAACTGTCACGTGACGGAGACCACCCCCAGCAAACACACTGTCACGTGATGGAGACCATCCCCAGCAAACAAACTGTCACGTGACGGAGACCACCCCCAGCAAACACACTGTCACCTGATGGAGACCATCCCCAGGCGCACCCCTCTTTTCTCTGGTACCTGAGGCTTGCCTGGCGTCACACACACTTTTATCTAATCAACAGAGGGGGCGCACAGATTATGTTGCTAATCCCACTGCACCGTTTGACCCGCACTGGACACAGAGCACGCGGGCACGGCAAGGAGCCTTCTAGTCTGAGAAGAACACCTTGGGACTGGAACCTACGGAAGTAGCCCCCTCTCCTTTGAAGCTAAAAGAAAGAAGTCCACATCCAGGGCCAGTGGGTCAGCAAGGTGTTGACTCAGGGTGATTACCTGCAGGTTTAATTTCCTGGGCTTCTAGGCTGGGAGAAGGGGGGAGGGGGGGGGGAAGTGGCTGTATCCAAACAGAGCAGAGATGATGAGATGATGTTTGACGCCCACTGCAGGAAGGAGAAACTGAGGCACTGAACGGTTCCAGTTCTGGAAAGACTAAATCATGTTCCAAATACAAAAGAAGGTCTCTCTGACTCTGTTTTCCTTTCACTGCTGCGCCAGATTTGGGGATAGATGTCTGTGCAGCTGATGGGACTCGGGTGGGATTGCTTCTCCCCAGCTCTCGGCGGTCCCGCGGGGAGGGGACTTGGAAAGCCGGGGGGGTTCCTTCTGTCTCCTCGCGGTCCACTGGACAGGAATTCTCAGGCTCAGGACTTCGCCAGTCGCCGCCACGTGAAGAGCTCAAACGGAACAAAACCACCGTGCCAGCTGGGAGGGCACGTTGGCACAGAGACAGGCTGCCTCTGCCAGCCCTTTCCACTCACTGCCTCGTTCCAAAAAAAAGGACAGACACCCCTGGTCCCTCCGCGTTGCAGAAGAGGCCGGTGCTTATTTCAGACATCCCCCTCTTCAAAATCTCATTTTGCGTTTCCATCAGCAAAGATTAATTTGCATTTTAATGGCCGTAGCTAGTTATCTTTAAGAGGAGTGATGCGCTTCAAGAACAAGGACATTGGAATCTATTTTTACTTGCTGATCAAAAGCAGCTTATGTCCTGGGCCTTCAGGGATGGGGAATTATCCTGAGAGCCAAAGCCCTGGGATATCACCAAACTCCACAGCGTAAACCGTGATGCACAACCGAGGACCATATTTCTTAGGGAGAAAAAAAAATGACGATGTCATATAAAGCTATCGTTTTTGCCTGAACAGGCAGTGGTGCAGTGGATAGAGCATCGGACTGGGATGCGGAGGACCCCAGGTTTGAGACCCCCGAGGTCGCCAGCTTGAGCGCAGGCTCATCTGGTTTGAGCAAAAGCTCACCAGCTTGAACCCAAGGTCACTGGCTCGAGCAAAGGGCTACTCGGTCTGCTGTAGCCCCAAGGTCAAGGCATAGATGAGAAAGCAATCAATGAACAACTAAGGTGTCGCAACGAAAAACTGATGATTGATGCTGCTCATCTCTCTTCGTTCCTGTCTGTCCCTATTTATCCCTCCAACTGACTCTCGCTCTGTTTCTGTAAATAAATAAATACAGCTATCATTTTATGATAAATAGAAAATACGTTGCAAAGATATTAGACTTCGTAACTGATGAACACATTTATAAATATCTACTGTAGTTGACATTTTATGGATTTAAAATTTTCCAATATACATTGACTTGATGTATTTATTTTTTACTTTTTAAATGTAGGTCTAACAGTTTTGGGGTTTTTTTTGTGTATGACACATACAGTACAGAAACTAATAGAGGTTTTTTCTGCTTCTTTATGTGATGAAAGATTGGTCACAAACATGAGGGCTAAAAGCTTAGAAAAAAGACAATCCTTTTATTTTTATGAGACATCAGTTGAACTTGAGAGTTTAAATCCTTAGTTATGTATTCTTTGAGTTATATTTATAAAAGAAAATGTGTAAAAGAGACTTGAGTTTTTCATGAAATACCATATGTTCCTAGTTCTTTATGGCCAACTCTTTGAAACAGAAGTTTGAAAGCAAAAAAAAAACTATTCAAGTTAAATTGTATATTCACAGAGGGGGCTATTAAAATATTATAACAGTCTATAAGTCTAATTGTGACTATTAAATCTTATTGAATACTTAGAAAACAGTTTTTTGCATTAGTCACAAAAAAGGGAAACTGTCTTGTAAACAAAATTTTTTGTAATAGTTTTTCTAATTATAGTTCCAGTCGATTTAATTAGTTAGGTTTTCCAAGATTTGTTATGATAAGTTTTTGAAAGTCTTTTGAACTGTTGGAAAACTGTCTTAACAGAGTGACTTGGAAGAATATAATTTAACATTAATTGGGAATCAATTTTTTAAGATTATATTACTAATGTCTTTTATTTTAAAGGTTATTGACATGCAAAAAACTTGCCCTAATATGTGATGGTTTAATATTTTTTTCAAAAACTATTGTATTTTTAAAAAAATATAACTTAGCTTAACCTGTGATGGCACAGTGGATAAAATGTCGACCTGGAACACTGAGATGGCTGGTTCAAAGCCCTGGGCTTGCCCAGTCCAGACACATACAGGAAGCACCTACTATATGTTGATGTTTTCCGATTCTCCCCTCTCCTTCTCTCTTTCTCTCTCTCTCTAAATCAATTATATATATATATATATAAAGTATAATTTAATCTTAACACAAGTCATACAGCTCTTAATTCACAAAATAGTTGGATTTGGAAACACAAAGACATATGTGAGTGATATTCCACAATTCCATGGTTGGGTTATGTGTTTGTTCTGTGTGCTTCTAGCCTATCTATAAAATTTCAACCTCGTGCCACAGTCTGAGAGGAAAACAGTTAATAAGCGTTTATAAGTACGTAGTTTGTCAGGCAAGGAAAGGATAATAAGCTACCACGTAGACCAAAATAGTAATAATAATAATAATAAAATTGAATATATGCCATGATCACTGACGGAATGAATATATGTTATCAAATTTCATATTTTGGATAAAAATCTTGTGCCACCTAAACAACCCTAAGCTGACTCTCTACTCAGAAAGGAGAGAGACTGCTTGTTCGTCCAGAATATTTCTTAGCTTGTCAAGTAGCATTAGAAGATGTCACTTATCTCCAGATCAGATGCTGGTTATTATGTAAGCTGCAAAGGTCCAGCAGTGTAAGCAGGTCTCCCTGTGCACACACACATCTGAACCCAACCGAGATTTTTTTAGAACTGGATTAAGCCAGAGCATTCTCGAAGTTCATGCACAGATGACATGATTAAACTGCCATACGCCGTCTATCATTAGCTTATATAAAGAATGGACAACACAACAATCCCGTTTATTGCATAATTAAGTATATCATATACTTGTATGGATTTTAGCTTCACCATCCAGTGGTGATTAATTAGAAACATCATTTTTTATAAATTTTTCATCAGTGGATTTTTCATTTGCGAATGGTTTGAGATTTACCTAAAATTGTGAATATAGTAGTGAATTTCTTTATGCATTCCTCTTTTATTATACTTTGATGTCCATGAGATAAATAATGATTACCTTTCTTTAATGTCAATACTGGTTATTATAAATACACTAATTTTGTTATTAATTGATTTTATTAATTTTTTTTTCTAAAACCAGCTTTTGTTTTTTTACATTGATAGTCTCTGCAGTTTCCTGTGTGCAAATTGCAAATGTAATGAGTTCTGCTCAAAAATTTTTGCTAGGGCCCTGGCCAGTTGGCTCATTGGTAGAGCATCAGCCTGGCGTACAGGAGTCCTGGGTTCGATTCCCGGCCAGGGTACTCAGGAAAAGCGCCCATCTGCTTCTCCACCCCTCCCCCTCTCCTTCCTCTCTGTCTCTCTCTTCCCTTCCCGCAGCCAAGGCTCCATTGGAGCAAAGTTGGCCCTGGGCGCTGAGGATGGCTCCATGGCCTCTGCCTCAGGTGCTAGAATGGCTCTGGTTGCAACAAAGAATTGCCCCCTGGTGGGCATGCCAGGTGGATCCCAGTCGGGCGCATGCGGGAGTCTGTCTGACTGCCTCCCTGTTTCCAACTTCAGAAAAAATACAAAAAAAAAAAAAATTAATTAATTAACTAAAAAAAGTTTTTGCTAGTCCTTTTCATCTGCTTGCATTAGGCGTGAATTGTTCTGCTTCCCTTAACTTCTTCAGGTAGACTGTTAGATTGTTGATTTTACATTTGTGCTTTTCTAAAATATACGTTCATTGCTATCTATTTATTTCTAAGCATCGATTTTACTGCATCTCATATATTTTCTTAAATTATATTTTTTTTAGCTGAAGCTCTATGTTCATTGTTCCTGGGAATGTTTCTGTCACCCACGTGTTATATAAAAGGGAGTTAATTTTCAACTCTTTGAGAATTTTGTAGCTAGCTTCTGGCTCTTTATTTCTACTTGAATTCCACGGGGGTCTCTTCCACTTAGGAGGCTAACCCAGACTTCAGCCATCTGACCGTGGTTCCGGTGGGAAGAGAAGATTCAAGCCCTTTTTTTTTTTTTTTTTTTTTTTTTTTTTTTTATTTCTGAAGCTGGAAACGGGGAGAGACAGTCAGACAGACTCCCGCATGCGCCCGACCGGGATCCACCCGGCACGCCCACCAGGGGTGATGCTCTGCCCACCAGGGGGCGATGCTCTGCCCATCCTGGGCGTCGCCATATTGCGACCAGAGCCACTCTAGCGCCTGAGGCAGAGGCCAAGGAGCCATCCCCAGCGCCCGGGCCATCTTTGCTCCAATGGAGCCTTGGCTGCGGGAGGGGAAGAGAGAGACAGAGAGGAAAGCGCGGCGGAGGGGTGGAGAAGCAAATGGGCGCTTCTCCTGTGTGCCCTGGCCGGGAATCGAACCCGAGTCCTCCGCACGCTAGGCCGACGCTCTACCGCTGAGCCAACCGGCCAGGGCCTGAAGCCCTTTTGAGGCCAAAGTTCAGTAGGTCTCACTGGATCACTTTTCCTGTGAGTCAAAACCAGTCGTGAGACGAGAGGTCAAGGGTGATGAATGGGACTCCGTCACTCGATGAGGGAACTGCCATATTGTTCTGCCAAAGATTGTATGCGCAGAGGGACAGGAGAAGCACTGTGGCCACGTGCACAAGTGACCTAATGAGTGTGTGAGAGCTATTGGCCCATTTTATTCCCTTGACTGATGGTTGTAGACCAGGGGTCCCCAAACTTTTTACACAGGGAGCCAGTTTACTGTCCCTCAGATCATTGGAGGGCCAGACTATAAAAAAAACTATGAACAAATCCCTATGCACACTGCACACATCTTATTTTAAAGTCAGAAAACAAAACGAGAACAAATACAATATTTAAAATAAAGAACAAGTAAATTTAAATCAACAAACTGACCAGTATTTCAATGGGAACTATGCTCCTCTCACTGACCACCAATGAAGGAGGTGCCCCTTCCGGAAGTGCGGTGGGGGCCAGATAAATGGCCTCAGGGGGCCGCATGCAGCCCGCAGGCCGTAGTTTGGGGACCCCTGTTGTAGACTCTCAAAATTAACATCGGAAAATATAAGAAAAACTATTTTTTAATTTTCTTTCTTTCTTTCTTTCTTTTTACTGAGAGGCAGGGAGGCAGACAGACAAACTCTCGCATGCGCACCTACAAGGGCCCACCTGGCGATGCTCTGTCCATCTGGGGCCACTGCTCTGTTGTTTGGGAAACCAAGCTATTTTAGCACCTGAGGCAAAGCCATGGAGCCATCTTCAGCACCAGGGCCAGCTTCCTCAATCCATTCAAGCCATGGCTGCAGGAGAGAAAAGAGAGAGAATGAGAGAGAAACAGAGAGAGAGAGAGAGAAGGGGAGGAGGAGGGGTAAAAAAGTAGATGGGCAATTCTCCTGTGTGCCCTGACCAGAAATTGAACCTGGGACTTCCACATGCCAGGCCAACCATCTCCCAATGAGCCAACCAGCCATGGCCAGAAAAACTATACTTTTAAATTTTTACTTATTGATTTTTAGAGGGAGAGAAAGGAGAACAGAGAGGGTGAGAAAAACATCAATTTGTTGTTCAATCTATATATACATTCATTCATTGATTCTTGTATGTGCCCTGACAAGGGACTGAACCCACAACTTTGTCATAACAAGACAGCATTCTGGCCAACGGAACTACCTGGTTAGGGTAAGGGAAACTATTTTTAGTATACTTTATTTTTTGGAGAAGTTTTAGGTTCATAGCAAAAGTGAGTGACAATGACAGAGAGCTTCCATATACCCCCGGGCCCCTCATGTCTACCGCCTTCTGCACCATCACCTTCCTACACGAGAGTTGCACGTGTGCACAGTCCATGAGCCTACGTGGACCTCTCCTTTTCTCCAAAGTCAAGACTTCACAGGATGGTTTACTCTCGGTGCTGTTCCTTCCATAGGTGTTGACAAATGGATGATGACATGTTTCCACCATTGTGGTCTCATAGAGAACTGTACCATTGCCCTGAAAATAGTCAGTGTGTTGAAGGGAAAGGGGGGAGGGAGTTGTTGAGAGGGGGGCAAGGGAGATGTTGAGGGGAATGCGGGGGAGGGGGATGCATTTGGGGGAGACACTAGAATCTATATAAACACAATAAATTAAATAAAAAAATAGTCAGTGTTCTATTTATTAATTTAAAATATTTTCTTAAAAAAATTTTTTTTTTGGAAAATGTAAGTGACATTACATGGTATGTACCTAAGCCCCCCCCACACACACACACACACAAGGAAATAAAGATGTAATTTATATTGTACGTCATTCTTTGGATTTCTCAAAACTAAAAGATCAGCGGAACTTACAAGGAAAATCATTTGTTTAAACATATTACAACACATGCACACACATAGTTGTTCAGAAAAATACATTTCTAAAACGCATGAAAAACGCTACATCGTGACCTTTCAGAAATAAGCTGTTAGACGGTTCATAGCGGGAGGAAAACTCTTCATGCTTGGTAATTAGGCAGTCTCTGCGGAACACCTACCTCCTGCTGCTCGACAATCTATCAAGCACGATCACAGCTCAGCTCGGATGCTGCACATTCCATCTCTGCAGATGTTTAGGTTGACTCAGGTGCCACTAGGTGCATGGACCAAGAACTACGGGGAACTATGCCACTGTGCTTGGTCCATCAGGGTATATACCCTTAAGGACCGTCTGCCCGAAGACTTTGTCTGGACACACATTGCTCAGTCAGGGGGAAGAAAAGCTTTCTCATTCAGTGTTTTAATGCTCAGTAACCAAGAGGCTCACCTTGATGTATGCCAAGTTCACCTTCCCCGGGAGACAGTGCAAAGCATGCAACCCGTGAATTATTTATCCTTCCATATGGAGGCCTGTTCTAATACTTGGCAACTTCTAAACGTCACCACTTAATGCAAAAGTTGAGTCACTGGTTAAATTCCATTTTACATCCCAGAAGAAAACCAACAAGTAAACAGATGGAACTCACTCTGCCGTAGAATCCAAAACAAAAGGAAACCGCTCAGTGAAAATTTATCGGACAGTCTTTAATGAAAGACCAGCGCAGTTTCTGATAGTGTTTTCTGCGGTGTCCTCTTCTTTGAAGTGGCTTCTCTTCCTATGAAACATTCATTTTACCCTGTCTCTTTGTGGTTTAATGAATTTCTTTAGCCTGTCAAGTGCAACTTTGTCATGACCGAGAGGAGTGTTACTCCTATAATTTCCAATTTCCCCAAGGTGTTTCATCGAAGCTGAGATGTATTAGAGGACAGTAATGTAACTTCTGGGATTTCAAAAAAACTTGTTTAAAGCAACCTTTCTGTCCTTAGCTCCAGGCGTTCACAAAAACCTCTGAAGAGCCAAAATTATGTGTGTGAATCAAAGAGAAGACAGAATAAGAAATATTATACATCGTAATTTAGACATATTTAGATTATAATAAATATAAGTTACAATATTTATTGTATTAAAAATATGACATTATAAACCATAACATGTATTATGATAGAACATTATAATACTTTTATGGTATGATGTAACATCATGTGACTTTTTTTCGGTAAACGGCGGACAATGAGCGACTCACTCACACCCCCTTCCTTTGCCTCCACTCTTCTTCCCATCCAACACGGATTATGTAAAAACTACAAAGAGCTCAGAAGTCTTGGGGTGAAAGGACAGACTCCCTTTTACTCAAATCCCTTCATCAACTTTCCCCACAAGACAGACAGACACTTCCTGCCCATCTCTTCTGCCTCAGTGTTTTTGTGAACTCAAGCTGATGGGCCCGCCCTGGGTGGCAACTTTTAAATGTCACCACTTAATGCAAACATTGAGCCACTGGTTAAATTCCATTCTAAATCTGAGAAGAAAACCAACCAGAAGAGTCCGAGCCACCACCTTTGTAAGGCCCCCACGGTGACAGCACACCTCACCTGTAAATGTGGGCAGACCTGCAAACTCCTGCTTTGTGTAAAATCCTTTAGCATCTTAACTGACAGTGAGAGACAGAACAAATCCCATTTAACATTCTCTTACACACACACACAGACACAAACACACACCCAACAGTGGAAACAAAAAACTAAGATTTCCTTTCCTAGTTTTAATTCTCCGTACATAGTGATAGTGTACTGTTTACGAATATAATTTTGAGAAGGATTCTGGTGATATTCAAATTGTAAAATAGTGAATTTTGGATTTGAAGGTGTCTTAAAATCCTTTGAACAGATTCAGAAGTGTAGAAACTAAGAAGTACATGTAAAAAAAATAGAGAATTGTTCTTAGTCTAAAAGAAATTGCAGTTTATGGAGAAAAAAAAAAGTGATTTCCATCATTCCTTTTTTTTAAAAGATCTCTAAATGTAATGTTTCCTTTTCAACTTAAACTAGCAAAGGAACAATACATGTTGTTTCTGTGTTTTAAAATGTAACAAGAATTTATAGGAAGATACAGTTCTAAATGCAGTTAAAAGTAAATGGAAAGTGAGAACTGCAATAGTCAATTGCCTTTGTACTTCGAAACATATGTTAAATGATTATATTCATTAAGTAATTTTGTTGCCAGAAAATCTTAAGATGATAAAAGTAGTTTAAATTTTGGCTATAGAAAGTTTTCACTATTACCTCCATTGGGTCAGTGTTGTTACTGTGCAATGAACTAAAAAAAAAAAAAAAAGTTGTTAAACAAAAGTGAAATAAAAGACAAACTCTTTCTTTTTGATTTGTTCTGCTTTGCTTTTCTATTTACTCCATGAACAGTAGCAATTCTTTCAAGGTAGATGATCTGAAACAAGCTCATGATTAAATGCCAAAGTGAATCAGTCCACTCCATTATAGCTCAATCTAGTTTACTCTTCTTTAAATATTAAGATGAAGCAAAATTCTACCAGAATTGCCCGTGCACTATTCAGTTGTCTTCCATGTCTGTATTGGGCCAACCATTGTTTAAATAAAAGGACAGAGGACAGTAGGGAGCCGCCGTCAGGCTACCAACAGGGGCAGTTAAAAGAGACGTACAACTAAGTATCTACGCTAACTGAGCACTCAGGAAACTAAAGACACAGTTTTCACATGTTCTGTAATCATTAGCCTCTTTTTTTTTTTTGGTTGTTGTTGATTTTACAAATTTCTGGAATCACTGGGAAGTGTTGGGAGAACAAAACACCTTTAAAGCCATATTTGTTCCTGAATGTGAGTGTGTGCAGAGAATTAACCTTGTGTGTGTGTGGGGGAGAGAGGGTGAAATTAGTTCTCATCGTCACTGGAATGCCGGCACAAGCGGCATGCCCTGGACGGACGCCAATCTCCTGAGTATGATTCTGTCTGGTGTTTTATAAAATGTATGAACTTCTGCCCCCGTTACAATGTGTTAGAAGACCACTGGCCATTTATCACAATTACATGTGTACGCTGCATGTATGTGCTGCCGTCCAAGTTCCCGGACAGCCCCGTCTGTCAGGAATTAAGCTTTTCTGGTTGTCCAGGCGCCTGGATGCCCAGGGTTTGAGAACAGCGAACACCTGCCGGAGGACCTGCGAGAGGTGTTGTCGGAGGGAAGTAACCGGCAGCCGGCGCCGGAGGAAGGCCACGGCACAGACCTTTCTGCTGGCGTGGGTACCCTTGGCCGTGGTCCCAGGCCGTGCCACCCTCCAGCTTCCTGATGCCCCGCACATGCACTCAGAGCAGGGACTCCGGTGGGGCTGTGCTGTGACGAGCCGAGATTAACTGGGGCTCACACAGCCCTCACCTGTGTGCGTGGGCGTGTCCGCAGTAACCACGGGGTCTGTGACTGAAATATATACAAATCTTCTCGGACTTCAACGGTGCCGGAAGGAAGGAGACTTGAACGCACCACAGAATATACGAACGGTATAGAATTGCACACCTGGAACCTATGTGATTTTAGGAACCAATGTTGCCCCAACAAAATCAATAAAAGACAAGAAAGAAAAGGGAATGCTCTGGGGAAGCCGGATTTCAGGTGTTGCATCGTCCACGGCTCTGAAGCTGTTATGACAAAACCAAGAGACTTGTCGGATTTGCTTTGAATCAGAAGAAGAAATCAATGAGCTTTTTTATCAGTGGACTCAGGTATGTGAGTGCAGGAATTACCGTAGTCCCATTGACTCAACACTATGTCATTAGAAACTTCAGCAATTTATCAATAACCGAGAAATATTTGTTGAACTTGCTATGATATTAGAAGACCCTTTCAATCTTATTTAATTCGGTACGTTTACATTTAAAGCAGCAAGACAAAAACAAAGGAAGGCCCATAAATGATATATCACTACTTGTTTTCATCAGCTAGACCTAAAAATAATTTTGGAAAATTAAAATATCTTAATGACTTTGGGAACTCTGAGAAAGTAATTATTAGTGTCTAAAGAGTATTCTTATTTTATCTGAACAATAAGGGAGAGACTAATTTCACCAAGTGCTCTTAAATGTCAAGTGCTAAAAAAAAAATTAAAAATTATAAATAGAAACTATAAGAGTAAAGAGATATGAAAAGACACTGTGTTCTTTCTCTGAAAAAGTTAGAATTTTTAATGTCAGAACTCAGAAGATGAAATTCAATGCTTAACTTGGAAAAAACTATAATAATACATAGTTATTATTTAATTAAATGTAGATTAATACAGCTTTGGCGATTCTGGTGTTGAAAACTGATTAAAAGAATGCTTTGTTGTGGTAATTGAAGAGTGTAGGTTGACATATTTTCTGTCTTAAATGCACCTCACATTTAATGTATCCAGAATGAAAGGTGTGAATTCAATTCCAGTATCTTTTAGAGCTCTGATGTCAGTGAAAGAGCCACAAGCCATTGCATTTGTGTATGGTAAAAAACAAACAAACTGGTATCGAGATTTTTATGTTCCCCCCTTTAATCTTCTCCTCAGATCTTCTCTACCTTAAAATTGTATTGAGTTTCCAGTATTAATATTTTAAAACTTTTCACCATTCCCCATTATGTTTGCCATCTTCAAACCCTATTCATTTGAACTAAATGCCTTTTGAGATCTACACCTCATTATCTCTGTCTCCTCCACCCCTCATCCTGACTACCTTCCTGTCATCTTGTGCCTTCCGTCTGTGTGTTTACACCTTGCCATCCTTCCAAACAAGTAATCTCCATGCGCCTTTTTCTGAAACAGACACCTGGCTCTGTCTCCTTGTGGTTTTACCAAGTCAACAGATTTCTAAGATTCTTAAAAATAAAGGTCCTGCAGGTTCATGCTCCTAATTAAGGCTCCAGATTTATCTCACCAAATCTTTGTTTTCCCCTTCCAACCACACCAACCTTTTTTCTCTCTGTCAGACTCATCACGCTTCCGGGTTGAAACCCAGGAACTTCTCACATGGACCAGTGTCTTCCGAAGCCCTGGGAATGTGGGAGACGAGAAAGCATTGTGTTCTCATACTCATGTGTGTCTGTAATAGTCTCAACTGATATTAAGCAGAAGTGGGTTAAGGTTATAATTTATTTTGTATCCCGCTCTCTTGTCACATAGGATCGGAATGGCCACCAAGCCTGTTTGGAATTTAGATAAAGGGAATAAGAGTTGATAATATGCCATTTGACTATGGTTTTTGAAATATGTACCGGGACTTTTCAATTTAAGGAAAATGTGAAATGAGAGACTTTTGACTTCTCCAACTAGGGAGTTAACTTTTTAACATTTATAGATGTATTTGTTTAATCGCTAAATAAAAAAACAACTAAAATTAAAAGCTTAATAACATCAATTAAGTAGATAAATAACAATTCTTACACTGACAGTCAATTATTAAAACAAAAATTCAATAAAAAGACGATGTAAAGGTCAGAGGTAGTTGGCAGAACCATATGAAAATATTAGAAAATACTTAAATGTCTTACTAAATTCCATGAAATAGTTACATCAGTAAAGATAGCATAAAATTCATAGTAGGTCACTTGATATAGATAAGTATTGTCAAAGCAAAAAAAAAAAAAAATTAAACATTAGTTCCTACAGAGGTAAACTTGAACTGACAAAAATTAACATAAAAGATTTTGAAAAAATAAATTCTAAAATATTTTGAAGTTGAAAGAAACCTTTGTAAACTAAACTATGATATTAAAAAAAAAAACATCAAACTATGATTTTTTTTATGGCCAGAAGTAAAGACTGGATTAACTTTCAATTTTCTCTGCAGATAATGGGATTTGGTATTGCCAATATGAACATTAGGTCATAAAGAGAGTATAGCCATGAAAGATATCAACCTGAAAAGGCTGCACACTATATAATTCTAACTACAGTAGATGCTATTCTGTAAAAGGCAACACCGTGGATACAATAAAAAGTTCAGCGAGGGCCACAGGTTAGGAGGAGGGAAGGGCGCATAGGTAGAGGACAGTGGTGAAACCATACTGTATAATACTGTAAAGGTATGTGCATGCCACGGTCAGTTTATTAAAACCCACAGAATGTAAAAGACCAAGAGAAAGCCCTCACGTAAACCGTGGACTTTGGGTAATGATGAAGTGTTGATGTAGTTTGTAACCTCCGTGGTAACCACCGTACCACTCCGGGGTGGGATGTTGACAGTGAAGGAAGCTGTGTGTGTTGCAAAAAGTCTCCGTGCCTCCCATTCCATTTTTATATGAAAGTGGAACTTTTCTAATATATACATAAAGTCAATTTTCAAAGGTATCCGGCCACCAATGTGGAGAATTGGTTCTCTCCGAAGGAATTCCCAGGTGAGGCTGTTCTTGTGCTGCCCGGCTGGCGCTCTGTGGGAAGACCACCCCACCTCCATCAGCCATGCATTACATTCTGTCCATTCGGCTGCTCTGCTCTCTGGCTGCTCTGATGACAAATGAGGTGTGATTTCCTTCCGAACGCACGCCTGCACAACTCCATCCGAACCTTCCCGTTGTTTCTCGTGAGTGTATTTTTTCCTGTGTCTTCCATTCTAGTGGAATGGTAAATTCCAAAGACCTTTTTTTTTTTCTCTTCTGTTTGAGAGTTCTCTCACTTCAACTGAAGTTCCCCTCTAGAATAAATTTTCTGAAACTTTGTTTTGAAGAGCGGTTTTCTACATGATACATTCGTCAGCCTTCTTTCTTGCAGGGTGTTATGTCGATAATAATTAATTTTGAAATATTTTCCCTTAGTGTCTGTATTAGTCTGGTTCCACAAACAGAAATTACACACACACACACACACACACACACACACACTCAGAGATTTATTTTGAGGAGTTGATTCATGTTCTTATGCACATGACCAATAAATATATCCCAGGTCAAAGACAGTAAGACCAAGGAAAAGAATTTCTCCTTATTTAGTCTTTTGTTCCATTCAGGATTCAACAGATTGGATGAAGACCACTCCTGCTCAGGAGTGAAGTCTGCTTTACCTAGTCTGTTGATTCAAATGTCTCTCTTACCCTGACACGCCCCCGGATAATGTTTAACCCAATGACTGGGCACCCTGTGGCTCAGTCCGGTTGACACATAAAAAGAACCATGATAGTGTCACATTATATATATTCTTATTTCTTATTACTGGACTTACCAGAAAAAAAAATTATTTTCCTGAATATATTTTCTCTCTTCTTGAACGGCCTTCATATTGTGACTAATGAATACAATTGAGTTACAAAGTGTATTTAACCGTAACTTGATGTATAATGTGTATTTAACTGTAACGTGAACTCCTAAAACAGTTTCAGGTTTCCAATCTTCTAGGTCGTCGTAATTTGCCAAGCAAGCCTCTTGCCTTGGGCTCCTCTTCTTCTTTCGACTGGAGAATGGCATTAGACTTTATCCTGCCACACCTGAGGGAGCGTCAGTTGCCACAGATTTCCAACATCACAGCCTTGTGTGGGGTCATTCTTTTTTTCTCTTTTTTTTCCAGGTTCTGTTTACTTATTTATTTTCTTATTTAACTGGATTTCACTGGGGTGACTGACACTGGTTAACATAAATAAACAGGTTTGAGATCTGCGTGGGGTCCTCCGAGAAAAGGTCCAGCAGTTATTCACGACACCTGGCGAACTCCGCAGACATGCTTCAGTGACGAGGCACAGGGTGGAGCCCCGGTTTGAGGTGTCTCAGAGAGGGCCTGTCTGCTTTCGGCTCTTCTTCTGAGAAAGGAAGAAACTGGGAAAAGGAAAGAAAGCCTCGGTAAGCCTGGCTGACCCCTCCACACGGTGTCTCTTTAAGGCAGCGGTTCTCAAAGTGTGCGCCAGGGCACACTGGTGTGCCCTAAAAGATTTCCAGGTGGGCCCTATGGTATTCCAGAAAAATATGTGCCTGTTGGGGACCAAAAAACCAACAGGGTTTTTGGAGTTTAGATTTTTGGGGGACAGAGGTATGAAGAATTGGCTGTAAACTGACAGTCTGCCCAACCCCTCACCTCAATTGCCTGATTAGGTTGCAAAAGGCTGTTCAGCTCTGGTGCTGCATTGTTTACACTACCCCCCCATGTTCCCCGGAAAGACTGGAGGCAAGTTTGTTTGGTGTCAAGTTAAGATGATATGTATGAATGAAAAAACTTAACACAGTCATGCTGGGACCTGCCGAATTTACTAAATCTTACTAAGAATGTATCTATATATGCCCTGGCCAGTTGACTCAGTGGTAGAGTGTCGGCCTGGCGTGCAGGAGTCCTGGTTTTAATTCCCAGCCAGGGCACACAGGAGAAGCACCCATCTGCTTTTCCACCCCTCCCCCTCTCCTTCCTCTCTGTCTCTCTCTTCCCCTCCCGCAGCCAAGGCTCCATTGGAGCAAAGTTGGCCTGGGCGCTGAGGATGGCTCTGTGGCTTCTGCCTCAGGTGCTAGAATGGCTCTGGTTGCAACAGAGCGACCCCCCAGATGGGCATAGCATCACCCCCTGGTGGGCATGCCGGATGGATCCCGGTCAGGCGCATGCGGGAGTCTGTCTGACTGCCTCCCTGTTTCCAGCTTCGGAAAAATACAAAAAAAATTAAAAAAAAAAAAAAAGAATATATCTATATATATAAAAAGATAACTTTTTGTTGTTTTTTACTTTTTAACCCTTCTTTTTTTACGAATTCTAAAAAGCATAACTCAAAAAATGTAACATAAAAATGTTTTTTTAATGTCAGAATAAATTTAAATTTGTCGTATTTATTTCATTTAATTATCATAAAAGCACACTTGGACTTTATTTTTTTTCTTTAATATTTGACTTAGTTATTATGACACATTTCTCAGAAATTTGTATATAGTGCTCCTACAATTATTTGTAGAATTTTAAATGCGCCTTGACTTCAAAAAGTTTGAGAACCACTGCTTTAGAGTATTGCAGGGTGTGCTTTCACAGTGTTGAAGTTGTCATTCAAAATCATCCCGCAGAGAGCTCTTCTGGCTGGGGTATACTCATTTTATATGCTTTTCCAGGGTTCCTAAGCACCGAGGTTTTGGAATCCATCTCATTCCCTATCCTTCAAAGTCCCAATAAACACAATAGTCCAGAGATGTAAAATGGTCCTCAGAGTCCGCAGAAAATCATTTCAATTGGTCATTGAATTTCAAAATAATGCATCAAGTATCAGAGAATAGCCTCTGATCAGACCTTTTTTGATTATTCCTTGATTTATGTTAACCAGTATCAAACAAAGTATTAAAGACACATTTTCTGCCCTTCAATAGACTGTGTGTCTACTTAGGCATGAACATATTATAGGGAAAGAAAAGATGAGAGAAATCAGTGCTTATTTGGCTTGTATGATGTTTAAACCATTTGTTTTCAGTTTAAACATAATTTTCAAACACACATTAAGGCAGACCAATTAATTTGATGAAATTTTCAACCTAATTACCTATTCACAAATTAATTGACAGGTGTGAAAATGTGAAATTAATTTTTAGACCAACATTACTACTGGAATATGTACCTTAAACAGAAATTTCGGCTATATAACTATAGTAGGTACGGTTCTATATTGATAAGAATTGTATTCATTTTGGCTCATGTAATATGATTAAAACATGCTCTTTAAAAGCCTCAGCTTTTTCTTTTCTGTCACAATAAAGTTTTACAAGATTATTCCAGTGATGACTTTCTCTCCTAATTTTCTCTTTAGCATTAACAAAAATATGATTGGCATTTAGGCACATGACAGTCCAACAGCTCTAAAGAGGTACCAGTTTTGAATTATGAGAAGTGAAGGACATGCGATTTCTTTCTAAGAATACTGCCTACAGACTAATTATATTTTGGAGAAAATGAGTGAGGATTTAAGTCCAGCCTAGACCTTAAACCCAACTGGACGTGCATTATACAGCACACTTTTACATCAAGTTAACCCGGTTGGTACAGAGGGTAGATGGAGACATCAGTAGGGTTCGCTATCTGACTGAAAAGTTGACCTTTGAGAGTTAAATTATGATGTCCACATATACAGAACCTGAACAAACGAACACACACAAAAATTAAATGGTAGGAACAGTGCCAAATCAGCCATCTTGGGGGAAAAAAAAAATGTGTCCGTCAGAGGAGCAGAGATAAGGAGCGATAAATTTTGGGATTCTCCATTCTCCCTCTTCAGACAGCAGCCGTGTCCGCAGCCAACCGGGCTTACAGTAAGAAACGATGGTCCTGTTGTGTATGTAAACTTACCTGAAACCGAACAGCTAGCCAACGAAACTCCTCTTCAACTTTTTTGTTGTTGTTCATAAAAACTCCCATCTTTCCCGTTAGTGAGGGCAAAGCTTTGCTTCCTTGATTTCTAGGCTAGTCTACGTCCAGTTTCTGCATGTGCCTTTACAATAAAAATATATCGACTATATTTGGAAGTCAATATAAAAAAAAAAACACATCCATCCTTGACTAGGAAGTACAATTTACTCGTGTTCTTACCCATTCTTCCTTCCTCCTCCCCGGTGGAAGCTGATAGCTTCTTCTGTACATCTCAGGGTCTGTTTCTGCTTCATTTTGTTTATTATTTTGTTTTCCGTTTGTTTGGGTTTTTTTTTTTTAGAGTCCACACATAAGTGAAATCATATGGTTTTTGTCTTTGTCTTACTAATTTCTCTTAGCATAATGTTTACAAAAAATTATTTTTTAAATTGCTAATTTTTCAATATATGTATATATATATGCCACATCTTCTTTATCCATTCATCTATTGATGGACACCTGGTGGCTTCCCTATCTTGGCTGTTGTCAGTAACGCTGCAAGAGGCATAGAAGTACATATCTCTGTTCCAATTGGTGTTCTTGTTTCCTTTGGATAAACACTCAGAAGTGCAAATGACAGGGTCTTATGGCAGTGCTATTTTTAATTTTTTGAGGGAACTCCCTACTGTTTTCCACAATGACTGCACCAATTTATAACCAACAGTGCAGAAGGGTTCCGTTTTCTTCACATTCTCAGCAGCACTTGTTGTTTGTGGTTTTATTGATGATAGCCGTTGCGACAGGTGTGAACTGATATCTTGTTGTGGTTTTAATTTGCCTTTCTCTGATGATGAGTGACACTGAGCATCGTCTTATACGTTTTGCTGACCATCTGTATGTCCTCATTGGAAAAATGTCTCTTCAGGCCCTCTGCTCATTTTTTTAAGTTGGATTGTTTTGTTTTTTGGTGTTAAGTTGTATGAGTTTCTGACATGTTTTGTGCATTAACTCCTTGTTGGGTGCATCATCTGTGACTATACAACCCAGATATGGTTGTATCCAGAACAGGTATGCCCACAGAGACAGAACATGGATTGGAGGCCGTCATAGACTAGAAGAAAATGGGAGAATACAGAGCAGGTAACTGCCTAGTAGAAACAGGGTTTCCTTTGGGGGTGGTAAAAAGATTTGGAACTAGAAAGAGTTGGTGGTTGTAAAACATTGTACTAAATGCTAACAAATTGTTCCTTTTAAGATAATTATTTTTGGTTACATAAATTTTTCTTCAATTAAAAAGAAAAAGAGTGTTTTGTATGAGCCTCATTGGCTTAGGGCTGCTCATCGTAGCTCAACTAACACGAAGTGTGTTAAAAAAAATGCTTGGTAAATATTAAAATACTGTGAAACATGAAGTACTATTTTATAAACATACTGTGGTATCTGGAACTTCACGGCTACCGGAGAAAAGAAGCACACATTTGAAGACCGTAATAGAAAATGTGCTCAATTCAGAAACATCACACCGTAATCAAATTCACAAGAGGGAAACAGCCAAAATCTTTACGGAATGAGGAGAAACGGTTAGGAAACAGTGGTGCATCAATACCACGCTGCCGGGAGTCAGAAATGAGCCACCCCAGGAAGACGGGCAGACCTGATTCTGCAAGCCAGGCCCCCCCACCCCCCCCCCCCCATCCACCGCGAGACCTTGTTCAGTACAAGGCTCCAGCGACAGGACTATTGGGAAGATTCGATGAGTTATCCACGTGAGGTGCAATAACCAAGCAATCAACAATGAATCCGCTGGTGCTCCGTCAATGGCCAGGCGGACGCAGGAGACAGACGGTGATGACGCTCTCGACGTTGCACCATGTTTAAGGAGGATTGGGACGGCAGAATGCTGCTGCATTCCGGGGGTCCAAAACCTAGCCCCCACCCCCCATGAGCAAAATGGAAGGGGTGCACCCTTTATCAACAATGGGAGCTTGGAGGAGGAGAAAGGGGACAGCTTTAGACACATGGTCCTCCTAAGCCTTCCTTCCTATTCTGAACGACTTCCTGGGCTGAGACAGGAGGCATTCCACCCCTGTGTGTGAATCACCCCCCGCGATTTATGAATCACTGCAGTGGACTCAAATATCCCCGGTTCAATTACCTATCTCAAGGACACGCGGGTCAATTGCTTCTCCTTCTCCATTAAATACCCAAGTCAAACAAAGACCATTTCTTGGAATCTAACTTGAAACATCTTCGGGCGAGATTAGGAGTTTCACGCAGAGGCGGTGACTAATGACTACAATTCATGCTGAGCTCATGGCCCAACCCCCCCCCCCCCCCCCCCGTACAGAAAATGTATCCTTTCTATAAAGAACAGTGACGTGCCTCAGGAGAGAGGTCCCCAGGAGCCAGCAGGCAGGCAGGCAGGCACACGTGGAGACTTGCAGGGAAGTGAAGGGAGAAATGGAAAGCCTCCCAGCTCTGTCACTGTATTTGTTGACGGTGGTTCATAACATAAATACTCCTGTAGCAGAGGCTAATTGCAAGTCCCGGTCCCCAGCAACAGGTGACTGATTGACTTGGATTGTTGCAGGAAACAATGTTGCCGGCAGAGCCAGAATGCCTCTTTGTTCTGGAAGGGATTTCTCATCCACCGGCACCGCAAGCCGAGAGAGCCAAGGACATGATGTTCAGCTATCTTCCCTGTAATTGGATCATTTGTAGCTCAGCCCAGACTTGCTTCATAAACAGTTTTCTGTTCCTCCTTGACAGACTGCATAAAGTATTCTTCATTTGGGATTTGGGAAAAATGATGACGTGAGTGACTCAAATCTGTCAGGCACCACAGGCCACCTGTGCCTTCCCGACTATTACGAGGCAATCGTTTCTGGGTTAGTAATGGAGGCCATTAAAGCAAGGAAGGCAAAATTATTCATGGAGATGCAGATAAACATTGTCTTTTTCTATCCTAGGGACTTATTGTTTTGTTTTTTGTGTGTGTGTCTCCCTTCCCAATCTATAGAGTATATATTACCCTTAGAATGCTTTTTGTTTCTGTTCTTTGACATCATGCTGTGTGTTTTCACTGTTGACTTCAGTCTGCGCTTCCGTTTATAAACTGTTACAAAGGAGCTGTGCCTTACCCATTGCTTCACGGTGCTAATAGTTTTGTATCAATATTATAGCCCCTTCTCCATTACTGGAACATTCTGCACAAACCCACAGGAGAAATGGCGTTAGCTAAAATTTAGATTACAGAGATGCCGCTGAATAAAAAGCCTGTAGCCGGGAAAGCACTCCATGCGTCTGTTTGAACAGGGTCGTGTTCTCAGAAGAAACAGGAGCTCTGTATAGAAAATGCCCGCTGTTCTCACTTTCCACATTGGCAATTTCTCCCACTCGCCAAGGACTCTGAAGGACCACAGTGTGGCGGTCACTGCACCAGGGGTCACGTCTGGGAGCCGGCCCGGCATGTCTCTACTGCTTGTCACGTCGCCGATTCGATTATAGGGAAACCGTGCCATCAGACTCTGTTGCACACCCTCATTTTATCTTTAACAATCGTATCTTCTTGGCTCTTTTCTTTATTTATTTTTCTTCTGTTACAGGCTTTTCTAATTTTCTGTGAAAACTGCAGCAGAGTCCCATGTCTATTAAACTAGATAGATAGATAGATAGATAGATAGATAGATAGATAGACAGATGATAGATAGATAGATGATAGATAGATGATAGATAGATGATAGATAGATGATAGATAGATGATAGATAGATGATAGATAGATAGATAGATGATAGATAGATAGATAGATAGATAGATATATGATAGATAGATAGATGATAGATATATGATAGATAGATGACAGATAGATAGGTGATAGATAGATAGATAGATAGATAGATAGATAGATAGATAGATAGATAGACAGATAGATGAGCATGCCCATTAAAAAAAATACAAGGAAAATCAGTTCATGTTGAAAACCAGTAAACCCAAAGCTTTTAGACTTTGTGGTCCCTCCTTCCATATTTTTTGGTGGTTCTTTCTTTTTTCATTATTCTATTCACCTTTGAAAAGGCCATAAATGCACTTACCCTCCTTGAGGGCTTCACAACGGTTTCAACTTGTCTTCTAATCATAGATCATAGATTCAAGGGTCGTTCTTGGGCTCCGAAAAGTCACAGGATTTATTTTATGCTGGGCTCTGGGTATCCTTCTTTGAAAGTTCAGTTTGCTGAGAAAAACTCAGTGGGACTTCTCTCTTTGCCTCTCTCTCTCGGTTCTGTGCGCTGGTCAGTTGAACCTTAGTTTCTTCTAATTCATAGCTCTCATCGTCGCTCTTGCGGTTCGCTTCCGCCTCCACGCCACGCCTGCCACTGTTTTCTGGTCACTGACGGGGCGGCTCTCCAGCTCCCCGTCCCCGGGGAAGACTGAGTGGAAAGGCCATGCCTGAATCCAGACTGAAAGTCATCGCAGGACACAGACTTCTCGTCTCCTCTTCAACCCGGGGTCACCTAGGGTCTGCAGTTCTTTCTCAGAAGCTGTCTCAGGAACATCTCCTATTCTTGATGTCCTACAGTTCTTGACTGTTTCTCAGATTTAAAGACCCTAAATTATTGTATTTTTTTTATTGTTTCTGCTTACAAGTTGACTGTTCTTTGCAGAGTTCATATTTTTATGGAGGTGTCTGGGATACCCTGCAAAGGGGCAGCCTCAGTCATCAGTATACACTGTTACCGTATTAACAGCGTTGTCTACCTTTGCTCTCCTACAGAGAGGAGCCAGCTTAGTGTGTGCGTGCAGCTTGCAACCCCTAACACAGGGGTCAGGAAATCTATGGCTTGTGAGCCAGATGTGGCTCTTTTGATAGCTGCAGCTGGCTCGCAGACAAATCTTTAATAAAAAAAATAATAACATTAAAAATAGAAAGCATTCTCATGTATTATAATCCATTCATTTCCTACCGCTCAAATTCATGTGATTGGTTGGAGCCAATCACAGCTGTCCTCCGGGACAACACCAAATTTTTAATAGATAATGCCTAACGTACACGGGTGGTTGTATGGCTCTCACGGAATTACATTTTAAAATATGTGGCGTTCATGACTCTCTCAGCCGAAAAGTTTCCTGACCCCTCCCCTAACATATGCCTCCAACAGAGATCTACAAACAGACAACAAACACATGAAAAAAAATGCTGTACTCCATTTGTCGTTAGAAAAATGCAAATCAAAACCACGCTGAGATACCAGTACCCACCCACTAAGTGTGGCGTATTCAAAACAATGGCAGATAGGCAGTGTTGGAAAAGGCGAATGTTTGTAGAATATTCTGTGGAAACTAGATTTACTGGGAGGCAGTATGCTAACCACAGGATTTTTTTTGTTGTTGTTGTTGCTGTTTAATTATCTCCTCTAAGGTATTATACCATCCTGCAAGCAAACAGGAGTTCTTTCACTCAGGGATACTAATGTGGAGACACTAGAAACCTTGTGCTTCGTACTTGCTGGTCGGGATGCAAAACGGCTCAGCCGTTGTAGGAAACATTTGGCAACAATGTAAAACATTTCAGTTATTGCCTGATCCAGCAATTGCACGCCTAAGTGTATACCCAAAAGCATTGATCATGGAAACTCAAACAAATACATGTCAATACATGCTCAGTAGTTATAACAGCAAGGCTTCCTAACTACTGTAAGCTGGGGAAAAACTCAAATGCCCATCAACGAGTGAACAGATGAGAGGATTCTGGTGTACAAGACCATGAAGTAGTCTTCAGCCATAAAAAAAACACTGGAGAGCCTGACCTGTGGTGGCGCAGTGGATAAAGCGTCGACCTGGAAATGCTGAGGTCGCTGGTTCGAAACCCTGGGCTTGCCTGGTCAAGGCACATATGGGAGTTGATGCTTCCAGCTCCTCCTCACCTTCTCTCTCTGTCTCTCTCTCCTCTCTCTCTCCCTCTCTGTCTCTCTCTTCCTTTCTCTCTCCTCTCTATAATGAATAAAAAAAAAATAAAATAAAACACTGGAGATCTGACATATACGCTATAAGCTGAATGAGCCTGGAAAGCATTACTACAAATAAAGAAGTCCATCACATAAAGCACATGCTATGATTCTATTCACATGAAATACCCCCAGTAGAGACATCTATGTACAAGAAGGTAGATGCTGGCTCCCAGGGGCTTGGGGGGTGGCGGGAGGGGAGAATGCTGGAGAGTTAGTGCTTAGTGAATATAGGAATTCTTTTTGGGGTGATAAAAAATGTTTTCAAATGGAGACGGCGGTTGCAAAACACTGTAAACACAATTCCAGTGAACCGTCTTCTTTAAGGTGATTAATCATATGCTATCTGGATTTTTGTCTCATCGAACAATTTTTTTTAAAAATCTTAAATTATGTGGTCCCTACTCAGCAGTTAGGTGAGAGGCGGCGAGAGAACTCCAGTTAAAATCGGAGGTGGGGAAGTTATTGTGACATGTTATATTTGAAAAGACGGCTCCAGGCACACGAGGGTTTTACATGTGATGATGGCTTCTTGCTAAAAAAAAAAAAAAAAAGGAATGCTTTTCTTTTATTCACTTTGATTGCCACATTTTTTTTTTTTTTAGGAAGAAACTGATTTACTAATAATCTTGGGTAAATTGCCCATCTTGGGTCATTTATTGATTGGGCAAGAATGAGGAGTTTCAGAAAAGAAGTTGAACTGGGCACTCTGGCAGGGGCAGGCGGTGCCACCTATTAGTATCTGAATGTGTGAATCCCACGTGGACAGGGAAGAAGCGGTTATTGAAGTGGGAAGGGGTAGGAGAAACTATCTAGAAAAACTGTTGCAAGAAATGTGGTACATAGAGATTTTCCCTGGTATAATTGCAGGAGGAATATGGTCTTAGAAAAGAAAAACAGAAAAACGTAAGCATTGAAAAAGATACAGATAGAAGCGTGTTAGCATGACTTCTACAGTGATTACTAGAAAATTCCTAGACTCCTACCTCTTAAGAAATAATATAGAAAAATATTTTAACAAAAAACTCTAATTTCTATTTCACTAATCTATGACCTTAAACAACATTTAAAGTAGAACAATAAATACTGCTAACTCAAAAGCACTTCTGAAGAATATTTAGGAACTAACAGCAATGCTCATTTTATAATGATAAGCCTATATATAACAATATATTATAAGTAATATACATTATTTTATTTACTATGTCTTCTAGTATCTCAAATCTAAGAAATTTTTGTTTATACATTTCTAAAATTTTGATTTACCCTAAATATAACATATCTAGTCAAGGTAATGTTTCTTTTAATATTGATGGTTTGTTTTTTTAAAAAAATACTGTATTAGAATAGTAGATCTTACACCAATGGAAAATACACTGGCTGAAAATTGACAAAAGATGAAATATCATCTTGCTAAAAATGACACTCTGTTCATTTTTATTTTTTTTTATAGCAGATTATCAAGGAGATCTAGGTTATTATGAGAAATCTTAACAGTGAAAGAGGAAGCTATAATTTACCACTGCGGGCTTTCTTTCTGGTGATAATTACATTTTTCAGAATAGTAGTTTCTACACACATATCAACCCTTGTTGCTGCTAAACTTGTTCTGAATCCTGCAATGGAAGACCAACCAAGTTAATCACCTAGAAAAAGTCCAACAAACCTTCTCAGGTGAAGTTTGGCCCTTAATTCATTTGTCACATAAAATATATGCAAAGAACAGTGGATTTTGCAGTTACTGTTGAAAGGGCCATGATGTGAAAACTGCGTTTCCGATGTGTTTCTCTACAGGAATTTTTTAATACAAATAATGAAAGTTTCTACCTCCGAAGCTGTAAACTTGATGAATTTTTGGCAATCTGAACTGTGTGTTAATTCAAAAAAAAATTATTCATTCAGACGACTAGAAACATATTAAGCTTCCAGGTGAGCTGGTACCCATTAGCAACAAATATGAAATAGACTAATCGGAAGCAACATAAACCTTAGAGCTCAATGACGTGTTTGTGTTAAGGGGTTCATGTGTATCCCTATCGGGAAATGTGAGAAAAGCAAGCTGTTTATTGTAAAAAAAAAAATTAGCAGAAGTATATATTTATTGTGATGCCACTTGAAGAACTTTCACCCAAAGAAGAGCAGGCTGTAGCCCCAGATGACGGGAGCTTCAGCCTTCGACGGGGGTCACCGGGCGGATCCCTGTCGGGGCGCATGCGGGAGTCTGTCTCTCTATCTCCCCTCCTCTCACTTAAATTAAAAAAAATATATCAGAAGAGCAGGTTGTGATACTGGATTCTAAACTGTAAAAAGGGTGAGTATTTGTGGAGTATTTTGTGGAAACTAGATTTACTATGAGGCAATACACTAACCACAGGATGTTTTTGTTTTGTTTTGTTTTGTTGTGTTTTGTTTTAATTATCTCCTCTAAGGAACTATCCCAGCCTGCAAGCAAATGGGAGTTCTTTCACTCAGTGATACTAAAATCAGAATAGTATAAATTTATATCAATGTTCTTTCTTTGATCTTGAGAATTTTCTTTTCCTTAAAATGGCCTCCACGATGTCAGTTTCCTCACATGTCTACTTACCTCGTTATTTCTGTTCGCATTACGAAGACGGTGTAACTCAAGGCAAAGTTAGCACAGGGAAGACCGCTCTTCTCATGAAGATGTATTTCATACCGTACAGAAATTAATTAGTTTCCAGCCTAGAAAATGTAACTCTGCAGGAAGCAGATAAAGGATGAGCATGAAAAAAAACTTACAATTTAGGGTAGAGACGCACTGAACTTTTTTTATATTCTGACCAAATGTTGGATGGCAAAATATTAAAGTCAGAGTTGGTTCCAAGCCAGGGCTGACAACAAATAGCGCCACTGACGGATGAAATTCTGGTGTATGCAAATAAATCAGGAACTTCATCTACAATTCATGACGACGGTGGCCATGCTGCAGCTCTGCTGGTATTACTAAGTGTTATAAGGCACAATCCTTTCAGTTCCCTTTTAATATAGGAACGATCACTTCTCCCGTGCCGCCTGCCGCTGAATTGCTTCTGGGATAATAGATAGACTTTCACTGCCCACTGAAGTTCTGGAAAAAGAAAGATATTTTTTGGCCAGCTCAGCCAGTATGCATCACTACTGCTGTGGTGAGGTTGCTACCAAGTTATTAAAGCTCCCGTCCACTCCTCCTGCAATTCCCCAAAGGAAAGATTTATCTCTTCTTCAACTCCTTCCAGATTTGAAGGCTTGCTGGATGAAACGGATAGACTTTCATCAAATCCATCACACAAGTTGAACGGTGCTCACCAAAGAATCTTGCTGAATATTTTCAAAAGCAAATTTAAAATTGCTGACTACACACACACACACACACACACATGCATATATATATTTATATTTATATCATTGTTATTACTATTTCTGCTCACAATCCTTTGAAAACAATCTGGTTTCACACTTTTTATTTAGAACTGTGCCCGTAAGCTGCAAAACAGACTTTCAAGGTAAGTAATCCTCTCCTTCGGGTCCGAGTTCAGCTCTCTACCTCAGCACGCGCACCGATGTCAGCAGACCCTGAGAATAGGCACCATGTGTAAGAATATCAAACTCTCTGGTCCTCTTTATTCACTTAATCTTTGTGTATCTACTGTTTAATTGAGATGTAATTCACCCTTTTAAATTGTACACAATCTGGTGATTAGGAGTATAGTTACAACGTTGTGTGACTGGCACCGATATCTAATGCCAGAATGTTTTTGTAAGCCTCCCCAAAGCAACTTTGTATCTATTCACAGTTAATTTGCATTTCCCTCTTCTGTTAGCTCCCGTGACCATTGAACTACTCTGTCTCTTTGCGGATTTACTGATCCCAGACAGGTCATGGAGTGAAATCACAGAAGGCGTGAGAGGTTTGATGACTCCGATAGTTTCCAACGTTCATCCGCGTTGTATGTCAGCCCTTCATTGGCTTTAATTGTGGGAAGATAGCCCAGTGGATGGACACACCACCTGTTGCTTGTTCATCATATGGCTGCTGGATAGTTGAGTTGTTTCCACGTTTTGACCACCATGAATTATGCTGCGATAAGGTTCATGTATGTGGATTTGCGCGGACAATTGTTTTAAATTCTCCTGGACGTATTCCTAGGAGTGAAATTGCCGTATCACAGGTGAACTGTATGTTGCTGTTTCCTCGAACTTGCTGGACTGTTTTGCTAAGTGGATGCACATTTTATATTCTCACCAACAGAGCATGAGGGTTTCAATTTCTCTATAGTTTCAGCAATTCTTGTTACTGTGTCTTTTTTTTTATCACAAATTCTCTTATTGTGTATGAAGTGGTGTCTTCTAAATTTTATTTTGATTTCTCTAATAACTAGTGATTTTGAACATCTTTTCATGTGCTTTTTGGTATATTATTTTTAGAGCTGCCTATTGAGATCATTGGCCCATTTTTTACTGGGTCATTTGCCATTTTATTATTAAGTTCTAAGATATTTTTACACATTATAGATTTAAAAAATCTTTACTATGTATATGAATTTCAAATATTTTCTCCTGTATTATGGATTATCTTTTCAATATTTTGCTGGTATTCTTTGAAGCACAATATTTTTGAATTCTTATGAAATTTATTTTTTTTCTTTTCCTTTTTGTGCTTTTTGGTATCATATCTAAGAAACTATTGCCTACTCCAAGGTCCTACAGATCTATGTTTTTGTTTAAGAGTTTTACATTTAGGTCTGTGGTTCCATTTTGAGTTAAGTTTTGTATATGATTGGATAAAAGGGTCCAACTACATTATTTTGCACATAGATATACAATTGTTCTAGCACCATTTGGTGAAAAAGATCTTTTTGCATTGAATATTTTTTGCACCTTTTCTAAAATTAATTGGTCATGAATGTAAATAATTTTTAATGGACTTCAATTCTATTACTTCCATTCATCTGTTACTTTACCATAACCACACTGCCTTGATTACAGACGTGTTGTAATAAAGTATAGAAATAGAAACGATTTTTGTATGTTAATCTTGAACCCAGAAACCCCGCTGGACTACTTTAATTTGGCATTTATATATAAAGTTATGCAATTAAGAAATACCTTTTTTTTTTTTTTTTCCTTTCCCACATTAATGACTTTTGTGTTTTTATCCCTGTCACGTAGCTCTGGTTAGGTGCAATGTCGAGCAGCCGCGGTGGGAACGGAGGGACGTTGTCATCTTGTTCCTGACTGTAGGGATGTATTCCGTTTTCTTTTTTTCCTGTTCAGTCTGATGTCAGCTGTGGGTTTTCAGTGATGGCCCTAATGAAGCGGAGGGAGGTCCCTTCATGATTGGCTTGCTGGATGCACTTAACAATATGTGTGCCAGGGAACCGTGAGGGAGGCTCAAGGCTCGGTCGCCCAGCATCCGTGTGCTGTTCTGTAACTTCCCAGCCTTTTCCGACCTGCTGCGGTTCGTTGTTCCGATGAAATAGGATGTGTATTCACTGCAGCGTTCCTTTGCTGAATTCTCTTCTGAGAATTTTCCACCGTCAGTGGCGTAAAAACCCACAGTAGCACACCCTTCAACAAATCACCGTTTGCTGGCTCCCACTCTCTCTGTCTCTCTCTTTCTCCAATTAAATGCAGGGCGGTGAAAGCTGTCTGGCTTCCACGGAAACTGTATAATAGCACGGCACGTCAGTCAACGACAGGCTGCGTATACGACGGCGGTCCCATAGGTCGTGAATGCAGCCGTATGTCTTGTAAGGAATAACAATGAGAGAAGACGTGGTTCCGGAGGCTTCTCTCCCTGATGGGAGCCATGTTTGGCGGGGTTCGGCAGTGGGTCCCCTCTCATTCATGGCACCCCAGGTGTGAGGGCATGGATCACATCCCAATCGGTCAGTCCCTGACCTGTTAGTGCCCAGGGGAGCCTGTCCCCTAGCCCTACATGCTCAGAGGGCACTCGCCCTCCCAGATCTAACGTGGTGGTCCTCAGAGCACATGGCTGTGAGCTCTTTGTCGGGGACCTACGACCCTGTACAAGGACTCGGGTCCACAGGAGCGACCTTAACAAGCAGCAGGTGCCACCGTCACTCTAGTGCCAGCTCTCTGTGGCAGAGTGGAGCCAGCCTGACCTTGCACTCGGGAAGTGTGTCCAGGTCGTGGGGAGGCAAGGTGTCCGTGGGTTTTATTTCTTCCACCAGTGCCATGGCAGAGAGAGCCCTTCGTGACAGACAAGGTCAGTGGAATCTCCAAGGTCAAACACTGAGTCTTCCGTTGTTCTTCCTCCTCTGCATGTTAAACCCCCTCGTTCTCTATGACCGCCACCAAGTCCCTCAGTCTCGTCACTGCTCCACACGCCGTAGCAAACCCACATTGCCACGACAGTCCTCGGCGTCCCTGTATGTCTCCATCTTGGTTTCTTATCCCTACGGAGCCTGGACTCCCTTCCCCTCCCCCCTGAAGGTCACGGCCAGGGTGACCCAGGCTGACCCAGCCAGTTTCTCCTCGCATGCCCACTCAGTCCAGCCCGCACCCCCGCCCACGGGGACAGCCCTGACAGCTTCTGTGTCGGACGTCTGACCCTGTCGGGAGAAAGCCGGGGAGGTCCATGCTTCCCAAGTCCACAGCGGTTCACCGCCACGTCCTCAGCCCTCACACTCAGTCACTCACCCACTCGCCTGGAGCAGGCGTTGCCCTGCGCTGCCTTCTGTCTCGTATTTTTACAGTACTTTTTCTGTGTCTAGCGATGGTTGCATACACCAACACTCACCACCGCGGTACAATGGCCTACAGCTTTCAGAACAGTCCCAGGAGCGACAGGCACCGCCTCTCACCCAGGGGTGCGGTCGGTTGTATCCATCTGGATCGGTGTAAGTGCAGATGTCCGCACAGCGACGAGACGACCCAGTGATACATTTCTCAGAACGCATCCCCCAACGTTAAACAGCCGAGGACTCTGTGTGTGGGTGTTTGTGTGTGTGTATGAATGTATATGCACATCTAAAGATATGTGTGTCCACGGGGTGGGGCAAACGTAGGTTTGCAGTTTTTCATATGGAAAATAATACAATTAGGCCTGACCTGTGGTGGCGCAGTGGGATAAAGCGTCGACCTGGAACACTGAGGTCGCCGGTTCCAAACCTTGGGCTTGCCTGGTCAAGGCACATATGGGAGTTGATGCTTCCTGCTCCTCCCCCTTCTCTCTCTCTCTGTCTCTCTCTCTCTCACTCCTCTCTCTCTAAAAAAATCAATAAATAAAATATTTTTTTAAAAAAAAGAAAATAATACAATTATTAATAAATAATAATATAGGAAGAAACTCTGTGCCTCATATACTGACAACTGTAAACCTACTTTTGCCACACCCTGTCTGTACGCAGCGATGTAAAAAATACATACTTCTTTAATGGAGAACTTGCCTGAGCGTGGTGTCGTGCTCTGACGGAGATTTGCTGTCGGGGCCTGGACACAGGAAGGCCTCCGCCTCCCCTGTCCCCGCTGTCACAGGATGACACCCATTTCCGCGAACGCTTCTCTCTTCCAGCGCTCCGGTTTTAACGAGGTTGCGCTTTGGCATCTACTCACTTTGCATGAAGATGTTATCCTGGGGCTACCTCAAACTGGAAAAAAGAAAAAAGGTTACTTTTTCAACAATGCAGACTTTGTATATACTTTGTTGCTCAGCATATTTAACCAGGACGTCGCGTTGAGACTGTCCGCGAGGAGACCCAACACTCAGCAGCACGTGGGTGGGGGCTGGGGGTGGGGGTGGGGGTGGGGCTGGGGGCTGGGGTGGGGGTGGGGCTGGGGGTGGGGGCTGGGTGGGGGCGGGGCTGGGGGGTGGGGGCTGGGGCGGGGGGCGGGGGCGGGGCGAACAGAAGACACTCAGAGCTTCTGCGCAGTCTCACTTGGCTGAGTCAGCAGCTCTGCCCCGTCCCCTTGGCGGGTGAGCCCCGTTACAGGGGACACGGCACAGAAGCGGGCTGGGGAGGAAGAGGTGGACAGGTGGACAGTGGATGATGGACGGTGGACAGTGGGCAGGACAGGTCTTTAGCCCTGGAATAACACCTTCGGGTCTTTTTTTTACTTAGAACTTATATTTTACTTTACATTTAACATTTGGGAGATGGGGAGATGTGTGTGTGCATATATACATATGTGTACATATGTCTATTTGATGACTAGTGTAGGAGAATGGCTGATATCCGGCCCTCGGTGGGTCAGGATCAGGATCCTGACGTCCCAATAAGCCTGTCAGGCTCCCCTCTAATCTCCGCTTGGCAGTTTGATGCGGAACGCTCCACTTTCTTTGAATATGATTATTTCTCCAGCTCCTGCATATGCTGATGAGTGTCTGCAGATTGGAGATAAAGCAAATCTCTTAAAATATACAACTGAACTTTCGAGTCCTCGGGGGTGCACAGGGGGGAGAAGGGAAGTTGCAGGCAGACCCCCACCCATCGGGGCCCTTCCTGTGCGTTCGCCATGCCTGAAAGCAGAGTTCCTTTGCATCTCTGCACCTTGAAAGGGTAGAAGGACCTTCAGAACAATTCTGCTCCGTGGAGGAAGAGGGCACAGTGTTCTGGGGGTCCAGTAGTTCTGGGGAGCACTCCACGATGTCCACATTTCATAGCGAGACCAATTTAGGAAAAAATGTTTCAAAAGGCTGCTTGCGGGCGGGGATACTAAAAACCAGGGTCCCAGCCACTCGTGAGATCCTGGTCCCCTTTGTCATCAGCCGCTGGGGGAGACGGAGCTCTGGCCCAGAAAGTAACGCAGGAAGTCTGCAGCTAGAAGATCCACAGATCAGGTGTCCTCTCCTAAGATGAGGGCGTCCTGCAAGGAGAACATGATTCACCTGCCCTGTCTCATCCCTGCTTTAAACCATGTTTGAGGGTGGAATAAAATCGAGCTGGCGTTCGTTCCTAAGATGGAAAATGAAAACCAACGGGGGGAGAGCTAAGGCTCGCACCAAACCTCTGGCAACATCCTGATGCCCCTGAACCAAACCAACCCTTGCAGCTGCCTCCTTGTGGCTTCTGCGTTAAGTAGACGTCTTTACGATCCACACCGCCCGGTGTCTAGGGTTCTCGTTGCCTGTGACCTGCATAGGCTATGTGTGTGCGTGTGCGTGTGTGTGTGTGCGCACGCGTTTGTAATCCACCATTTCCATCACGTTCTCCTGCTCCTGACTGAAAGATTCGATCTAGACGTCAGAATCCAGTCTCTCCTGGGCCATGATTCATCTTACTAATGATTTTTAAAACCTTATGGAACTTTTAGGGATTATCAAATAAAGCCTAACTTTTCCCAGAAGAAGACTAGGACTGCTTTGATCATGTCGTGTTTCTCTCTGGCCTTGTGTCCGTCGATCATAATACGTTTGTTTATTCCCTGGACAGGACGACACCGTCATCCACTGCGGCCTTGATCAAGGTTTTCCCTCTTGGTTTTTGCCTGAAGATGAGACATTTCTGATTTTTGTGCCTGTTTCTCTCATTGTCTGCCAAGTTACCTGTCCACCCTGCAGCACACATCAGTATTATGTATTTTACTTTAATTTGGTTTTTCCTGATTCTGTGAGAATCTAGGCATTGACCTTCTCCTGTGCTTAGAGAGCTGCACACTTGATGTGTTGGGTTGTGCACACATCGTTAGCATGAATGAGGTGCTGATTCCTTTGCTTCCCTTGCCTTTTCGACATGGACAATTTTAATGAACTCTCTTGAGTTCGTTTTTCCTTCTCTGGAGTAGCATAGGATTTCATTCCTACACATATTATTACAGCTGACACTTGGCATGAACATCATTTGTTTGGTGGTTTTCTTCGCCGGAGAGCAAGGCTTTATACGGCTGGACTATACATTTCATCCGCTTTTTCTATGGGGTGTACAAAACTCTCTGCTCTGTGAAATGAACACTGTAGGTTCTTAAACGGGTTTTTTTTTTTTTTTTCTTATGCATAAATAAATCGGTTACTTTCTCAAACGGGTCTGGAGTACCTACTACGTGCAGAGACCATTCTAGGAGCTTGGGAAACATTTGTAACTAAACAGAGACAATTTTCCTCCTGCTTCTGCTAGGGCGTGGTAGTGGGAAACAGCCAAGGAGCATGGGAAAGTGTCAGTTATGCAGAGGGTCAGGATGAAGAGTGATATGGCAGAGTGAGACCGGCGAGGTGGGAGGGGCGGGCGAGGTGGGAGGGGCGGGCAGGGTGGCCCTGTCTCAGTGTGAAGGGGCTGTGTGAGCTCACAGGAGACGTGGGGGAGTGGCCCCACACCGTAGATCTTCCGCTGAGGGTGGGGCAGGAGTGGAGACAGTCACACGAACACCCCCACAATGGAAGGATGGCAGAATGTCCCAGGAAGTCGCCCACGTTAGTGTGTGGTCAGGGTGGCTTGTGTGACAACAGGGGGAGGGGGAGGTACTGTGTTGAGCGATGAGTGAGGCCAGACCTTGCTGGACACATAGGTCACTGTGCGTTCCGCTTTCCCTCCTAGGACATTGAAAGCCAGTGCAGGGCTTCTCAGGAGGGACGTCCTCGGATGGACTCTGTCCGAGGACGACTTTAGCAACTAAGAGAGAACCAGAGAAGGCAGCCCATGGAGAAGCATGCAGGATTATCTGGGCCGTGCAACATTTTGTGAAACACCGAACAATTACAAAAATATTTTGTAAAAAAAAAAATAAAACCAAAGTGAAAAACTCTTTTCCTGGGCAGACCAGCTCAGAATACAAAACCAAAAAATAAATAATTTTTTTTTAAATAAATAAAAAGAGTAACCTGTGCTGACTAGTTTTTCTTGCTTCATTTTATCAGAAGGCATGATGAGCCCACGGGTCCAAAGAGAGAAGGCAAGAGAGACAGAGGCAGAAAATAATTCAGAAAAACTACACGCTGCGCTCGCCGACACGTACCCGGTGGAAACCTACCGGACAGTCCGCTCAGGACAGACTTTCGAAAGAGCGGGATTTTCCAGTTGTCAGGGTTTGAAAATGGAGATGAGCCTGTCCCCTCCTGGAGGTGGGGTGTCTGTCACCGGTGCTCTCTGTGCCCTCGACACAGGGCTGGGCCCGTTCCTTCATCTGTGGCACCTTGGACAGCGCCGCTATGACCAGTCGAGGAGATTGAGACGAAGGGGGATGTTTCTGACCGTCCCTCCCTGACACTGGCAGCAGGAAGAGCTGCCTCTGGCCGAGGACAACCAGACTCCCAGCAGGGGTCGGCACTGTGACACCGTGTCTGCCTGCGAGGGGAGTCGCCAGGTCGGCTCTTCCCAGCTTCGGCCACCGGGGCTCCTATTGACAGGAGACTGACTGGCCCACCCCCGGCCGTGGGCCCCGCTCTAACTACAAACAGATTGCCCGCACGATGCCTTCTATCGACTGTGCTTCATAATACCCTCGGGGGGCAGATAGATCAATGTTCATCTCAATATTGATAACTGTCTGCTACCGAGCACGTGAGCTTCTCCTCGACTGGAGAATCTCAGAACCTCGATCTGCCTTCCTGGGTAACATTTGTTAGCCGGCGGATTCCTAAGGGCTGTCTCGGAATTGGAATGAGCTGTCACAGGGTCAGTAGGTGATATGTCTTTTTTTTTTTTTTTAATTGAGCTATAATTGATATACAGAGACATGCACATATTTAATGTGTACAATTTGATGAATTTGGACCCATGGAAACATCTGTGATACCATCCCCCCCCCCCCAATCAAGGTAAAAGATATTCAATACCTCCTAGAGAGTTTCCTTGTATCTTTTAGTTTGGGGGGCGGTGCTAAGATCCCTTCACAGGAGAGCTCCTCTCTCTGTAACCAGTTCTGACGTTAGCAATCTTGTGTTGCTAACGACAGGCACTGCCTTGTACAGCGGGTCGCCCAGCACGTCCGAAACTGTATCGTCGCTGCCATTCTCTGTGACTTTCTTCCTTTTTTTTTTTCTTTGCCCGTTCCAGCAGGTGATGTGACAGGAGTCCCTGCAATGTGTGCATTATTTGATTCTTCTAGTACTTGGACAGATCTCTCGGGTGGTCCTAATCCTGACTCCCAGAGTCTTGTAGAGTCATTCAAACTCTTCTTCCTCCACAGAGCACAGCATTTGTTTGAAGACAATAGCTCTGTTATCCCCCAGTGTAGGCCAGTTAATCATGTCAAATAGAGGTCGTGCTGAAGAATCGACTTGTTCTTTCCTTCCTTCCTTCCTTCCTTCCTTTCTTCCTTCCTTTACTTCCTTCCTTCCTTCCTTCCTTTCTTCTTTCTTTCTTCCTACCTTCCTTTCTTCCTTCTTCCTTCTTTCTTTCTTTCCTCCCTTCCTCCCTTTTTTTTTTATTAATGATTTTAGTATTTTTGAAAAGTATAACCTCATTTTCCTTTATATTAATGGACGTTCCTTATAATTATACTTTCAGTTGTCTAATATGTTATTACAACCCAATTCAGATTTTAAATGCTTGGCCAGAATAATTGTGATTAAAAATTATAATAATGTAGAGCTCATGAATACATTATAACCTTCATAAAGAGTGCATCTGTTTTCTTTTATTCCTCAGCATCCCTGGACCAAATGATGATAGGCGATCAATGAATGAATAAGTACATGAAGTAAAGTGTTTATAGCACCACAATGTAATACCCGGGCATAACTAATGTTGATCGTATTTTCCTCCTGTATTTTTTTCTAAGTGTTTATAGAGCAGAGAGAAGCCTAGACTAGCTCAGCCTCAGCAGGTCAAGGTCATGACCATCCTTCAAGTTGCACTGATCGACCTGTAGACACTTGGGCTCAGTAAACTGTCCCTAGGAGAGCATGATGCAGGAATACCTGAGTGCCAGTTACAAAAACTACATTCTGTAAACTGCATGTTTACTATTCGGACTATTCTTGACATGGAGAAAGCTCAACTTGCAATGTCCCAAATGAGAAAGAAAAGGTGGGGTTAGACGTTTGAGCATTTTATATGTCTTATATATGTGTATATAAATACACTCTATATGCACATACTGTACATATATAACACTCTGTACATTTAAATATATATAAAACATACCAAGAGGGACATATAGACAGATATATGACAGATAGATAGATAGATAGACAGACAGGTAGATATCTGAAAGAAAACAAACATAAAAGACAAATCCAGGAAAACTTAATCTGTTGGCAAGAATCCAGATAAGCATCTTAAGAGGAGTGGTATTTCACTTTTGAAGCACTGGGTTCTTGAACAGTGAAGGCAGCTGGAAGCTGTCACCATCGGGAAGCCGTCTGTGCAGAGGCTTGGCGTTGGGGACACACTGCTGGTGTAGAGAACTTTGTTGCTTTGCAGAGTGAAGGAAGAAGAAAAGGGAAGCCTTCTGTAGGGCTCTGGGCACAGCAAGAGACCACACAGACTGCTGGGAGCCCCTCACAGGACCTTAGATAGAGCTGGGGCCGTGGCCCCAGGACAGGAATAGACCTCAGATAGAGCTGGGGCCGTGGCCCCGGGACAGGAATAGGTGGCCTCCATGGTTGCCTGAGGGTGTGGTCCCACCAGATCTTATACTTGCCTTTCCTTCTTCCATGATGACCGGAGTCTAGCCTGTGATACCATCCGCTCCCATTTTCACAGTCCAGAGCCAAAGCAGATGGTTTCTAGTGCTGCTGAGTTGACCATCGAAGGCCCAGTATGCTATCCAAAAGAGTACTGTCAGTTTACAGCCAAAAGAAAGAAAGAAAATAGATTTTAAATTACCATCATCTGGCCCTGGCCGGTTGGCTCAGTGGTAGAGCGTCGGCCTGGCGTGCAGAAGTCCCAGGTTCGATTCCTGGCCAGGGCACACAGGAGAAGCACCCATCTGCTTCTCCACCCCTCCCCCTCTCCTTCCTCTCTGTCTCTCTCTTCCCCTCCCGCAGCCAAGGCTCCATTGGAGCAAAGTTGGCCCGGGCGCTGGGGATGGCTCCTTGGCCTCTGCCCCAGGTGCTAGAGTGGCTCTGGTCGCGGCAGAGCGACACCCCGGAGGGGCAGAGCATCGCCCTCTGGTGGGCAGAGCATAGTCCGTGGTGGGTGTGCCAGGTAGATCCCGGTCGGGCGCATGCAGGAGTCTGTCTGACTGTCTCTCCCCATTTCCAGCTTCAGAAAAATACAAAAATAAATAATAATAAATAAATAAAGTACCATCATCTTCCTTCCCCAGGATTTGCCAGACATATTGTATCTAATGGGAAGGGGGGGGGGACTCAACAAACACAAAGACACAGAATGAAAGAATGAACATCGGTCAAGTGGTCATTTGGGTGGGGGAGTCAGAGGGCTAAGGATTTGTACATCCTGTTCACAGGTACGGCTTTCCGAAAAGAAATTTCCCACTTATGTCTTCTTTTCATGGTGCTGGGTCTGAAGAAAGGACAAATACAATGAAGATCAAAGAGAGGCCACGCACAGCACCTTCCTAGACGGGGCCCAGAATGGGAAACCACAGTGCAATCTCTCTCCAGCTGAATTCACTCCAATTTATCTGAGGCACAAATAGTCTAACCTCCTGTCTGTCCATTTTGCCCTTTTTAGAACCGTCCGGTCTGTTAATAATTTTCTTCTTCAGTACAATTGAAAGAAAGATTAATCACCTCACTCTATATATACCCCAGCATCCATCTGGAGTTCAATCAAAGCCTAAAATTAGCTACTGAATTACATTTTTGCTCAGTGTTCTACCTTTCCTACAGAAAGTCGACATACTTTTTTTTACATGATTTTGTAGTTATAATCTCTTCCTTCATCTGTTAAAAGAAAGCTTATAAAAATTTCATGAAATACAGAAAACACGGGAAAAATAAACAGAAGTCTAAAAAGGATTGGTTATTGATGGATGTGGGCAAAAATACTTGTGTCTTAATTTTATTTGTCCACTTCTTCAAAATATCAGCTTCTCTCCCATTAATGTGTATATTTACACGTCATAGAACATTGCCTTAACGTTTTTCTGCATGACTTATGGGGTCTGGAGTATCAAATTATCCTAAAATGCAATTTTAGTAATATTCCCTCAAACACTTCATCTCTGCTACCTTTTGAAAAATGGCAACACTTATAATCTTAACAACATTCTTTAATGAATGTGCTTGGGAATGTTTAAATAAATTGTGTCATAAAAGTGAAAACAGAATCGAGTTAAAAATACCATCACCGCCAGGTCCCACACATAACTGCTAGGTTCTAACCCAGTGCCCAGGGGGTTTGGCTACCCCAGGGACAACTTCACATTGAAAACAGTTAAGTCCACCAGACCTCCCTACTCAGACAGGATAGCTTGGGAGACTGAAGACTAAAATAGAAAGAAACTTCAAAACTTCTTCAGTGCCTCTCGAAGACCACAATCTCCTTCCTTACTTGAAGATGTCACATGTACAGTATCACATGCTGATACTTTAAAATAATTTTTCCTTATTTTAGAGATGCCAGTGATCAGGTATTTATTATGTTCTCCTTATCAGAAATTCCTCTCCTCCCACTCCATAGCATGCCTACTTTTGAAAGCTAAAAACGCCATTTTCCTCAGTGAGTAAACTGAGTAGTTGTTATTTGAAGTCCCTGAGCCTCGGTGTCCCCCTGACAAGGTATTTATTTCACAGTTTTTTTACGAGGGATAATTAAGACAAGGTAGAAGAAGACTTAGCAACGTTGTATCTGCAGTCGGTGAACTCACAAGTCCTACTAGCCATGTTTTTATAGTTCTGTCCCGGGTAACAATGCTATCGTTTGCATTAGAAGAATCCTTTTTGTTCACCTAGTCAGCCGCCGGGACAAAGGACACCTAGATGTTTTGGAAACAGGGTGAGGGAGTCCAGGCTCAGGCAGCTTCTATCCTTCAACTCCGCCAGTCTCAATGTGCTGGGCTTGCCCTGAGGCTTGTGGCCTTCTTGGTATCAAGCAAGCTTCCATCATCCTAAGAATCAGTTCCTAAAACGGATGCTCCCAAATAGAGGGCGAGAAACGGGGCGCGATGGGCTTTCTCGCGGCATGACTTTTCCTCACCAGTGAGGAAGAACCGTCTGGGCATCCCCCGCAGTCCTCCCTCTGCCTCCCTTTGGCTGGAAATGGACCTCGTGGGCCTTCAGAGGTGCAGAAGGTCTTAGAAAACCAGTGAGCAGAACCGTTATGACTCTTCAGCCTCTGTCTCTGTGGAGGAGGAAGGAGGCGTTGAGATTATGTCATATCCAAAACTAGTTACATTTTTAATGTCAATATACTTCATCTTTCCTTCTGCAATCTTCCATTCTGTGATTCTATTTTCCCTTTTCCTGTGGCCTAGACTCCTGCTAATTATTTGTTAACACCTAATATATATATATAGGGTCTTCCGGAAAGTTCTGTCCATTTCCATCACAACAAGTTTCGACACATAAGCACATGTTTATTTGGCACATGTGTGCCTCTCTATTTTTATCACTTAATGTATACATACTGACGTAGCAAATTAACTACAACAAAGTTGATTCACGTTAGTCTTATGTGTGAAGCGATAGTGTACCCACGGCTACTGATAAAGTTCATTTACGCCACTGTAATTTTTACGAATTTCAACAAGGAAGAAATGCTACAGAAGCACGTCTGTCGCATCCACCATATTCCCCGGACTTAGCACCCTCTGACTATCACTTGTTTTTGTCCTTACAAAATTTTTTGAAGGGCAAAAAATTCAAAAATGAAGATATCAAACAAGCACTGATTCAATTTTTCTCATCAAAAGATAAAACATTTTTCAAAAATGGGATATACAAATTGCCCTCACGCTGGCAAGAAATCATTAATAATGATGGGCAATTATATTATTTAATAAAGTTTATTAATGGTAAGAAAAATTTGTATTTTGTTTTATTCCAAAAATGGACAGAACTTTCCGGTAGACCTTATATATATGTATATTTAATTCTGACTGTTGTAAGTCCAGGTGCATTAGATGAGGTAGTTAGCAGATGTTATTAGGATACAGAATAAGTTTATCTTTTGTGCAGGGCCAGATGCCAGTAGATATTTATCCACTGAAGGCAAGACTGAGGATTTATTCCTTTAGTATACAGATATTTCAGAGAGAGGCAACCTCATCACAGCGGAAGCTCTTGGCCTGAGAATAGAGTAGTATTGTTAAAAGTTTGAAAGACTTACAAACTATCAATGCTCAAGATGATTATGGAAAAGACACAATGACTTGTACAATACTTTGCTCTTGGGTTCTATATGGCCATAATTTTTTTTTTTTTTAATGTGAGAGGAGGGGAGATAGTGAAGCAGACTCCTGCATGTACCCTGATCGGGATCTACCTAGTCACCCCATCTAGGGCCGATGCTCGAGTGCCAAGCTATTTTTAATGCCTGAGGTTGATGCACTCCAACAGAGCTATCCTCAGCACCTGAGGCCACTCTTGAACCAATCGAGCCACTGGCTGCAGGAGAAGAAGAGGGAGGGAAGGGGGAAACAGAAAGAGGAGAAGGAGATGGTCGTTTCTCCTGTGTGCTCTGACTGGGAATCAAACCTGAGATGTCCATATGCTGGGCCAACACTCTATCCACTGAGCCACCAGCCAGGGCCAGGGCCTTAATTTTATACCTAGGAGCTGTGTTGAACAGCACTCCTTCTAGAGAGGAATAAACTACTGATCAAGAACCCATCACGTAAGAGATTTCAAATTCAACCTTTTATACAAAGAATGTTGAAATAGCTGAGACTCTTTCGTTATTCAGAGCCTCGAAAAGATGACATGAGAATCACTCTGATAAACACAAACAACTCAACGGAACATATTTCAAGTAGATACAACAGTAGCAAATTGTAGATCAACTCGGAAGAAGAGTCCTGGCTTTTACTTATCATACAGCTTTTCTTTTTTTGAGGTGGGGGTAGGGCAAAAGAGCCCAGGACAGTATTGAATGGACAAACTGAAAAGAATGCAGAAATTTTTCTAAAAGAGGAAAAAGAAAGAAAGAAAGAAAGAAAGAAAGAAAGAAAGAAAGAAAGAAAGAAAAAAAAAAAAAAACGCCTGTGGGCTTATACGATGAAACATTCATTACTTTGTGGGAAAGAAGCCAAAGTGATTTAGACTTCAATACTTTGTGCTGAAATCAAAGAGAATAGGCTAGAAATGTCAATGCCACGCTGGATAGAGCGATCTGTGAAATTGGGCAGAAGGGTATTTTGATTGAGACAGTTAATGGCAATTCAAACAGACTAATTATGAATTAAGGTACTAAAAACGCATGTGATTTCATTTCTGAGGCAACAGCTGAATTTTTATTTCTAGATGCAATATTTGGCCACTCATCTCAGTATGATTGGGACAATATAACTTTATTGTGAGGAGATTTTTGTGCCAACAATGTGAAAACTGAATTTCAGAGCCTGCTGATGTGCAAAACGGAATGTATTCCAGATTCGGGTTGGACTCTCTCTCTCGGCTCCTGGGCGTTTACAAACAAATCGCAGGAAGACGAATGTTGCTTACGGTTTTCCAAAAATATTGTTATTAGAGAGTGTGATTCTCACAAAAAGGAAACGTTTTGATCTCGACTACATGCACATAATGCATGAGGTTCAAATTCAGTTTTCTTTCCTGGGAAGGTTCAAGGAACGGGTTGGGACTATTAAGGCAAGCCGAGGGCAGTCACAGAAGAAATCAAAGTTCTTGGAAATTTACATTTTTAAATCCTTGGCCATTATTCATGGGTAGTTTATCTTTAAAATGAAAATCTATGTAAATGTACATATTATGTATATCGCTATCCAGTTTAGATCAGTGAGGTAGAAAGTGCATGTGTAATTCATTCTAAAAACACTTATGGGCTTCTTTCATGAATAATTCTTGATTCTATTCTAGTTTTTCGCTCTTTATTCATGATTATGTCTTCATTTACCCTTAGTAGGCTTTCACTTCTGCCTGAGTTATAAAACAAAAATGCCCAAGTTAAAGGGATAGCCTATCGACTTTCATCTCATTACGTTATTAAGACAAATTAATTATAGGTTGTGCAGTTCTTCAAGCAAAATATACACACACAAATCAAAACACTTGAAAAGTGGTTTAGAATACTAATTTGAATATCCTTTTGCCATTGACCTGAAGATAGCTAACTTTAATTTGTATAATGAGGTTGTTTTAAAACAAAAACCTATCCTCCACAAAATTCTGTTTTAATACAAGAAAAATGTAGTATCATAATAAAGATATTCTTAAGATTATTCCGTTAATAGACTTTTCTTTATTAATTTTTATATAATGGATTATTTTAAGCATTTCTACCTATTTCCTATATATCAAAAACCAAAAATAAACATTAAATTTTTATAAGAAAACTATATGAACTTTTACAATAAATTTGGAACATTTTAGTGTATGTATCCCATTATAGATTTAACTCCAGACAGATAATCATATATCCCATTTTCATAGAAATAACTCTAATGACAATGCAATATTTCCCATGAAAACAGTACAACGGATTTATATACCCCTGTATTGATAACTTTGGAACATTTTAATTTGACCAGTTTTTTTAAAGAATTTGATAGGAGTGAAGCACACAGAAAACCACGAGTGTCTTATTGCCCAAATGAAGAAACACTGTTACTATAATGCCCGGGGGCCGAGGCCAGGCAGGTCCATACTGGCTTCGGGCAGACGGTAGAGAAACTGCAGAGCCCAAAAGCGTTGCATCATTACCGTTTAATAAAGTCTCACAACGGCGGACGAGCAGACAGGCAGGGGAACGACTTCTCAGGCAAACGAGCAGCAAGAAACACCCCTCACAGAGGCGGGCAGGCAGGCAATCCACCATCCACCATCCCCCCTGAGCACCCGCACCCCGTAGCCTTGCACAGACTACCCACACATGGGCACTGCCACGTGCTCACCCACGAGTCAGGCAAAGTGCTTGCAGCTGGTAAACCATTGAGCAAGCTTAACACAGCTGTATTCCCCACAACTCTTATAATAAATACATGAAAAGACTGTTACTATTACTCATGAAGGTGATCACGGAGACTAAAGAAATACCCCGGCTTTAGAGGGCAGAAAACAGATGTAAATACAAGAAAAAAAAATAATGCTCCCACGAAACATACATTAGTCATGTGTTAGAGTATCTTTCCATCAGGGAAAGATGACCTTCCCTGGAAATACCAACTGTGACAAACAGGTCTGACGGGAGAGTTTTACACGCCTTAGCAGAACGGTGAGGAGTCAAAGGTCAAAGGTCGTGGGCAGCCGGTTGTGATTAGTGAATACTTCACGGTGTTTTTCAAATTCTGCTCCCCCACTTTCTAAGGGACCCGCAGTCCCTGAGTAGTTACCCTTCCAGAAATGCTGTCGAACATTCCAGCTCCAGCCTCAGATGAGAAGACTAAACCTGGGCTTGCCAGCCCTTTCTCACCTGGAAGAACTGGGAGAGGGCAGGTGTGTCGATTGAGAAGTCGAGTTGGTTGGTGCGTCTGTTGTCAGAGACCCTGTGCGTATACTGTTTTATTCTTGGTTTTCTTTGAAATCCCTCTAACGAGGGCCAGTGTGAGTAAAGCATTTAGTAAAACATAACTAATCAAAAGTAAAGAACAAGTAAATTTAAATCAATAAACTGACCAGTATTTCAATGGGAACTATGGGCCTGCTTTTGGCTAATGAGATGGTCAATGTCCGGTTCCATATTTGTCACTGCTAGATGTAACAAGTGATGTGACGTGCTTCCGGAGCCGTGAGGCGTGCATCCCACGTCACTGGAAGTAGTACTACTGTATGTGAGCGATGCCATGCGTCTCTCACTGACCACCAATGAAAGAGGTACCCCTTCTGGAAGTGCGGCGGGGGCCGGATAAATGGCCTCAGGGGGCCGCATGTGGCCCACAGGCCATAGTTTGGGGACCCCTGAATCAAAGACTTCACTTGAAGGAAATAGTGTCTTTCTATAGAATGCTTCATATTTTGTTGGGTGGCTCTGGCGAAACCAGATGTTTTTCCCCCTTATATTGAATTTATTGTGGCGACCCTGGTTAACAAAATTATACAGGTTTCTGGTGCCCAATTCTGCGACATGTCACCTGGACCCTGTACTGTGTGCCCAGCATGCCAAGTCAAGCCTCCATCCACCACCGTGTATCCCCCGTCTGCTCCCCGGCAAATCACTGCATTATTGTCTGTGTTTATGAATTTTTCTCTCTCCCTCACTCCTTTTGTTGTTGTGTTGTTGTTCAATCCCCCCCCCTCCCCCGACCCCCCCCCGGTCCCCGACAGATGTCACCCTGCTGTCTATCCATGAGTCTGTCTGTCTGTCTCTGTTTCGTTGGTTAGCTCTTTCTGTTCATCGGATTCGGACCCGGAGAGCGTTACGTCATGCACTGATGATTGGGTTGTGTTTCTGCGCTTTCCCGTCGTGGTGGGGAACAGCAGCCGTGGAGAGGACGGGAGGGGGGCCGGCAGCCCTCAGCAGCGGCTCCGCAGGGGACGAAGGCGGTGTTGGTCCCTGCGGGGTGCTGACCCCTGAGGCTCTCTCAGCCCCTCCTCTGACGGAAACTCGCTCAGGGCTTCGAACAGAGCTCCGTGTTTCTCCCCTGCTTCCCGCGTCGCAGGGAAAGAGGAGGCAGAAGGGAACCGTCAGCGAAACTCATCCCGGGTCTCACAGATAGTCGATAAGGACCAGGTTCATGTCCACAATGTGGCTTTTGGTGCCACAGTCAAAACCCATTATTACCAGGGTTTAATTCTTAGGGGGAAAAAAAAAGTTCTTATGTGACTCTGTGCAATCCAATGATCTCTGTGCAATCCAACGATCTTCCCTCCACACGCAGATAACACGGCTTCGTGTGCTTGTAGCTGACCGCCCTTCTCTGATTGCTGCGTGTCCCTGTCTGGTCCAGTGTCTCGGCCCAGCTCCTGGTTCAGCGGTGGTGAGTCAAAGACCTCCGGATTTGGACCTTATGCCACGTTATTGCTTTCTGTCAAACACAGCTGTTGCTAATTTAGTGATTTATCAAAAATTGCTCATCAAGCCCTGGCCGGTTGGCTCAGCGGTAGAGCGTCGGCCTGGCGTGTGGGGGACCCGGGTTCGATTCCCGGCCAGGGCACATAGGAGAAGCGCCCATTTGCTTCTCCACCCCCCTCCTTCCTCTCTGTCTCTCTCTTCCCCTCCCGCAGCCAAGGCTCCATTGGAGCAAAGATGGCCCAGGCGCTGGGGATGGCTCCTTGGCCTCTGCCCCAGGCGCTAGAGTGGCTCTGGTCACGGCAGAGCGACGCCCAGGATGGGCAGAGCATCGCCCCCTGGTGGGCGTGCCGGGTGGATCCCGGTCGGGCACATGCGGGAGTCTGTCTGACTGTCTCTCCCCGTTTCCAGCTTCAGAAAAATACAAAAAAAAAAAAAAAATTGCTCATCAAGTCCATTTTTTTTTTAAGCTACCCCACGCCTCCAAAGCCACTCTCTTTAAAACCGGGGAGCGATTCACATTTGTCAAAATAATGACCGAAGCTGAAGGCTGGAAACCGTTGCTACCTCTTTATTTCCTAATGTTTGGGGATCCGCCGAGAGGGCCCCTTCCACTGGCACCTGCACAGGTCAGAGGGCACTTAGTTCGCCCCGACCTCCTGGCTGGCACAGACGGGATTCTCGGCGCCCGCGTCACCGTCGTGGAGGAGAACAGGCGGGCGCCGTCGGCCCCGATCGAAGCTCTTCAGCAAACCACCTTGCCACTTAATTGAAAAAAAAAAAAAAAATCTCCATTTCTTCTGACTGCGTTAGGTGGAAAACTTAGAACGAAGTAGATTTTTTCTCCTGATTGGAAAGAAATCCAATGCATTGGAAAATAGGTACAAACCAGAGGTAACGGCTAAGTGCAGACAGTCCAGCCCACGGGCGGGAATGAGATCCCACTGACCGGTAGCCCGGTGCTTTCGAGAGCGAGAGGTCTGAGGACGCGTCCAGGGCTGTCAACACTGCAGTTCCTCACGAAAACCCCTCAACGCCCCGCTCCGCGCTGGGGCCACCGCCGCCCTCCCGCAAGGCACGCAGACAGGACCATCGACGATGGAGGAGCCTTGTGACAATTTCACTAGAGTGTTCTGACTCTTCTCATGAAGAACAAAAAGCCTTGTGGAGTAGTAGGAGTGGCCAGAAGACGAATTGTTTTGGCAACTCCTAAAGACTCAAAGGGAGTTAGTTCCAAACTCTGCTGAGAACAATCGGTTCGATACATGGATACTATCATCAGACACCCGGACATGGGAACATTATTTATCCATCCCATAAATATGTGTTCGGGGTCTATTACGTGTTAGAATCCTACGTGGTAAGTCAAGGCACGACAGCTGTACAGATATAAGCCAGAATCCAGGCATTATAGGCATATGCCTCCGTGGAGGTAACATCACTTGCATGTGTGCACAGTTTATTGTGCAACAGAAACATCCAATCAAGAGGAAACAGAAACACTGCCACGGGTTGGCCCGAGCTCACACTTCATATCTAATTAGAATTCTGTGGCTGGAGTGAGATCAGAGTGCACAGAGCAGGAAAGAGAAGCGGGGAGATAGGAGATCGTGTCGCTTAAAAATATGTAGCTTCCCCGAGAGATGCACCCTGCAGGGGTCGTCAAACTTTTTATAAAAACCGCCCACTTTTGCAGTGCTGGTAGACCTGGTCCCTACCGCCCACTAGTGGGCGGTCCAGCTTTCATGGTGGGCCAATCGCGGCGCTGTTTGGTTGCACGGTAGGGACCAGGTTGACCAGCACTCCAAAAAGTGGGCGGGGGGGGGGGGGGGGGGTTTATAAAAAGTTTGATGACCCCTGATTGTCGCCATCTATACTGACTAGAAGGGATGGGGGGGGCCTGCTCTGACGCAATGCCTCAGACTGTCCGATGGGTTAGAAAGCATGGTGGAGAGAGAGAGAGAGAAAGAGAGAGAGGGAGGGGGGTTTGGAATCTGCCTCCAGTCTATGTGCTTGTATCTTCTGGACAAAGCCTGGCATTGGGCAGCACATGTTTTAGGCATAAATCGAACCGCTTCCATATCCCTTGATGTGAAGGAAGGTACACTGAACCAGCTGGTCAGGGACACTATGTTAATAAGCGCATCTAATAATAATAATAAAAAGGCATGGACAAATACGCTCACGCATAACCAGTCTGTGTTGTTCTCAGAACAGGGGTGGCGAATAGCTTTCAGCGTGTGTGTGGATATTTCAACAATGCTCCGACCAGGGATTTCTCTTGCAAGCAGTGAACTGAAAGCAGCAATTCAAGAGCCAAACAATGTATCACATGGCTCAAAATCTGCTTCCAGTGGTAGAAAAACAGGACGGAATTGCGGAGTTCACTGGCCGAGGTCAGCGGTGCCGTCTTCCTATGCAGAAGGCCGTCCACGATTCTTTACAAATATCCCTATTTTGTTTTACCTTTCCTCTGGCTGCAATCACTGGACTCCCTAACGCGCCCCTTTTTTTAAAACGATTTGGTGAAACCTGATTATCTTCTGTTCAGACTTATTTTTCACAGTTTCTTTTGAAACATCTACTTGAGATCTAACAAAGGGAGAGCTAACATTGTTGCTAAGGGCAACCCAGAGATATGAATTCCATTGTGCGTGAACCAGGCTCACCCCTTGAAATCATTACTGTCAGTAATGATTTTCAGCATGGACATGTCCAACAGGTAGATAGCGACCCACTGATATTGTATTTTTCGCTTCTGGGTTCCGGTTCTCAGACTGGCATTCTGCGCCCCCTCAGCCCAGTGCATAGCTAACCAGGCTCCAGAATCCCGCTGAGTCACTGCCCTCCCAACGGATCAGTAGTGAAACTTAGTGTGCACTGAAATCTGTCGGGCACTTGACAAACATCAACTCACGTCATCCATATAACAGCGGCATGCAGCAAGGGCCGTTATAATCTCCTGGTTACCGAAGACTCAAGTAAGAAAGAAAGAGAGACATACATTTCCTAAATGTTTTACCAATAGAGCCTGGCTCCCAACCCAGGGGGTCAGACGAAATGCCTGGGCAATCACTCTGTTGGGCTGATGCCTAGGGCTCGAGGTGAGGATTTGCGTAGGAGTAACAATCCTTCGGATTATATTTTAAAAGTTATTTTAAAACTTCCCTGATGATGCAGATTGCCATCGTTCCATTTAGGCTTACATCTAATGCTTTGGTTTAAGCTTATTATTTTTGATCTGACTACATGGTGTCAAATCCAGTTGGAACTGAGTTTACAGCAGAAGGTCAAGGGACACAATGTGTCTTCGTTTTAGATAACTAAAAACACACCCTAGTGCTGATCTGTGAACTGGTGAAGGTTATTAATGCACCTCTCCGTGGCCCCAGGGCGAGGGGACTTGCCCTGGTCTCCCCACAAGGAGAAAACCCACACCCCATAATCTTCCAATTGTAATTGAGCTGACAGGTCACAGGCTGCCTAAACTTCCGTGTGCCTTCCCAGGGGTCTTCTGTGGTGTAGTCCTTGGCTTCCCTGAGTCTGGGCTCATCTGCAAGTCTCAGAGGCACGGAGGAAGCTTGCCATTTGTTTACTTCACGCCAACTGTGATCAAAAGCCCCTAACACAGCTAAAAAAGATAGCTTAGTGGAATCAACATCTGGTAGATAATACTTAAATTCCCAGCAATCCTGCCTTTACATCCTGGTAGGGGAAAAATCAATCTTCTCTTCACTGGGAAAAATGCAGGGAACTACAACTTTCTCAGTGTGCTCATCTGTTTTCAACTTCTAAAACTAAATCGTGTTTGCTTTTCACAGAGACAACTGATAACTTGTGAAGCGAGTCTTCATATCTTTGGACACGCTGGGTGTGTGATGAAAATCTGTCAATATCCTTTATGATTGCCGGATCAAACACAAGGTTTAAGTCAAGAAACAGCATCTTAATAAAGTTTTAGAGTGCGTTTTATTTTTGTTACAAAATGATTTAAAAATATAATAAAAGTAAAAAAGAAAAGCCGGGCTTATTCCCTATTGTAGATACAAAGAAAGTCGTGTCTAAACTTGAAATTAATAACAAAAATAATCAAATTACCTAATTTTATATATATATGTGTACATATCTAATTTTATATATATTTTCTTATAGTTAACTGACCTTTGAAAGATTTATTTTATTCAACTACATGGGCCTTTCCTATCCAGAATTGAATTTGGACAATTTAAAATTATTACCATAGTGAGTCACTATTTTTGATTAAATTATGCTAATTCAGGTATATTCTGGTAAGAAAATATTTGAAATTAGTGACTTGAATAATATCATATGCCTTCAATATAAATTATTGATGTAACCTTATCCAGACTGGACAAAATTATACAACCCAAGAAAAATGCTATATTGGAAAAGAAATAGAACCTTCATTAAATGAGTGTGTTATCCCGATGTCCTATAAAAGCAATCTTGTATTCAGAATTATACCAAGGCATATATGATTATAGGAATATATAACTTGGAGTTCAAGTTCCAAAGAGAGACTAAATCCAATGTCCTGTGAGATGCAATATTGAAACTGATACAACATCAGAGATAAATGGCAGATAAAAACTATTGAAACCAATTATGTGTCCTTGTAACTTTCAGTGATAAAGTCAGCTGAAATCCTACACCCATCTAATGTAAATGTTTCTCTTTCAGTTCCATGAGGCTTTCCTACAGATCTGATGAACCACAGAAGAGGATAAAAAGTATTTCCTTTTTTCTTCTTCTTCTTCTTCTTCTTCTCACAAGCCTGCTTTAGAATGTCAGCTGGAAAATCTCACCTGTATGCTCACTGTGTGCAGAACGACTTGTTGCAAACATAGGTGGGGGATGCTCACATGCACACATAACTTTAGGAACATGGTGCATTTGGCCGTCCTTGTTGTAGTGATAAGACCTCAGTACAGCTTCTGGATACGGCCAAGCGCCTCCTCCTAGGGTCTGCCTCAAGATTCCTGCAGCTGCTCAGTAATTGAGGATTTCACACAGCAAACAAACAGACAATGTAGGAATCGCTGGACTCAGGTAATGGAATGAGAATGATATCCAATTTAAATAATTATGTTTAGCACAAACACAGTAGACACCTATTCCAGCACGTAACAAGTACCACCACCTACCATGTAACAACTACCACACCACGTAGTACATGTCAGGATTCTGGTGATATCTTTCTAATACCACTACAGATTGTTGAAAAACTTGGCAAAACGTGGCCTTATGTTCAAAACAAAACAAAAGAAAACAAAAATCCTCTCGCTTTACCTGGTCAACTAGATTATCTGTGACTTAACTCTTCACCTCCTGATGGAAACACTGCGCCTTCTACTGCACACACTCTCAGGACTAACTGCAGAAAATGTCTTCTGGTTTGGAATATCACCGCTGCCCTCTGGACTTGAATGAAACCCCTTTTAACTGTGTTTCTATGCAGAGCCTTTCTGAACATCTTCGGAAAGTGCTTGCTGCCCAGAGCTCTGAAGTTGCGTTACAGAGAATACGCCCCCATCCCACGGATTTCTTCCTCCGTTATCTGGGCCTGTTGACTGTTTTCCCAACTTGTCAGGATGGGAAGCAAAATGTGTAAAAGAGACGTTGGATTCTGTGATACTTCCTGGAACAGTCAAACATGCTTCTCGCTTTCACGGCCGCCAGGGTTTCCGAAGCCACAGAAGCCTGGTGACAAAGGGAAGGTGGGTGTGTGTGATGTGTGTGCGGGGGGGGGGGGGGGGGGGGGGTCACACCCTCAGCTGACCACTGACTGCACCTCCACAGCTGACCTAGCTGAGGACTGTACCCTGCCTCTTCGGTGCTTGGTGCGTCTCAGCCGAAAAGAAATTGGTTCAAGAACGTCATTTTGGTCACATGATACTTCAGCAGAGTAAAAAGCAACTAACTGCCCTCCGGTGCCTGACTAAGAACTCAGACTTTCCTTTGATGACCCAGGGTGCTGAATCAATTCCTCTCTGTCTGATTCCGAAAGGATCAAGGCAAAAGTGGAACACTCAGAGCTCCCCGGAAGAGAAGGAAGCAGGGATGAGAACCTCACGTCTGTGCCAAAACACTCCATGACCGAGACGCAAGCCCGAGGCTGGAGAGACCTCACCTCGGAGGGCGTGCGCCCAGCTCTCGTGTCTGCTGTGCTGAACGAAATAACTTGCCCGTTCTCTCTACTGCGGAGGAGTCGGCCTGAGAACCCTCTATGGTAAGTCCAATCTCCCCTTTTACAGACAAAGACGGGGAGGCGCCGGGGGAGACAAACACCTTCTTCTGGTGGCAAAGGGTGAAGTCAGAAGAAAAACCATGACTCACGCCCTGTGCGGCCTTCCTCAAGGTACTCACTGGTCTGAAAATCCCATTCCTGGATCTCGCCCTCCTGTTAGTCCTTACATCAGGTATTGCAAGAGTCGTGGGAAAAAGTGACCTTAGAGAACAACAGTGAATATAATAAATTCATCCCCTTATTTATTGATGACACTGTATTCCAGGAGCTGCCGCCGCCGCAGGGATCAAGAGACACGGCGCTGGCCCCGAGGAGGAAGCTTACAGTGAGCAAGGAGGAGACACAGCACGAGCACCTCTGCGTCTTCTGTTTGTTGACAGCCTACGTGTGTGTTGACAGATGAATGGATAAAGTTTATACACATACACACACACACACACACACACACAAACCCCAAAATCCTGCTTGATCTCACTTTCCTGTGGAATCTATAAATAGTTGAACTCATAAGCAGAGGGTAGAATAGAGGTTACCAGGAATGGGGGGGGGGGGATGAGGAAAATAAGGAGACCCTGGTTACAAGATACAGAGTATTATTTGTAAATAATGACTAAGTTCTAGAGACCTAATGTACCACCTGATGATTATAGTTACTACTGGGTTGTATGCCTTCATTTTCTCAAGAGTCTAGATTTTAACTGCACCACACCCGCACACAGACCCACCAAGACATGCCCACACACAGGAGGTATCTATGTGAGGTGTTGCCTGACCTCTGGTGGCGCAGTGGCTAAAGCGTCAACTGAGAACTGAGGTCGCCGGTTCGAAACCCTGCACTTGTCTGGTCAAGGCATATATGGGAGTTGATGCTTCCTGTTCCTCCCCCCTTTCTCTCTCTCTCTCTCTCTCTCTCTCTCCCTTCCTCCCTCCCTCCTCTCTAAAATGAATAAATAAATAAATAAGAAATATAACTATGTGAGGTGTTGAAGCATGAATCACCCTGGTCCTGGTAATCATTTCACAGTATATTTCAGCATGATATCAAGACATCAGGTGGTACGCCTTAAATCCATACAATCTTTATTTCTCAATTACAACTCGACAAAGCTGGAGAAATTTTTGAACGGTGAGAGCAAGTTAATCAACAACAAAAAAGTAAAATATTTTCACAGGCAACACAGATATTCACTTTAAGGCATAACAAATTCCTTTTAATTAATCATCAAATAAAAAAAAAAAACACCCAAAAACAAAAAACCAAGACCTGTGAGGCCAAATACCATGATGTCACTTATATGTGGAATCGATCGAACACAATAAGCCGAGGGCACAGGGGACAGATGGGCAGCTGCAGAGGGGAGGGTGACGAGGAGGCCGGAGAAAAGAAGGTGAAGGGATCAGCCAAAACCATGGACATATGTAACCCATAGTCACAGACCACAGGGTGGGGACAGCCAGAGGGGGAGGGGAGAGGTCAGCCAAAACCATGTACATATATAACCCGTAGTCACAGACCAAAGGGTGGGGACCTCCAGAGGGGGAGGGGAGAGGTCAGCCAAAACCATGTACATATGTAACCCATAGTCACAGACCACAGGGTGGGGACAGCCAGAGGGGGAGGGGGCAGGTCAGCCAAAACCATGTACATATATAACTCGTAGTCACAGACCACAGGGTGGGGACAGCCAGAGGGGGAGGGGGGGGTCAGCCAAAACCATGTACATATGTAACCCGTAGTCACAGACCACAGGGTGGGGACAGCCAGAGGGGGAGGGGGGGAGGTCAGCCAAAACCATGTACATATGTAACCCGTAGTCACAGACCAAAGGGTGGGGACAGCCAGAGGGGGAGGGGAGAGGTCAGCCAAAACCATGTACATATGTAACCCGTAGTCACAGACCACAGGGTGGGGACAGCCAGAGGGGGACGGGGGGGGGGGGGGGGGGGGGAAGGTCAGGGCGGTGCATAGGGGTAACATGAGGGTGGAAAGACTTTGCATGAGATGTGGGGGGAGGGGGGGCGACGTGGTGTGTAGATAGTGTTATATTGAGTGGGGCACGTGAAACCGTGTCAACACAACACATTAGAAAATAAATTAAAAACAAAGGGGGACGGCGAGGCGGGCGGGGGAGGAACTGTGTCATGGACTCTCGAGTGCTCTCTGAGGCCAAGCGGAAGGACCAGGTTATTACCGGCCTGCGGGGTGGAAGAGCACGGCCGTGGCGACCTACTCCAACACGATTCCAAATACACTCCGTTGTGAGAGCTTAAAAGACCAATCTCAAAGCGGTCAGCGGTATTCAACAGGCCCGACCATCCTCTCTCCCCTGAGCACCGGGAACCCACGGCTGGGAGTGCAGACCTGGGCTACCCTGTTTTCACAAAACGCAGACGCCCGTATCGCAGGCGCTGGATTCCGTGGCTCCCGGGAAAGGCAACGGGATTTTCGGTGTGTCTCGTCCAGTGCACTGCAGACGGTTTATCAGTTTCACGAGACTTCAGAGAAGCAGACCGTAAGGGATTTCCCACGTAGAATCCATCACTGGACATATTCTGTGGATTTGTTCTCGACCTGGAGAGTCTTCGCTGAATCTGATCAAAACGCCATGTGCGGACGCCTTTCCAACAAAAGTGCTTATTTTCAAACAAGGTCTTCTGCAGTGTGAACAACTGACAGAAGTGGAGCCATTTTGAAATAGAGCTAAGGCAGCCCTCCCAGAGAAAGTACTTGCATGTCTTATTCCTCAAACATTTGGAATGCCTGACCAGGCAGTGGCGCAGTGGATAGAGCGTCGGACTGGGATGCGGAGGACCCAGGTTCGAGACCCTGAGGTCGCCAGCTTGAGTGTGAGCTCACCTGGTTTGAGCAAAGCTCACCAACTTGGACCCAAGGTCGCTGGCTTGAGCAAGGGGTCGCTTGTTCTGCTGTAGCCCCACAGTAAAGGCACATATGAGAAGACAATCAATGAGCAACTAAGGTGTTGCAACAAAAAACTAATGATTGATGCTTGTCATCTCTCTCCGTTCCTGTCTGTCTGTCCATACCTTTGGACTGGGCCAAACCAGCACTGTCTTACCAGCAATGTTTATGAAGCCAACAGGAAGGCCGACCTTTTTTTTTTTTTTTTAATTTATTTTTATTTATTTATTTTTAGAGAAGAGAGGGAGAGACAGAGAGAGAGAGAGAGAGAGAGAGAGGAGAGACAGAGAGAGAGAAGGGGGGGAGGAGCTGGAAGCATCAATTCCCATATGTGCCTTGACCAGGCAAGCCCAGGGTTTCGAACTGGCGACCTCAGCATTTCCAGGTCAACGCTTTATCCACTGCGCCACCACAGGTCAGGCAGGAAGGCCGACCTTTTGACTACTGGACTAAATGGGAGAGGCATTGTTTAGAATCAGCAGCAGCACGTATAGCTGAAGAATAACTTAGCTTGTCTGCACCTTCGGAATTTCCTTCCTTGGCTTCCTGACGCCAAGAGACATTTTTTTTCCCTTCTATTTATGCAATTATTCCCCTCCCTTTGGCCATCAAAGAAAAACGAAAACGAAAACCCTTGCCTTTGCCCCTAATGAGAACACGACTGGGATTTCTGCCTGAATCCATCCTGCCTTCTGAAGAAGGGTCCTTGACACTCTCAAACAAATACTTGTTACCTCTCACCTTGGCTTTTATTTTTTTAGGGTAACAGCAGCTATAGGCATCTGTATCCTTAACCTTCATTTAGAATGTACAGAATAGGTTTTCTCAAGGGGATACACAGTCTCCTTTGAAGGTAAGAACTCCGGAACGTTGTTAGCAACTGACTGCAACTTCAGGAAATACAAGATCCTGTTATCTATCTAACTGCCAGAAAAAGAATCAAAATGGCCCAAAGCGTCTGGTGGGTATACACTCTTCTGTATTCAAATGAAGCGATAAGACTCCCAGCGCAGGTCAAATAGTGTGTTTACCTGGGATGCTCGAATCCCGGCAGGTCCATTGGGAACTGTATTACTGAAAACTGACACTGATGTAGGCTTACGGCAACAAACTATTAGATAAATGATATTCTGTCATAGATTTTGTGCTAAAGTAATAGTTTTATGTTTCTTTCAGGCATTGTTGGAGCTTTAGGTAACTTGGATTTATCTGAAGTGGCTCTTTGAAAAAAGAAAACTATTGATCTTGCATAAAGATAGATTCAGCACTACACAAGTTTCAAAAATGGTATTCTCACTGGTTCCCTAAAAACTAATTTTCAATAACTTTAAACCTCTATTTGATTTGCGATTTGAACTGTCATCAAATTCAGTCTTGAATAATCTTTTTCTTTCCTGTCAAAGGAAAAACAGTACTTACTTTTCCTCAAAATCCTGACTAAGACAAATACTTAAGCAAGAAAATGCTAAAGAAATGTTCTTAAACTAGGAGTTTGACACCTATTATAAGAACAGCCAGCCAGCATTAGTGCTCAAAATTTGTTTTTCTTTTCTGGTCTCTTTAACAGGATAAGTACGGCAAACGTATATAGCACATTGAGAGAATAAGCTTTTCCTCTGTTGACTACGATAAGAAAAGAGTTGCATGGATTTTCATCTCATTCATTTTTGTTTCACGTTCTAAAAGTATAGGTCGGGTATTATTGGAACAATTATCTTTCCGTCATAGGCATGGGTTAAGAAGCCGTGGTTTAACAAGGTCTGAGGTTTGGGGAATAACAAGAAATGTTTGTTTGTAGATGGCCCCCTAGATGAGCAAATAAAATGGAAAATTTGTTTTTCAGTGACAGTTATTCACAGTAGAATATCTCTTTGCTTGATACCGATGGTGGCTCAAGTCAAAACACAACTGCTGCTGAATCTGTGAAGGTGCACACTTCTTGACAAAGGTCCCAAGGGTATGGATTGGGTGGGGTAAGGAGAGGTCATGACGGATGACCGTCATGGGGAGGTTAGGCTACGGTTCTGAGGAACCAAGTAGAAAAAATCAAGCGCTACGTGGTGTCCTTCAGACAGCGATCCTCATGATCAATTCTCCTGATGACTAAGTGCCTAAAATATACCATTCACTGAGAGTTTTGGCATTTACTTTGGTGTCCCATTCGCTTTATACATAGTTCTGGATTTTTTAAGAATAGTTTTAGCAATTTTTAGCAATTGTATTTGTTAATATATATTTTCTATAAAATGTTGTCAAATGGTTAGATGTTAGGAATGATACAATTGTTTTTGCGTAATTGGAATTCCCTTAAACACTGCATCTTTGGCCCTGGCTGGTTGCTCAGTCGGTTAGAGTGTTATATGGAAACTCAAGGTGGCAGGTTTGATCCCCGGTCAGGGCACATATGGGAAGCCACCAGAGATTCACAACTAAGTGGAACAACAAATGAATGCTTCTCTCTCTCAAATCAATTGAAAAAAAGTTCCTACACATTCAATTCTGTTTTTAATTTCATTTATATTAAAAAGCAATAAAATATTCAACTTTTATCAAAGGTGATTTCTTTTTCACCAGAAATATCATTAAATTATTCTTCACTGAGAAATTGGCCATAAGGGACGAGGTCTACGTGGAGAGTTTTAAATGAGAATTAACCTCTGCCGAATAAGTTTAAATTCCTTCTTAATTTATTTTCTTAATTTTGAAGTAACTCTCTGACTTCTTTGCATGAAACCATATTGGTGATTGTGTTGGGGCCATTTTAGATCAACTTCCTACTATCTCATAGCTAGAAATTACTGATCTTCTCCAACTCACCAGCGGGACGGGAGGCTTTTCTCTCGGGTAGGGTTGTAGTGAGGAACGTTGTCTTTTATTGCCCCCTTTGACATCAGTAAATATTATCTCATCAGACAGTGTCTAATTTTACCTCCCACATGCCAACGAACACACAAAGGAAGAGGAAACAGTATCACTGATTGATATCATCTGTCACTGCAAGTTGAAAATCAATGGATGCCTGCATTCTATCCATTCATCCCAACCGATTGAGAATGTATGTGTGCCTGCCTCAGGTTAAGCTCATTTGATTAGCTCTCACCAATATCACTTCAATGAGTAATAGCATCTGGGATGCTTAGCTTTTTCTAAAGAGAGGTGCAAGTTACTACCCTATAAAGAATTTCTCCTTGGGGAAACTACTTGTTACCGGTAAGTTGGTCCAATTTTTGTTCAGTGATCAATATGGTAATTTTGTTTAGGTAATTAGTTTCTGTAATCAATTTCAGAAAAAATAAATTTATTGGACATTGAAAACAGATGCAACTTCTTTTTTTAATGTTTTGATTGATGGCTGGGAAGCTTAAGGCAAATTTTCTGTAAAGCTATAATAATAATCATAGTTCATCTATTTGATATCTCCATTCTGCAGCTTAAAACATTTGTCCTACTTGTATTTTAATCATCAGAGAGTGATACTTCTCTTTATGTAGAGTTCTTCATTCCTAGTCCACATACACATTGTTACTGTTCTTCCTTTGCTGTTTTTTAGGTTGAGAATTTGCTATAATATCTCAAGTGTAATTTTTCACTTAATTCTCTCTAAACAGAAAACATGAATTTCTTAAATTTCTTAACAAAGAAAGCTCTAAATTTTTCTTGTTAAAAAAAAGATTCCTTTCAGTTTTTATCAGTAGGCTTTATATCAAGGTATGGGCGCACACTCTCACCAAGAACACTCCAACATACATTGTGAATAGGGTGAGCATCATAATAATGCGTTCAGCTGTGTTCTTACCTCTTCTACTATCTCAATATTTGGTGAGGATGGAATTTCATCTCCCAGCACAGGGGATCAGAGTTACTGCAATTTGCACAGGGCATGCCTACGAAAGCCGTAATGTATTTTGAAGCCATTCTTTAAATTTGGATTACAAAAATACGGAAATAATAGACAAACTACCAAATTCAAATGAATATAAATTAAGATTTTATGTTACCTTGAACTGGCATCCCTGACATAGTATTTCCAAAGGATATGGGTGAGAGCCTACACTGGTTAGGCTGCAACTCTTTCCTCCTTCCTGTTCCTGTCTTTCCAACGTAAGTTTTGCTCTATCTTCTCTGTCCTGTGCTCACATGGCTGCATCTGTATCAGCACTCACAAAAGCTGCAGGAGAGGATGTTCGGTCTTGTGGCTCTTGGATCTTATTTCCATGTCTCTAGCTATTTCTGTTCTCAATCACATCGATGTACCTCCATTCTTGTCCTGCATGTCTGCTTGTGTTTCTCGGTCTATAAGACACTGCCTCTCACTATCTCTCTGGGCGTAAACTCCGTGGTTTCCTCCCCTGCGTAGGGGGCTTTCTCACTGACAGCGAGAGAGCTATGATGTTGGTACTTGTCTGAAATGGTTTCCCCGATGGATGGATTTTGGGTTTGGTACAACTTCTCATCCAGCTATGCATGGAAATTATTATTTATTTCTAACTCCTTAATTGTGATAGGTGAGAAAACGAAGCCCATGAATATAAGTTATACGCCCAAAGTCACCAAGTGGTGGCGAATAATAATATGAAGAGTTACTTATTCTGTCTCTTCATGCTGCATTCTGTAAATATTAGCATAATCTCGGGTAGGGCTCAGGTTTATAATACATTACCTAGGAATTGTGACTCTCTTCTCGCAAAGGATTAGAACTGGACTGGGGAAAAAAAAAAAAAAAAAAAGACACTCCATAAGCGTATAACTTACATTCCATACGGGAGCAGTTTTGAGATTGTCATGGGAAAGCTAGAAAAAAAAATGATTTTTTATAAGTTTAACTATCCTGGCAAAATTCACCCGGGAATCTTGAGCAGCAAATACTTTAGAGAGAGTTGATAGCACATGGGATTTTTTTTTCCACTCTGCAGGGCCAATTTGACAATTATGCAATATTTGTGTCTTTCCTTGAGCAGAAATTGTTTCCTGTTGACACACCAGTTGATGTGAAAGGACTCAAAATGGAATTCCAAAGCAATCTGTAAAGAGCTTGAAAGAGCACCTGCTATGGAACAGAAACCTGGAATTGAACCTAATTCTGGTAAAGTTGTTTCCACGCCGTGTCTGAACATTTCCAATAGGTTCTGTTATTAAGAGACAGTGAGGAAAGAGATCAGAGGCCAGGACTGAGATGAGGAAACCCCCTTGTGTCTTTAGTTTCATAACTTCACAATCTCAAACAATAATATAGGGGAAAAAAATGCTGAAAATGCACCTTTGTATCACCTTTTCTGGGAAGCTTCTCCACCTGCCGAACTTGGCAACACCACCAGCACCTCTCCCTTGACGCATCTGTGAACTTGGCGCATTCCCTGCGCAATGCCACCTACAGGTAACACCTGGTCCTGGGAGTCGTGCAGCCCGAAACAACTGCCCACACAGGTCAATTCAGGCTTGGCTGCGTCGTTATCCTGATTTAAAGATGAGCTGGCCGATGGCTAATTCCAGCCCTGTCTTCTAGCAGGAGAGGGAAAACCTGGGTGTCAAAATCCTGCGTCGAGCACATCATTGAGGCAAATTACACCATCATCTGTATCCATTTTGCTTTGCCGTTACTCGTTCAGATCTGACCGCAAACAGGGCGGAGTTCCCGGTGCAAAACAAGGTCCGCAGGCAGCCCTGGGCGAGGACAGGGGAGAGACGGGGGGCCACGCAGCCTCCGCTCGGCACCGCACCGCCCGGGGAGAAGCAGCGAGGTTCCTCGGGCGACAGACTTTCCTCGTGTCCCACCTGTGTTTCCGGAGCTTTTAAATATTTTTTATTTATTCATTTTAGCGAGGAGAGAGAGAGAGAGAAGGGGGGAGGAGCAGAAAGCATCAACTCCCCATATGCTTTGACCAGGCAAGCTCAGGGCTTCGAACCGGCGACCTCAGCGTTTCCAGATCGACGCTTTATCCACTGCGCCACCACAGGTCAGGCCTGTTCCCCATGCTTTTAGCTGAACAGTTTAATTTTGTCTGGGCATAATAATTCCTATGCCGAGCATACCGGCCATGGGTGCTCAGGAATTTGGACTCCGCAATCTATGAAACAGGAAAGGTGTTGTGTGCATTTCCTGCACGTGTAACAGCCGCGATGGTCGCAACAGGTGCTGCGTGTCTCAGGCTCGCTCTGGGCCGGACGGGGTCTGAGCGCTCCAGCTGTTAGCTCGGTCTGTCCTCCAAAACAAACAAACAAACCCCTGTGTGTTCCATGCAACTTAGAGCCTCATTTTAATGCTTGAGGAAACTGAGGTTAATAGATTTCCTAAGATAAATTATTTATCTAGTAATAAAGTAGACGCAAATATGTATGTGTGTATATATTTGTATGTGTACACGCACATACACGTCTGGCCTATATATGATATATATATATTATATATGTTACAATACATACACATGTGTACACACGCCATATACATTTTCCCTGTATTTACCCACCATCTGCTCTACTTCTATGAAATCTGCCCTTACAATCCTAACGCCCCTGGCCCCCTGTTCCTGGGCTGTAGGCTGCATCTTGCAGACACCGCCAGCCAAGTGGCCCCCAATGCTGTCTGTGGAGATGGGAGACGTTTACTGAGAGCGGTAAACATAAAATTCTCCCAATTTATGCTTCCTAAGTTTTTTCTTTATGGAGCTCACAATGTTTTATCAGGAAGTGTTATTTGCTGAGTATCTATTTCTCAGAGATTGTACCACTCTTCCTGGCATTTCTGAAATGAATAAATCCCTGTGATGATGCTAAACTGGACCTCACCGAGGTAAATAGATGGACTCCATTCCCGCAGCCAGGAAGGGGGGAGGGGCCAGGGCGCACGTTCAGCCATGAATGGCAGCAGCTGGTGCGGAGGGTTCCCTCGGAAGCGGGTGAAATTCAGCTTGCACCGCCTCTCCCCTGGACACCGCCGGTCAAGGTGGGGCCTTCGCGATGTGTCTCCATGCTCGCGAGCTTTGAGAAAATATGTGAACATAGGGTTACTTTTCTTACAATGTGCCCTTTCCTCCATGTTTTATCAGCTTCAGAGTTCATGAGCCATGCATGCGCCCCTGCCCATGAGTATGCCAATCTAATCCGTGTGTGCCAGCCTCTTATCCTCTCCAATCCAGGAGGGGCGGTTCTTGATGCCTGCCAAATAAATGTAACCTAGTCTCTGGGTAGCGCTCTCTCTATATATAATTCTTTGTCCTGCACACACACACACACACACACACACACACACACACACACACACATATACGCACACACATGGTCAGGATCTCCAAAATACATTACCCACATAACATACGCTTAACTACAGTCTTATTCTCATTATCACATTCAGATGAGTTATAGTCCAGCCAGCTGATGCAATGCAACCAATATTGAAATCATGGAAAGAGGTCCAGTAAAGTCCATGGATATTCAGATAATTTGTGGGCCATACTATTATTGGATTATTACTATTTATGATTGCAGCATTTTACATCCTTATATAACTCGGCCAAGAATGAGTTGGAAATATAATTGAATACTATATTTTTTTTACAAGCAAACAGATCACCTTCATATAATGCATCTTTTCAATACAAATTATTTCAATATCATTTAAAGGAATATTTGTTAAAACGAGCATCTTTAAACTACTATGGCACTGTTTTAGGCACAGAATTTTTAGTTTTAGGGTTAACTTTTCAGTAAGTTAAACTGATCTGTTACTTGAGTTGTTTTAATGAATTTCTTTCCTCCGGACAACACTTATCTGCGGTTACCAGTGGTCACGATTGTTCCACAGCCTACACGTATGACAGAGAAAACAGAAACGTAAGGTCAGACAGAAGGATGTGGATCAGGGGAGCTTGCTGGGTTAATAGTGAGCCTCCAGCAATCACACAGAAGCCCACACTGTTCGATGGTGGAATCCAATCATGTCATCCTGAGACACGCTGAAGATTCCATCTACCCCCGTGATTGCTGGTCCAGCATGGAACAGATGACTATGGCTTACCTTTACCTCTGCTGAATATGTGGTCTCCACGTGGGGGAAGGGGCCCTGGGAAAAATCTTAGGAAGCATAAACTGGGAGAATTTTATGTTTACTGCTCTCAGTGTCTCCCATCTCCACAGACAGCACGGGGGGCCACTTGGCCGGCAGTGTCCTCAAGATGCAGCCTACAGCCCAGGAGCAGGTGCCGGGGGTGTTAGGATTGTAAAGGCAGATTTCACAGAAGTAGAGCAGATGGCAGATAAATACAGGAGAAATGTATATGGTGTGTGTATACATGTGTATGTATTGTGACATATAATATATATATATATATATATATATATATATATATATATATCATATATAGGCTAGAAAGCTCTTGAGAAAAATAAGTCTCCCACAGTTCATCTTGAGAATTTTTCATTGGCCATGGTAGACCCTACAAGCCGCCTCCCATCTGGCTCGGGTCCTGTGCATTCCCCAGACTATTTAGAGAGAATATGGCGGGGGAGATATTAAACCCACCACGGCAGAGCCCTCACCGTGGAGGGTGACAGATGAATGCCCGAGTTTGGAAGAGCCATCCGATTTCCTCACCCGACACCCAACAGGCACATTTGTAGCGGGATGAACACGGCTCCTTCCGGTCGGGGTCAGGACCGTCCCCACTTTATCTGCTCGGGGACTCCGTTTAATCTGTGTCCCTCGTGTGACGGATGTGTGATTGGATTGCAGACCATCCTGGGGAATCAGATGTGCCTGCTCTGAGTGAAAGAGCAGGATAAAGCATTGTGGGTAGACCGTTACCAAAGTAATATTTTTGCTGGAGTCATTTGGGCAAGAGACAAAAAAGCACGTGATCTAAAGCTAGATGACCCCTCAATGGACATGATGCCCATGGAGACCATTGTTTCTACGTGTCCCTAAACCATGAGAACTTCACCTTGAAATTTAGATGGACCATGGAAACCCTTCCTCCCGGATGAGGGTGCCTTGATCCTTTGACAAGTACCTATGACAACAACTCTCCCTGCTTCAACGAAGGCAGAATTCCAACGGCCTTCCTATTGATAAAATACAGGAATACAATAAAAACAATACACACAGCCCTAGATAAGGGTTGACAAGATGAGGCTGGCTTCTGCACTTTGTAACGTGCCTTGGTTATCAATCCAGCGCTTTGAAATAGACAGTAACTAATGTATTAAAATCTGAGACATCCTTTGTTGCTTTATGTCTTAGCAGCCATTTACTTTGAGGAGACAGGATGATTAATAATGTTAATCAGCATAATTTAAATGCCAGAGGGATAATATTTGAGGTTGCATGTTTTGGTGTATTGTTTTTACAAATGTTGCTGGTGATAAATGAGTGTGTTTTACCTACAGAGTCTATATGAATTTTCAAAGCACCGATATATGATTAATTTGAAATACTTTATGACCTAAATGTGAACATATTTAAAACTCATTAATAAGTCCTTCGGTTTTCAGATACTTCTAGAAAAAATTATTTTGCAAGCTCCTTTTTAACTGGATTTGATAGGACAAAAAAAAAATCCATATTGGCGTATATAATATAAAAAAAATCTAGAATATCTCAGTTTCTTAAATAAAAACCTATCAGCCTTCTTGATTTCTCATTTTCTTTCACTTTCTGAATTTAATCATTTCGTACACAGCCTCTGGCCTCCACCTTCAATAATTCACCATAGTTCATAACATGTTAAAAACAAAATTTTATTAATGCTCACAAGAAAATATTTTCCTAAATTGTCAGGAGGTAAAAATCGAACAAACAAAAAAGGATTTATTTGGGACTTAGAACTGTAAGTTCAAGGACACAGAGTCTAGTAGCAACTCAGCGTCTTGCTAGGAAGTGGCGTCAGAGGTTTTTAAAAGGCAAAAGAGGGTTAAGGCTTTGCATAATTTATTCACAAAGAGTTTTGATTGGTGCTGGTGTCAGAAAGCTGACCTTGGCCAAAGATAATTGATTGCTAAAGTTATCAATAACTGAAAATTCTGTCTGTGTGAAGAGTTGGAGGTGTTCTTGAAGCACTCTGGATTATTTATGTTTTTTTTTTTTTTTGTTCTTAGTTCAAAAGTTCATGTTCTGTCCGGTGAGGACGTGCATAAGACTCATTTCCTTAATGGCCTCCTGGCTCCATTTTAAAGCCCCTTAACATAAGTGACTCAATTTTATTTCCCATTTGAGAAAGGTAATATTCAGTTAAGAGTAGTCGAGTCCTTACCCAAGGTCGACAGCCAGCAAGTGGCTCCGTTTCCTCTGCCGATGACCAGCCACTTCCCAGGAGTCCGGACGCTCATTAGCAAAGAGGACCGTGGTGACGTGTTTTGTTGGTTGGTGCCCTGTTTACAATGTGCTTTAGGAGGGATGATAAGTTAACAGGAAAAGACAGAGGCAGATAATTGGAAGTGGGGACAGAAATGGAACGTTAAGTTTGACTGAGCTTCTAGGGACAACGTAAAAGGCAGATGGTGACCAAACATGGGATGGTTTGAGAAAAGGAAAAAAATCCACAAAAGGAAGTGACCAAAAATAAAGATACTTTTAAACTCCACATGTTTCTGAAAAGAAGTTCCTTAGAAGGACTCTTTCTTGCCATAAATTTAATCCAATTCCAATAATATATACAAACCAAAGGCATCACCTTCATTCCGGAATACAGAGTAATTCTCTCATATGTGTATCAAGGCCACAACTATTTTTAAGCCCCAGCTTACAGCCCTTATATCTCTGATGCATTTCTTTGAACTAGCTTAAGTCTTGTCATCCAGTTTTATCTATCTGTTCTTAAAATTCCTTATTCACAGCCAGTTCCTTAATCCAAATTATGTCAAGAAAGAATTCTCATCTGATTACTGTTATTCCTCCAAATGTAAGATTTGAAAAGTGAAACCCTAGACTAATAAGTGATTTATATAATAAGCATTTTCAGAAATTTTAAATCTGAAAACGCACATTTTCTCATTTCAAATGTGGGTTTTCTTATACCACATCATTCTTCCTCAAAAGCTGACTAACCTTGGTCTTGGTAAAGCGTCTTCCAAATTTCAGCCTTACCCACAGTGTCAGATTTAGGACATGTGCTGGAATTTATACATCATGATGATGCAATGAGCCCATCAACACAGACCGTTCCCCTTGAGTTGTTTACTTGACTTAGACAAGGAGGAGACGAAATAACTAGAGATACTGCCGGTCCCAAAGATGACCCAAACTGAGATATTGAAATTTACTTTTGTAGGGGAGGTGAAACAGGGTTTCCTCTGCCCTTCTTGGAATGTCGAACATCCTTCCCCCGTTATAAAGACATATTAGCTGCAGAAAAACACATTTGACTTTGTTCCATATGTAAAGGAGCCCCTCAAAGAGGTAACCAGAGGAGATAGTAGTTATACCTTTTCGACAGAAAAACAAAAAGAATTGTGAAAAATTGACAAGAGTGAAGGCTTTTGACTAGCGTAGTAAACGGGTAAAGAAAAGGTTTGTTCCTTCTCAGCCCTAAATTCCCTGACGCCGGTGACGAGGACGTCTGTCTTCCATCCTTCCGGTTCAAGCCGGGAGCCTTTCCCGTAGGAGATGCACCTCCTGCTCTCAGGAGGACGCAGGAGCCGCAGAGAGTCCTTCTTTCCCTGGTCGTTCCCCAAGAGCCTTTCCTTCAAAATAATCAGCATGCCAAACTCGCATATTTGGGGGCAACCTATTCTAAACCCCTGAACTTTAAACTTTAAATACTCCCACAGATCAGAGGAAATAACTGCAACACTGCTGCTAAGAGGCAGTTCGAAGACGTGTGGAACAAGCCGGGTTCCAGCTCAAGATAAGATGATGTTTCCCATTATTTATTCATGAAGAGCGGCCAAAGTCATCCATGAGAGAGTTCCCCGTCAATGGAGATTAAAATCGACGATAATCTCAACAACTGCCATCACCTCCTCCTCTGTCTCCCCCTCCAGGCCCCCCCACGAGCCGAACAAGATTCATTATGACTCCGCAGAGAAGCGGAGACAAGCTAGCCGCCAACCAGGGATACCTGCCAATCTGCTCCTCAGGGAACTGGAGATTTTGTGTCTTTACAATCTCAGCTGTCTGGTGAGATGAAAGCCATCTGACCGATCCCTTGGTCAGCAGGTTGGAGGACGGTGCTCTGGTCAGCCCACGCAGATGACCGACCCACTGGCTTCCGAAATACACATCTCACGTTAGGATGCGGGTTGTTGCTGCCCAGCCATGAAGTTAGCACGGGGCGTGAATATTAACACCGTTGTCTTGTAAGTCAGAAGCAATCGTGACAACCTGTACATTAAAACAAAAAATGATGAGGCCATCTACCCAGACAGGCGGTTTTCCATGCCCAGTGCCTCTGGGTTTACTTACATCTTTGCTCAGCTGTGACTACAGTGTGAACGCGTTTACTGTAAGTGCTGCGTGCTGTCATCATTTTCGCATTGGTTGGGAAAGTGGGTTTTGCACCTCCAGCAGTTCTTTGTTCTAATAGGAGCGTGTCACGGCTAGGGGAAGGATGTCAAGTTTGTTCCTCGCCTGCGAATTCAAGGGAAGGTGTTTTCTAAAATCCGGGCACTGTCCTGTGCGTCCGCCGTGATGACAGTGCTGCAGTGATGGTTTAATACACTGTGGAACACCCGCAGACACTCCGCGTGGGGATTTCTGAGCCCGCAGACGGTGGGGAGAGCCTGTCTGTCGTGGGTTCCCACAGGGTTTGAAACTGCAGCCAGTGCTCTGGTACTTCACATGGATAACGGTTGAGTGCCCATCTAACGCCCGCATTTCCAGATATTTAAAACCCCACGGATGTCTGGCTAACTGAATTTGCATCTTTCAGGCCAACAGAAGGCAGGGGAGTCCTCGTTATCCAGTCCCCGGATGTTTCGTTTCCTCCTGGGGTTTGCCCGCTGAGGCACGGGTCTCTCCTTTCTGTTTTCAAAGTAAGACAGTCTCTTTGCCGTCTGACTTGACCGCTGGAATAAACACATTTTGGGCAAGAAGATGAGACCACCGAAAGAGGCTCAGTCAGCTCTCTTTGCCATGAAGTGAAGGCTACAATCTTAGGATATTGGACCAGTTACGAATCAACGAGCTCAGATGGTTAAAACAAGTAACCAGGACACAGGATATCCCTCAGTGATCACGAGATTAGAACTCTGAACAGGACCACCAGCCAGCTGCTCACGGTCTCAGCGTACCCTGCCTTTGCCCAACCTTTGGATGGGTTACGACATCCCCTCACCTAGGTGCAATGATGCCGTGTATGTGGTCTTAAATAAGACAGAGTACCAGTACCCCCCGGTATGCTCTCCACTGCGCTGCAGATACTGCCTGGAGAAAGGTTCTCTTGGCAGCGACCAGATAGATCTAACGGCAACTACTGTGTCTGCCACAGTCTGCGTCACTGGCCGGCAAACACCACTTCGTCGACCCCTGTGTGATGCCGGGGCACCGGCTCAGAAAACCCACGCGGCCCTAGGTTCCTGCATCTCTGTCCGTCCATCCGTCCAGGTAGAGCATCTGAAGGAAGGCTGGGGACTCCATGTTGACTGTGTGTGAATGAGTGGTCATCACACTCCTGCCACCTTCCACTGAGATAGGACAGTTTCTGTATACCGTGGCTCGTTCTGTTCGGGACCGCCCCGGTGTTGCGGATAGTGCAGTCAAACACAAATTTTCTCCTTATCTCTCAATATATATAAAAGTGATGTCCGTCCGATACTGGAGCCGATTACGTGTGCACTAGCCAACATGACTTAACTTAAACTATTGTGTTGGTGAACAGGGCTGTTATCTGAGCCTTCAAGGTGTCCCGATCCTCTTCGTTGGCCAAGAGTCTCGCCTTGACGCTGGTGGCTGCGGACCCGGTCAGGTTGGTTTTTGCTGAAGGTTGGGGTGACTGACCGTGGCCGTTCTTTAAGGTAAGACAACAGTGAGGTCTGCCACATCGATTGACTCCTTGCTTTCTGAACAATTCCTCTGGGAGCGTTGGAGGGTGTTTGATAGCATTTCGCCCCCTTCTTCCCTCTCGAACCCTGCTGCTGCCTTCTCTGCCAAGTTTACGGAATCCCTGAAACCCACTGTTGTCATTTCAGTAATCCGGGCGTCTGCGTCTGGAGGAGACACAGAGACACAGAGCGAGCAAAAGCTGCCGGAAAACGGCACCGGCAGACCTGCTGGACTCAGGGTGGCCGCCCGTCTCCAGTTTGTATAAAACGCAGCGTTGGCGAGGCTCGGCACGGCGCAGCGCACGACAAGGAGGTGCGCCTGTCCCGCTTGTCTTCCAGTCACGGCCGGTTATTTCCAGGGGCCAGCTCTGCTGACACAGGGGCCTCGAGACAGATGCGTCAGCACCGGGTATTTCCGATGTCTTCCGTCCGTCCGATGAAATTAAAGTCTGCAGGTGCCCACGTCTGTTTGCATTAGTGAGACCGCCTGATGCGCTGAGTCTCAAAAGACAAGCCAGCACGTGCTGTGTCAGCTTTTAGAGAAATGAAGCCCTCAGAAGTACGTTCAGATCGTGCAAATATGTCCCGGCAACTGAAGGCATGTGTCTGAAGCCTTGTGAGTCTTACACGGGCGTGTCAGGGCTGAGACATAGAGGACAGGGGGCTTCTGAGGTGTGTTGATAGGTGAATTGACTGAACGGGACTGGGAGAGCGGTGGATAGGTCACTGGCCAGCAGTTAGTGAGTCACTCTGACCGTCAGGACATGACTGAGCTGCCTTTATTTGCCCTATTGGCATGAGAACCATTTACTCTTTGGAAGTGTACGCGACCAGGCGGTGGCGCAGTGGATAGAGCGTCGGACTGGGATGCAGCGGAAGTGTACGTGGTCTTGAGTTTGCTGGTGTGTCTTTAGTTTACAAATCGGAACTGAAATGTAGTATTTAGACAAAGCCCATCGGGGAACTTCAGGTCAGTCTTCACATGTTATAGCCATTTTGCCTCCTTATAGTCGATGTGACTCCATACCCGTTTTTCTTCAGCTAACATTGTAACTCCTATGACAAAAAAAGGTTCTCTGAATTTTTCTCCACTCTTCTGTTTCGGTCCCCTAAGCAAAAAGACACACACATACACAAAAAAATAAAAACCTCAAATGCTAAAAATAAAAGACAAAAAATATTATTTCCCTAACACTGCATAGCCTGTGAGTAAAAACCAAACATAAACTTACTAAGTTAAGTTCATCATAAATAATATAATACACATCAATATGCTGGGTCTTCATGGATGAGTGTTAAAAACATACCACATATAAATACTTTCAAGATAATATATCCAGTGGATATATTTTCTTTTCCACTGAATTACTCTATGGGAAATACTGTTTTAAGGATATTTGGCAGTTTGATTTTAGCCACGGGCCGGTCATAAACATTAGACATGGTTATGGCTGGTACGTATCCCGTGTTCAAGTTCTGACTCAAGGTGTAAATTTCTGGAGGGCTACTATTAAAGTTTGCTAGGGCTGTTATGATAAAGTACCACAGGCTGACCACCTGGACGTACAACCGACATCGGAAGTGTGGGGAGGAGGGCAGGGAGGAGGTAGCCTTGTGAGACTGAGCCCTCACCCTGTGGGACCTGACATCACTTCAAGGCAAAAGCGTCCGGGTGGTTGATTTCCGGTGCTGTTAGAGAGAACACATACTGGAGCGGTCATCTTGATTGTTCTGTGGCGAGATGGCCAAGCACTGGGGAGTGAGTTAGTGCCTCTGCCAGATAGTTAGACGTTGCACCGATAGTTTATCAGCTCTGTTTCCCAGACACGGTGTGATTATTTTAATTTTAAATGTTGTGAGTCTATTTAACTCACAACAAGCACTGTGAGCTCTCAAATTGTGTGCACCCGTGTTGGACCGCGTAGAACTGTGTTTTGTTATTTTTGAAAATCAGAGCGGGGACGTCATTTCATACGCATCAGTACGGCTGAACCTGCCATTTCTAATGATTTATATCCCTGTGCCAAAATGTGATGTGTCCCTTCTGTTTTCTGTTATCAAAGTACTATGTAAGGGAAAACCGTCATCTCCTGGGAACACGCAGGCCTCGTCATTTAAATACCATGATTCTCTCTGCTTGGAAGAAATCCTAAAACTTCTTCTATATGTGCTTTAAAATTATACATTATCTTTCTATCATCTGCCTCTTCCTTGGAATGAACTGATTCATCCATTTCAAACTCTGCCCCCTTAGGAAGGCTTGAGCCAGCCTTCGAAAGGTGGTATTCCCTCTCTCATTTAATTTCTATTACATTTACTAATAGCACCTTTTAGCTTAATATTCTTAAACTGTTATTATTATCTGAGTGATTAATGTAACATAGTAATATTTCCCCCAAAGGCACACAGGCCCTTTGTCATGACCATGATGAAACCCAAACTCCGCTCTACATCCATAAAATCACTCCATAAATACTTCTTTGTAGCCCGATTAGGCAACAGACATTTACTCAAGCTACTTTGCCTTGTAGTTTTGCTTTATTTATTCCTCTATAAAATAAATGAGCTCTAATTTCCTCTTTGAGCGGTGGAAAGATACCTCTTAGAAAGTAATCCCAGAAATCTGGAATTTGGGGTGATGTTGATAAAGCAAAACAGAAGAACAAACCAACCCAAGCTGCCTCCAGCCACACTCGGTCAAATAATCTGCCCAGCATGGGCCCAGAGATGACAGGTGTGAAAGTTGTTTCCTGCAGAAAAAGTGAGTTTGATTTTGTAAGGACCTCTCACAGTTGTCTTCCGGCCGTTCAGGAGAGATGACGTGTTTAATCCCTGGCATAGCTGATCAACACGATGACATCTGTCATTGGAGCGGGAGGACCGGTCACATCACGTTTATTCATTCCTGTTTGGATTATTAAATCTGCAGTGCCATGGAGATTGCACAAATTCATCAGCCTGTACAGAGCAAGTCGTTATTTAATCTGGGGATGATTTCATATCTTTAAATATTTTTTGTCAACTGTACCCTCCTTTGAAACTCTACGGGATGAATGAGTTTGATAATTCTCCTGGAAGTGTTCAGAAAACATCAACTGGATCGAACAGCAGAGAAACCCCCAGAATCCGGCTACAGAGTTCCGTTTCTCCGTGAAGGAGCCTTTGGATGGTACTTTCTAAGCACAGGCCGGAGTCAGCAGACCTGACTCTCTTTCCACGGAGATGTTTGGAAGTATAATCAAACCAAGTTGAATTCGAGAAGCAACATTCCAATACATGGGAAGCTATCACTTTCATATAATTAATAACATCAACACAATTAATGCATATCAGTCTTGAACCATTACAGGTATAATAAGATACCACAAAAATACATAAAAATATGTATTTCGTGAAAAAGGCCATGAACATTTAATCAATATGTAGTAACAGGCCCTGGCTGGTTGGGTCAGTGGTAGAGCATCGGCCTGGCATGTGGGAGTCCCAGGTTCGATTCCCGGCCAGGGCACACAGGAGAAGCGCCCATCTGTTTCTCCACCCCTCCCCCTCTCCTTCCTCTCTGTCTCTCTCTTTCCCTCCTGCAGCCAAGGCTCCATTGGAGCAAAGTTGGCCTGGGTGCTGAGGATGGCTCCATAGCCTCTGCCTCAGGCGCTAGAATGGCTCTGGTTGCAACAGAGTGACGCCCCAGAGGAGCAGAGCATCGCCCCCTGGTGGGCGTGCCGGGTGGATCCCAGTCGGGTGCATGCGGGAGTCTGTCTGACTGCCTTCCCGTTTCCAACTTCAGAAAAATACAAAAAAAAAAAAAATGTAGTAACAGAAATAAAATTGATCATTATCTTTGTTTTTTCTGTTTAGTCTACAAGCAATAATGAGCAATAAAGAAAATCCAAATAAACCACACAGCTGCTTCCTTTTTAATATATAAAAGCACAAGAGAGACGGAGAAGAACGTTTGTATAACAAATATCTGTGGAGTCTCGCAGGGAGAGATATCTACTTTTTGTGTTCAACATTAAAAGATGGAAACTTGAAGGGAAAGGAGATTTCTTTGTTATGAAAAGCAAGAACAATTAAATTAAAAGATACATGAGAAAAGATATGGATAGAGTAGGGCAGTGGTAGTCAACCTGGTCCCTACCACCCACTAGGGGGCGCTCCAGCTTTCATGGTGGGCGGTAGCTGAGCCACCAAATTATAAATAAATAGATAGATTTAACTATAGTAAGTTGTTTTATAAAGATTTATTCTACCAAACTTAGCAAAAATTCGACATAAAGTACTTGGTAAGTAATTATTATTATATGCTTTAACTTGCTGTAACTCTGCTTTATAAATTTTATAAAGTAAAGTGACTTCCCTACTTTATAAATCACCATGACTGTGGAACCGGTGGGTGGTTAGAAAATTTTACTACTAACAGAGATACAGAAGTGGGCGGTAGGTATAAAAAGGTTGACTACCCCTGGAGTAGGGTATAAGAGATAAAAGGTGAATGAAATGAATATCTATGGGATCGTTGGCAACCTAATAGAATTTGAGAAAAGATCATGAATAACTAAGTGACAGAATAAATTTATATCGTTCATAGACATTAGAGATCTTGGTCTACCTCTGACAACACTGTCTCTGCCTTCAGTGGGCTCTGGGTTATCGGCTTAGATGGCTGCAGGGGGGGACGGATCACAAGATTCATCCTGCTGCTAAATATCAGACAATTTATCTTCTCAAAATTTTCTTAGAAAGCAGAGTCCAGAAAAACACCATTCATTGGTTTTCTATATTAAGTTCCCGAATGTATTTTCTACTGAAATAATCCTCCACTTGTAGTGATTTGGGATGTACATCAATGGATGAATGGGGTGAATTACATTTCTACACTCCAGGGCCCCCCGGATAACTTGGTCTGAGTGTCTCCTGACTCTTTCGAGGCAGGATCCCTTGACCGGCCTTGACCCTGGGGTCGTCAGGCAGAATCAGGTGGGTGACTACAGAGCAAGTCTGGCAACAGCCGCTTGGTCTCTGCACACAGCCAGGCCCCCACTGTCTCACGTTGTCCCCTGACCGCTCATTGAGTGCTGAGCGGAGGGAACGTGAAGGCCGGTCATTGCCCTCCCACAGGCTGGGCGGAGCCTCTGCCTCTCACGTGACCCTGGTGCAATTAAGAAGAGCCCCTTGAGCGACGGCGGTTGTGTTTACTAGTGTTTGTAGGAGGGCCAGGCTGCTGAGGAAATAAACGCTTATCTCAGCTGCCGGTGTTTCAGGCAAAGAACCGTTTCCCATTCCCATTCCAAATCTACTCAGCTCTTGTGAAGAAGCACACACCGTCTTACCACTCGCAGAGTTAAACGTGGCGATTTCCACTCCCATTGTTGTTTATTAGGTATCAGAACTTTATAACAGAATGCTTTTTTGTACTTTGTATGATGTTTTCTAAACCATTTCATATGAATGCTTTCTGCAAAATGGCGGTGACGACTGTGTGAGTGTCTGTGTGTGGGTCTGTGTGTGCACGTCTATTCTGAAGTGTACACACTGACAAAGATTTTTTTCTTTTTCTTTTTTTGCTTGACCAAACTTTAGTTAGGTTTCCTAACCTTCTTCCAGGCTTAGCTTTCTATCTACTGTAAAATATAATCTTAGCAAGAGCCTTGCCAAGTCAGTTTCGTAAGAAGCCCCTCTCCTTATTGTCTAATCAGTCTCATTATCTGATTGGCTCTTCAGCCCCCACAATCCCCCAGGGAAGGTCTGATTTCTCTGGCCTGTGTCTTTAGTAAAAACACTGTTGGGCCGGATCCTTCCCTTCCCCCTGTCTGATGTGTTCTTTCAGTGATTTTTCACCTACGATCCCACTCTGCTCCTTGCCACAAACTCCCTCTTGCCTGCACTGTGTTTGCAGTTGAACCCAGTTCTAAACTGAGGCGTCCCCTCTCCTCTTGTGATAGTCCTGAATAAAATCTGATCTTACTGCTTTAACTACCCTCCAACTCTGCCTGTTCTTGGACAGCAAACATGCATCAAAAACAAACTCTGTTTTACCAAAATACTTCATTTTCAATGCTGACGATTTATAATATAATGTTTACAAAGTTTGCCACAAAGTTGTTGCATGTTATTTTTTTTAAAACCAGGCCAAATCCAAGATTTGCTGAAGGGTATATTTTACTCTTTATTTGAAAGGAGAAAGAAATGCCTAGATGTGGTTTCACAGGGTAGAGAGTTACTTCAAAACATCTATTGTAAAATGGTCCTTTATCCTACAACTTTGAAATATAGACTCAGAACAGTCTTGTGTAACCAACTAAAACTTTCTGTGGCTCTGCTGGGTATTGGGAACAAAAGCTCACTTAATGTTACTTTACAATAGCAACAAAATAAAGCACAGAATCTCAAATAAATTGAGCCCATCAATACACGAAGAAGAATGGACAAATTGAAGGGAGAAATAGAAAAGTTAAAAAAGAAAGAAAAAAGAATGTTGGAGACTTCAAACCCCGTGTTGTAATGGGTAGACAAGTAGAAGATCAATTAGGAGATAAAAAATCTGAATGAAATTATAAACGAAATAAATGTAATGGTAAGCTATTGAATGTGCCATTTAACAAGACTATAATAGGTACTCTTCTCATATGTACATTAAATGTCATCTCAGATAGACGACATGCTATTCCATAAAATAAGTCTCAATGGCTTTAAAGAAATTTATATCATGCATAGTATATTCCATCACCACAACTGGATAAAATCACAAACAACAAAAAGTGATGACATTCACAATTATGTGAAAATTAAATAACATTATCCTAAATAACAAGAGGGTCAAGGAATTTATACCAGAAAACAGAAACTACTCTGAGAGAAACAAAAGTGAAGACACAACACCCCAAAACTAATGGAATGAGGAAAATGTATAGCTGTTAATACCAATATTAAAAAATAAGTGAAATTTTGCCCTGGCTGGATAGCTAGTTGCTGGTTCGATTCCCAGTCAGGGCACATACTGAAACAGATGTCTCTCTCTCTCTCTCTCTCTTTCCTTTCTCTCTCTCTCTGAAATGATCTCTCTGAATAAATAAAAAATATTTTTAAAAGATAAATGAGATCTCATATAAATTACTTAATCTTTCCCCTTGAGACTCTGAAAGAGTAAGATCAGAGTATACACCAATAATGTGAAAAGAAAGAAATAATAAAGACTAGAGTGGAAATGAATATGAAGAGGATAGTAAAAATATATATGACCTCTGTGAAACTAAAGATTGGGTCTTCAAAAAGATCAACAGAACTAAAAAATGTTTAGCTAAACAAAACAAGAGAAAAGTTAGAATACTCTTTTTTATCAAACTTATTGGGGTGACAATGGATAGCATCATTATATAGGTTTCAGGTGCCCAATTCTATAACACATCACTGTGTACCGTATTGTGTGCTCACTGGTTGACCCTCCAAGTCAAGTCTAGGTCAAAAAGAAGATTCTATTTACTAAAATCAGGAATAAAAGGAAGTCCTAACACTAATCATGCAGGCAGTAAAAAAAAAAAAATTGCTATGAGAGAGATATGGAGAAAGATGATGACATGTGATCACAGGGTTATGAAGCGATAACAACTGTCACGATTTTTAACACACCTTGGAACCTGTCAAGCAAGAGTCAGGACAGTTTAATAACTTTACACTGAGTGGGGCAAAAGTAAGTTCGCGGTTGCTCATATGGAAAATAATACAATGATTAAAATAAACAATAATCCCAGGATACACGCTGTTTCGCAGACTCAGAACTCTCAACCCCCTTTTGCCCCGCCCTGTATCTATTCTCTGTCATAGTGTCAAATATTTTCATACCAAGTTTATGTCAAAAGCTCTCCTGAGTTTGCTTCCATCTACTTGGTATTTTATTCTGCCAATATTAAAAGATACTTTTAGTTGTCATAAAATGAAAAATCTATATCATATAATGAAAACAAAAATTAAATACAGAAATAGAACAGATCGAGGGTTGGCAGAGGTTAGGAGATCTGACCTCCGAGAGGCGGTGTGAAGAATTCTCTGGAGAGGCGATCGTTGCGCATCCTGTCTGGGGTGTTGATTGCACAAACCCATGAATCCGGAACAAGCGCCTCATAGATCTGTATGCCTGAAAGGTGAATTATTTTATATGCAAAATAGAAGTTGTTATGAACATTTTAAAAAAAAGATATGCTGCCAACAGACAACTGGAAAAACAATGCCCAAAAGATAAGCAAGCATATGATAAATCTAAGCTGATTATATTGAGTGTTGTCTAGCGGGCTTGGGTCCAAGGTACACACGCTGGAATCGAAGCACGCGTTAGTGTGTGCTCTAGAACAGTGGTCCCCAACCCCCGGGCCACGGACCGCTACCGGTCCATGGGCCATTTGGTACCGGTCCGCAGAGAAAGAATAAATAACTTACATTATTTCCGTTTTATTTATATTTAAGTCTGAATGATGTTTTATTTTTAAAAAATGACCAGATTCCCTCTGTTACATCCGTCTAAGACTCACTCTTGTCGCTTGTCTCAGTCACGGGATACATTTATCCGTCTCACCCTAAAGGCCGGTCCATGAAAATCTTTCCTGACATTACACCAGTCCGTGGCCCAAAAAAAGGTTGGCGGACCACTGCTCTAGAACTCTGCAGTAGAGGGGAAGTCAAATACGCTGCCCTCTGTCGTGAAACGTTTTCCACGCCAGCATTCGTCTTACGCTGCTCAGCGTGCAATTATGTGAAGCCTATCTAAGAGCGTGAAATGATGTGAACATGAGAAATGATTTCTGTATATCAAAAAGGGTTTGGGAAATCTAAATGCCAAACCACACATTCTGGAATAACAATTCTCCTTTATGGCTACCATAAATATTATTCTGTTAAATTAAATTAAAATCTGGAAGAAATAAATTATATGCCTTCGAAATTAACCTGAATGCCTATAAATCAGAGAGCAAAGATGTTGCTCTGTAGCAACATTCTTTTCTCTAAACTCATCTGGGTGACTACGGACAACCCCTTCTCCAACGCTTTCCAAAGCGGGAGCGGGGGGAATCTTCATGTAAACAAGGGATCCACATGGTGCCCCCCAGCCATGAAATCAGGGCCAAGCTCTGCCCTACCAGCTACGTGCCTGCCTGGCAGCTGGCTGGCTTCACAGGAAACTATTTTAACATCTCATCTAAAGAACTGGAGCTTCCCTCACAACAGATTCTGTCGTAATTAAAATTTTTCCCAAGAAAGAAGACAATGGATAAAACTATGGATCTTCTCACACATTTTGACAATTTCTTACTGGAAATAAAAAGTTTTTTTTATGGCTTGAATTTAGTATGCATTTTAAATTGAGATAAAACCCTCATCTGCGTTTTAAATAATTTTGGGGTTCTGGCCACCACTTAGCTCAGTCGGTTAGGGCATCATCCTGAAATGACAAGGTTGTGGGTTCCGTCCCCGGTCAGGGCACACACGGGGAGCAACCAGTGAGTGCATGACTAAGTGGAACAACAAATGAATGCTTCTCTCTCTCTCTCTCTCTTCCTCTCTCTGTCTCTAAAATAATAAATCAATAAATAATGTGTTCTTTAATTAATTCAGACTGTACAAAGAAGGAGAAAAAAAAACCTCAAATATTTTCATTGCTTAACCACAAAGTGAACATCCCAATATTTCTTTGTGTTGAGTTTCATAAACTTTGTAACTTTCTACTTTCATTAAAAAAAAAAACCTAAACAATTGTACCTTCCCTTACTATATATTCTTTTGAAATGTAGTTACATGCCCACAACAGTGTAGCCCCATGAAAGAATTTCAGATGTGTGAGTTTACAGTTAATGTCCAAGTCCTGCTACTTGTATCAGTTAGCCTCATGCATTGGTTAAATTATTTAACCTCTCTAGGCATCATTTTCTACCAAATGAGAATAATAAATATCACTACACTCTCCAAAGCCGATGTGACTAACACAAGTCTCGGATTTCTCAGTCCGTAGTGAGGACGGCCAAGTTGTGGTGGATGTGGGTTCGTCTAATCCCACAATCTCCCTAGCAGGTTGAAAGAAAAGCAAATCTCAGGCGGAGGGCATTTGCACCACGTAGACAGGTATATCTGAATGCCAAGCAGACAGAAAACAAGCTAGACAACCTGATGGGCGTACGAGGCAAGGACCAGGCACTGTCTTCTCGTGTGCCACACTCATAGTCGCTTAGGAGCAATCCTGCAATACCAGGCAGCATTCTATGTTCTGTTTCCCTTCGAGTCCCCACCCGGAGAGTGACACCCTCTGCGCTCATGTCTGCATGGGTGCCCGTGATGGGTACCGCCCCGCTGCAGGGACCGGAAGCAGACTCACTCGGGGCCGCCACACCCTGCGTGCAGCTGTTTTCGTTATCACACACTCACCCGTCACCTGGAGGCAGAGAGCCCTGCTTTACAGTGTGAACGAATGACCTCTCGCCTTTTATATCCTGGCGTCTGTAGAGAGCACTTAAAGATAGTTTACAGTAAACTGAGTAATAATGGTAAAACCTCTATTAAGTTTTTAAAAGTTAAAGGTGAAACGCTGGCCGGGGCTGCCAGGTAGGAAGCACTTCGGTCCTCCTGAGCACCGGCTGGCTTCCTAGGACGTGGCTGTGTCAGCGGCTAGTGAACCCACCAACTCTCTACCTGAGAAAATACTCTTGACAAAAAGATGCTAAACCTATGGATGCTATGGTACCCTATCCGCATTTTGTCATTTTGGTTTTTTTTAAAAAAAAAAATAAGGACTCCGAAATATGACCATAAAGGGGACGCTAGTATTTTTAAGAAGAAAATAATTACTCCATAGAATGGCACTTCAACCACAAGGTATAGGATTAGGCGGTATTGACTTATTTTTTACATTAATTGTTATTGTTGGTAGTTTATATCATTACTCCCTTCCTGAGACAGACAGATTCTATAAACATGGACCGCCTGTTATGCACACCAAGTGGTCAGTGCACCAAACATAGTAGCAGTGTTGTTGGTGGATCTTCCGAAACCCCTTTGCATTCCTTTGACCATTCCACAAACTGCTCCTCCAGCTGTGGGGCGTGTGGTGCTCCTGGCCAGCACAGGCAATTGCTTGGTGGGCAGATCTGAGGGACCCAGACGTGCCTGGGAGTTCAGCGCCTCCCTCCCCACCTCACCTCCCCAACCTGTGGTCCTTGTCCTCAAGATCCTGGCGGAGAGTTTGAAAGTGCAGCTCAATTTCCGTGAGTTGTGAGATACTTCTTGGTAGAATTTAGGGTCCGGAGTTCTCAGGTGGGAACCAGTGAGACTAAAACGGCGGAATTCGCATGCTTATTGGCCTCTTCCCCTCCCGGCCCCTCTGACTAGATTGTCCTGTGAGCCCTTCTCACGAGATATTTGATGACGTTGCGGTGGTGGTGAGCTCCAGGTGGCTTCCAAACAAAGGACAAGGACATCCTCTCCGCTGCTCCCAGCCGAAGGAGAGTTCGCAAAGGTTATTTCAGGCTGTCAGGACAAAAGTTCTCCTCGCCTTGGGAAAGTCTAACTTTCCCTACGAATTCAGCAGCAGCTCGCTGGATTCTTACAGTCAGCTTTGATGCCTTTCTTAGCTATCTGGGGTCGGCTGAGGACACGGAGAAGAGATTTTAATTTGATGTTTTAATTTCCTCTTATAAAACTTAACATGGTGCCTCTGAACTCGGACCGTACACTGCGTTTCACAGGCCCATTAATCCCCGGAAACCTCGCCCTCTGACAGGTGGGAGAGAGACTGGTGCTTCCCAAATAGACCCCCCAAAAAAACACCAAGTAGAGACCACCTCTACTTTACTCTCGTTACCTCTGGGCACACGAGGGTGTACAAAGTGAATGCCTAGGCATAATCCTATTTAAAAGAGGTGACATCAGCAATTACAGTGTTCCAAATGTCACCCTGTTCTTTCCTCTTCACGCCACCCCAATCTCCACGCTTTCAGACACCCACTCTCAGAACGTTCTTGTCCTCATAACAATGTGGAAAATAGCTGAGAACCCAGAATGGTGAGAGGTCCAAGGGACATTTAAATTTATCCAATTTTACACCTCATTTCACAGTTTGTTGAAGGCACTAGAAAATAAGTCACTGATGGAATCAGGTGTCTAATTTTAGTCCTTGGTAAATTATGGAAAACACGGTTCCGTTCAATGAAATGAGATGCCAAAAGGCTCACTCACGTACAGACGGTGAAAATAAAAATTTTGGTGTGACCCCTGTCTTGACTGACAAGTCTGTGTTGTCACCCAAGGGCTGAAGGATCAGGCAGGTTCATTCCTCCAAAGCTAATGTAGTGAGATATGACTCACAGTGAGGTGAGCATCCAAGTTGCGTGGTGGCACTTTAAGAAGCCATCATTGGAAGGATGTAAGTTGTGCGTTAAGAAGATATATAATATATAAGTAATACTATTTTCAAGGGCAACTGGGACCAGATCATGGATTGTGATTGGGAAGAGTATGGCTTATTACATGGGAAGTAGAGATCTTTGACAGCTTCGAAAACAGAGATAAAGGTGATCACATTTGTGGATTAGGCTGCTCACGGGCTCTGAGGATTTACAAAGTATCATTCATGCATTTGATGTTTTATACCGAGTGCTACAAAATGTCAGAGGCAGAAGATGATATCTCCAGTTGGGGAAAACCAAGAAGAACTTGTGGGATAGAGGCTGTATACTTGGCTCCGGAGACAAAGGGACAGAACTTTAAAATGAATAGTGTCAGTGCAGAAAGGATACTCTCTGGCTGGAGTGTGGGTGCTCAAGAGCATTAAAGAGACGAAGTCTTGTAAGGCAAGTTGTTGTCAGTTTACATGGTAGCCTGTCAGGTACACAAAAAAGCATTTGGTAGAAATTCCTCCTGTAATTCCTATGAAAAGCTAACTGTTTGACTTCCCACCACCAGAACTCAGTTTTATCTTTTTTTTTCCGCTCTGTTGAATCTACTTAGAAAATTTATTTTGCCTCCACAGCTTGTGTTATACACCAGTGACCAACAATTTAAATCACTGACCCCTTTGAGCTCTTGGCTTGAGTACCAACCAGGGCTATTCAGCTAACTCACTTGCATTTTTCACAAATATTACAATGCATTAGGTTTAAAAATGGAACTTCTCAGTAAAACCCTCATTCTTGATCTTGATCCTGGTCTCCTTCAAATAAAACACCTGGAATCTGAGAAACACATTGAAATTCCACTTCACCCTCAGGCTGAAACCAGATTCTTTCCACTATAGCTACTAATTTTTATCTTAAACTGTTCCCTCTTTTTCATCTGTCTTTGCCTGTTCTGGCTGTTATAATGGAATACCAACACTGGAGTGACTTATAAACAACAGAAATTTATTTCTCACAGTTATGGAGGCTGGAAGTTCAAGGTCAAGGTATCAGCAGATGAGGTGTCTGATAGGAGCTTGCTTCCTGTTTGATAGACAACTAACTTCTTACTCTTTTTTTAGATGATGTCAAGAGTCAAGGCTCTCTGGGGTCTCCTTTCTAAGAGCACAAATCCCATTCACAAGGGCTCTGCCCTCATGGCCTCATTACCACTAAACGTCCCACCTTAAAATTCCAACACATTGGGATTAGGACTTCAACGTGTGAATTTCGGGAAGACACAGACATTAGGTTTCTCAGTCCATATTTTCTGAGTTCAAATTCTTTTGCCTCAGCTACTGTGGCTGCCTCCCCGCTCTCTTTGAATCCACTCTTGCATCTAATTCTCTGTTGTTGTAAAGAGGTGGATTTTCTTTTTAAAATTTTAATTTATTGATGAGTTATCTAGTGTTGCTCACTTGTTTCAACATACTTTAATTACTATTAGCATAGCCTGACCTGTGGTGGCGCAGTGGATAAAGCATCGACCTGGAAATGCTGAGGTTGCCGGTTCGAAACCCTGGGCTTGCCTGGTCAAGGCACATATGGGAGTTGATGCTTCCAGCTCCTCCCCCCCCTTCTCTCTCTCTCTCTCTCTCTCTCTCTTTCTCTGTCTCTCCCTCTCCTCTCTAAAAAATATAAAAAAATAAATAAATAAATTTAATTACTATTAGCATAAAGCACAACATTCTCAGCTTGACCACGAAGGCTCTGTAGGGTCTGACACACACCCGACCACTTACACTCCTTCTCTGCCTACAGCTCAGCCTCAACCTCTGTGGCTTGACCCACGCTGGCCTTTCTTCAGCCTCTCCAATGTGTCATGCTTCATGACGGCCCCTACTCCATTTTGTCCTTCTGTAGCCTGGTAGATTCTAGCAGTCAGTCTTCTTTATATATGCTTCTATATACAGTGCGTTTGCGAAGAGAGCAGAGGGAAAATTAAAGTACCCCTCAAATTGTTATTGTTGTATTAGTCAACATCAGAGAGCGACGGTCTAATTTTCATGTCCTTGTTATTAGGTTCTAACTGTAACATGTTAGAGGCTCTTTTTAAATAATATCAATACTCATGATGAACACATATAGTCTTGACAGTGACATGTGTACTTTACATATATTATCTAATAGAACTTTAGAACCAAGCTCATGAGATATTTACCTTTATTAGTAATGTGCGAAGAGGTTAAATCGCTTGCCCAAAGTCACACTTGCCAGTGACAGATCAAATACACACCAGGAGTCTAAATTTAGAGCCTCTCTACTCTTAACCTTTCTTCTATTACAGACATCACAAGAGTGATTTGAAATTATCTTGAGCTAGCACAAAACGAAAGTTTCCCCCAAGCCCCAAATATTTCTAAAATTACTGAACGGCTGTTTGCACCTTTTAAACTTATTAGTCCCCCCTATGGTCAGATGAGAACCAGTGGGTCATGGATCTTGTCCATCTTATCCATCCTTCTATTCTCGGTGCTTAAAATCGTGCCTGACATAGAACAGACGCTTCAAGAGTGTGGACTGAGTAGATCCAAGAACGAATGAGAAAAGGAGAGTCTCCTAGGAGCCTGGGAGGCTGATCACTGATCAGTGTTTACATTTCACTTCGTATGTAAACAAAATCTAAACGGTCTGAAATTCCCCAAGCCACAGCCGTCCCAGCTGTTGATTCACAGTCTTCCGCTACCCAGTGGAGGAAAAACTCCTCACACCCTTATGTGGATTAACCTGCCCATTCTTTCCTGGAGTCTGTTTACATCCTGGGGATGTAAACAGAATTAGAGAACCTTCTTTTTTTTTTTTTTTTTTTTATTTTCTGAAGCTGGAAACGGGGAGAGACAGTCAGACAGACTCCCGCATGCGCCCGACCAGCGACCCGGATCCACCCGGCACGCCCACCAGGGGCGAGGCTCTGCCCACCAGGGGGCGATGCTCTGCCCCTCCGGGGGGTCACTCTGCCGCGACTAGAGCCACTCTAGCACCTGGGGCAGAGGCCAAGGAGCCATCCCCAGCTAGCACCTGGGGCAGAGGCCAGGGAGCCATCCCCAGCGCCCGGGACATCTTTGCTCCAATGGAGCCTTGGCTGCGGGAGGGGAAGAGAGAGACAGAGAGGAAGGAGGGGGGACATGGAGAAGCAAATGGGCGCTTCTCCTATGTGCCCTGGCCGGGAATCGAACCGGGGTCCCCCGCACGCCAGGCCGACGCTCTACCGCTGAGCCAACCGGCCAGGGCGAGAACCTTCTTGATTAAGTTTGTCCGAAATGCTCTTTACATTTAGAAGCCAGATTCCTTATTCTATTTTACCAAGTTCTTTTGAAATATTTATTTGATTATAATGCTTTTTTCTTTCGGAATGTCTATTATTTCAAGTTTTTTACATGATAAACATGGACTATTCTCATTTATTACTATCTTAATGTCCTCTAGAAATTACATCTAGTTGTTTAAATTTATTTTTCACAATGATATTTGTCAAAGCATTACTTCAAATAAAATAAATGATCAACACCTCGACAGCTACAAGACAAAAATAATAAAACGATGGAGACGTAAAATGAATAACGAAACGTAAAATTTGTTAAGCCCACACGAGGATGGTGATAGATGAACTGAAACCGGCATTTTGGAGAAATGCAACCAACTAGGTCATATACACAGGCAGGTATATATTTAATTCTGGCCCTTTGACAGTAAATTAACTATTTTTCAAACACCCGAGACATCCTTGGTATGGAGATGTGATTCGTTTTATAAACGTTCCAATATTTTTGTTCACCATTGTTTCTGAAAGCCTCCTGTCTCCTTTAATCAAATTCCTGACTCCGGATGTAGGTGTTTCTGTTCTTTCAGCAAGTGTCTCTTGGAGAAAAACAAAAACAAAAATCTCTGCACCGCTGTTCGACTGAAAATTACCTTTAATTTATCTAAACATAGGAGAGAGAAATGAATGTGTGAGTCGAGGACCTTCAGGAGTGTTTTTGTTGTTGCTGTTGTGTTTCTCCCGTCTCTCTGTGCTCTGGTAATATCCCTTTAGCATCTGTTTGGTTTCTTGTTGTGGAGAAATCTGCTTGATTGTTTTCCTTAGGTATGAAAGCCCCTCCCTCGTTTCTTTCTGTTTACTTGAAAGATTCTTCTCCTTGTTTTTTTTTTTTTTTTTTTGATGGGCTGCAGCTTCTCTCTGAGGATACCTCTTCTTTCTCCTTCCTTGAGATTCAAGGTAATTCTTCTTCAATCTGAAGATCACGCTTTTGATCTGGTGTGGGGAACCTTGACCAGTTCCCGGTTGTATCGCTCCCTCCTCTTTCTCTTCTCCCTCTGACTTCCTAGAAAACGTCAGCTGGGGCCACGCCCTCTCTTCCCCGTTCCCCCTCACTTTCTTTCGTCCTCCTCACCGCTCTGTCTCTCTGTGCTGTGTTCTCAACAATTTTTCTCCCGTGCATTGTTTAGTTTACTCGTTATCTTGGTAGTATAGACAGCACCAGGATTTAGTTCAACTGGTTCTTTATTCCCTTTGATTTCTGTCCTTTTCTCATTGACTTTAGCGGCAGAAAGTTGAAATAAAGCAATTCCTGGTTCATCCCACAATCTTATTACCGAAATAGACACGGTTTGTTCCTATTTATTTGGTATCGTTTTTAATTGTTTTTTAATGTCTCAAGTTCCTGTGAACTTAAAACCCAAGTCAATGCTGAGACCATAGAAATCCACATTATTCTCATCTACTTATCTAGTATGAACCAGGAAGACCCCAATTCCCTTAATTCTATTTTCCTTATTCCTTTGACTCCCTTTGGTTTCAATATCTTCAAGGTTTTTTTTTTTAATGAAAAAAAATTATTTTTTAATAGAAATATATCTTAATTTTTATTTATTTATTTATTTTTTATTTTTTTTCATTTTAGAGAGGAGGGGGAGAGAGAGAGAGAGAGAGAGAGAGAGAGAGAGAGAGAGAGAGAAGGGGGAGGAGCAGGAAGCATCAACTCCTATATGTGCCCTGACCAGGCAAGCCAGGGTTTTGAACCGGCAACCTCAGTGTTTCCAGGTTGACGCTTTATCCACTGCACCACCACAGGTCAGGCATAATTTTTATTTTCATTCTAGCTAATTTTGTATCGTATTTATGAGTTGCTTCTAGCTTTTGCCTCACTAAATTTTCATGTTCTGGGAGTATACAAGATGTTTCAATATAATATTCCTTTCCCTCGGTTGTTAGTTAAAGAGATTATCCCTTGGGCAACATCAGGAATACGCCTCTTTTGAACCCTTCCTGTTCTGACCACCATCTGCCCCCAGCCTCCCCTTCTTCTACCCACTACCATTTTGAGTCTTGAAGGTTCAACTGCCTTTCTCTTCAGTGAACTTCCATTGTTCACTCTCTCCAGGGAGCGCAGGAAGGGTCCCTTGAGATGCCAAAAACTCTGTATCTCAAATGTCCTCGTTTAACTTCAGGCGACATTCTCTACACGGAGCAGGTGACACAAGAATTAAAAATGTGCTGACTTGACCTAATATCTATATTGTTTTACGAAGTGGGGTGATGGCCAGACAGACATTTGCTGGAATGATTTTATTCTTAATCTTGGGTTTCTAAAGGCTGGTTTCTTGTAACTAATATTGGGAAATGTTACATCTACAGAAGGGAAAGTAGGAGGGTAGGAGTTGCCTCAGTTATCTGATTGAGGAAATCAAACTCTCAATGTTTGATTTTTTTATGAAATGGCATTTAGACCATGACAATGAGATACATGTGCATTTTTAAATGATTTTACAAACATTAAGAATCTTTTGCAGACCTTACATAAACCTCTAAAGTAACTCAATGATATTCCAAGGCTGTAACTTTCTGCCTCTTGAATAACCTTATAGCAATAGTTGTCTGATTTTTATTGTTAAAAATAATTGGTAGGTATCCTATTCTGATTTTAGAAAACACATTTTTCTTGACAGGAAATGTACTCATGATTATAATGAGTGAGTAAATCACCAAGGTCCAGGACATTAAAAAAAAAAAAAAAAGAGAGAGAGTTAGGCATTTCTATTCTTACCCAGAAGGAACATTTTTCACTGGACTGAATTTAAATACACATAGACACACAGACACACACACACAATCTTAAATGCATCACTTTTATTATTTTTAGTCTGTGGGGTAGCTGCAATGCAAGGAGGCGGTGTTTGGATTAGAATCCCAGAATTTGCATTAGAAAACAACATGTTTTGCACCTGCATGCTTCCCCAGAGTAATGTAACATTACAGTTTCTGACAAGATAATTCCATCTTCGCCTGTGTCTGACGGTGGAGCAGGCTGTGGGGAGAAAATCAATGCGAACCCACAGCGAGGTAGAACAATATCTTTCCCTGAGATCCACCTGGCGCAGGAGCCTGCGACCACGCCACGCAGCAGAAGGAGGAGGAGTGAGATACAGAATCCCAGTCGCCCCCCCGCCCCCCGCGTCCAGGGCCCCGTGTCCCGCGTCCTGTGCGGAGCGCATCTGCACGTTTGCTCGAATTGCTCAGCGCACCTTGCAGAAAGGGACGTTTTGGGAAGAAGCATCTTCTCTAGCAGGGACAAAAAGGAAGGTGTGCCCCAAGCCCTTCTGAGAGCAGTGAGAAAGAGCCAATTAAAACCAGAGCAGTTCTTGTTTCAAGCCGACTAAAGAGATAACAGGTCAGACGTCAGCTATTTTGTTTCTTTTTTAAATTTATTGTGTTTACATAGATTCTAGTGTCGCCCCAAATGCATCCCCCCTCCATCGTATTCCCCTCAACATCTCCCTTGTCCCCCCTCCCCACCGCGCCCTCCCCCCTTCCCTTCAGGTTTATCCCATCCTATCATCCCCCTTTCCCTCTGTCCTCTTTTCCTCTGGTCCCTTTGATCCCTCCTCTGTCTCAATTCTGTCCTTCAGTTCACATTGTTTCTTGGATTCCTCAAATGAGTGAGGTCCAAGCGTCCGTCAGTGGACGAGCGGATTAAAATACTGTGGTACATATTTATATATACAATGGAATACTATGGGGCCATGAAAAAGAAGAAAATATTACCTTTTACAACAACATGGATGGGCCTGGAAACTATATATTATGTTAAGTGAAATAAGCCAGGCAGAGAAAAAAAAAAATCAGACGTCAGTTCTTGAAGCACAAAGCCACAGAATTTCCAGGCAGGCATGCTGACTCTCTTCTATCTGCTCCCATTTCTTCTCCCTGCGGAGAAGTCCGCTTTATTTTTTCTCTTATGTATTTTTTTTTTTGCATACATTCCGGCGGCGTTTCTAATGTATCCCAGCAAGTATCAGTCAAGAATGCTTCGCCAGATTGAGCTAGCCTCTTCTTTTCCAAGAGGATATGGACTCAGGTAACCTGACGGAGCGGAAGGTAGGATGGGGTCCCCAATGCTGCAGAACAACTTTTATTTTCTACCTTCAGAGAGCGCATTGTGGCTTCTTGTCATATCTCATTACCCTCCGTAACTTTGCCTTGAAATGCACGTCTCTGTGGCGGTGACAGTCACGCCAGTGGGCAGTTTGCAAAAATACATTTGACTTTGTGTTAAGTAACTAAATTATTTTATAGTATTCTAGAATTCTCACTTCCATAAAAGAGACGAGATGACTAAATAAGATTAGCAGAGCGAAGGAAAACACCATGCTCAAATGCAATCTTCTCTGCAATTCTCTTTTCTTTTTCCTTCTAAACAAAGCTTTGTCAACCCAACTGTGATAAGCTGGGTCACATTCAGTTGTATTGGAAGACTCATGAGTATAACCATTTGAGAACAATCGAATAACCTCTGGGTTACCCCTAGAGGGGGAGAGTTCTCAGAGACCAGACAGTCGGGACACATTTCGGTCTCTTGACCACCCCAAATTATGTGATTCACCCCTCCTCCTCCAAAGGCCAGGCCGTTTGTCAGGGACCGAATGCTATTCTTTTTACTGATACATAGTTCAGTATGTAACTTGCCTTGGTTTTACAGATGCATTAGCTTTGGTAGAATGTCTGTGATTATCTCATGCATCTCAATCACAGCCTGCCTCCTTTTAGCATCTCTGTTTCCCGAGGCAATACTTCTCAGGAGAGGATATTCCTAATCATTGGACTATTTATATCGTGGGACTGAGGAGCCATTGCAAGGATGGTTCTAGAAAGAAAGCTACCTGAGAGACGAGGTGGGCAGGAGTCTGGAAGACTGGAGTCTGTAACAACTTCTAACAAGAAAGAAAGGAAAGGAAACGAGACATCCCAGCAAACACAGAGGTGTGTGGTAGGTAAATAATGTTAACCGTGTTCGTGACAGAAAAGAATGTTCATGTTTCAATTTGGTTAAAAGTAAACATTTATTTGTACATAGTGTATGAATTTGTGTTTCTTGAGGTTTATCCCCCTAGTTTTATTTTGAACTTAAAATTCACTGAGGAGGTATTTGAGTCTCCTCACCCCCCTTCCCACCTCTATGGTTCTTGTCCAAATCCTCAGAATTTACAAATAGCTTATGTTACAAGTTAAGGGGAAAAGAAGGTTGGTAATGAGCTGACTCTAAGTGGAGATCACCCTAGGTTAGATAACTGGGCGGGGCAGGGTAACACAAGGGTCGATAGGAGTGGAAGAGGGGAGCACAGGAGGACAGACCAGAAGATGGGGCTATGGCAGCAGCGTCAAAGCAACGCAACGCAACAGAGACTCAGACTGTTGTTCATGGGTTTGAAGATGGAGGAAGGGGCCATCGGCCAAGAAGTATGCAGTCTATAGAAGCCGCTAGGGGCGGGGAAACAGACTGTCCCCTAGAGCCTCCAGGAAGAAACACAGTCCCGCAGACAGTGAAACCCGTTAAAGACGTCTGACCTCCAGAAATACAAGGTGATAAATGGGCTCTGCTTTAAGCCGCAAAGTACACGGTAACTTGCTGCAGCAGCAATAGGAAATGAATGCAAAAGGATTATAAGACAAAGCAAAGGATTATGATACCTATAAGGTATAATAATTAGGATTAGTAGAGAGAGAGAAACTCATTTTTGTTTTTGAAAGAGTCATGCTTCTTTAGATGCCCTGGGATACATACACGGGACGTATGAAGAAAAAATAATAATAATAATCCTAGCATGCCCCTTGGACTAAAATTGAGCAACATCAACAAAGTCGCAAAATATAAATATAACTGCATCCGAGGGCTGGCTGTGCTCTCAGGGCAGAAGGGGCAGGTTAGCCACCTGACGATGTAACGATGAAACAGGAGATGGAAGAGAAGGTGGAAACACTAATACTCCTTGTAAAAACAAGAATTTAACCACACATTATGGGGGGGGGGGGAATGATGGTCTAGAAACAGAGGATGATGTGCATTGTTTATAGGAAGACCTCAACATGCAAAATGATACAAGTACGACTCCCAGTAGAAAGGGTTTGAATGAAGGAAACAGAGAGCTGAAAGCAGTCTGTTAGAAGCCCCGTGGCCAAAAAGAGCCCCCCTGGTCCGTGGACTGGCCGAGGTGGGTCGGTCAGGCTGACTGACGGTTGCTCTCTCACATCATTATATTCCATAGTCTTTGAAATAGAAAACTTGTTCATGCATTCGTTTGGTTAAAAAAAATAAATATTTATTTCTAAATAAATACATCGCTGATTTGTGCTTCTTGACATTTACCTTCTCAGTTTTTATTCTGGACCTGAAAGTCAGTGAGAAACATCTCAAGTATTTCTTACAGTACTTACAAGTAGCTTGATCTTACGGAAAGCAGTATTTATTGTCCAAAAAATGGGAACCAGATCGGATGGACATAACTCACAGACGATGATGAGATACCTGGGTATGCTCAATAATTGTTCCCACATCCTGGTCCAATAATTAGCGAAGGTTGAAGTCAAATGATCAAACATGACCCATTCCATCAAATGCAACACATTGTGAAATGTGTGAATGTTTAATGTAATCAAGGAAAAATGAAGAACATTATTGCTGATTTCTTCCCTAGAATGAAGTCCTCTACATAAAATATCAATCAGATGTCATGTGAAGGCTGCGTATGGTACGGACATGTAACCTTTAGTTTTGCCTAAGTAAGCGGCTCTTTGGCCGATGGTCAGCAATGGGAGTGAAGCGTGCTCTGGGGTGGGTTGTCGTTAGTTTAGTGAAAATATACAGATGGTAGATAGAGATAGAGGTAGATATACTATAGATAGATAGATGATAGATAGATAGATAGATAGATAGATAGATAGATAGATAGATAGATATCATACCTTATTTTAACTCATGATGTACATAAGCTTTCAGAATAGGCTAAATTTGTACGTAAAGCCAAAGAACTGAAAAAATATATAATTTCAACACTTCCTTACTAAATTCTTGGTGACTGCACAAAGTAGTGACGTTAATGAGGTCAACACACTCCTCTACATTGTGGCAATGTAAAAATGGATTTTGACATTTTTCTCATTAAGATGTGCAATTTATATCTCACCCCGGTGACACCGGGTGAGCTTGCGAACGCTTTGATTAATCGAGAATGACTAAAATGATGCGCTATAATGTGGAGGATGGCTCACAATATACCTTCCGTCTTCCCCCTGTATCTCTGGGGAAGAAGCTGAGAGACTGGTGCTGAGGAGTCACAACTAGAGCCTTCTATTCCACTCCCACTCCTGAGCTCAGAGACGCACAGCACTGTCTCATGCCAGACACATGAGTCATCTTGGGTCGCGCTCAGCGGAGGTTAGAGATGACGGCAGAGGCCCAGTCTATCACCGACAGAAATGACACAAGGGATCCTCAGCAAGTATCTCCCAGCGAAGCCCTTCTCAAGTTCATCCCCGAAAAGAATGACGAATAAAGTTAAATGGTTAATTTAAGCTGTTTTAATTTAGGGAGACAATAATCGTCTTCAGGAATCCATTCATTTGGTGTAGTACGGGGTGCGGGGGGATGGGTACAGCTTCAAATTTTAGTTCTCCTTCTTTTTTTTTTTTTTTTTGTATTTTTCTGAAGCTGGAAACTGGGAGGCAGTCAGACAGACTCCCGCATGCGCCTGACCGGGATCCATCCAGCAGGCCCACCAGGGGGCGATGCTCTGCCCCTCCGGGGCATCGCTCTGTCGCAACCAGAGCCACTCTAGTGCCTGGGGCAGAGGCCATGGAGCCATCCCCAGTGCCCGGGCCAACTTTGCTCCAGTGGAGCCTTGGCTGCGGGAGGGGAAGAGAGAGACAGAGAGGAAGGAGAGGGGGAGGGGTGGAGAAGCAGATGAGCACTTCTCCTATGTGCCCTGGCCAGGAATCAAACCTGGGACTCCTGCACGCCAGGCCAACACTCTACCACTGAGCCAACCGGCCAGGGCACAAATTTTAGTTCTTATGAACAGGACATTGGGAAACTATAACCGAATCTAGTTCTTCACGGCAATGCCTTTCAGAGGAAGTTCATCATAACATGGAGGTCTTCCGAGGGTTGTGAGGACGGAATGGGATAGAGAAGAATGAACAGTATGACTCTGGACAGTAGCCAAAGTCAACGTGGCGAGCTTGAATGAGAACTTAACGAAGGCCCCTGAACCTCTGTGATTCTGTGTGACGTGCGCACCAGACGGACAGCAACACCCATGCCCTGCATTCCCGGACGGGACGCCTGTCACATCCAGCATCCCTTCTCATTCTGCGGGCCCAGGAGCCGAGAGTTTACTCTGTGTCATTGTGTTTGACTCTTCTCTCAGACTCTTGGGAATAAAAATGAACAATTCAAGCTTACCTATTATTCTCTTTCTTTCATCAACACAGCCAATGAAGATGATTATACATTGAAAACAAACCTTTTTTTTTTTTTTTTCCAACCAACCAAGACAGAGTCTCTTAGTTACCGGGCATGGGAAGTGCTCTTTAGACGCATTTACGGTAAACATTTTCCAACCTAAAGGAACCATTAATGGCAGCCTTTCCTATGCAATCAGCTGCAGTTATCCATTTAAAAACATGGTTCTTTAACATTTTCATTCAAGAAAAAAGTTATGAAATTAGAGGGGGGAAAAACCCCTAAATTACAATGATTTTAATTACACAATGAGAGAGAATAAAACATACCAATGGAAAAGATAACTTAATTTTTAAAGCAGTCATTCTGATTTTAACTGAATTATTCATCAAGACAGGGGCAGTATCCATCTTAATCCACTCTAATGCAGCTTTTGTTTGAAGTTAGTAGCAAATGGCTCAGCTGTCAGTGCTTCTTGGAGTGCATTTATAACAACACACAGGAACGAATTCGGCCTTTGCCTCCCCGATGATAAGGTATAAACTCAACCATGCATATAAAGCACAGGCGTTCCTCTCTAAAGAGCTTCAAGCTTTAGCAAAAACAGATTGCTTTTCCCAATGGTAGGTGTCAGCCAGGAAGGTACTCGCAAAGCATGAGTGTGAAAAACAGAAACTCACTCATATGTGTATACGAGATGCCACAGACGGGATTTTAGAGTGGCTTGTAGATTACCGTTTATTAACAACAGGCATTCGCAAGGCAGGTATCCCCGGGCACCCTCTCCTAGAGCCAGATGGTTGAATCTCCTCTCGGGAAACATAGGAAGTGGAAGAAGAGTCCCAGTGGGCGGCGCTTAGTTGAACTTACGCCGTGGAATGCAGAAACCTAAGCCTCTCCACAGAAGAAGGCAATGACGACACGTTAATGTAGCGCGGTTTTTCCGATGCAAGGCACGGACTCCGTGAGTCCCCCCCAGCACAATACCATGGAGGCAACCAGCAATGACCTGTTTCAGAAGCTTTAAGCGTCAATTTGAATAAGAGTTTTTCTCATCTAATTTAAAATGGGTGATGAGTTTATAAAAAATAAAAAAAAAAATAAGTAAGTAACTGAATTCATGTTGGTCTAGCGGAAAATGTACTTAGATCGCGAGGGCACCTGGCAGGCTTCGAGGTGGTGAAGTCATCAGACCCAGGTCCCTGGAGAAAGAGGAGTCGTCATTCAAACTCCCATTCCCACGCCAGCTCCTCAAAAAGCTCTCCATGTTTCTGCAAACAGAACTCTCCGGGTGGTCCACCTGTGCCAATTACATGCATGATGCTTCTTACTTAATCATGGTAATTTTTCCTTCTCTGTAAACAATGCATTATATAATCTCACCAATCCGTCAGAATTCTGTTTCTCAGACTTTAAAAACAGATTTCTCAGTCTGGTTTTTATTTGTTTTTGGTTTGTTTCGTTTCGTTTTGTTTTGTTTTTGCACCACGACCTCTGTAATACAGTTCATTTGATCTCCTTTGATTATTCTCCAGTTAATATACTGTTGAGTTTATTTTGCCTCTAGGTCATACTAGGAAAGTGTAGATAAGATAAAATGGTGTGAGAACGTACACTCTTTCCCTCCCATCAGATCCTGTGGCAGCGCACCTGGGGTACAGCGGTGAGCGTCCGTGCCAGCCAGATGTGGACCTCAGCACGCAGAGCGTGCCGGCTGCCAGGGTGGACAGACAGCAAGCTAGGTAGCCAGAGGGCCCAGCAGATAGGGAGAGGGATACAGAACAGATAGAACGCTTTAATAATGTATCATTAAAGCAACATCATGGATTATTAGTACACACATACTCGGGGAAAAAAAGTTTAATTATTAACACAGGTTCATGGTCAAAAATGATTCTATTATGTTTCTGAAAGATCATGTTATTCTTGCTGAGCCTCACTTCTACATTGCTAAGATAAAAAGGAAAATAGGAGAAAGTGGAAAACAATGAAACAAGATTGGAACACGTAAGAGCAATGACATCACTGATGACAACAAGTGTCAGGGGATTAATCTAAGAATAGCTCCACTACTTCCTCTAGAAGGCCACGCCCACAAAAGGAGGTTCAACTATAACAGAATGTGGACAGAAGACAAAGTAAGGCAACAGGTTTTGTAACTAGATAAAGTAACAAAAGGGTTGGCACAGTGATGAAATAGAAACAGAATAATCTAAATGAAGATGTATCTACAGAGAGAGGCAGACAGACAGAGGACACTCTGTGGGACACGCAGCACACGGTTTTCTAGGCTTTCTTCTTTTATTCAAATTCCAGTTCTAAGTGAACTCTTGCATACCTTAGGCAAATTATTCAAATTCTTTTTGTCTGTTGTCACTCTGCTGAAATAGAGTTTATGGTTATTTAGTGGGAAAAGTAAGGTACATCATATAAAATATTTAGCACAATTCTAAGTACATGTTAATAATGTAATACAAGTTAACTAGTTTTATATATGTGTATAATATATGTGTGTATATCTGTGTGTCTGTGTGTCTGTGTATACCACCAAGGGTATACTCAAGCTGTTTATCTCTTGATGTTAGATTTGAATTTTTTTCTTCCCCAGGTGTATCTTAATGTGTTAACATTCTCTGTGTATTGCTTTCTAAAAAAAAACATATTGTGAACACTCTGAGAAAATGTTTTGAATGCAAAGGTTTTTCTTTTTATCTCCACTTGCTTTTCTTATGGAGTTACTGTAAGGATTAGGGGGAGAAAAGCATTAAAAATGGCACATGCTAGGAGAATTGCTTAGAAAGCCAATTTATTTTGCTGTACGGTGAGGCAGATCAAGGGCCCTTGTACAGAACGTTGTTCCTCATTTGAATTTCTACGCTTTCACTTCCAGTCCATGTTTCCGAAGGCCGGGAATCATGGTGGGGGCTAGCCTTTAGGAGTTTCATAAAGGATGTTCCTGGAACTTCATTGTTCCAGTCATCCTTCGCCCACACCTGAAAGTTCAGAAGTGTGTCGAGCCGGCACGTAATTTTTTCCATTAACTTCTTCCTTAGAGTTCTTGAACTCTGGATGCACAGGCCGCCTGTCTCTACTTTCTGTACTACATGCGCGAGGATTAGAAGTACATGAAGGACCTGCCTGGCTTTGCAGGCCGGCCGAACCGCTAAGGACAGATGAAATGCATTCTTTGCAGGAAAGAGAGATTAGTGTACTTTCCTCCTCGAATAGCGATGGAATGTGGAGGGGAAGGCTCTAAAAAACCTGACGACCTGCAATTCCATCAATAAGTTGGAGTGTATTTTTTATCTTATTTCAAGGGAAAAGAGGCAGCGATAATTAGAGATACTCTCAGCTCTTAATTTTGCATGCCAAACACTTATGGTGAAATGGCAGATAGACTGTAACACAGAAGTATTGAGAGATAACAGGATGAACGTGGTATTTTGGGCCAATACACAGTTGTAAACTTTTAAATAATGATAATAATAATAATAAAGTAAAAATAATAAAGATTACACTATACTGTTGAAAAAGCAGAATGGTCGAGTCCAACCACATCAGCATTTAACTTACATGTAAATAAAGACTCAAATTTAAGACAAAGATTGCCAAACTCGATTTCTAAGAAATAGATAATATGGCCTGACCTGTGGTGGCGCAGTGGATAAAGCATTGACCTGGACATGCTGAGGTCGCCGGTTCGAAACCCTGGGCTTGCCTGGTCAAGGCACATATGGGAGTTGATGCTTCCAGCTCCTCCCCCCTTCTCTCTCTGTCTCTCCTCTCTCTCTCTCTCTGTCTCTCCCTCTCCTCTCTAAAATGAATAAATAAAAATGAGAAAAAAAAGAAATAGATAATATGTCATTCTTACAAAAGCTACTTTAAATAAATGGCAGCAGATATGTAGAAAATAAAAGAATGTAAGGTTCTAGAATGTGGACACCGCATCTAGAAGAGGATGTTGGGGGTGGGGTTTGGGGTTTGAGTGAGGCAGGTAGAAGGATTGAACAAAAAAGGACAAAAAATCAAAACAAAACTCATGACCATGGACAACAGTGGTTTGACTGTGGAGGGTGAGGTGGGGAGGGGGGTGTAAGGGGATAAATGGTGATGGGCAATGGCTTGACTCGGAGGGGTGGTGGACACACAGTGCGGAGTCCAGATGATGCATGGTAGAACTGGGCACCTGAATCCTGGAAGGAGGTTAACCAATGTCACTGTAATCAACCCAATTTAAACATCTTTTAAACTGAAAACTAAAAGATGCTAAGATAATAAACATTACTGGAATAGAAGAGGAACACTTGGTGATGAAATGATCCATTTAGAAAGGTACGACAATTCTAAACTGAATGCACCTAATACCATAATATAACTTAAAAGTATAACAATAACAACATAAAATGTAAATAATACAAATTAAAACAGAAAGTTCTGGAATCAAAAGATTATAACTAGAAGAGAAACAGACACACAACCACGACGGTTGATTAGATTAGCAGAAATTAGTAAGGAAATACAAGACTTGAATTGCATGATTTAAAAATTTGACCTTAATGACGAATATGGGATTGTATATTTGATGAGTAGAATACACATTCTTATTGAGGGTGCTTGGGCATTAGACAGAATGTATTCCAGGCAGGAAAACAAGCCTCAATTAATTTAAAAACATTAAAATCAATCTATGTATATTTCTGACCACTGCAGAATTAAAATAGAAATCAATATCCAAAGAGAATTGAAATTTTTTTCCAAATGTACGTAAAATAACTCATATACTTCTCAATAATTTTGGAGTCAATAAGGAAGTCATAATTGATATTAGATCGTGTTTGAGCAGAATAATGATGGAAATAAGGCACATCAATATCTGTGAAATGTGTTTACAGCGGTACTTCGAAGGAAACTTACTGTTTTAAGAAAATGTATTAGAAAAGAAAAAAAGCTGAAAAAACAGATATTTAGATTCCATGTCAAGAAGCTAATCGGAACACAACCCGGGCGTTTACCTAGCCATGAGTCTTTCTCTGTGACTCTCTATTTGCTGGTCCTGCCGGATTGACCAAGCCTGTCAGACGAATATACCTTTCTTTAGATTTATTAAGATCATCTGTCAATTTTCATCCTCGTGTTGCTGAGCTGAGAGCCGTTCTGCCCCTTCTGGTGAGCATCTTTCTGCTTTCGCCTGCTGTTTTAAATCTCACAGGTCAATTCTTGCTGGCCCCTGGACGGGAGTAACCGGTACCTGCCCCAGGACTCAACACGTCAGCTAATGTGAAACCGGAAGTTCAAGTCCCAACGCAGGTGAATCCAACAGCCAAGGCCGCTATCCTGTCTGGGGTTTTCTTCCATTAGCTGTCTGATACACAAAGTGAATGAGCCTCATTTTCTGATTCATCCGGAATGTTATGATGTTAAGAGGACGATCTCCATCACGGAGAAGCCGGTATTGGATCCGTCCTGCTTGTTAGGAGGCACTATCACATGTATGACCGCACTGATCCCCCCAACAACTTTTACGGGAGGCAGTCTTCTCATCTCAGTTCGCAGGCAATGAATGGAAGCTCAGATGAGGACTGGGTTGGCGATGAGCTGCCCTCATACAGAGCTGGATGACCTTGGAGCCCATCTGAGATCTTCCTGAGCTTGCCTCCTCTTCCACACGAGGGGGATGATATGGTCCTATGCGGCTGTCAGCAGAATTTAGGGAAATATGTCTAGAAAGTGCCTAACTCAGGACATTAAAACGACTTGGCATATGGTATAGCTAAATATATGATAACCTTGTTAGCATCATGATCAACTTAAGTCCATTATCCTCATAAATGGCAGAGGAAGAAAAAAACACAGGTCTTCAAGGTCCTGACCCAGAATGCATCATGCTGTGCCCCTGCAGCCCCGTGTACCATGAAAGACTCCGATGCTTCAGTTATTTACACGTTAGAGGCGCTAGTAAATGGTATTGGAAAGTCATATATTTTTAGGTTTCTCTATAATTAAACCGTCTTGTGATGCATCACTCAAACTGAATGATCCCACAGTGAGAGCATCTCAAGGGTCTGTGAGTGTTTTCATTAACTTTCTTAATGACCCTGCCCCCAAACTTCCTCGGAGAAGGAGAACGCAGTCTTGGTGAACGGTGATTTCATCCTGGGCCTCATCAAAATGATCCTATGGAAAGCTGTCAGATTTTAAGGTCATTCAATGACTCTATATAACCTACTTTTTGTTTTGCTAACTACAAGCATTCTTGAAAACACATCATTCTCAACAACACAATCTATTAGTAGCTGTCTGGCAATTTTTGAAATTATAATTCGGTCTGATCAGATGAGTCCTTTGAATAATGAGGTTTTAAGCTGATGGGTGTATATTCATCTGTAACTGCTATCTTTATGAATATCTAGTGAATACTATTTACATTCAATAACGTTCCACACAGGGAGTGAATTTACTGTTCTTTCCCTAGATGTTTCCCTAAGCATTGTTTGGAAAATGCTAAGACTTCATTAGTTTGAAAATGATCTTTGCTTTAGAGTGATTTAGTGAAGAAGAAAGTTTCTTTCTTTCTGCAAACGCTTTGGATAATAAATTTGATATTCTTTAAGGACAAAGCACTCAAAATATGGCATGCTATAGCAGGGTGGGAAGATATTTTTAAAAACTCATTTGAAGTCCACAGCTTTCAAAGTCAGACTTAATTAAATTGAATTTATCATTCAGAAAATGGAAGTAATTCTAGCATATTGCATTATTCAATACTTTATACCCTGTATTGTTATGGCTGAACATATCAACTTTAGACTGCCATGAAATTTGTGGTGTATGTATGTGTGTATTTCTTAAATAACCATTCATCAACTATTTTAACCAGCTTGAAAAATAATGCATTTGAAATCACTTCTCCTCTAGCGCAGAACATTGTTCTTTTCATTTAAAGACACTTTTTTAAAAGAGGAACAATTGAAAATTTAATGTAGCAAGTATGACTCATCACACAGATAGCTTTTTTCTTCTTGAGAAAACGATGTCATTCATCTTGCAAAGATGGGAAGCTAGCCACAGCATTGGGTAAAGGATGACCTTTACCTAATTCCAAGGTCTTAAGGGATCCTCAAATATGAACGGACAGACATTCCAAACAAACCCTTGATCCTGTGAGATAAAAGGAAGGAACACCAAGAATGAAGCAGACGGGTGAGGCTTTCGGGTGAGCTGACGGGTGGGACGATGCTCTTGGCCAGGGACAGACACCTTGACCCAGCTGACAGTGCAGGGCATTAAGTGGGGGAGAAGCTGGGTAGGTGCCTAGAGAAAATGGGGTTAGATTGTTCACCCCAGTGCCGGGCATCCCGCCTCCTTCCAAGCCCAAGGCTGAACAAGAGACCCCACCTGGTCCCAACAGCATAAGACAGATAGAGGAGATTAAACTTGGCCATGGCCATCATTCAACCTCAAGGAAAAAGAACTGAGCAGCACAGATAAAGGGAAACACTGTGAAATCTCTAAATTTCCCACCCAACCCTCATAGACGGCATCTCAGCGGCTCTGAAGTCTTTGCTGGATGGAACCCATGAACGCCTCACTCCTGTGTCTCTACAGCCTACCATGGACTCCGCTCTATCACACCAACACTGCTGCCCACCTCCACACTTCCACTAACACTGGCTACACAAAGACGAATAGAACACACACGGAAGACAGTGCTTGAACTCTCTTCCTCAATGCAAATGTTATATTAGCACTACTCTTTTAAATTGCTGCTTATTGCTAATGATTTTGTTAGCTCTGCTCCACACTGAGGACACAAATCACGAGAACGAGAAGACAAAATCCTATCGTATGGAGGTGGGTAAGGACAGATTCTGCATTATCTTTGCCCTTGAAAATCTGTTGGCATCATCACTGAAAGTATATTGTAGAGAGTCGGATATACCGTGAACGTAGGAGCTGGAGGAGGTGGAGGATCAAACGCACTGGTGGGGAAAGGCCTATTCGGCTGACGCAGGAAAACATCGAAGTTCCTCTTTATTGGCCAATGGTCAGCCTCAAGAAGTTAGAGCCTCTGAGAGGCAGCTATAACTCAGTGCTTCTGCTTCTTTCTCATGCCTTTCTCTCTCTCTCTCTCTCTCTCTCTCTCTCTCTCTCTCTCAAAAACCAAACAAACAATAACTAAAATCTTTTTAAAAATTAAGTGGGGAAATGAAGCTTATATTGTGCTTTACAGATTCTCTATTACAATAGAAATGTTTCTTCTGATAATGTTTGCTAAAGATGTTGCTCAAAGAATGCAATGTCAATTAAGGTTCTGAGTGACAACATCCCATTTTAATGTACAGTGATTATTAGGGGCATTATTATCTGAAGGATTTTGCTTCTCTTTATTCAGAAATCTTTTTTTTCTTCTTTTTTTGAATTTAATTAATTGTGTTTATATAGATTTTAGGGTCACCCTGAATGCATCCCCCCTCCTCCCTATTCCCCTCAACATCTCCCTTACCCCCCTCCTTACTGTGCCCTCCCCCCTTCCTTTCAGCTTTATCCCATCCTCTCATCCCCTTTCCCTCTGTCCTCTTTTCCTCTGGTCCCTTTGATCCCTCCTCTGTCTCAATTCCATTCCTCAGTTCACATTATTTCTTGGATTCCTCAAATGACTGAGGTCATATGATATTTTTCTTTCTCTGCCTGGTTTATTTCACTCAAAATAATAGTTTCCAGGTCCCTCCATATTGTTGCAAAAGGTAATATTTCCTTCTTTTTCATGGCCCCATAGTATTCCATTGTATATATGTACCAAAGCTTTTTAATCCACTCGTCCACTGACAGACACTTGGGCTGTTTCCAGATCTTTGCTATTGTGAACACTGCTGTCATAAACATGGGGGTGCATTTCTTTTTTTCAGTCGGTGATATGGTGTCCTTGGGATATATTCCTATAAGTGGGATGGCTGGGTCAAAGGGCAGTTCCATTTCTAATTTTTTGAGGAATCTCCATACTGTTTTCCACAGTGGCTGCACCAGTCTGCATTCCCGCCAGCAGTGCAGGAGGGTTCCCCTTTCTCCACATCCTGACCAGCACTTATTCTGTGTTGTTTTGTTAATGAGCGCCATTCTGACTGGTGTGAGGTGGTATCTCATTGTGGTTTTAATTTGCATTTCTCTAATGATTAGTGATGTTGAACGTTTTTTCATTTGTCTATTGACCATCTGTATGTCCTCTTCGGAGAAGTGTCTTTTCATTCCTTGTGCCCATTTTTTGATTGGATTGTTTTTTTTCTGGTGTTGAGTTTTACAACTTCTTTATAAATTCTGGTTATTAATCCCTTATCAGATGTATTGTCAAATATGTTCTCCCATTGTGTGGTTTGTCTTTTTATTCTGTTCATATTGTCTTTAGCTGTGCAAAAGCTTTTTAGTTTGATATAGTCCCATTTGGTTATCCTGTCTTTTATTTCTTTTGCCTGTGGAGATAAATCAGCAAAGATATTGTGCAATAGATGTTGGTGAGCTTACTGCCTAAATTTTCTTCTAGGATACTTATGGTTTCACAATTTACATTTAAGTCCTTTATCCATTTTGAGTTTATTTTTGTGCATGGTATAAGTTGGTGGTCTAGTTTCACTTTTTTGCAGGTAGATGTCCAGTTTTCCCAACACCATTTGTTAAAGAGACTGTCTTTACTCCACTGTATGCTCTTACTTCCTTTGTCAAATATCAATTGTCCCTAAAGATGTGGGTTTATTTCTGTGTTCTCTGTTCTGTTCCATTTATCTATATGCCTGTTCTTATGCCAGTACTAAGCTATTTGAGTACAATGGCCTTGTAGTATAACTTGATATCAGGAAGTGTGATACCTCCCACTTTATTCTCCTTTTTCAAGATTGCTGAGGCACCTGATCAGGTGGTGGCACAGTGGATAGAGCATTGGACTGGGATGTTGAAGGACCCAGGTTCGAGACCCCGAGGTCGCCAGCTTGAGCATGGGCTCATCTGGCTTGAGCAAAAACTCACCAGCTTGGACCCAGGGTCGCTGGCTCCAGCAAGGGGTTACTCGGTCTGCTGAAGGCCCACAGTCAAGGCATGTATGAGAAAGCAATCAATGAACAACTAAGAAGTCGCAACGCGCAACAAAAAACTAATGATTGATGCTTCTCATCTGTCTCCATTCCTGTCTGTCTGTCCCTTTCTATCCCTCTGACTCTCTCTCTGTCTCTGTAAAAATAAAAAAAATAAAAAAAATAAAAAAAGATTGCTGAGGCTATTCATGTTCTTTTTTGGTTCCATATAAATTTTTGGAATATGTGTTCTATATCTTTGAAGTCTGTCATTGGTATTTTAATTGGTATTGCATTGAATTTATAAATTGCTTTGGGTAATATAGACATTTTAATTGTGTTTATTCTTCCTAACCATGAGCATGGCATATGCTTCCACTTGTTTGTATCTTCCTTGATTTCTCTTATCAATGTTTTATAATTTTCTGAGTACAAGTCTTTAACATCCTTGGTTAAATTTACTCCTAGGTACTTTATTTTTTTGTTGTTGTTGTAATAGTGAAGGGGATTGTTTCCTTAATTTCTTTTTCTGACAGTTCATTGTTTGTGTATAAAAATGCCTCTGATTTCTGTGTATTAGTTTTATATCCTGCCACCTTGTTGAATTCATTTATTAGGTCCAGTAGTTTTTTGACTGAGACTTTAGAGTTTTCTATATACAGTATCATATCATCTGCAAATAATGATAGTTTTACTTCTTCTTTTCCAATTTGGATGCCTTTTATTTCTTCTTCTTGTCTGATTGCTGTAGCTAGGACTTCCATTACTATGTTGAATAAGAGTGGTGAAAGGGGGCACCCCTGCCTTGTTCCTGATTTTAGGGGAATTGCTTTTAAATTTTGTCCATTAATTATGATGTTGGCTGTGGGTTTGTCATAGATGGCCGTTATCATGTTGAAGTATGTTCCCTGTATTCCCACTCTGCTAAGAGTTTTGATCATAAATGGGTGCTGGATTTTATCAAATGCTTTTTCTTCATCTATTGAAATTATCATGTGGTTTTTCTCCTTCCTTTTGTTTATGTGGTGAATCACATTAATTGATTTACAAATGTTGTACTATCTTTGCCTCCCCAGAATAAATCCCACTTGATCATGATATATGATTTTTTTCATATATCGCTGGATCTGGTTTGCTAATATTTTGTTGAGAATTTTAGCATCTAAATTCATCAGGGATATGGGCCTATAATTTTCTTTCTTTGTGTTGTCTTTGCCTGGTTTTGGAATCAGAATTATGCTCATCTCATAAAAGAAACTTGGAAGTGTTCCTTCCTCCTGAATTTTTTGAAATAGCTTGAGAAGGATTGGAGTTAGTTCTTCTTTGAATATTTGGTAGAATTCACCAGTGAAGCCATCGGGCCAAGAGTTTTGTTTTTTGGGAGATTTTTGATAACTGTTCTGATTTCTTTTGTTGTAATCGGTCTGTTTAGGTTTTCTGAGTCTTCCAGATTGATTTTTGGAAGATTATATGTTTCAAGGAATTTGTCCATTACACCTAGGTTGTTTAATTTTTTGGCATACAGTTCTTCATAGTATTTTCTTACAATATTTTGTATTTCTGTTTGTCAGTTGTTATTTCTCCACTCTAATTTCTAATTTTATTTATTTGAGTCTTCTCTCTTCTTTTCTAGGTGAGTCTTATTAAAGGTCATCAATCTTGTCTACTTTTTCAAAGAACCAGCTCTTGGTTTCATTGATCCTCTGTATTGTTTCTTTAGCTTCTATGTCATTTATTTCCGCTCTGATCTTTATTATTTCTTTCCTTCTACTACCTCTGGGCCTTACTTGCTGTTCTTTTTCTAGTTCTTTTAGATGAAGGGTTAGGTTGTTTATTTGAGTTTTTTCAAGCTTCTTAAGGAATGCCTGTAGTGCTATGAACTTCCCTCTCAGGACTGCTTTTTCTGTGTTCCATACATTTTGAGTTGTTGTTTGCTCATTATCATTCATTTCTAGGAATTTTTAAATTTCTTCTTTGATCTCATTATTAACTCATTCATTATTTAATAACATGCTATTTAGTCTCCAAGTGTTTGAATGTTTTTCAGTTTTTCTGTTGTGGTTGATTTCTAGTTTTATGCCATTGTGATCAGAGAAAATGCTTGATTTGATTTCAATCTTCTTAAATTTGTTGAGACCGCTTTTGTGCCCTAACATGTGCTCTGTCCTAGAGAATGTTTTAGGAGTACTTGAAAAGAATGTATATTCTGCTGCTTTAGGGTGAAAGATTCTGAAGATACCTATTATATCCTGTTGATCTAGCATGTCCTTTAAGTCTGCTGTTTCTTTGTTAATTTTCTTTCTTGAAGATCTATCTATTGATGTTAGTGGGGTATTGAAATCTCCTACTATTAGAGTATTATTGTTGATCTCGCCCTTTATATCCATCAAAATCTGCTTTATATATTTAGGTGCTCCTATATTAGGTGTGTAGATATTTATGATGGTTATATCTTCCTGTTGGATTACTCCCTTTATCATTATGTAGTGACCTTCTTTATCTCTTACTATAGTCTTTGTTTTAAAGTCCATTTTGTCTGATATAAGTTTTGCTACCCTAGCTTTTTTTTCATTTCCATTTGCATGAAATATTTATATTTTTTCCATCCTTTTACCTTCAGTCTATGTGCATCTTTTGTTTTAAGGTGTGTCTCTTGTAGACAGCATATGTAAGGGTCCTGTTTTCTTATCCATGCAGCTACCCTATGTCTTTTGAGGGATCATTTAATCCATTTACATTTAAGGATATTATTGGTATGTAGTTGTTTATTGCCATTTTATTCTTTTAAACTGTATTCTTCTTTTGCTATATTCTTTTCCCACTTTGATCTGTTTACAACAGGCCCCTTAATGTTTCCTGCAGCATTGGTTTGGTTGTAATGAATTCCTTGTTGTTGTTTTGTTTTGTTTTTTTTTTTTGTCTGGGAAGCTTTTTATTTCTCCTTCAATTTTAAACAATAGCCTTGCTGGATAAAGTAGTCTTGGTTGTAAGTTCTTGTTCTGTATTACTTTGAATATTTTTTGCCATTCCCTTCTGGCCTCAAGTGTTTCTGTTGAGAAGTTGGATGTCATCCTTATGGCGGCTCCTTTGTAGGTGATAGCTTTCTTTTCTCTAGCAGCTTTTAATATTTTCTCTTTATCACTTAGCTTTGGTATTTTAATTATGATGTGTCTTGGTGTAGATTTCTTTGGATTTCTCTTTAACGGAGTTCTCTGTGCTTCTTGAACTTGTAAGACCCTTCCTTGCATCAATTTAGGGAAGTTTTCAGCTATGATTTGATTGAATAAAGTTTCTATCCCTTGTTCTTTCTCTTCTTCAGGAACCCCTATGATGCGGATGTTATTTCTCTTCATGTTGTCACAGAGCTCTCTTAGAGTTTCTTCAGACTTTTTTTTTTTTTTTTTTTTTTTCATTTTTCTGAAGCTGGAAACAGGGAGAGACAGTCAGACAGACTCCCGCATGCGCCCGACCGGGATCCACCCGGCACGCCCACCAGGGGCGACGCTCTGCCCACCAGGGGGCGATGCTCTGCCCATCCTGGGCGTCGCCATGTTGCGACCAGAGCCACTCTAGCGCCTGGGGCAGAGGCCACAGAGCCATCCCCAGCGCCCGGGCCATCTTTGCTCCAATGGAGCCTTGGCTGCGGGAGGGGACGAGAGAGACAGAGAGGAAAGCGCGGCGGAGGGGTGGAGAAGCAAATGGGCGCTTCTCCTGTGTGCCCTGGCCGGGAATCGAACCCGGGTCCTCCGCACGCTAGGCCGATGCTCTACCGCTGAGCCAACCGGCCAGGGCTTCTTCAGACTTTTTGAGTCTCTTTTCTTTTTTCTGTTCTGCTTCCATGTCTTTGTTCATCTTGTCCTCCAACCCGCTGATTCATTCCTCAGCTTTATCCATCCTGCTTTTAATTCCTTCCATTGTAGTCTTCATTTCTGATATTGTATTTGTCATTTCTAACTGATTCTTTTTTAATAATTCAATGTCCTTTTTTATACTTTTTATCTCTTTATTTAGGTGTTTGTAATGACCATCCATTGTTGTTATAAGATCCCTAAGCATCCTAACAATCATTATTTTATACTTTGCATCTTGTAGTTTGGTTATTTCCATGTTACTCAGTTCCTTTTCTGGAGATTTCTCTTGTGGTTTCATTTGGATTGCACTTCTCTGTCTTCTCAGTATGTCTGTGTGTTTGGGTGTGTTGCTTGTAGGGCTAGTTGAGTCTAGGTTTGGTGTTGTCTGCCTTCAATTTTCAGTTGTGTTATTTCTAGGTATTTTGGGGTTGGCATCAGCTGTTGTTTGTAATCCACTGTCTGGTTTGGCTTTTCTAGTAGAGCTGCTTTGCAGTCTTGATTTGTTTGTTTTCTTCTGAATTATCTCAGTGGTAGTCTTCAGAAATCTTCTTACTTATGAATTTATTTTTAAAATCTTCCCAAAATTCTCTGGTAGGGCTAGTTTATATTTACACATTTTTTTAAATGTATGTGGGTGTTCTACTTGTATGTATGAATGTTAACTGGCACTGCAGAGAATTTGTTACTTGGAATATTGGTGTGTCCAAAAATATTGCTTTGTATATTGTTTAGGTAATATATTTAGGGACAAGTAAATTTAGTAAATACTACATTTAAAAAGTGTTAAACCATTTCTTTACTTCAGAATGACTAATTTCTTCATGATAGGAATCTTACTGGATGCAATAATGCATTGGATAACTCTAAAAATAAATTCCCCAGGGAAATTTTGAACAGTAACACCCAGAAGCATCTGGAATGGGTTAAACAGTGGCCCCAAACCAGTATGCTCATATCCTAAATCCCTGGAACTTATACCTGGTACCTTATTTGGAATAAAGGTCTTTGTCGACGTAATTAAGGATCTCAAAAGCAGAAATCACCTTGGATTATCCAAGGGGGTCTTACATTCAATGGCAAGTTCCCTTGTAAGATAGACACACAGAGAAGACCCAAATAAAGATGAGCAGAAAGAGATGCAGCCACAAGCCAAGAGCTGGTGGGGCCAAAACCAGTTTTGTTCTCAAAACCCCAGAGGGAGTGTACTTTGACTTTGCACTACTAACCTCTAAAACTGGGAAAGAATGAAGGTTTGTTTCTTTTAAGCCACCTACTTTGTGAAAATTCATTACAGCAGCTCTAGAAACTAATACAGCACTTATGGTAAATATTTCTGTAGACATTTAAATAAAAATTAGTTCGATATTTAATTTCTCTTTAAAGAATTGTATATATTCTTTGATAAATAACAATATATCAAATCTTGGTATATCAAAAAGGGTTAATATTATATATTAACCCTTTTTTATTTTTCAACATTTCTTACATTAATTTCTATATACAACAAGTATGTTATATATATATATATATGTTATATATATCCATATATAACTATGTGTATACAGTTTCTATCTATAAATCTGCTAATAAATGAAGAACATGTTATTCTATTATTGTTATTTATTTTAGTTAGAGTAATAAGGCAGATGCGAAAGAGCTTAGTTTTCAGAAATAAATATATTGATATTTTAGAATAAACTAGTCGATCTGGTAGTTTGTGTTCATTATTTTAGCAGAAAGATATGAGTTTAAATATCTTTTTAAATTATAAAATAATATTTTAAGTCACAGAGACATTGTTTTTTTACTCTATTGTCTACTTGAGAAGGAAACAAGTTGCATTGAAGCCCTGGATGTTACCGGACAAATTTGTATCTTGGTGGAAGAATATTGTTATGCTGGCTTCATAAGAAAACACTAAGATAAAAGCAGTGCTGGCAATAAGAAAAATTATTCTCATGTATTGAGTGATTCTCATGTATCTTGACACTGTGCTAAGTATTTTACATAAATTATAAAATCTAGTCTTTCTGTAATATCTGTAAGACATCACCATCTCCATTTTCAGACCAGAAGTCAGAGCTTCCAAGAAATTAAATAACTCTCCTAAATTTAAACATATGTACCCTAAGCAGGAATTTCAGCTCCACTCTATCTGAAACCAAGATGTTACACAATGTATTTGCAAATCTACACTTCTCTTTACTTTCTTCTTTGGAAAAGACCTGCATTCTCATGCTCGTGTTGAAATTACAGATGGGCTTTGTGATGGCTATTTGCATCCAAAATATTGGAAGAAACTAAAAGAACCACATTTATTTCTTTCACTCACAGAAAAACAAAAAGGATGTTTATAAACTCAAGTTTAAGCACTTGACAGACAGTGCATCATTTCTGTGAGTGGGATGCCCCGGCGAATGCTGTCCGCCAGAATCCCGTAGGCAGCCGTCCCCAGGCCTGTATCCTTATTTGTTCATTGTGGCTTGGACTTGACTCAGGATGCAATGTACCCTTTGCACAATAGACAAAAGATGAAATACAATTTTAAAAAAAAGATATATGTAGATAAACAACTTTCTCTTTAACATATTCTTGAAATAAAGGAGAAATGAACATACAGGTATATATATGTCAGCACTGTTCCAATTCACGAACACTCTTTGGAAAACACACAATAGCCTTGTGTGCACATAAAGAAAAGGGGACTGCTTTGTCTTTGAAGTGCCCTGGGCTCACTCGTGGCATCTTGCTCACTTAGCATCATCCTCTTCTAATGGCCATTAGGAACGAATCCCAATTCTCAAGCAAACACTTTCTCAGTAAAATGGAAGAAGGGAACCTTCTCATTTTCCTCCCATTGAGATGGATGTTTTGTATCAGGCACGAAGCTCTGGTGAGGCTACTTAGTGAGCAAATGTTTCCAATCAGCAAAAGAAAACCAATAGCCCTTGGTCCAAACCCCTTTGTCTCATTAATTATTCACAGACAGGTTCGTGTTGGCTTGTGTCATTGGTGTACGTACGAGTTTCCTGCTCTGCTCACTTCTTTGACTTTCGGATATCTCTGTGGGGGCTCCCATCCACGTGTAAATAATTAAATTTGCTTTTCGGTGTATCTGTGTTTTGGTTACAGTTGCGTCTCAGCCACGCACCTGGAAGAGTAGAGGGCAGTTGTTGTTCCTGCCCTGCAGTATTCTCCCCGATCTCACCAGTATTTGCAGTCCCGTCCTTCAGCTCTTTGCAGCATGATTCCTGTCCTCCCTCAGTCAAGTCCAGAACATTAGCGGCTTTACTGACCCAGACACCAGGAGAAAACGCCGGAGCAGAGCCTAGGACACGAGCACGCTGTCTTGCAAGATAGAGACCTGTCAGCGGTCAGCAGGTGATGTCTGGCCTCACTGGGAAGCATTTGCTTCATACAGACACAAGTCACTTTGCAAGATAGAGGGGCTGAAAAAACCCTGAGGATTCAAGAGGCATGGACCCCGATGTCCTCGTTCTATGCGTTAGAGTTTGTTCTTTCCCAACCAGGGTCCCGCCTTCTGCGCAAAAGAACTGCTCTGCTTGGGGGCTTTCACCTCAGTGAAGCTCTGCCTCTTCCCCCCGTGAGCCCGGGTGGTCGTCAGCTTTCCCTGCCTTCCAGCTTCTCTCTGTCCACGATCAGTGAGGCCCCTCTGCTTCCACCTCCGCTGTTCCATTTCCCGCCGATCTCTCCAAGTCTGGTGACAGCCGCTTGACTCCTCTGTCCTTTTTCTTGTTCTTTACTGCATCGCGGCCCCATGCCAGACTCTGCCCGCGAATGCCGTTCTCGTTCCTGGTACAGCATTGCGGTTCCTAAGCAGTAAAAGCTTTAGTGCTTGCATTGCAATCTTGTGCCAGGGCCTCGCTGGACCCAACCTGCCACTGATGGGGTCTTTACTGCCAGCTGGGTGGCACCCGGTCCAAGCCCAACATTTCGTTTTAGTCTCTCCTTCCTTGGACAATTCCTGGTGCCAACTGCCATGATTAAGGTCCCCTGGCTGGTAACTCTGAGGCTGACATGAACACACAGCATGCTCACAAGGGGGTGGGACTGGGAGCCATGCCTGGAAGGAGATGGCGTGTGTAGGCAGAGGGAGAGGTTGAGTTGTGGTGCGAGTCATTCCCACCGGAGCTCAAGAATGGTGTGTCCTTGGGTTGTCTGGAGCCGGGGTGTGACATGTCTCATGCTGTTCTGACTTGCAGTACAGGCTCCCCAGGGAAGGAGTGGTCAGCAGGGAGCTGTGACTCCCCGAAAAGACCGTCCCCACAGGCCTGTGCGTGGCAGCAACTCAGAAGCTAAGGAAACGAGTTTAGTTCCTGAGGGGGCTCTGCGAGTCCCTGACGGAGCAGCACCTAATGCTACAATTCAAGAGGCATCTCTTACGCGGTAGCCATGCCGGTACTGGCTGGCTACGAACGCCATTCTATCATTTATAACGTTGTGTTTTCCAAAACAGCAAACAAGCAATGTAGCACAATCACTTTGGGCTTTGTCTTTATTTGTTGTCATTCTTTTAATTTATTATTTATTTATTTTGGCTGAGGAGAATGCTACTGATTTTGAAAGAGTTTATATAGCTATTAGGAGCCACCGTGGGGAGGTTCTCCGGGACCCTCTGCCTGTGCACTTTCTGGAATTCTTCTCTGACAGGGAAGAACGCTAGGCCTTCCGTCTTCACAGTGGGCACACGACCATAGAAGGAGAGCAGTGTGCGAAGACAGAGTGTACCAATCACAGCCAAGCCTGCTGGAGCGCTGTCACCTCTGAAATGTCCGCGTCAGTCCCCAAGGAAGCCAGACGGTGCAGTCAGTTCGAATTTAACGCGGACTGCAGGGGAACCCACTTCCCGGCGCCTGCTACAATCAGGCACATTAATATAGACTGTCTAACGTGCTGCTTATTGGACATGCAGCGGCACAAAAGTGAGACTGTAAAATCTGATTGCGTTCCCGGGGGGGGTCTGCCTTTTGTTCTTGCTTTCGGGCTTGCTGTCTGTTAGATGCGCACAGGGGTCCCAATCAGGGAATACCTACCCGCCCCATCCCCAACCCACCACCCCTCCAGTCATGGTGGAAGGCGTGGTTGCTACCCCAGCCCAAGGCAGTGACAGTAACCCAGCCACGTCCAGTCTTCAAGACCCGAAGCCTGCAACAGTACCTGGTTCTCTTACGTGACAAACCTTGGAGAAGCAAGTTTAACGTGGCACTGTACAACTACAGAATGCTTTGAACCAGAACTTTCCTGTTTGCCTTTGATTACAGACCTTCTCCCTAAAGCCTGAAATTTTCTAATCAACCTCCATTTTCACACCTTGGGGGAGAGCTGTCGTTGTAACTTGAATATCCAGCATGTGTGTCAAATTTTTGTTTCTAAGTATTTTGCAAGTAAAACGCCAAAGATGTCCAGTTCCGAGGAGCAGGGACCCATATTTGGGAACTCTGTTATTTATTGAAAACGCAACTCAGACAGAGTAGTTGGCTTCGCTGTAGGAGAGGCAAGATGAAAAGGTTTCGGAGGGAAACCTCACAAACTACCTTGTATTTTATGTGCATCAACTAGAATTCCCTATTTTATGTGCATCAACTAGAATTCCCAGCCACTCAACTTCCTTGTCCTTAAACTCCGGCTTGCCTCTTCCTGAGACCAGGGAACACGTCCCATGTGCTTACGGGACACGTGTTATGAGCACACACGCGGTCAGCACAACAACAGGGACACGGGATCTTTAGAACCCAAAAGTCCGTTTTCAAACATCACCCACCTCTGCCACTCTTCTCTCCATTGATCAGTCTTTTTCATCCCCCCAAAAAGAAGATGAGAGTGGTTCATGCCTAGCGGGATTTTTAACATGGATTAATCGGATCAATATTTATAAACCACTGACAATGAAAGTTAACTACTACTGTCGTGGACAGTAATTTTCAGCGTTTTACTTTTATGGGAAAGTGTTAAACCTTCGTTTATTAAATCATATACATCTACATGGGTAGCGTGACTTGAAATAGTATCTCGAGGAATTAAGGGGCCTATTAAGCAGTTTAAGATTTAAATGATGGCCTCCACTAGGGGAAGTTAGACCCGGACCTCCTAGTAGGCTCTTGGGGAGTGAGGGAACCGTAGACCTGCTCCCATCCATGTCCCCCCTGCCCCGGGCTGAAGAGGAGACGACTCGGTAGAGTGGTTGGAGAATAAATGAACGAGGTGATTAATAATAAAACCAGGGAAGCCTGAGAGAATAGTGCTTGATGGGTGGTGTGTGAGTCTGTGGAAATTCTGGTGATATCCAGAACGTTCCGTCTGGGCCACGTTCAAGAGTGAGAGTGAGTCACCAGCAGCAGCTACCTGGGGGTGAAGGGTGAACAGGAGACTGACTATTGAGAGATGGAAGTCCCATGTCACTTGCAGTCTGTCTTTCAGGGAGAGAAAGTAGTGTGCGGACCCCACGGCACACCTTTTCATCTTCGGCTCTGAGTTACTGCCTCGGTAAAGCCGTAGGGAGGCGTAGATTGGCTAAATATAGGATGCTTTCCCGGCTATCAGCCAGGAGATTTGCTGCCTCATGAGTTATTGAGCACCCTGTCACCGCAGAAATACAGGCGAGGGCTGCATGGCCATTTGTCAGGAACGCTGGAGAGAGATCTTTCTGCCTTGGGTTCAACGGGCTACCCGCGCAGCAGGTCCGCGTGAACGATCAGGCCCCGCGACGCTCCGTCTTGTCAAGGTCATGCTGCGAGTCCACACAGGTTACACGTGTGGAAAATATAACGGGGGTGGGGGGGGGGAAGGGAGGAGTTCTGTAAAATCAAAGGGAAGCCTGACTTGCGTCGCTTCATCAGAGGGGCCGTGTTTCACAGCGTCCCTCCCAGGAGGAGGCAGAGAGGACAGATGTCAGCCGGGGCCAGGGGAGTCCAGTGGGTTGGTGGCACCGATGCCGCCGCCTAAGACAAGCAGCACGGGGAATAGAGGCGCGCGGGGGACACGTCCTGACCTGTCACCGGACCCCCTCGCCTCGTCCTGAAGGGGAAATGCTGCAGGGACGATCAGTGTGGGGGCAGCGTGGGAGTATCTGACCAGCGCGCCAGGGTCTCTGCGCGTCTCCCGGGTCAACGACGCACCTTCAGCAATGACAGACGTCGGGTGATTATTACGTCGGTGTCACACTCCAGGTGCGACAGACGTCGGGTGATTATTACGTCGGTGTCACACTCCAGGTGCACACGTGAAAGAAGGAAGCAGTATCACATAAAATATGTTAAAAAAAAGAAAAAAGCCTCGTTGTGGTATCTATCCCATGCTCTTCATTGAAGAGGATCCGTGAATGTGAGTGAATGAAATCACTATGACTTTGGTCAGCTGAACATAGATAGGGACACGGCCTAGAGGAGGCCCAGGGCAGAGCTGACCCTCACGTGGCGGTCAGTTCGCACTCTGATGAGAATGTGACCATCCACGCAAGCAGACGAGTCACCGCTAGTACGGGGCGGGGGGTCCAGAGAAACGAGGAAGGTGAGAGGCAGGTGTACGGCCAAGGTCTCCTCATTGGAACGTGGGGACCGTGGCTCAGGACACTCAGTGGGAAGGCCCTGTCATCCCCCACTCACAGGCTTGTGGCTTGGCCTGCTGATGAATTTGTACAGCAAAACCAGAAGAAAGTCGTTCTTTGTAGACCCATTTCCCGGAAGATAAACTAAAGCATAGAATGAACAGAAATCTGGGCCTCGTCTGAGTTGCAGTGTTTGGTCGCCACAGAGTGGACCATCTGTCGGCCCAGACTGGATTCCTTTAGACATGATCGGTGGCAAGATGTTTTTCACGTGACTCGTATGTTTAAAAAAAAAAAAAAAGCCACACTCTAAAATTAAAAACCAAGATTTTTGTCAAAGAAACGTTTTTGTTTGGATCCAGAGAAACCAGAAGCTTTAGGTTTGCCTACATCCAGAATTGGGATTTAGGCTTTAGGATAAAGCTACATCTCAGTGATTACCAAGACTCGAATTACTAAGGGAGCCAATTCAGGTGGCTTTGGTGCATTATGAAGAGAAAGACACAACCATAGCTGTTTAATCTTATCCTGGTTCAATGTTAACTACTATTAACTACTTCAAGGGCACGATACTATGCTTGCCCTGCAAGAAGAACCTTCCCGGGGCCGGCCAGTGGGGGGCAGCAGAGAAGGACACTGTTTTGAAGGACTTGTAGCTCTTTTTGTTTATTCAGCCTCTTAATATGTTGAAGAATAGAGTTTAAAATAGATAAAATATAAGTGAAAAATATATAAGGCGCGTATCCGTGGACCAGTGAGTAAATATACGAGGGCTGAGAGAGCTATGATCCGAAGCTCCCAGTGTCGTGTGTGGAGAGAGATGACCTCACAGGTGTGCGCTGAGACATGCGCTCACCCCCCTCCCACCTGCACCACCGGGAACATTACGAGAATGTACGTGTCCTGGTTTTAGTAGTAATTAACTACTAAGACTGCGAACATTTCTCTCTCTGTTATTAAAGGCTGGAATACTGGTAACTTTTAAGACAAGGGAAGGGTTAAATTATGTGGCGAAATTCAACTTTTAAGGAAGTTACTGCTTTTCTGCACAAACCAAACTGGAAAACCTTCCCAGCAACACGGAAGGGAAGCAAAGTCGTGGGACATGCCAGCTCCTGCGAGAAGCTTGGAAAAGAGGTGGTTTAGTGGGACCAATCAATTTCAAGTGGCTTCCTCTGCCATCCGACGGCTCTTCACGGGGCTAGCGAGCTTCTACCTGGTCCTCCAAGGCGCTGTTGGTGAACTGTCCGGTGTCCTCATCGGCAGTGGAGAGCTGTCAGGATTTAGTGCGTCATTTGCATGCCCCCCACCCCCCGGAGTCTGTGCTGTAGGCTGAGTTTATCTGAAATGCCACATTTTTGCAAATGAAGTCTCAAGGATTTACAAAATGTGAGAATGTTCAGCAAATCTGAGAAACCTAAGGGCAATGATAATTCAAAACTCATTAATAATTCATGGACTTGGCAATGAATTTTGCTACTTTGTGGGGGAATGCAAAGAGCTGAATTTCTGATCGTCACATGTTGTTTCTAACTCACAAGGCACTCATTCCAAGTCTAACGCCCCGTGTTCCTTTCACCTGAGAATATGTAGAACATAGATTGCTATTTAGTAGCGTACAATGAGGATATCTTTATTTTTTAAATTAGAATATAACTTTTGTCATGTCCATTTAAGTGCATTTCTTTAAAAAAATGATATTTTGAAAAGTGTCATAAAGAGTCCTCTCTTCAAATGCAGCTTTTTAATAGAAAGTTGAATTTAATTCAGATGACATGGAATTGATTGACTTACAATTATTCATCTGGACGCTAAAACTTGGCATTTTCTCTGCCCCCCCAAAACAGAGTATGATGATGAGTATAATTGTTACCCATACTCACTCTAACGCTTCCATAGATAAAGATTTTGTTAATAGTAGTACTTTTTATAATACCTTTAAAATCAATTATTCTCCTGTGTTTGCTTTAAGGCTACCTTTGGTTGCCAAGACGACTATAACTTCTTTTTTTGTTTTTTCTTAAAATTTCTTATTTATTAATGGATTAACTTTAGAGAGAGAGAGAGGGTGAGAGAGAGAGAGAAAGAGAGGGGGAGAAACATTAATGTGTTGTTCCACTGATTTATGCATTCATTGGTTGAGTCTTGTATGTGCCCTGACTGGGGATTGAACTCACAACTTTGGCATATCGGAACAATGCTTCCTATTAAGTATTTCAATTTCCTACTGCAGGATAAACATACATCGGTTAAGTGTTTTATGGATATGTTTTCATTTACTCCTCAGAGGAAATTTATAGCACAGTTTGCGCTCATTAGTTTTACTTGAAGGTGAGGGGATGGGAGCTCAAAGAAGTTAATTTGCTTGTTGACGGTCATCTGGCACCTTGGGATGGAAGCAGAGATCCGTGTCCAGTCTCGTTCTGGGCCAAAGGCTGTGATGCCCCACAGGGCCATCACTCTTTAAAGGTCTTCGCGCTGTGAGCATAGCTGTTAGGTTCGGGAGGGCAGGGACCTCTCAGCTGTAAGTGTGACAGTGTTAGTGGGGTTTCCGTCCACTCTGTTGGGTTCTATATACCAGGATTAAGGTCTAGATTGGGGTATTAGATCCTCAGAAACCCCTGCTATCTGATGACAGATGACCATTTCTTTCTCCGAATACAATCCCATCAACTGCCTGTGAGATCCTGGTACCCGACGTAAACCCCCGGCAGTCCCCTCTCTCCAGCGCCATTACTGTCTACGACGGCAAGTGTAAACGCCCTGTCCACACTCACCACCTCCTCAGGCCAACTGTTGCTTCTCACATACAAGCTTATTTCTACTGCAGTATTTTAAACGGTATAAATTATTATTGCTGCGAGTTTTGGTACGCGGGTGTGAGAGGCTGGGGCAGGGGTGTCTGGGGGAGGCCTGGGCAGAAGGGTGGCTATCCCACACTTTCCAGTGACCACAGAGGTCGACTTTTGTAGATACAACGGTGTCATGGCAACTAAATTAATCACACTGATAAAAGCTGTGGCTCAGAAAGGACGAGCTCACTGTCCCACGCTACAAATTCCAGGCATCCTGAGCATCCAGGAAGTGTCACTCAGTCAAGAAGCAACGAGTCTCTCCCCACTGGGGCCCAGCAAGCCTGGCCCTGCAGCCCCCAGCAAGCCCCGCCCAGCACCCACCCAATGAGCCCCGCCCTGCAGCCCCCAGCGAGCCCGCCCAGCACCCCCCCAACGAGCCCCGCCCTGCAGCCCCCAGCGAGCCCCCACTCCAGCCCCCAGCGAGCCCCCACACCAGCTCCCAGCAAGCCCTGCCCAGCACCCACCCAATGAGCCCCGCCCTGCAGCCCCCAGCGAGCCCCGCCCTGCAGCCCCCAGCGAGCCCCGCCCTGCAGCCCCCAGCAAACCCCCACTCCAGCCCCCAGCGAGCCCCGCCCTACAGCCCCCAGCGAGCCCCGCCCTGCAGCCCCCAGCGAGCCCCCACTCCAGCCCCCAGCAAGCCCCGCCCAGCACCCACCCAATGAGCCCCGCCCTGCAGCCCCCAGTGAGCCCCCACTCCAGCCTCCACCAAGCCCCGCCCTGCAGCCCCCAGCAGCTGCAGCAGCATGAAGATTTCTACAGCCTTCAGTGAGCACCACACGCACACCTGAGCAATTGTCCACTTCTGTTTTTAAAGACTTTTACAATCCTTTTTTTTTAAGAATCTAAAATTTCTACAATATTTAAGTTTATACATTATTTCAAATTAATACAGTTAGTATACGGATTGTATCTACATCTAAGTCTATCATCAGAGGGACAGAGGACTGCGCAGACTCCTCTGACACCTGTGACATGTGAATCCAATCGAAGGCTGGCTCTCCCTCTCACGGGTCGCTCTTGCGAAGTATTCTCATCGCGCCAGTTAGATGATGCATAAGGACAGACAGAGAATCCATTGCGTTTGCCGTCGTCTGGATAACTCCATAGATCAGATGGGTTAGTATCTGGTTAATTCGCAGAACAGTCCGCGACTGTACTATGTCGACATTTGCATATTAGCACAGAGGTGAACACCAGAACTCAGAATCATCATACCAAACATTGCACAGTTTGAAAGGACCACGTGAACGTTGTTCAGAGTGTGAGCAGATTCAAAAAAAGTAAAAAAAAAAATTTTAAAAAGTTTTGTTTTGGTTCCAGTCAACAAACGGCAGTGTTTGTCCTGCTGAGGAGATGCGGTTGGGTTTGGCGGCTGTGCGATCAGATACAGTGCCCTCTGTAGGAACTGCCACAGCCAACTGTACGCTTCTCGCGACATGAGCCCCGGAACACAAGGTTTTTATGACCACCCATTCTTCAGTGTTGCCAACAGGGACAGGGTCCTGGGGATTTACCCGAGGAAAACTCATTTTTAACGTCAGCTGGTCAACAGTTGATTAATTGGGTCATTTAAATAAGTCATTAATTGGGTTTTAGTTTTCCCATTTAGAGTTCCACCTCTGAAATGCTGGATCGTTCTTGATATTTTAGAACGCTCCACGCTACAGGTAGAGTAAATTTGGAGATTATGAACGTGTAGTCTGTCAACCCTGGGTGGTGGGGAGAGGGGCATAAAATCCTTGGGCATACTTTAGGAAAGCCAAATTGTCTGAAGTGATAATGTCCATACGAATAGGATGCTGGCAATAATGTTTTTGGGTTTAATCAGACTGTTACCATGTCTACAACAGAAAACAGAGTCTGTGATTTAGATCATTGTTTTTAAGACTTTGAAAGCTCTATTTAAACAAACAAAAACAAAATTAGTTTATTATTACAGAAGGAATGCTTTTGCCCCTGTTTCTACCCAGCTTGTAATAGTTGAATCCCACACGCCCAGTGTGGCTGTACTTGGTCATGGGACCTCTAAGAGAGTCATTTAGGTTAAACAGGGTCATAAGATGGGGGCCCTTATCTGATCAGATTCACATTCTTATAAAAAGAGACACTAGAGCACTGTGTGTGTGTGTGTGTGCGTGTGTGTGTGTGTGTGTGTGTGTCAAGGGCATAAGAGAACAAACTGACTGTCTCTATCTGCATACTGGGATGAGAGCTTGTTGGGCAAATAAGTTTGTAAAATGTGATTTTTATGTTTGCACACTTTTATTGTTAAAAACGGCCGCTGCTTAAGTGAATGGTGCTGGTCTGTGAGGTTGCTGGTTGCATTCCTGCTTGGGAGGAGCCATTGTTAAGCTAACGTGTGCTGGAAGAGAGGTTTTCACGCCAAAAAGTTTGTGGGGAAGAAGAGGAAGAAGGAAGAAGGAGCCAAGATGTCAGGGTGCTGAAGGAGAAGCCAGTTTGTGCCGAGAGTAGAAGGGAGAAGGTGTGCAGATGGGGAACCAGAGGGGACGGAGCTGGTGGGGGCCTTTGATGCTAGGAAGACCCGGATGTGTCAGTCGCTTTGTGAGCGCTGGATGAGTGGAGTTTGGCGCCCTGTGTGTTTGTGTTTACTCGCCTGCCGGGTGCGAGGCTAGAATAAAGGAATGGCTCACCAGTTTTCAGCTCCGCTGTTTCTCTACCGCCTGCCTGAATCTAATGGGAACCTGTATGTGCCTGTCAATGATTGCGGAGGTCCCTGGCCATACAGACCTCTTACCAGACACCCAGCCCTGCTGGACCTGCTCCAGGGCTTCTAGCTTCTACAATACAACTGTGAGAAATAGCTTTCTCTTGTTTCAGTCACCCAGCCCACGGCATTTTGTTGTGGCAGTCTAAGCTGACTAATACTAGATTGATGGGAAAGTGTTGAAGACAGATCCTACACACGGGTCACGCTTTGTCATTTCCGTATGACATTGTTTTAGGGAATGTTTGTGCCCCAATCTTTCTTGTGCATTTTGGTACCTGAATGGCTTGCATGCCACCATTCGGAATGATCTGTGGGCTTGTTTTCTTCTCTTTCAAGAGCCAGACAAATCAAGAAGTGAAACCAGGTTTCGGTATGGTTCTTGGAGGCGAGGCGGCTGGCAGGATCGTGTCGGAGAGCGTAAACGTGGCGGACGTTGTGGTTGAGACTCGCTGGAGACCCCTTTGTCCGTGTGCCTATTAGTCCTCTCACCTTGAGGCGTGGCACCCTGGCTAATTAAGACTGAGCATATCTCTTCATCTTCCATGTGCCATTAGGGTACAACTCGCTCTGTTCCCAACAGTTTGAATGTGACATAACCGAGTTCTGAAGTGATAACTCAAGCTGGCCTTCGGAAATGCAATTACATAGTTGCTTGTCAACAAAGATTAATATGCTGCCGTATCCCCGATGCAAACACACACACACACACACACGTGCGCCACCACGCATCTTATGTGTAAATGAATAACATTGTCTTTAAATACCTCATTTTAAAATGTCTTTTTTTTTTTTTCAAAATAGGTGACTCACATTTCTTCTTCCCTGACAAAAATAATATTCCTGCACCTCATAGAATACAAATGGGTTTGAGAAACATTTAGACAATAAGAAATATAGATCCAGAATCTGTTGTTGTAACAATTCATTTGTTTTGGGGGGGGGGAATCAAAGAAAATCTAAATCTAATTCGGAACTAGGCTGGCAGAGTAGTGAAGGCCTTTCAACGTTGGTCTACATTAGGAAAAATAAATCTGCGGATTGCTAGTGATCTGTTCATTACGGAGTCTCCACACGAATGTGCTGAAAGCATCCGAAAATCCGAAGATCTGAGGGAGTTTAAAATGGTGTCAAATTCCAAAGTAGGAAGCTTCTGAGGTTTTAAAACAGGGGAAGTAAATAATTTCTACGGATTGTCATTTCAAAATTATAAGACGTTACACCACACACACACACACACACCCCTAAATGTGAAGGTAAAGACATATGCAATATATCCAGGAAAAAAAAAATTGAGGTCTCCTTTCAGAGCTTTTAGAAAGTTTGAAGCTACTATTAAAAAAAAAAATTCTGTGATGGAAATTCCCTTTTGCTCTAAACAATGTCAGAGAAAGTTAATCTGGTCAGAAGCCCACGCATCCTGAACTCATCACTTTGATTCTGCAAACGTCTGCTGAGTGCGGACGGTGTACAGTTCTGGGCACCGCCGGCGGACCGTGGGTCCGACCACCACGTGGACAGCATGTGCCCAACTCCTGGCCCTTCTATGGACAGATGCGGAGGGGAAATGAGGTTGATGACGGAAGGCCCCTGGGCATCATTGCGCGCACACTAGCAGAGCAGAGCAGACCTTTCCCGGAGCGCATGGGCGTGGCTGTGGCCCCTGAGGGACAGACAGCTCTCACTCACGGTGCTTTCATTCTGAAAACCTAATCCCGGAGCTCCGGAATTGCTAGGAAACCCAACTTCATTCCATGCTTGGCAGACAATTCCACTTTCCCCGCCTCCACCTCGGCGGACTTGCAGAAAGCGTCCAGAGACCACATATCTTTAATGTTTGTGATATTAAAACTTTTCCATTTTAACCCTCGGAAGGGTATAGTTCTGTGACACTAAGCACATTCCGATTGTTCTGTAGCCTTGACCACCAGCCATTTCTGGACTTTTTACGTCTTTTCAAACTGGAAGTCAATCACCCTAACCTTGACCATAATAAAAAAAAATTAAAAAAAAAAAGCCTGCATATTTTTTTTAAAAAAAGCTTTTTGTGTAACACATTAAATTCAGTGGTCCTAACCTACCTTTATGTCATAATTTTGCTCCTTTCGCATCTATATGACCTTGTAGGGTTAAACCAGGGGTCCACAAACTTTTTACACAGGGGGCCAGTTCACTGTCTCTCAGACCGTTGGAGGGCCGGACTATAAAAAAAAAAATGAACAAATCCCTATGCACACTGCACATATCTTATTTTAAAGTAAAAAAACAAAACGGGAACAAATACAATATTTAAAATAAAAAACAAGTAAATTTAAATCAAGACACTGACCAGTATTTCAATGGGAACTATGGGCCTGCATTTGGCTAATGAGATGGTCAATGTGCTCCTTTCATTGACCACCAATGAAAGAGGTGCCCCTTCCGGAAGTGCAGCGGGGGCCGGATAAATGGCCTCAGGGGGCCGCATGTGGCCCGCGGGCCGTACTTTGGGGACCCCTGGGTTAAACCCTCCCTTTGTTTTCTATGTGGTTTTAAGCTGTAAAACACTTCTGTTGAGGTTTTAGGCTAAAACCTGTGCCTTCCAGATTGGAGATACGTAGTGTTCCTGGACTCCGACCCTGGAGATGGTCACTGAGAGCTGACCAGGGGAGGCGGAAATGTGTGGGCGACAGCCGATCAGCGCGTTCCCCACCAGCGTTTCTAAAGCAACCGGCTCGCTGCAGCTTGTTGAGAAGCAGCCATTTCCAGGAAACGACGAGAGAGGAGCTTTGTCCCTGTTCTTACTAAGTAGACGCTGAAGTTTCTGGGAAAAAGGGATATGTCCCTTCCAAATTACTCTCAAACGGTCCTGAGAGAGAAAGAGAGAGAGAGAGAGAGAGAGAGAATGAACAATGTAAACCAAACCGTGAAAAACCCAAATGGCGGGTATAATGTGGGAATTGATAGCACTATTTGGTCAATTTACCCTAAGTTTAAAATGATATCTCAAATCCACTGAGCCCCTGCTGAGCTGGAGTTCGTGATTGCTGTAGGAAATTGCAGAAGAGAAGGAGGGAGTCAAGGGCGGTTTGGGATCACGATGCAGGAACCGTATAGTGGTGCCCTGCCGTAAGAAAACCCCGGGGAAAATATACATTAAATGGCCTGTGCGTATGGGTGTGTGAGTGTGTTTGTATGTTCAATTCATATATATATTAGTGTGTGACATTGCTATATATACTCGATACAGACACACACACACACACACACACACACACACACACAGTAATACAATCCTTCCAACCCGGTAGGTTTTAGTTTGGAATTTCCTTCATCCCCTAATAAAGTAAAGCTGTCCTCTGTAGTTCGTTTTATGTATTTGTGAATGAATGTGTATTTTTCATATCTCTAATAACCACTTACTACTTCTTTATGTACATGGTGCTTCATCTTCATAGGAACCTTGGAAAGTACGGAAAAAAACTATTATTTTTACATTGCAGGGGGGGGAAAAAAATCACATACCGGTAATTGTTTTAAAGACAGCCAGCTGTTAAATAGCACAGCCAGGATCTAAATCTAAACTGTATTGTCTGATTCCAGATCTCACGTCCACCCAGCTACATTTTGCTTCTCAGGTTCATGTGAGTGAGGCTCTACTAACTTCCAGGGGACTAGCCCTTCAGAGTTCGGTTTGGTGGGTGAGCTAGGACGTCAGCTCTGTGAGGTCCGCGAACAAACTCAGGTAAGGAATGACCACAGCCAGTTAGATGTTCCATGGGGGATTTCCACCGGTCCTTGTTGCTACTAAAATTGTGTGAGGTTTTATACCGATACAAGAATACAATACCTCCAAACACACAGAAAGAGCATTTGCTGTAGGCGTGGACGAGGGAGGGATGGAGTAGCAACAGCCCCCTCCCCGACCTGGCCCAGAGTGAACCTTACTTATCATGTAGGGAAGCAGCTCAACGCTGGTAACTCCTGTCCCTTAAACGGAAGCTCTTTCTCTTTGGGCTGATGTGCAGTGAGGTCTTCCTCGCACCGTTCTAAGTTGTCTGCTCAGTTCCATTCACTCCCCAAATACCTAGTAAGTAGCTACTCCTAGCCTTGCACCATTCTAAGATGCTGATGGGTGCTTAATAGGAAGACACCAAAACAGACCATTTCAAGAAGAGCTTGATTTTTAACGCCTTCAGAAATCTTGAAAAATATAGATGAATAAAAATTTAAAAAACAACACAAAACAAAACAAAGAACAGCTTTCTGCATGGCTTAGTATCAAATCTCCTGATCAGAATTGTTCTAAGACAGGCTTACCAGGTAACGAATCAGACGTGGTCTTAAGTCTGTTTGGACTGATCTAACTTAATACTGTAGGCTGGGGGCCCTCTTCCTGGTTCATAGACAGACTGTTCTCATTTGTGCCCTTGCTTGGTGGGCAGGGCCAGGGATCTCTAGGGTGCCCCTTGTATTAGGGCACTAATCCCATCCATGGGGGCTCCACCCTCATGACCTAGTCAGCTCCCAAAATCTCTGCCTTCCAATAATGTCACACTGAGATTTCAAGATATAAATTTTAGGGGCACATACCTATTCAGTCTATAGTAGACATCAGTTAATTTTGAATCTCAAATAAATGATGATTCATTTTTTTTTGAATGATAAGTTTTTCCCAAATGTTGCATGGAACACGTGTAAACTAAAACAAACAAACATGTTTATTTATCTGAAATTCAAATTTAACCCACCAATCTGTATTTTTATGAATTAGTACTATCTTGATTTTACAGAAGGCAGATGAGGTGATGTCATTTTCCAAAGTTAGAAAACTAAGGAGGGTTGTAGCTAAGGGCCTAACCCAGAAACCTGACTCAATGTCAACACTTATTTCTACATAGTGTAAAGTCCCTTTCTTAGCAGCTCATGGTCGTTATGCAAATATTAGCAAATATTCCTTGAAACAATTATCAAATGTCTCTATACGTAACTCTATTGTGGTTTCTAAAATTCAAATTCTGCCACTTTACATCTTTTCTTAAAAAAAATTCTGTTTATAATTTTCTAATCATGCCTTTATTTCTTCACGTTAAACTTCTAGTATCCCTGTCACTATCTTTAAGTAACAAGGATGCTTAATTTTGCTCACAAAAATGAGGGGATCAGGGACCGGGCAGATACTCCAGGACTTGCAGCCTTTTGTACAGAGCATTTTCACCATTGAAATAAAAGTTGGTTTTGCATCTCATTTGCATAATCAAACAACTTTCATTGACTTGTCGTCTGCTTTTCTGATGTTCTTGTTTAATAAAACAAAACTCAAGTGCTTCTTTTTTTTATTGCTTCATAATCATTTTGAAATATCCCCTGATTTTTGTGGACAGTCTATATGTTGAAGCAATTGTGATAGCTGGGGCTATTTTTTTTTTTTTCTCGTGAACTTTGCTAAATCACACTTCTCTGCTCTCCAGAGAAGGCCCGCGAGGAAACACCAGTCTTTAGACGAGGTGGTTTTGTCCCTCGTTGCCAGCAGGGAGACACATACCCTGGGACACCGTGGACGTGTCTGTAGAAGAGTGTAAGAGGGGACCCATGAACGATTCTGGGCTTTGTTCAGTTGATTTGGGGGAGGGACTCAGGAAGCAGAGTCTCCATTTAAAACTGGGGAGCTGAGGAAAAGCTTGAAGGTTGCTTTTCCAGGTGCAGTTTCTGGGCTGCCCTGTAGGGAGCACCGAGCACACCCCTAAGGCAAGCTGTCTGCCTCTCAAGGAGAGGACCAGACAAGTGGAGCTAATTAAGTTGTTCTGCTAGCAACCAAAGTGCTGGTCATTGTCCACCTGAGGTGCAGAATACTCAGAGGTGGGCCAAGCGTGTTTTGAAGGGGACATGTGGTGGCGTGTCGACCGTGTCCCCTACAGTCCACCCCTCTCACCCAGCGCTGCCCTTGTTCCGCTGCGAACCTATCCCCGTTCCTCCTTCATGGAGGCTGCCTTACCTCTGCTCCGATTCCCCGCACCCCTGGGACGGCAACGTGGAAGCTCCTCCAGTCTGCAGCTGTTTCTCTCTGGGATCTGGCCTCTTAGCTTATACGTCTTCTTCCGCAGACATTTCCCTGTACAGCTGCATCATCTCAGCACGTTTTGGTGGTTGTTAAATGTTTTTATAGTCTATAAATTGTATCTCTCACCTCCTTTTGCAAAGAGCAGTAATTGTCAGGTCTCTCCCTGGCTCCGCCCCTTCACCCCTGACTCCACCCCTTCCTCCCTCGCTCCACCCCTTCCCCTGGCTCCGCCCCTTACCCTTCCCCCCCTCACTCTGACCCTTCCCCTTGTGGCTTTCATGACAGAGGTCCTGGAAAAGGGTAGGAAAATTACTACCCTAGTTACTCGGCTTGCATAACAATTTGCAAATTAGGGCCATTCAAGGAAAAAAAAAACACACACAAAAAAACTTGTTGCCTGGTAAATAAACCTCCATGTATAGAATTCAAATGTGAAACCCTAGAGGTCTTGCTCTGTTGAATTTATTATGCTGCAGGTCACAGGAAGTCAGTGGACCAGCTCTACCCGGAATCAGTCTGCCCCGGTAGGGTTTTGAATCTACATTGAACTGGTGCTGAATGCACCGACAATGTGTTCCTTTCTCCTCTGCATTCTCCCGCTCTCTGATGGTGAGAGCAGCCCTCAGACGTGCTTGGAGCCTCACTGGCACAATAAGAGGTGAGGGTTGTTTACACTTCAGGGAAGGACCATCTCATTCTCCAGTCCAGATGCTGGATGTCAGACTAAACCAACCAACCAGCACGCCACAGATACTTACGTAAGTTAACGCTAGGATTTATTTCTGATCGTATTTAACTTGAAAGCTTACAAAACTGCCGCATACGTAGATCACACCACAAATTACAGTGTATTAATTGTAAGAACAGGCATTGGAAAATCATTGAACAGTCTAGCTCCATTGACAGTTTGGATACTGCAGTCCTTTTTTCTGTATCTTCAGGGACTGCTGAAGCATAAACATCAGTTTTGTGCCCACCAGTCTAATCTGGATTTAGCCTAGTTGTAGGAGGAAGTCCTGTTGGGTTGTGAAATCTCTCTATATATATCACTGTTGAATATCAAGAATGTGTTCTGTGAAATTTTCTTTTTATTATCGAAATATTTATTGCAGGAGATGTAATTTGCCATATATATTTTATTGCTTATTATATTCTGGGCTGAAATCAGCTGAATATCGCAATTAGTGTTTTCAGAAACGCTACTGTGTGCTTTGCTCTGGTATATATGTTGTCATTCAATATAACAGAATAGCTCTGTTTCCCCTTTCCTCTGTGATATTAAACTTCAAAGCTGGCATCAGCCCCATCTCTGCCCTTTGTACTGTTCCATTCCTAAGCTTCCAAGTGCTCTCGGACCCCATCAGGGCTGAGGTCGGAATTAAATTAAAGAACGTTTTTACTCATTCAATATCCATGATCTATTAATTCCTGTCCCATCTAATCTCTCTGCCTCGTTTGGAGGATTAGGGAGAGTCGATTGAAGCATGACATTGCTCTTCAGTTATTGGATAGGAAATCAGGCTTCCACGAAAGAGACTCTGCCTTCATTTGTGAAAAAGGTTAAGCTACACCTGCCCATTCAAAAAATCAGGTACTGGTATTACTGTTGGATTAGCAAATAAGTAGATCAAAATGAAACAGAAACGATATTCGCCAGGCTGCTCGGATAAGTATGTGTAGGAGATGGCAAGACAGATAGATAAATATCAAAAGATCACTCCAAAGACCAGAACAGAGAAATAACAAGAAAAGGCCAGGTAGAAGGACACATAGTTAAAGGAGAGACAGATGAGAAGACCATCGATGAGAATATTTAACTACCTCTCATTACGCTTTAAAGAAAACATTCCAAGGTTGATTGTATGTCGTCATTTTATTGCTTGTTCCCCTGTTTCTCCGAATCTTCACCAACCCCTCTTACTCTCGCAAGCTTCAGTTTTCTCTCCACCACTCTTCCCCCTCGCCCCCAGGGTCTCTCATGAGCCTTTCCTCCTCCCAGCAGCCCTGCCCTCTGTTCTTCTCTGGAGCTGGTGAGCACAGTTTCCCTGATAGTCTATACTCCTTTTACTCTATGCAGAACAGGGCTCGCCCCCGGCCGGATAGCTCGGTTGTTCGGAGCACCCTCTAGAAGCTCGGAGATTGCCGGTTCTATCCTCAGTCAGGGCACATACAGGAACAGATGGATGTTCCTGTCTGTCCCTCTCTCTAAAATCAATCAAAGAAACATATATATAAAGAAAGGAACAGGGCTCTACATAATGACTAGCACTGAGAGAATGGGCATGTTTAGGAATAAGAACTTGTACCAAACAGACCGGTATTTCTAGCCTCCTCTGGGAAGGAGCCTCCAGTGGAGACAGAGACAATCTCCTGCAATCATGCAGTCACGGGGAGTGGGAGAAGTGAGGAGAGACGGTGGACACTGGAGCAGAGTATGACACCATCTTTGTCACCAAATGAGGAAAGCTGCTTTGTCCTGGCGGTGAGTCCGAGAAGTGAAATCTGGGCTGGAGACGGGGAGGTGAGCAAATAGAAATCGCCTAGACAGGAGAACAGAGTTGGGGGACAGGTGGAGTTGTGAGGGGTGGGGAGAGAACAGATGGGAAGTGGGGACACACAGAGAAGGCAGAGGTGACCGCAGGCTCAGTTGGTCAGGCCACAGGAGTGCTGGGTGTGTCTGCTTCATCACAATGGGGAGTCTCAGCAACCCTTCCCTCCCACCGCACCCCCTTCCTCTATAGCCCTGATCAACATCAGCTGGAGAGTCCCTGGAATGTTTCCTCCCCAGGCTGTGCTCTGCCTAAGCACGGTGTTCTGGGTGAGGGTAGGTGGTCCAGCGAGGTCCCCCCCGAGAGGTCGTTCTCCTCGTAGGAGTGAGAGCGCTCACAGTTGTCCCTGGAAACAGCGGAGCTCCCTTTAAAGACACTCAGGTACTTGATCTATCGCCACGACTCACACCCCACTCCGCATTCTCTCACTACCTGGCCTCAGAGGGGTAAGGCTTTAAGAAGAGTTTGGTAGCTCAAAAGCCTCAGTCTTCATGATTTATGTATATCGATTTGAACGGTCTGGGAGCTCGTTTACAAAGTCTAGAAAGCGGTCAGCATTTCCAGCATGCAAACCTTCCATGGCCAGAGCTCTGAAGGAAAAGCATCACATTAACCTGTCTGTGTAATGCAAGGGATCATGAATATTTTACACGCCCGTGTTGCTGTATAAATAGACGCTCGTTGAAATAAATTGAAACAGTGGTAATAAATGTACGGAAGCAGTTCATGTTTACAGAGCTCTGACCTTGATCCTCTGAATTAAACAGAACCGTCCTGCCCAGCTCGGCGTGGGCAGCCAGGAAGTCAGGATAGAAACTGCAGAACACGGGCTGGTCAGGCGTCTTTTCTCCTCTCTCTCTTTTAGAATTGAAATTACCTGTGAGGGGGAGCACGTGTTCCTAAACTAGGGCTTCACAAGCACCAGGCCTTCAGGCCGGAGACAGACAGGGCTGACTACACAGGGCACCCCCGGATCTCCTCAACCCCGTAACATTTGTGGGTGAGCGCTAGATACAGGGCATTTTCCCAACAACGGATGAGGAAGAGGAAGCGGGTCGCCAGGATGATGCACCCACAGTGCCGGCCAGAGAGGGCTCTCTCTGCGTGGGCCAAGGACCGCAGGCCAGGCGCGGTGTTTGCAAGCCCAGGCCTTTCCATGTCCAGGCGTCTTAGCCTCTGCCCACGCGTGCGCGGAAGGCTGTCCCTGGGATCCCACAGAAAGGGATCCGGGGGTGGGGGGGTGGGGGGGCAGTGTGTCCTCCTGCAAACTCAAGACTGTAACCGCATCACTGCGAGAGAGGGACAGACCTTCCCCACGAGGTCTCTCCCACCTGGATGGGCGCACTCCCTCCCGGTGTCTGGATTTCCCGTGTTCCCCGTGGAGCTCCGGGAAGAGGGGGGGTCTCCAGACTTTCATTTATATCTAATTTCTAGTATGTCACCCCTCTCGGTGTGGGTCTGGTCCCCAGACATGCTCATGTGTTGTTGGCACGAGTCTCAGAGAATAGTCTGAGAGTGTTTGGGGCTCACCTTAGCCAGCGCCGACCTAATTTTCTGAGATTCCCCAGAGCCTGTCAGGCGGAGAACTGGAGAACAGGGCGGCGGCTGCATTTCTGCCGCATCGTGTGTGGCGCTCGGATACGGACCGGGCGCCGCCTGCGAAGCCAGAGGATCTGGGGGTGAATCCGTCTTCCATGATCCCTTTTAGCTGTGCCATGCGGGGCTGCCTCAACCCCTGGGTGCTGTCGTGTATCTCAGAACCTCTATTCATTCGCTTGTGAAGGGCGTCAGTATTCCTATCATTATGGACTTTGTTAACATTTAAAAATAGAAGCAGATAACATCGGATCATTTACAGCAAAATGGTGGGATCTTGATAACATTATACGAAGTGAAATAAGTAAATCAGAAAAAACCAGGAACTGCATTATTCCATACGTAGGTGGGACATAAAAGTGAAACTAAGAGACATTAATAAGAGTGTGGTGGTTACGGGGGGGGAGGGGGGAGAGGGAGAGGAAAAGGGGGAGGGGGAGGGGCACAAAGAAAACTAGATAGAAGGTGACAGAGGACAATCTGACTTTGGGTGATGGGTATGCAACATAAGTGAACGACAAGATAACCTGGAGTTGTTATCTTTGAATATATGTATCCTGATTTATTGATGTCGCCCCATTAAAAATAAAATTATTAAAAAAATAAAATAGAAGCAGAGCATCTACGGAAACGCGTACCCCCTAGACAAGGAGCAATGACTCAGACTGTCGCGCCTCTTCTTTCCTGTCCCTTCTGTCTCTTACTTCCCGTTTCTCGTGACTTCTAATAGATCCGACACAAGACAGACAGACTCCACAGCAGAAGGACACATGGCTACAGTGACGATGATCAGGTACTCAGGTCCTGGTCTCTAAGGACAGGTACGACCTATAATAGTTGAACAAGTTGATGCAACGCCCTGAGAAATCTCAGTTCCCTTCAATGTCTTCTCTTCTCTCAGCCAGTTTTATCTCAGGCTATTCTTTATCTCATTCCTTAGCCACTCCTCCCCTTTTCCAGAGGCAAGCCTTTTCAGTAAAGGGTTTTTTTTTATTATTATTATTTCTAGTCAAATTCCCACAGTGTCTAACAATACAGTGTCTGTTCTAGTTACATTTTCTTTTTTTTATTTTTCTCTAGGCACACTCTTAGGTAAGAGGTGCTTATTTTATTTTATTTTTAATCATTTTAGAGAGGAGAGGGAGAGACGAGAGAGAGAGAGAGAGAGAGAGAGAGAGAGAGAGAGAGAAGTGGGGGAGAAGCTGGAAGCATCAACTCCCATATGTGCCTTGACCCGGCAAGCCCAGGGTTTCAAACCGGCGACCTCAGCATTTCCAGGTCGATGCTTTATCCACTGCGCCACCACAGGTCAGGCTTTAGTTGCATTTTCTGTATTTCTATATTTGTATTTTCCTAATTGCGCAATACTCCTATCAATAAAATGTCAACGTTTTTATACTAAATTACAGATATCATATACAATGTATCACGTGCAGAATGATTGTCCTCCCTAATAGATCTATGTCCCAATGCCTACAAACTGTGACTACATCAGAGAACACGTGGAAGGGAAACAAGATGTTTCATCATCTGATCTTAAGATAAGGTGCAGCTGGACCCGAGGCAATCAGTAGGATTCATACATTGTAGAAGAGAAGCAGAGGAGGGCTGTGTATACATGGCAGCATGAGGAGAACTTGACCCAGTTGTGCTGGCTCTGGTTCTGAAGACTGACTAACGGGTCCTGAGACAGAAATGCTGGCAGGGGGCGGGGACAGGGGCGGGGGCTCTACAAGCCGCAAAGAGCAATGATATGCATTCTTTGCTGGATCCTTTGGGAAGAAATCGTCCCTCCCTGCATTTAATTCTTACCCGGTGACATCCACGTCGGACTTCTGCTCTCTGATGTTGTAAGAAGACAGGTTGGCGTGGTGTGAAGCCGCCAAGGATGAGCTAAGTTTTTACATCAGTGGCAAACACAAATGCAGAATAAAAGGCTATGGGAAGTTTCGAACTATAAAGACTTCAGAGAATCCCACGGCAGACTGAAAAGTCTCGGTCCTCAAGGGAACCTCTGATTTTGTTTTGGGGATGTCAGCCCACGGGCTTACTTTTGAGTGACTGATTGATGGAAGATCTCTACTGACCTCCACTCTGTGCCTTTTTTTGTGAATAAGCAGACTGTGCTCTTCCTCCGAGCATGTTGCCAATGTACAATAAGAGTAACCTTGGTGCGGTTAGGATTAGAATGAATTTTTATGATGATTGTGAATGTATAGACTACCTATGATAACCATCATTTATATTAATGTGTATATATTTGTGTTTACATTTTGTAATCTAGTAAATGTACTGCACAGGAATAAATTATATATGAAAAGAATATAATGATTATTTCTCTTTGTTGTTTATTTATGTATAGTATTCAAATATATGAGTAAGATAGTTAAAATGATTTTATGCAAGAGCCAATAAAGGCTTGCAGAGAGACCACACAGTTTCAGTTTAAGGAAAGAAATAAACTATATCACAGCCAAGTAAACATTCCAAGGAGCTAAAAATAAGACATTACAATACAGTAGAATCAGATAATTCTTCTTGCTGGATATATTTCCAGAATACTTTTCGGCTGAAGAAATAGTGTCTTCACATTTTAATGTACTTGCAGAGAGAATTTAAAGCACTGCAGGTTGGGTGATACTTGCAGGCAGCACACTGTTGTAATTGTAAAGCGATCAAGGTAAACTGTTTTACACTTTCTTTCATTTGTCGATCACCATAATCTCCATATACTTCAGTTGAATCTAATGGCTGATAGTAAGTAGATAAAATTATGAAAACAGAATGCAGAACAAGTTTCAATTTCATGGTATGACTCTAAGATAATATCGCTTCCCAATGTCTTCTACGGGTCCCATGCAAAGCCGAGAGAAGAGTGTCTACATTTCCAGCTGACAAAACCATTATGGAAATTACAGCGAAGGAGAGGAAAAAGCCGCGCGCAAATCCGTGAGGACTTATCGCTGTGAATTTAATTACCGGATAGATCTGGATGGAACTGAGACAAGGAATCATTTTAAATTTTCCATTAACATTGAAATATCCAAAAATGTGTATTGGTTGGATTTTTAAGTTCATCATTTGTCACAACTCAACCTATTCGATCTGAAATATGTACCTTTGAGGAACGGCGCATAAGTCTGCACGGCTATGCCATCAATAGCAGTTACTTACAAGTTTTCTGAAAATTTGTTTGAACTTATATATCTTTACATAAGTTAACTTACGTCAAGTTAATTGAATGCTCACTATAGACAATTGCAGAACACATGGAAGACAAATTAAAATGGCTATAATTCTCCTAATAAAAGATATGTAGTCGATATTTTAAACATTTTTAAAGAATTGATAGTTATTCTCCTACATTTTAACTTAATTAGCTATAGTGTTTTTGTTTTTGTTGTTGTTGTTGTTTTGGCATTTAGGTTGTTTTCACTAAAAGAAAGCTGTCATTGTAAATAACACTATATAATGCCCCATATAGGTAAATCTTTGTCATTGCCAAACAGCTAGCATGGGACTGGGTTCTAAAAGCGTAATTAGTAAATCAGAGAAAATGTACAATTTAAAGGTGTTGAGAGTTCATTTATAACTCTTTCTGCCAGAAATATTTATACATGTCCATATACTTATAAATTCAACAACACTAAAATACTATTATTAATGTCTTTTTTTAATGTTTACTTATATTCTGTGTTCATTTTTAATCGGGACTATTTATGTTCCTTGTTAAAAAAAATTTTTTTTTAATTTTGTTACTTGATACCACGAGTGTTTTCTGAAGTATTCAATATATTTTAATTTTTTGTGTTTGAAAATGTACAATTTAACATCCTTATATACTGAACACATGGCTAATCAAAATAACATGATTTTGTCTTTTTGTTATTTATATTTATTTTTTATTTGCATCTGTGTGTGTGTGTGTTTGCATTTGTGTGTGTGTAAAGAGACAGGGACAAAGAGACAGACAGAGACAGAGAGAGAGATTCTCATACAGAGCCAGGCGTGGAGAATAAGAAGACCCTGCCATCAGCTACACAACCCGGGAGGCTCGGTGCCTTAGCCCTGGGGCTCAGCTCTGCTCTGGGCAGTAACTCAGCTCTCAGGTGGAGCTACGGTCTTGCCTTCCGAATTCTCGCCCCCTCTTCCTCTTCGTCAGTATTTTCATGACATCGCACAAATATTTACTTTTCAAAGTGAACTTGGCAATCATTTGGTCTTGAACGGGGGGGGGGTGGGGGGGGAGGGAAGCCCATAATATTGAGAGTTTTGCTGAAAATTTTCTGTATAAATATACATTTGAGGAGCACCAGCATCTTCGAAATAGTGATGTTTTCTTCCTGCGCACACAAGGCACAGTCTTTCTCTCTATTAATTCAATCCTCCAGCATGCCTTTCCTGGGTTCTACAGCCGTCCAATCATGTTCTTGTCATTCCTGGGGGCAATCTTTCTCTGCCTGAACCAAAACAAATGCATTTGAAAGGAAAACATAAAAAAAAAAAACCCTATTGCTTTGAGTGTACTGTGCTTAATTATTTTTTTTTTAAATAAGATTTTATTTATTCATTATAGAGAGGGGAGAGAGAGGGAGGGAGAGAGAGAGAGAGAGAGAGAGAGAGAGAGAGAGAAGGGGGGAGGAGCAGGAAGCATCAACTCCCATATGTGCCTTGACCAGGCAAGCCCAGGGTTTCAAACCGGCGACCTCAGCGTTTCCAGATTGACGCTTTATCCACTGCGCCACCACAGGTCAGGCCTGTGCTTAATTATTGATGTACTGTACTGGCTGTCTCCACAGGCTCCCTCTAGAAGGCTCCTTCCAGAACGTTCTGATCTGTGCTTCTTGCGCTCAGGGTCTGATGTCCTGACACGCTGCGCGGACTCTGCTGGGCTGTGTACTGGCCCCGGTTTTACAAAATGGAGCCCAGCCGTATCAGGGGGCAGGCAGAGAGTTGATTTTCCATTTGGCTCCATCTGCCACAGAGTGGAGAGAGGGCCAGTGCTCTCCCATTAGGATGACTGGCAACTTATCTTGTCGTGTTTTATTTTCCAAATTTCTCTTCTGTATCGCTTGTTTGATTTGGAGTCTGGAAGAGGTTTGATCGAAGGCTGCAGGCCAGCTGCCATCTTGTGCTCGAATTCCTTTTGTGATGGATCTAAATGGGTGGATAGCGCTGGCCTTTCCGAAGACGGGTCCCGGTTGAAAAAAAAGTACACTCAGGACACCTTTTGGTTACTGGCGTCCTGACACCATGGTGTTTGTTAAGGAGATATTTTTACACATTTTATCCTTCCTATTTTTTTGTGAATTGGTGTCAAGGCTCTTTTCCTAAAAGGCACAAACTTGGTTATCACAAGCCAGGAAGCTAGTGTTCGCCCGCTTTTACTTTGGCCTCATACAAGTCAACCCTGTCACTGTCCCCTTGAAGGAACCGAGCAGATAGACATCAGATGTGTGTTTCAGGCACAGTGAAGAGCTTGCAAGAAGCTCAAAGGTCTTCTTGCTCAGGACCTGCTGTGAAGTGTTGTCCTTCACCACCTGGTAGCTGGAGTTCCACCTGGAAAGGGAAATCAGAGATAAAAGCTCTGTCCAAAAAGGCGTTGTCATGCAGATGTCATCATCCAAGTGGAATTCCCTGACTCTGAATAGTTTTTTCAAGTGAATTCTTTTGTTTTGTTTTGTTTCTTTTTTTCGTTTGTGTGTGTTGCTGTATTAGCAGGGAACCACTATTCAGAAGGACTCCTGGATCATTGTGTGTGTGTCTGTTCAGCTAGAGGCTCTGGTGGTTCCCATGGATCACAGGAATATAAAAGGTGTCAGGTCCACGCACTGCTGGGCCTTAGGTGGAGGGACCATCTGGTGCCAGCTGCTGCCTCGGCAGGGCGGCTGGGCCTCCCGCTGCTCGGGTGACCAGGGATTTGGTAGATTGCCTAAGGAGGTTAATTAAACGTTCTCATCTTTGTTGGTGTTGGTGTTTTATCTCGGAAGTCCCCTCTGCATTATTGCTAGGAGCTATTTTTCAGATCGCAGACGTCGATGCAATGTGTTCTATGGCAGAGTGACCCAATGGTTCATAAATCCAAAATGGTGGCTGTTTAAGCCTTTTTCAGTGTTTTTGTGACATTTTTGACATGTGCCTTGTAAACTTCAGTACTTTTATATCCTGAAGTCCTGATAGATGGGTGCTAGCCGCCACATTTCCCTACATTCTAATAATCCTTTACCCAGAAGAATTCTGGTTATGACAAAATAATCAATCACAATGTCTCCTTTTCACCCAGGAAAGGGATGTGTGCGGTATGCATGTGAAAGGCACACAATATGGCAAGGATTAATGACCCAGGAGTTGCATTTATCATGGTAGCAATTATGTTAGACTGGCACTGACATTTTATCCAGTTTTTCATCCTCATTTAGGATCTGTGTCTGACTAGGACTTAACGTTTTATGGTCGTGACATTAAGCTTTCCACTTGACTTCAGATATTTATTAACAGGTACCTTGCTGTTTATGTCAGTGTAAGGTCTTGACTTTATTTCCTACAATGCCATGGGCTCTCTTGTACGTCCCTGAATATAGAACCATCTGCGGTTACAACTCTGGGAGTCAGATAATAAAGTGACCTGCAGGTCAATACAGTGAAGACATGGTGACATTGACTGATACTTTAACAGCTGATGAAGACTCCCTGAAAACAGCGCCACTCGGAACTGTTCTTTCTCCTTGTACTCTTTCGTGTGAGAAACCGAATCCACGGTGGCTTCGCCGTTGTGTAGAGTTAGCCTTTCTTTTCGATTAAATAGTGTTCGAAGACAGTTTGCCTTAACAGATATTATGTAAACCATCAATCAAATGATGGGGGGCTTGGAACAATGCTTTCCCAACTTTTGAGTTTATTTCAAAAAAAGCAAATGTCCTAAGGTTATAAACTGTATGGAACCTAGCAACACCCTGAGTACCATGGAGAAAGGTTACTCTTTCTTTAAAGTATATTTTCTGTGCGGAAGTTCATGGGAAACATTCTGTAAGGACTTCCGTTCTTCTTGAAGTGCTACCCGGTTCTTAATGCTTCTTAACCACTTTATCAGGCTCTAGACCAGGGGTCGGGAACCTATGGCTCACGAGCCAGATGTGGCTCTTTTGATGGCCGCATCTGGCTCGCAGACAAATCTTTAATAAAAATAAATAAATAACATTAAAAATATAAAAAATTCTCATGTATTACAATCTATTCATTTCCTACCGTTCATGTTCATGGTTGCGGGTGGCTGGAGCCAATCACAGCTGTCTTCTGGGACAACACCAAATTTTTATTGGATAATGCATCACGTACACGGGTCGTTGTATGGCTCTCATGGAATTACATTTTTTTACATGTGGCATTCATGGCTCTCTCAGCCAAAAAGGTTCCCGACCCCTGCTCTAGTCTCTGGGAATGACGTGCAGACTGGATATTACTTCTGTATTTATGCCTGTTCCAACATAAGGGTTAGTCCTCAGTGAGGCTTCCATCAGACCTAATTCTCCATCTCTAACCACATGCAGTTTCCATGTGCACTTGGATTAAAGCATGCCGAGTATTGAATTGTGTAAGTCCTGTCTGCTTAACGTCAGTCTAACCACTTATACTCCGAGTTCAGTATTTATAAAGTTACGTTCATGAATGACTCAATAGATGACAAAAAAATGTATCAGCAAAAGTCACATTCATGATCTATTTTCTTACTTTCTCTTTCTTGCCCCCAAGATTTATATTATTTTAGTAAATTGCCTCAATATAGCCAGGATGTATTAATATACTGAGGTTACTTTAGAGGTTGAGTTTCCAGGTAATTGAAGGGTGACAGAATTGGCCACCCCCAAAATCCACCACTTAGAATAAAGCTTGTTTTGAGTTGAAGGACAACTGGGAAGAAACAGAGACGGGGAGAGTCGCCTGCTCTCTCCCCATTTGCCAAGAAGCAAGATGAAATTTTCAAAAGTGTCCTCCTCCTCCCTCTTCTAAGACAGACAAAAGTTCATCGCTGGTGACAACTTCAGATCCGGGGGAAGTTGCTTACCAATCATTACTAACGAGGCCTTTATCTACCCTTTGTTTCAAATATTAATAGATTTACTTTTTCATACGTTATCACACTGGGGAGCCTTAAAACTGCTCTCTTCTGTCTTGTCATTTCTCTACAGATTCACGGTTTGTGGTTGTTGAAGTGGCTGTCTAAGCCTGAATTCTAAGCGACCTCTTTGAGTTATTCATTTTTCCCTGGGTATCTCCCAGATAGATCCATATGCAGAATCAATGTTAATAAACTTCTGTTTCTCCCTTTTTATACTGTCTTTTCTTACAGGATTCTCAGCCAAAGGCTTCAAAGAAAAGAGGAATGATTACGTTTTCTTTTTTTCCCCTCCAGTTTTTAAATTTTCTAGACACTACTTCTGTTAACCTAGCTTTTCAAAGAAGGTCAACTGGCCTAAAGAATCAACGTGATCTCTAAAAATAATGTCAACTGCTTATTCTTCTTGACACAAGTGGTGTATCATTGTATCCAATGTATTTGGGACAGTTCATTTCACTGACTCTAACATGGCCTCTTACTTTGAATACTTTTGAACTCTAACTTAGACTTCCAGGATGTCTTGTTTCTCTCTATATATTTATCTTTCTTAATCTGCCTTATCTGTCACCGTACCTGGCTTTCCTCAACTTACCTACCTCCCCCTGAACAGGTTTTCTCTACAATCCATTCTCTGGAAAACAAACAAATGAACAAACAAACCCTTAACAACATACTTTCATCTACCATAATTCTTAAGGCTACCTGTCTTAACTGCTAGTGTTTTTATTGTCTGCAATGTTATCCATTTATGCATGCATGCGGATTTTCATGCTTGGGACCAGAATACATCTCAGAGCATGTCCATACTCATCATGTAGAAGTTAATTAACTTATTATTCTCTTGACTTAACTCTTGTATATTGAAAAACTTTGCATTTAACTTTACAACTGTTGATTTTTTAGAATAATAACAGAATGGGTAACTTGCCATGGACTTATCTGGTGGAGTAATCTATTTTTCCCCACCACAGAAGGAGAGGAAATTTTTTTTTTAATTACTAGCCTTGAAAGAAGAATCCTGGGCTCTGACAAAACTGACGCAGGTGTTATTTGCTTTCCCCGACGTACCCGTTGGGACACCAATTGACATGGAAGCCTGATCCTCAGAGCCCCACCCTCTGCAGGTCCGCGGGAAGGAGCGTGGGCGCCAAAATGCTCAAACAAGAAAACGCCCTTGAACACCCAACGGAAAGAGAGTCGCTGTGTAGTACTCACAGAAGAAGAAACCGTATTGGGTTAGTCATCTTGGGTCCTCGGCTGGGGCTATGCAACAAAAGACAGGTTAAGAAGAGAGACACGAAGAGAAGCCTATGAACAGGAGCATCTCGTAGGTGCAAGGGAACAAAGTCGGGTGGCTTAGCGTTCAGGATTATTGAACATTCTCAACAAAAAACAGTGCATTTTCAGAGACGTGTCATGTCAGCGGAAAGCGACCGTGGCATTCCGGGGCCAGCACCCCGTGGGAAGGCAAACCTAGGGGGAGCGAACGGTAGGCAGAGCCCGGCTGCTTTGCCACGGAGAACACTCTGGTGCCCTGTGTGGGTGGGAACGGTCTCAGACGGTCTCAGGAGATGAACTTCATCCTTCCTGGTAGAGAGAGGAGGAGGAAGAGGGACGCTTCCGTAGATGCGTGTTTCCCTGGAAGGCACAAAGAGAGAAGACAAGGGTTTATGTTTTGCATCTGCTGATTCTTCGTGTTTTCCCGTTCCAAATAACCCTTACGTCAAAGAGACATTTTGAGGAGACATATTCTGATTCTCTTCATATTGTTAAATGGATGAAGAGTAACTTTTTTTTGAACTGGTGAGTTGGGTCATCTGTGTGGGTCCACGAGTGTGTGTGTGTGTGTGTGTGTGTGTGTGTGTGCGCATCTGTATGTATATGTGTGTCTGTGTAAAAGACAGAGATAAAAGAAAATATTTATATGCAGACATAACTGCTTTTGATGTCCCTAAAGTAGACCTTCTGGCTTGGGAAAACCAACCCAGCAGCTGTTCCTAATTCTTCTTGCCCTCAGTAGTACCGAGACCCAGTGCTCACCCACCTAGATCCCGCTGTCCTCGTTCATAGGACTTGTCAGAAACCTTACCTTTACTAAATCTCCAGGTTTACTTCCTCAGCGCATCCTCATATGTGCTATTCTATCAATTCTGTAACTGAATTATTCCCATGTCATAGCAACCACGAGGAAATAAAATAGTTCATTGTCATTGTCACCTAAAGAAAATAAGAAATTGTCATTTAAAAATAATCAGAGAACAACAAGAACTTGATTTGAAATTTTAGGACGTCCTTGTCTCTCTGAGGCCTTTTCAAGATACTTTCTGGGGAGGTCTGAAGGACGCGGGATGGGTATTTATATATTCCGAGTTTACATAAATAACCATGCTGTTCAGACATATCTCCAAATATACTCTTCCAATTAAGTTGCCTCTTTGACAAGCTCACCGTTGGAAATGAACACCTTCCTGAGAGTAATTTAATCAAGCAATCAGGTTGCCTAAAACCTAATTGAATCTGACAGGATTTGGTAGGAGCCTGAGGTGGTTCCTGAGCTTTCGAAACTCGGCAGAATAGACTCGGGCAGGAGGGCAGGGGGCCGAGGGTGAGACCCCCGCAAGCTGCCTAATCCTTCCCTGGATTGAGTCACCACCAGTCCACGTGGGCTGGCACTAAAGACGGCACGCCTTCAGGCAGGTCCCCACCACTGGCAAGTTCTAGAGCTGAAGGCCCTTGAGAGCAGAAGCAGTGAAATCAAACGGATCCTGACCAGCGAGGCTCCTCAGCTGCATGGATGGAGGGTCCTGCAGGGGACGGTGACCTGCACCGTCTCCCGAGGGCCATTCCTCAGCTCTGCGTTAGGAATAAAAAGCCTTTTTTTCCTCCTAATTAGTGAATGGGGCACAGTTTTTATGTCATGAGGCATGCATGTAGTTCATTATTAATAATTTTACTTCATCAATTTAAAAAAACTTTTTGATTGGAATTCAATCATCTTTCTGCCAATGATGCTCTACGGACCAAAATATGTCCCTAGACGACCAAAAGCATCCATCTTACACAGTTTACAGAGTCTCACCTGCTATTTCTCTCTCTCTCTCTCTCTCTCTCTCTCTCTGTGTGTGTGTGTGTGTGTGTGTGTGTCTGTCTGTCTCTCTCTCTCTCTCTCTCTGGTAAAAGCTAATTTAAATCTTAAATGTATCAAAACTAGTCACATGAGCTGGACAGGGTTGCAGTGTCTTACACATCCTACAGACCAACTTAGGGCAGGATCTCTGCACCTCCCATCACCTATCTTATCCTGCGTGGTTCACCGTCCTCACACAAGGCGCTCGGTTCCCGAGGGACCCGGTTACTGAGCATCGCACGTTAGGTGGAGTCACTGAAGAAGGGGCATGCCCTTCCCTTCCTGTGGTGGCTTAGCTCGTGTCTCTCAGCACGGAGCCCGCCCTCCCTGACCCCGCACTCTGAGAGGCTGGGCTGGGTCCTGCAGACCCCGACTCCCATCCTGTGTGGGCAGCCAGCTTCCTGTGGGCGTCTGCCACGGGGAGACCCTGCAGGGGCCGGGGGAGGGGAGGGGGCGAAGGCACATGTTTTCGGGACTCTCATTCCTAGCAATGAAGTTCCAGCAGCTGCAGGTTCCCACCTGGTTTTATTTTATTTTATTTTATTTTATTCTGCTTGCTTTGTTTCAACCCTCTGAAGATCTTATGCAAAATGTTCTATCCTTAGAAGTCCAAGCACCGAGGTCCAGCCCCCTGTGACCTTTCAGAACCTGTGCCACAATCCCCGGTATCAAATACCCCCTGTAAGACACACACACCATCATTTCTGCTCTCCCGGCAAGATCTGGACAAACACAGTTCTCAACCTCGGAAAACAAACCCGCGTAAGGTATCCAGTCTCCAGTCTCACAGAGAGCAGCCTGACTATAGGATTCCCAGCCTGGAATGAGTGTCACACATTACGGGGGTTTTTTGTTTTTGTTTTTTTTATTTTCCAGTGGATGAATACACTGTGCACTGTCTTAAAGTATTGATAGAAACAAGTTATACAAAATCATCCAGCGACGGAATGGTAGCACCGCGACTGAAACCCAGTGTTCTGCACGTACTTGCGTTTGAATTTAATTTGTATATTCACGATACAACAAGGACGGTGCAGAAAAAGCTGAGACGTGAGGGAAGAGCCTGCTACGGAGGAAAAGCAACCAGTTTCTTCAAATGACCCCTTTTGCATATAGTAATTCATTCTTCTAGTCAATTCTCCTTTGAATGTGGCCATGATGGGCCATTTTGGTTTTTGGGGTTTTTTTGTTTTTTTGTTTTTTGAAATGAGGTGTCTTCGACCCATTAGCCAGAATTCCAGATGGAAAGCTGAACTGACGAGATCAAACCGAGTTGGAAATACACCCAGCTCGCACATGGAACTCTGACCGCATGTTTCCACTTCTGACCAACGAGACCTCCTGACCTGTGTGTACTTTCCACACTCAGCGAGGCTCCCTTCGATGCCCTGCCCGTGAGGCACACCTAGCACCCCGACGTCTCCAGCTGACAGTTCACAGGAACAGATTGTGTGAAAGGTTGTGATGTGGAACCCACACTGAACATATGCTTCATGTTTCACTCTTTCAAAGCAATTAGTGATAAGTAACTTTTCACCTTGCCTGTTATATTTTTGACAGATCTACTGAATTTTCCCTCTTGCAACTCTGCTAGTATTTTTTTTTTACCTTGAATTTTCTATTGTGATATCTCTTAACGAAATATAGGTGCTTCATTGGTTTTTAAAAAAATGCACTCATTTAATAAAGTTATTTGAAAGTCTTTATTTTCTAATGGAAAGAAAAAAATAAATGTTGTGATTTGCCTAAAAAAGATCCTCTGATAATTTCTTGTTGATATTGATATTTTATTTATTTATATATAGAAAGGTAAGAAATCATTATATTCAATCCCACTGCTCATATAAAGGGATAGAACTATTGCATCCCAAATTCACGTCACTAACTTAATGAAGGTAAAGTTTTAATTTACTTTAGCTTTGTTTTTTTTTTTTAGATTTGAGATACCAGTTCAAGTTAAAAAAGCAAAACTGAGATATTTAAACTGTCAGGTGAAGGACACTCGTTGAAAGATTTTCAGGAGAGAAAAATGGTCCCTGGTTTCTACCACAGTCATTAAATACGCACAGGTCAAGAGGAAGAAGGCAGCACAGTGACCTGGGTCTGAAAGTCTGTGTCCGCGGACAGCCATCAAAGTTTGGCGAGACACTGGATGCAAAGTCAGTACCTCGTCAAGTGACTGCTGGTCTTTCCTCTCCCCTAACAAACTCAGGGCGGGATTACCAGGCACCTGTCCGACCAGGTTCACTGCGCATGCCTCTAGCCCGTCCTCAGAGGTCTGCATTGTCAGCCTCCTGACACTTGTTAAAAAGATCAGATTCAACCAATTAAAATTTAAAGATATTACTGGCTCTAGTTAGTGACTGATGAATTGGGCAGTATCCAATGTGGCAGATAGAAAATAATTCTGAAAAGCCCCGCAAGGCAAGAGATTTTTGTAGACAAAAATGAGCAGAACACAGCAGTTATATGGGTATTTGCTGATTGGGTAAAAGCAAGGTTACTTTCATTACATGGGGCAATAGGAACTCTCGGCGCCAGGTCAGGTGATGTGTGTTGAGCAGACAACAGCTGATTGGTTGACTTAGGGCTTTCTCTTCTGGGTGAGACAAGCATAACGATTTAGTGAAGTTTTGGTCTGCTGAGGTGAGGCTTAGCATAGGTGATTTCATCTCGGGCGCAATCTGGTTACTTTAACACACCCCACGCTAGTTCAGAATCAGACTCAGGAGATGAATGAACCAGAGGACAAGTCCAAAGTCAATGTGGTCACTTCATACAGGTATCTGTTGACTGTGTAGTATGTGCTGAGCTTGGCATTAGTCCCTTCTATTTGCTACTACTGGTCCTTGCCGGTCTGTCTGATTCTGTCTTTCCTGAAAATGGATACCCTCCAAGAAGGCTCCGCAGAATCTCACTGCAGCGACTTTAAAACCAGTTGATCATGTATCACTCTATCTATACTCTTTGTAATCCAGTTTAAAATCTTGGGACCTTTCCATGCAAAAACTGACCGGTAAGCATTATTCATGCATTCATTGATCCTTAGCACAACGGACAAAATTGTTTTTAAAAGAGAACCTGACCGTTGTTTCTTTGGTTTTCTAAGGGGCAGAGGCTGCTTACGGGTGACATCATTCCGTACATCTTGAAACTTACACTCAATTTACGGTGTTTCCATCCAGTTACGGAGAGACGGGAGGGTGAGGGGGAGTATGAAAATTTCATATTTCAAAGCTTGGCATTTCTTTTGTGTTGCTCAGAAGGGAGGCCCAGGATCCACAGCCCTTTGTTTTAGCAGACACTTTAAAGAGTCTTTTGAAAGACAAAGGCAGGCACGATGCAAGAACAAAGTGAAAAGCTTAGTTTCTGTGCATGATAAAGAGAAACGACAGCAGACTGAGGTAAGACAAGAGTGAGATTAAGAGGCCAGTGAAACAGGAATGGAGGGATCAGAAGTGACCACGAAATAGGTAAGTCCCAGAAGAACTGGGTAATACAGCCAATTTAATTTAAATTGCAAACGACTGGGTGACCTTAGCTCACAGTACGAATGTAGTAATTCAAGAAAGAACCTGTGTGTGTGAGTCTGTGTGTGTGAGCGCGTGCGTGTGATATTGATGAAAAAGTACTATTCTAAGAATCTGAATGTAAAAATGCATACACTTATCTCCACATTTAATTGCTAATTTGAGTTTGCATGCTAAAAGCCGTTTTCTCTCTGAATGTGAAGGAGTTGTTGCATGGTTTTTCTCTGTCCAGTTGCTACAGACAAGAAGCCATATCTCATATGTAAATTGTTTATTCTTAGTGATCTCTCAGTGCTATTTATGCAACCAGCTCTATGTCTCTGGGATTGTTAGGACTTTTGAGGGTGTTTGGAGTTGTGCAGTTACAAGGCTACCTCAGACTTGGGTTTGTCATCGTCACTCTTCCTTATTGGGTGGGCAGCTCTGATTTGTGTTATTGTGTTTGAAGGAGCAGTTGTCTGCTCCTGTATCTTTATTTCTCTGCAGTCCATCATATTTCTTTTTCTGTAACTCCATATTCCTGGCAATTTATCATGCGTTTTCATCTCTCGCATCATCAATGTTGGCGGGACGGTCTCTTAACTTGATCTTTTCAATCAGCAGTCCATGTAGCTCTTTCATTCTGTTATTTAAGACATCCATTTGTTCCCTCTTCTATTCTTTCCTTTCTTTTCCAGAAACTATTTTGTGACGTTTGACCCTTTTTCAGAACAACGTATCTACTGCGTATGGATGTAACAACTCTTGGGATCATTCCAATTTCTAGACAACTTCATTTCCTCTGCTTGTGGTAGACTGATTTCTTACTAAGCTCATTCTTGACTTGAAAGTTTGACGGCTAGATTTGAAATGAGAAGTATAAAGTGAGCAATTCACGTTACAGCCTGCAGACGGAATGAAACAAAGCCCTAAGACATTTCAACCCTACCCAGACCAAAGTGCTTCTGCTGATCCCACTTATATTCTTTGTGAGGTTATAGGAGGATGTTTTTAGGGAAGAACAGATATTTTTTTCTTAATACATCTGTTTCCAGAGTTGGCTCAGAGTTGGCTCAGAGTCGGAAGTGTGTAGAAGGTTTCTCTTGGCTCAGATCCTTTGAACAAACATTGCTTTGGGTCAGTTATCAATAACTTATAAGGTCATGTTTGTACCGTGTTATCTGTGAGCAGCTAGTTCGGAGTGAGACCTCTTCTCTAAGCTTTTGTCTACTGAGAAACACCAGTTATTGAATCTTTAATTGGTAAAAAGCCAACAGTGGGTCGGGGTCCACAACGCAAGACATTTTAAATAAGGTTTTCCACACACTGTTGCCACACTGTTATGGGTTTTCATAGTCTACACCTAAGTTCATTACTGCTTTGGGATGGATCCCTGCTTCTTATATGGATTTCTGTCATAATTCAGATTCTAGAGACTGTACTTCTAAAGCATTTAGATAACCAAAAAAATTAACATAGTGCTAGTTTGAAGAAATTAAATAGACATAAATTGCTTGATATGAGAATATGATATTGTGATTTATAAGAAATATATGCTTAGTCATTCAAGATCAAAATATATTTCTTATACATATTTGGTTTTCTTCCTCAGTTCCTGGCTTACAACTCCCAATATGCTTGGAATTTCCTGAATTTTGAGAGTGATGAAGTGTGTTCTTATTTTAATGGGTGACTTCTGGAAAGAGCCTAAGGGTGGGGCTGATCGCCAATGAGGTCAACCATCTGATTAGTGAGTTGGATCTTTTAGTCTCACCCACTGACCTCTAGGGAGGGGAAAGAGATTGGCAGTTACATCAATGGCCAATGTCCGATGATTGGCCAACCATGCCACCATAAAACCAAAAAGGATGGGTTTGGAGAGCTTCCGGGTTGGTGAACACATGTATGCTCGGCAAGAACAGCGCATGGAATTTTCACACCCTTTCCCTTAACTTGCCCTATTTATATATTCCATCTGGCTGTCCCCGAGTCATACAAACCGGTAATCTAGTAAGTAAAATGTTTCTCTGGGTCCCGTTATCCATTCTAGCAAACTCATTGATCTAGAAGAGGGTGTGTTGCGAACATCTGCTCTATAGCCAGCTGATCAGAAGTATAGTTGACAACCTAGACTTGTGATTGGCATTCTGCATTGAAGGGGCGTGGTTAGAGTCTCCAGTCTGTAGCCCGTTGGTCAGAAGCAGAGACAATAACTGGTTTCTAAAGTTGGGAAGGGTTGTGAAGAAGGGGGCATCTTGTGGGACTACACTCCTTAACCTATGGAATCCGAGGCTATCTCTGGCTAGTGTGTCAGACTTGAGTTAAATTATTAAACAACCTTGTTGGTGCCTGGGAATTGTTTGTTGCTATGTAGTGAACGGCACTCCAACATTGGAAATGAGGTTCAGGATTTTTTTCTAAAGAAGTTCTTTAAAACAAGAGTAAAATTTCATTTATTAATCTGCATTTGTTTAGTAGAAAAAAGAACAAAGCTTCCAAATGAAAGCCAGATACACAAATTGCATCATTATACAATATTTTGGCCAAGGGAAGTAAATATGCAAAAACAATTAAAGCTGTATCTTTTATAGCTTACCCCAAAAGACAATTTGAAGTTGGTAGCCTTGAATCTATACTATTTCTCCACTTCCATCTTATGCTTGTCAGTTTTTCTATCTCTCTCTCCCTTTCTGATCTACTTTCTCCTCTGACTCAGCCAGCAACATGCAAAGCTTAATAGGTTTTTATATTTCAATACCCTTTCTAACAGATTGGGTCCTTATGAGTGTTTGCGGTACTGGTCTCTCTCTGACCTGACAGTTTATGTCAGAGACTTTCAGCGCCTCTATAAGAAAATGAATATTTACAGAGAAATTTTAGATAGCCTTAAGAACATGTAGTCCTAGGTTATCAAAGATCTATGGATGGTTTCAGAGGTTAGTAGGAACATCAGATGTAGAGGAAAATAATAGATGGCAAAAGCAGAGCTAGAAGAGCATGAGAAATTCAGGGAGACTTGGAAAAGATATAGCTATTGGACCACATATTTGGAGGCTATTTCTATAATCCTTTTTTGTGCCAAGATTGGACACTAATCCATTACTAAAAGTTCTTTAGAGACTGTAAGGATAAGATCTTTAACCTTTCCATAACATTCAAGAAAAGATTATGAAGAACTGTGAACTCATGTCTTCACTCACTTTTTGTGAAAGATCTTAAACCAGAAATAAGGGATGAAATATACAAACTAATGCTAGAATTTTAAAAAGACGAAACAAAACTATGTTGTCAATCTCCTCATAGAACGATGTTATAGAATTTTAGAACAACAACAACAAAAAAAGACTTACAATACACTGATGACCTTAGAAATATTATAGTCCCAAATGCTTTCCCCTTAATCACTGAGCACCAGGGGAGGAAAATGCTTAATAAAAATGCCTGGAAATAATACAAACAAAAAGGACATTGAAAAACAATTGTCCAATCCTAGCTAAAAATCTGAAGGTAAAAGAAAGAAAAGAAAGATTAGTAAAGGTTTATATTTAAGTGTGATAAATGAGGCTTACCTTCCTCTGAGAAAGAACCGCAGTTCAATTTCCTATTTTACCCATAAACTCACAAGGAGAAATCTCTCTAGTATTAAAAGACAACCTTGCAAAAATGTTGTTGATACAGGGACTACAATATCAGCCACAGACCTGGACACCGTCAACACAGCTCTTTCTCAGCGTCTGGTGACCACTCCGCCTCTTCCCATGACGGCCCCCACCAGACTTTTCAACAGGAATTCTTTGTTTCTGGGACATCCTCCTGCTAGAGCCACAGTCTGCAGTCTACTAAGCAGACAGACTCTCCACAACAGATGCCCTCCCAATGGTACTTTCTGAGATCCTCGAGCGCTCTCCTCATCATAATCAACCTCCAGCTAATTTAGACATCAAATCTCTGATATCTGTGTGTCCAGATGAAGCACAACTTAAAGACCTCCACAAAATGTTCATTACGCTGTGGGAAAAAAAACATTCCACTATTTTACGTTCAGTACTGTCTAAGGCTACGTGTCCTCTTGTTACCAATCTCGGTTTCTCCAGTGTCGCTTTGGATCAGGCTAATCCATAACTGACTGACTTATGAAGCTCAACAGCCACACCCTTGTGGCTCACTGAGGCCCCCTTCTCTTTTTCGAAGGTTGTAAACCAGGACTCTAGGGGGAATCTTAAACTTCCCTGTGATTTTCCACAAGTTACATATGAATAAATTTTGTTACTATTCTAAAAATAAAACGAACCTGAAGATTTACTGTTTATCTCAATGTTTATACAGGTTTTAGAGAAAATGTACAATTTTATCCGAGTCAACATAATATAGGGTCATCATTAATCTTTGCTATGGTCTCCACATTTGTTTCTTCACCGAACTCCTATGTTCAAACCCTACTCCTCAAGGTGATGACATTAACTGGGGGGGTTTGGGGGGAGGTGATTAGGTCACAGACATAGAGTCATCATGACCCGGATTCGTGCTCTTATAAAAGAGATTGCACAGAACACCCCGGCCCTTCCCCGTGGGAAGGTGTGAGGAGAGGTCCTTCATTCAGAAGAATGCCCCCACTCAGCCAGCCTGGTGCTCTGATCCGCTCTGATCTTGGACTCCTGTTGTTTGTAAGCCACCAAGTCTGTGCTGGTTTGCTATGGAGCAACCTTAACTAAGACAATCGCAAAAAAAGTAAAATATCTCCATGCTGATAAAATATAAGTCACTCAGAATTCTGTAGGATACTTGTTAATAGGCCATGAAGAGCCTTTCTAGTTCTCAATGGCTCTTCAACGTGTCCATAATCGCCAGGTAGGACTGACATTACACTTCCTGGTGACTGACTCCCCCCACCCCACCAGAACCTAAATGAGAACAATTTTTTGTGACTTTAAAAAAAATCTTGTTTTTGGCCCTGGCCGGTTGGCTCAGTGATAGAGTGTCGGACTGGCGTGCAGAAGCCCCGGGTTCGATTCCCGGCCAGGGCACACAGGAGAGGCGCCCATCTGCTTCTCCACCCCTCCCTCTCTCCTTCCTCTCTGTCTCTCTCTTCCCCTCCCACAGCTAAGGCTCCATTGGAGCAAAGATGGCCCGGGCGCTGGGGATGGCTCTGTGGCCTCTGCCTCAGGCGCTAGAGTGGCTCTGGTCGCAACATAGCGATGCCCAGGATGGGCAGAGCATCGCCCCCTGGTGGGCAGAGCGTTGCCCCTGGTGGGCGTGCCGGGTGGATCCCGGTCGGGCGCATGCGGGAGTCTGACTGTCTCTCTCAGTTTCCAGCTTCAGAAAAATACAAAAAAAAAAAAAAAAATCATGTTTTCAACATTTCCCCACAATGCCCTTCCTCATTATTATAAAAATTTTATACCTATTTCTATGTGATCCATCTGCACAAAACCTTGATTCTGACAACATCAAAAAAATTTTGATATACCAGTTGTTGGTTTGTTGTTTTTTTTTACTTCAGTCTTTTTTTTTTTATTATTGGATATCTAAGAGCAAAATCCTATTTACCTTCTTGAGGGCAATCCTAGCCGCAGACTCATAAATGAAGGTTTCGACTAACCTGACTTCACCGTGCCTCTTTAGCCCTAGGGTTCATTATGCTACACAGTCCTTCTTGCTTACTGACAGCTTACCACGTTTTTCAGCAGGCGGGTTTAGCTCTCATGAAACTTTAACGTCGCCTTTTTCATACATTTCTATCCATTGAGATAACACCTTACATTTTGCTACTTTTCTTTCTTTATCTGGAGAAATCCACGACCCTCTCCTCTGCCCAAGCATTGACGGAGGAGCCTCGAGTAGATTTATTAGACATCCCTTCTGAGCTCCAGATGTAATCTTACTTGTTGACAGGTCATCTCTTCAGACTGAAATAGGAAACACTCAGGCAAGATGTGCTTTCACCGATTTCAGCTCACCCCGACTCTCTGAAGCCAAGCCGGAGTAAAATTTATTTATCTGGCAGAAACTACCCTTTCACCACGGACTGCTAATTGAGAAAAGACTTACTCAACGCCCAGATAACAAGTATGCCTTTGGAGTATTCCTTGATTTTGAAATGCTGTGGAAATAAGAGCTGGAAGCTTCAGCAGGAAACAAATAAAACGTTGTCAACATGTTAAAGAACTGTCAAATGTTATAATGTCCTCGGAGATGGGGACTATCATAAAACCCTATTTTAAAAAGGGATAAGATGGATGTCAAAGGAACTGCCTTGGTTTAATTATTCTACAAATGGGTAACTTTTTAAAAAAAAAATATTTATTTAGTGAGAGGAGGGGAGGCAGAGACAGACTCCCGCATGCGCTCCAACCGAGATCCACCGGGCAAGTCCACTAGGGAGCGATGCTCTGCGCATCTGGGGCCCTTGCTCTGTTGCAACCAGAGCCATTCTAGCCCCCATGGCAAAGGCCATGGAGCCATCCTCAGCACCCGGGACCAACTCATTCTAATCGAGCCATGGCTGCATGAGGGGAGGAGAAGAGAGGCAGAGAAAAAGAGAATTGAGAGGGGGAGGGATGGAGAAGCAGATGGGCACCTTTCCTGTGTGCCCTGACTGGTAATCAAACCTGGGACATCCACACGCTGGGCTGACACTGTACCACTGAGCCAAGAGGCCAGGGCCCAAGTGGGCAACTTCTAATAAGACGCTAGGTCCCATAGTACCTCAAGAAGGTAAAGTTTTAAAGAGGTGCAAAGATGTTACAAAAAGAACATAAAATGTAATTTAAAATATTAAAATGATTTAAAAATAAAAATAAAATACTATTAAAATATTTTTTTAAACTGTCTTAAATTTGAAAAGAGTTATTGGAACTGATTTCTCCGTTACATGTGTGAAAATAATCTCTGAAACTTTTATGAAGCGATGCCTTTCTGTCAGGTAATCCCATAAATAAAATAGGATAAAATCTTCACGAAATAACCCAATCAACTGCATGTAAATCTACAATAATTTCAAAATATAAGTGAAGAAGTACAGAGGTTATTTGAAAAATATTCTCAGTCATGTTCTTCTTGATGGACTCAGTTGTGAGCTAGGATGTCTTGTGTTGAGAAAGCAGCACTTTTGTAGAAGGACGGAGGCGCAGTCTCTAGAGGTGAACTCTGGTTGTCTGCTTGATAACATCCGAGCTACCATTATCTTTATTTTATGGTCAGCTCATTCTTTCAATTCATTTATATAACTCATGAGCCCATGATGACTAAAAACTAAGACACTCAAAGTCTAGTAAACATCGACACCATGAGAAGACCGAAGGACATCGTGCTACATAAAAGCAGCAATTTTATTATTATTACATTTGACACAAAACTGTAATTTGAAAAAATATCACAACCAATTTTTTGTTCAAAATTGAGGTCTTCATTTTTTTTCTTCTTCTTCTTTTTTTTTTTTTTTTTTGTGGCAGAGACAGAGAGAATTACAGAGAGAGGGACAGATAGGGACAGAGAGACAGGAGGGGAGAGAGATGAGAAGCATCAATTCTTCACTGAAGTACCTTAGCTGTTTATTGATTGCTTTCTCTTATGTGCCTTGACCGTGGGGCTACAGTAGAGCCAGTGAACCCAGGCTCAAGTCTGTGACCTTCGGCTTCAAGCCAGCAAACTTTGGTCTCTAACCAGCGATCATGGGATGATGTCTACGCTCTCACGCGCAAGTCGGCGACCCCACGCTCAAGCCAGATGAGCTCGTGCTCAAGCTGGCATCCTCAGGGTTTCGAACCTGAGTTCTCTGCATCCCAGTCTGATGCTCTATCAACTATGCCACCACCTGGTCAGGCAAGGTTTTCTTTTTTATTTGACATTCTGCAGCTCTCGTAATGGGTTCTGCACATTTGGACCTTATGGCTTGCCTCCCAGCTTTAATTACATCCCTGACATCTACAGAAATAAGAGATAGCTTCCTTGGACCACAAAGCAGTTCTGGACAATTTTAAGAGTCACTTATTGATTCCATAATTCATGGGTGTTATATTTTCTAACAATAATTCAGGAACTACAAATTAAAAATCCTTATGAAGAAAAAAAATGAGTCTCTCTTTGGATTAAAAGCAAATACAATGAAAAGTTGCAAATATTCAATGACACCATAGTTGGGAATGATTGATTTTATTCTAGTACAGCTTAGTTATTTTTTTCAATGCCAAGATATAATAACCAGGCATTAACAAGGATTAATCATTATTTATTTGGAAAACCTGCTACATCCATAAGCAGATAATGAAAAGCACTGATTCTCAAACTTGGCTGTATATTAGACTCACTTATCTTCCACAATTCCTCGGGCTTTTTCAGGTCCAAGACCAATTACATTTAATTTTTCAAAAACCGTGAGGTGTCTGTGATGGGCAGTTATGTTTTAGAAACACTGACACAGAGAACACCATTTTCAGAAGTGATTTTAAACTCCAGAGGAGCCATAAATCAGCTTCTTATTTAAATTAATGAGAAAAGAAAAACATTGCCAGTTTCTCTTTATTTAAATACAAGAGGAATGACATCATCCTAGAAATTCAAGAGAAGGATCTGGCCAGGAGTGACCAGTAATTGAAAAATTCAATAAAGCATCCAATGTAATTCATCTCAAAGTCGCGGAGCCTACAACTGTAGATTGAGCAGCACTGTGCGTGCCAGGGGCTGAGAGAATTCAGTGTTAGGGCCTTTGGACTTCTGAACTTGCAAGAAAGAGGTTTGCCCGGAGTACTTCAATAGAAATGAGAGACTGTTTTAATTATTACACACCGGCTCGATATTTGGCTTATTGCTGTTACCCATGACTACAAAAGGATCTATAAGTGTAGGTATTTCTCACTAACAATATTCATAGAATACACGTGCGGATAAAAAGAGTTGCTCTACGGAAACATACAGCCAATGCATCTTTTCAGGTGCTGATAACCAGAAACAAAGTCAGTGCCCTAAGATTGATTTTTATACCAACTTTTAATATCCCATTGTTTTGTTCACTTTATGTCACTTGACGATGGTCCTCTTGGTGTTTTTGTTTTAAAAAAAATCTTGTTTATTATGATATGTAAAAAAAAAATCTTGTTTATTATGATATGTAACCCCCGGTGTATAAAAAATAGTATATGTTTATGAGATGATGAGTAAAACAGCCACCCGGTTTGAGAAATACATTCTGATCAGCACCTTCACTGACTTCTGTCTTACATTCTGCTACCGGTGGGTCTTTTATGTCTCCCGTGACACCAGTCTCCTGAAATCTGTGATAATTAGTTCCTTGATTTTATTATTAACACTTCTGCACATCTAAGTACGTTGCTCAGTTTTGCCTGCTTTAAAACTTGACACAAATGAAGCGATAACATACGTATTAGTTGGTGACTGGTGTCTTCCGCGCAGGTCTGTATTTATCAGATTTATTCGTTGATGCTTTCAGTAGTTCATCAGTTTAGTATTTCAATGTACAAGGCAGAATTTATTACTCAATTTTTCATTAATGGACATGTATGTGCATTGTTTTTGCCATTGTGGAAAATCCTCTTTAAACCATACAGAGAACTCACAAAAAAATTAGAGATCGATCATGGACGTAAAGGTGAAATGTAAAAATAGAATTCTCTTAGAAAAAAGATGGAAGATGTTTTCATAACCCAGAAATAGAAATGAAGTATTTATTAAACAGTTCACAAAAGCCATAAACCATAGGATGTATTAAAGATAAATTAACCCTAAGAGTGAGGACTGATTATTAAAATATCAAAGAAAAATTGTTAAATCAGAATATATTAATAAAGTTTATTTACCAGAGTATCCTTTAAGTGTCCACTAAGACATTTACTTTTGGTCAAGATGAAATGACAAAGACAATTTTAACCTTCTTTTTGATTTAAAAAAAATAAACTTAATTTAGTACTTGGCAAAATATGCTATATCTTGATCCAGATCGGTGGATAGGTAGATATTTGATTGATAGACAGATAGCTGAGTAAATCTGGATAAAGAGATCCACACACCCAATATAACTGAGTTTTATTCTCAGAAGCTACGTTTTAAGAATGCTCTTAACTTTTTACTATCGAATGCCATCTGCTGTGCCAGTTAAAAGAAAATTTTGTTTTTCCTGCTCACGGCACTTCTGACACCACATGTGTGGGGGGGTTTTCTCCATCCAACAATTCTCTGAACGGGAACCAGGTGTTCCTACAATTCATTTCTGACAGGAATGACCGGGTGACAGTGCAGACCCTGCAGTGTAAAGGCTCGGTCCCACAAGACTGCCCTGGTTTCAGATGCCAATCACAAGTAGTAGTATCTCTACCAGGTACCGACATTTCTGTTCAACTTGGCAACAAGTGAGAGGTAGCTGGGGTGTGTTACCCTCCCAGCCCGTGGACGCACTCGCCAATCTGAAGGCTCTTTGCACTTAACGGTCTAGGATTTTTATGAAATGGAGGCTCTATTGTGTAGGCAGAACGAATTATTAACTCAGTCTCCAGCCCCTCTGTCTTCCCCCAGGGGACGGAGGGCATAGAGACGATAGTTCAGGTTTCTAATTATGGCTGATCTTTCTGGTGACCAGTCCCCTGTATTAAACATATGTATCCAGGAGCCCGGTGAAAATCACCTTGTTAGAACAAAAGGTGCTCCTAAACACCCATCACTCAAAAACATTTCAAGGCCTGACCAGGAGGTGGCACAGTGGATAGAGCATCGGACTGGGATGAGGAAGGACCAAGGTTCGAGACCCCGGGGTTGCCAGCTTGAGTGCAGGCTCTTCTGGCTTGAGCAAAAAGCTCACTAGCATGGACCCAAGGTCACTGGCTTGAGCAGGGGTTTGCTCAGTCTGCTGAAGGCCCGCAGTCATGGCACATATGAGAAAGCAATCAATGAACAACTACGGCGTCGCAACAAAAAACTGATGATTGATGCTTCTCATCTCTCTCCGTTCCTGTCTGTCTCTCCCTATCTATCCCTCTATCTGACTCTCTCTCTGTCCCTGTAAATAAATAAATAAATAAATAAATAAATAAATAAATAAAAAATAAAAACATTTCAAGGACTTTAGGAACTCTCAGTATTTGTTTGTGAAGAGAGATACTCCTTATGAAAATTTAAACCTTGCCTTCTCTTCCTAGTGAGCTGAGTTCGGATCATTAAGATGTGTTGCGTTTCACTAAATATTGCTTCTGCCTGATTCAGATCACCATACCTGCTAAAGTGATAAATTATACCAATTGGGCTTTCCAATATTCAGCCAATTTTGCAATCTTGGGATGAATTTAATTTGATGTTAATGTGGTATCTTTTTTCATAGACTGAAATTGGATTGATAATAATGTATCAAGAATTTTCTCCTCCTTGACCATTCATGCAATCAGATTGTTATTCTCTTTCTTATGCTTTTGTGAGTTTTAATATCAAGATTACACTAGCTTCACAAAATAAATGAGAAAACATTTTCTTTTAGTCTCAAATCTGAAAATATGTTGGGAGTTTTAAGTTAGTCCCATTTTAAATGTTTTATACAATAATCCAGTAAACTATTTATTCCAGTCTGGAATAAATTTTTATGGGATAATCTTAACAAATGATTCTATTTTTTTAACAGCTCTTCTTCTATGCAGGTGTTGTCATCCTTATAAGTTAGTTGTGGCTAATTAAAACTTCAGGCCCTGGCTGGTTGGCTCAGCGGTAGAGCGTCGTCCTGGCGTGCAGGAGTCCTGGGTTCGATTCCCGACCAGGGCACACAGGAGAGGCGCCCATTTGCTTCTCCACCCCTCCCCCTCTCCTTCCTCTCTGTCTCTCTCTTCCCCTCCCGCAGCCAAGGCTCCATTGGAGCAAAGATGGCCCGGGCACTGGGGATGGCTCTGTGGCCTTTGCCTCAGGTGCTAGAATGGCTCTGGTCGCAACAGAGCGATGCCCCGGATGAGCAGAGCATCACCCCCTGGTGGGCATGCCAGGTGGATCCCAGTCGGGCACATGCCAGAGTCTGTCTGACTGCCTCCCCGTTTTCAGCTTCGGAAAGAAAAAAAAAAAAAAACTTCAGATAAACTTTATTTATTTATTTATTTATTTACAGAGACAGAGAGAGAGTCAGAGAGAGGGATAGATAGGGACAGACAGACAGGAACAGAGAGAGATGAGAAGCATCAATCATCATTTTTTGTTGCGACACCTTAGTTGTTCATTGATTGCTTTCTCATATGTGCTTTGACCGTGGGCCTTCAGCAGACCAAGTAACCCCTTGTCGAGCTAGCGACCTCAGGTCCAAGTTGGTGAGCTTTGTTCAAACCAGATGAGCTGGCGCTCTCGGGGTCTCAAACCTGGGTCCTCTGCATCCCAGTCCGACGCTCTATCCACTGCGCCACCGCCTGGTCAGGCCAGATAAACTTTATATAGCCGACACCAGTAACTGTTGCCATGAAGTCTACAGGTGAGCTTTGAGCAGATGGAACCAATTTAGCACTAAGAGGTTAACTAAGACCTGCCCAGTAAGAATGATAAGAGTTGTATATAACCAAAGAAGGAGCAAAAGCCTGTTTGAATGTGAACCCACGAGCCAGATGAACAAGGCACCATTTACATGGTAGCCACGGAGAAGTCCATTACACCTCAAGGCCCAGTTTCTTCATATCTTGAATGGAAATAATAATAACATACGTGCAATAATACAAGTATCATAAATATAACAGCCGTCTTTACAAGTCTTATCAGTATGGGCATAGGAAAAGTCTGACACTGTCTATAGCTAGATCTTAAATGTTGCAAACAATTGTCCCTTTCAAAATGCACATCCACTGAAGACCTTCAGCTTTTTGCTATGTTATTTCTTAGAACCTACAAGGGTGTATCATCTCAGCCGGTACAGTTCTTTTCTTTTCTTTCATTCTTGCCTTATGTTTGATACTTTTTGTTCTTCAGACACACAGTTAGTGTCTACCGCTCCCACCTAGTTAGTGACTGATAGGTTGGTTTTAGAATTTGCAACAAAGTTTGATTTATCAGTGCTCCCGAGGAAATAAAAAAAAAAAAAACCTCTTGGGAGATAAGGGAGGCACTGTATTCCTTGAGATACTGTTATGCTAACATCTTATGAATTTCCATATAGAAATGGGAAGAATTTGTCTCTTTCGCCGCATATCAATGCAGCCATAATGTACTTCTGGGTCTCCCTGGAGGCTTTCTGTCAACACATTGTTCAACTTTTCTCAAAAGATTGCTCTGCATAGTGCTAGCCCGGAGGATCAGGCCCCCTGTGAGAGTCCACATTGCCTACCCACTCCGTTCCTATCCCAGTTAGGATGCTAATTAACTCAAAACCAAATAGTGTGAAAACAAACACTCCTCCACAGTTAGAAAACCTTCATCAAAAAGAATTTTTAAATAGAAGTCATACCTGAGCAAACACAAGTCTGAATTCCATGTGTGGCTCCAATTTTGACCCTACTTTGCAAAAAAGAAATCTTCTACAAAAAGCACTCCATTCAATGCCTAGCCTAATGAGGAAACTTAGTGAATGTTTGTTGGCATTGATGTCATAAATACTACTAAGGACTTTGGCACAAAAATTCTTTTTTTTTCTTTTTTATTTATTTATTCATTTTTTTTAGAGGGGGGAGAGAGAGAGAGAGAGAAGGGGGAGAGGAGCAGGAAGTTTCAACTCCCATATGTGCCTTGACCAGGCAAGCCCAGGGTTTTGAACCAGCAACCTCAGCATTCCAGGTTGATGCTTTATTCACTGCATCACCACAGGTCAGGCCTTTTTTTTCTTTTTTAGAACAAAAATTCAAAACATGAAAATCTGTCAAAGGCTTTTTTTTTTTTAACTAGGAATTACCGATGAAAAGATTTGAAAATACAAGTGATAGATGGAACTTCGAGTAGCTTTCTTTGTCCAAAACAGACCACAGCAAAGGATATTTGTCATTTTCATTCAATCATTCCCTTCCTTCAGGGCAGGGGTCGGGAAACTTTTTGGCTGAGAGAGCCATGAATGCCACATATTTTAAAATGTAATTCTGTGAGAGCCATACAATGACCCGTGTACGTTAAGCATTATCCAATAAAAATTTGGTGTTGTCCCGGAGGACAGCTGTGATTGGCTCCAGCCACCCGCAACCATGAACATGAGCGGTAGGAAATGAATGGATTGTAATACATGAGAATGTTTTATATTTTTAACGTTATTTTTTTTAATTAAAGATTTGTCTGCAAGCCAGATGCAGCCATCAAAAGAGCCACATCTGGCTCACGAGCCATAGGTTCCCGACCCCTGCTTCAGGGCATAAGTTAAAACCATTTTAACCTACTTTAATTTCAGCACCGCCTTCCGTTTATTTACAGAGATTCAAACGTCTCAGGCTCATTGGAAAGGGACTATTTTGTCAAAACCGCGGTCAGATTGAGCAAGTACGGAAAGATGCTGAATCATTGAGTGATAAAGGCAGTTTGTGGGCACGCAGCCTGCTGGGGCCGGGGTAGCGAGTCCGGTCCCCACGAGAACTCATTAGCTCCACACAGAGAAAGCCCCAGTCTCCGAGTTCTGACACATGTGTGCCTCCAGGCACGGGGACGCAGGCTGGGTGAGGCCAGTGCCTTCCAAACCGCTTTAGGAAAAGTCATTTGCTGCACTTGATTTACGGGTGACAGGAAAGCTTGCCATTAAAAATAATAATAATAATATATATATATATATAAAGGTCGAATTTGCAGGTCTCTACATTTAATTCACAGAGGGAAAACCTGAGTGGATTAGATTGTCTTTGTATACGGCAGGTTTTGCTGACTTGGGTGAAGGTTGAAAGTAACATTTTGGAATTGAATGATCTGGCTCTAATGACCTTTTTTTTTTTTTTTTTTTTTAGCAATATTTATCCAGATTGCTAGGCTAACATGCAATACTGGCTGTTGGAAAGAGCTTAGTGACCTAGAGCTAACATGACAAGAAGAAGATCGATACCTTTGTAAAAGGAAACTAAAAATACCTGCAGTTAAGCAACTGAGCACATTCGGTGGCTGACACACTTATTCTTCTCACTTCTGCTGGAAAGACGCGGACGGTCGCATCTCCGCGGGCTTCCTGCGCGGTGGGCAGTGCCCTGGGGGTCCTTCCTTCCCACTCCTATCTGGGACTGCTGTCTGAAATTTGAAATGACTGGCCGAGGTTCCTGTGGGGAGCAGGTGTAAGCTACGGGCTTTACAAAGGAAGTTGTCCAAATACACAACTGTTTAGAGGTAGAGGCATATATGGTCAATGCTAAGTGAGCCCTCTGCCCAGCTCTGTGGATTTATTTATTATTATACATTGGTCACATGACTGGAGCCCGTCTCTGGGGACACCTCCCAGACACTTCTCTGCTCTGGCTTCTCCAGCTGGTAGCATCTTCACGTTCACACGAGTTTGATAGTGTCAAGCAGGTTCAAGGTGGAGGGTGGAACTGATACAGCCCACACCAGGTCACGGTGACCTAAGCTCCTGGTCCTTAAGCTGCTGCTTTCACATCATGAATCAACCCGGAACTGCAGGATGCTTCTGTTTGCCGGTTCATTTTCTATCCCGCCGTGGAAATGTCAGCTCCGCCAGGTGAAAGGTGGGCTGGCTAATCCCCGGCTCAGTTTCTAGAGCGTGGCTCAGCCTACAGGAGGCACTCACTGGCTTCACGCTGAAGGAGTAAAGGAGTTGGACAAGGGATGCGTTTTCCAGCTTTGCCATTTCTGTTCACATCTCTAGTATACATATGGGATGGTTTCCTTATGTTGAGTCGTAGAATGTTCTCACCTCACGCCTCCGGAGGTCTCTTCAACAGCATGACTCTAAATTGCTCTGGGATTGAAATCAAACTCTTTTTTTTTTTCCTATGGAACTTTAGTAATCGACTACGATCTACTACCTATCCTATGTGCCAGCTTCTCTATGCACCTCCTCTGGACTCATGCTGTGTGGGTTTAAAAAAGACACATTATTTAAGACAAAGGAACAACATACTATATTGGTATAAAGCAAGAACTATATATATGTATGACAGGAATATCAGGATATTCGAGCATTAAAAAGCAGTAAGAAAATTCTTTAAGATCTGTGGCTAAGCATAAAAATCAGTAATTGTCTAGCTGTAACTTGAAAGACTATATATATATAGTCTTTATATATATAAAGATATGACAATTCTCTCCAAGTTAAATTATAGATTGATTGAATTTCTAATTAAAAGCCTAATGAGATACTTTATTAAACCTGACAAAAAGATTCTAACATTCATTAATAAAATAAATGTCTAAGACCATTTAATGTATCCTGAAATAAAAAGAATAAAAGTGAAAGAATAAAGTTCTTAGCAGATATTAGATTCTAGCATATTTCAAGACTAATTAAATTTGCAGTGAAGGGACATAAAACTCGGAGGAAAAAAATATTAAAATAATGTAAAATATAAACCAAGCGTGATATGTTAAAGAAATATTGAATGAATCTTAAACTGAGAAAACACTTCAAAACAATATCCGGTAATTTTTCCTGAAATCATTGGATAGCAATTCAATGCAGAAATCCAATGCGGTACAGAATGTAAAAAGTAATTCACTCATGTCCTCTTTCAGAAAATATAGAGTTTTATTTGTTTCATTTCTTTAGAAGGACTAGCTATGATGTCTTCTAGGAAGACATTCAGAGTGTAAGCTGTAACCGGGACTAAGAGTAATTACCTATGTATCTATCTATCTATCTATCATTTATTTATATCTATCTATCTATCTATCTATTATCTTTTCATTCATCTATCATCTATCTATATATTTATATTATCTATATACTTTATCTGTCTATTTAGCCTATCATTTTATATCTATTTTTAGTATGTAAATGATATGTTCTGTGCAAACTCAAGCTGTTACTCTTTAAAGAAAGGCATGCCTGTGATTCTCATTGTCCTGGTGTCATTTTGCCCATGGTTCTATTCTGAAGCTCCTGTGTCATGTCATGTTCTAGACACATCAGGGTGGCCTTCGGATTGGTTTTGATTAATGTTTGTTCTGGCTAATTGGCATCTGCACCATACAAAGTGTGACATGTCATTAATTCTTCTGCTGGGTTTAGTCATGACTCTCAAAAATAATTTTTAACTGCTTCTATTTAGAAGAGGTTGAACCATTGCATTTATTGTCCTACTATTTTTTCTTTAATCTTGTAATTTCTACAGAATTTATGAAAATTCTTTATTATGATTTTTTTTTCTATTTCCTTATGTCTCAGGTGTGAAGCCATATTTATTTTTATTTCTTTAGAAATCGGACAGTTTTCATCCCAGAGAGCTACAGTCTCTGTACCACACACTTTAGCAAATATTTCTATGTTAAATATTCATGCAGTTTGCGTATGTGATTCTGATGAATTCTTCCCCAAAACAATCTATTCTTTTTTTCCATTTAGAAACTAAATTTAATGGGGTGACATTGGTCAATAAGAATACATAGGTTTCAGGTAAACATCTCTATGACATTTGATCTGTTAATTGCGTTGTGTAAGCATCACCCAGAGTCAAATCATTTTCCTTCACCATATATTTGTCCCTCTTTTAAAAAAAAGGCAATATTTAAAGCTTCTCGTGATAGAGAAAATAGAAACGTGTTTGCACAGGTGACCAGTGAAAGATATATTCTCTGACTCAGGGATTCTCACTGTGGGGTTTCCAAACCAACCATTCAGGATTCCATTAAGGGACAGGATCCAATGGCCTGGTGAAAATGTGGTGCCTCCTTATGGTGTTCATATATAGTTATCGAAGAAAGGGAATCTTGTCATTTGAAACAGAAATTTGTAATTTTTATCGGTGAAATGTCTGATTCTATCATGTGCCCTCTCTTTGGTATTGAGTTAGTTATTCCTACAATTGATTGTAAGAGTTTTTGGAGCTTGAAGAGTTTTAAAGTTTTAAAATCTATCCGGCGAGTTGCCAATAATGTTCTCATTTTTGCGCTTATCATTACAATCTGTGTATATTTTTATAGATTGTATCTGGCCAAACTTATCAACCATCATTTAATCAATTAGGGTTTGAAATTTCATTCATATAAAACTTGAAAAAATATTTTATCAGTTTTCATACCTTAATGAAATGTCATGGAACTTTATATGAATATAATTTTCTTTTTTTAAAATTAGTTTTAATGGGTACAAATTCATAAATCAGGGTACATATGTTCAGAGAAAACATCTCCAGATTAGTTTGACATTTGACTATGTTGCATACCCCTCACCCAAAGTCAAATTGTCTTCCGTCACCTTCTATCTGGTTTTCTTTGTGCCCCTCCCCCCCCCCATTGCCTCCCTCCCCCCAACCACCACAGTCTTGTCCATGTCTCTGAGTCTCATTTTTATGTCCCACCTATGTATGGAATCATATAGTTCTTAGTTTTTTTCTGATTTACTTCTTTCACTCAGTATAATGTTATCAAGGTCCATCCATGTTATTGTAAAGGATCCGATGTCATAATTTCTTATGGCTGAGTTTAAATAAAAATTGTGTCTCTCTACTGGCAAGAAAAATTTGGGGTTTATTCTGATTTATAATACTATCAAATAGTAACAATAAAATAATAATGATATTAATCATAACTACCATTTGTTTATAATGAAGTAGGATCAAGCTAGGAACCTTATATAACATTTATTTGAACTAAAGAAATAACCCAATAAGATATATATTGCTACTAATATTATACAGTTATAAGAATTTGAGGTCTAGAAAGATTAAAAGTTTTACTAAAATTAATGAAAAAACTAGAGTTAAAAAAATAAACTACTCGCCTGACCTGTGGTGGCGCAGTGGATAAAGCGTCGACCTGGAAATGCTGAGGTCGCCGGTTCGAAACCCTGGGCTTGCCTGGTCAAGGCACATATGGGAGTTGATGCTTCCAGCTCCTCCCCCCTTCTCTCTCTCTCTCTGTCTCTCCCTCTCCTCTCTAAAATGAATAAAAAAAAATCATTAGTAAAAAAATAAACTACTTAAGTACTGAAACTATTACTTAGAGTCTTATGCTATATGATATAAATCTTAGTTATTTAAATTTTGTAATATACTTGTGTTCATCATGGACATCTAAGGGGAATACATACTGCAACTTACTTCAAATTGATTTGGTACTTTTTTAAACTACTTTTTAGATTTTATTTATTCATTTTTATAGAGAGAGAGGAGAGAGAGACAGAAAGGGAGAGAAGCAGGAAGTATCTCCTCCCATATGTGCCTTAACCAGGCAAGCCCAGGGTTTCGAACCCGCGACCTTAGTGTTCCAGGTTGACGCTTGAACCACTGCACCACCACAGGTCAAGCTTTGGTCCTTTTATTAAGTGTTAAAAAAAAAAATGTCTGTGAAACACACTGATTGATCTAAATTCTATCATTAGCAGGCACAAAGTGCATGCCAAATGTTCATCCATTTAGTAAATATTTATAGAAGGCCAGGCACTGGGTACACGGTGAAGGAGAAAATTTCTCTAAATGATGGATGAAAAAATAAGTGCTGACTGTTGCACTTGTGAGACATCTTGACAAGTGGATGAAGGAGGGATAAAGGACACGGTGAGCTCCAGGGAAGCGCTTCTGCGACATCCCCACGGTCTCCACGGCAGTCACCGCAGCAGCTGACCCCCCGCTTGGACTACAGCCCACACCCCAGAGTCGGAATGCTGGCCCCTGGCTGGGTGGGGCCAGGGGACCAGTTCTGGCTGAAATATGGTGAACACAAGCGAAACGTGTTTCTGCCAAACTAGAGAATGTAAGAGCCAGTGTGAGACCCTGACCACTTCTCTTTCTGCGGAACCCAAGCCCCAGCGTGATGAGGGCCCCGGAGGGCGCTGGTGAACTCCCTGAGCTGGGCACCTGCTGGGCCGCGGACTTGTGTGTGCCCTGACTGTCCTGACTGATAGCACCTGCAGCTTCTCAGTGTGTCGCTTTCAGCCCAGAGCCCTTTCCCTTTTGAACCTCATTTTGGGTTATTCACTGGCTCTCTCCAGAAGGTGAGACTCCAGGAGGGACCGGCATCCCCAGCATCGATGTGCTACGTGACACTCAGTGCCATGTGACTGTGCCGTGAGCATCTGTGAGAGGATGAGGGCGTGAATGCACACTGCAACAGGGCACATCTTGCCCGCCCGATGCACTGGCACAGGCGGTGATGTAACTCCCCAGATGTTAAGAGAAAGACCTCAGTTTCATGTATAATATATGCATTACTGTAAGGTGACCAACTTTTCTACAATGAAAAGGAGGACAAAAAATAGATTGGATAAAACAATATCGTAAATAAAAGAAACATTTTATTCATTGCAACAATTATTCCCTATAATATGATTATAAAAACTTTTGTAATATTTTTATATTGTCATTATGCTTACATGCCTATTAAATTTTAATAATCACTGTAAGAAAAAAGTACTCATTCAGATACAAATACGTCACATCACACACAATGGATCGACTCTGCATCGACGAAATACGGACATTTACAGATTAGTCTTCCAATATCAAAAAGGAGGACACGTAGGACACTTTCCGAAGGAGGACGAAACTTACAAAAGGAGGACTGTCCTCCCTAAAGGAGGATGATTGGTCATCTTAGTTACAAGTGCCTTTGACGTGCCAGGCTTTCTGGGATGGGAACGCAAGGTGAGCTCCTGCGTTGGAAGTGGCGTGGGAGGGACAGTGACAGCCCGTGTGGGGACCTGCTGGACTCCTCCAGTCCCGCAGCCCCGCTCCTGTCAAATACTCACGGGGTCCTCAAAACAGCTGTCTCCGTGCCTAGGTGCAAACAGAACGTGAAATGGTATTTTTCACTGTGTTTCCCTCACTCCCTCATACTTTCCCTCCACCCAAAACCAGCAGCAATTCCCCCACTGGACAAGAGTGGCATCCTCCCAGTCCAGCCATCTGCCCTGCGAGGCAGGGAGGGGTGGGGCAGGAACACTAACGGGCCAGCCCCACCCCCAGCCCCCGGCTCTGCACCTGCCGAGGAGCCCGGGTCTCTCCTGTTCCGGAGCAGAGGGGGTGCGTGCACCTCCCTGCAGGTGAGGGCCACCGAGCCTCAGGACACCAGTGTGAAAGCTGTCCTTACTGACACAGCACTGGGACATTTTCAGAGTCGTGTTATCTCAGGAATAAAAAAAACAAAAACAAAAACAAACAAAAAAGCTATCTGTTGGGCAGATAAAGTTATTTTGTCTCACCCTTATTGTTAAAGATGGCCGCTGCCCTCATGTGATACAACTAATTGCCCTTCTTGCTTCGGGAGGGGGCGTGGTTATGCTAATGTGTGTTGGGGGAGGGCTTTCGCGCCAGAAGGTTTTAAAGGAGGAGCTAGGAGGCCATTTTAGAGAGAGAGGCCACGTTTTTGTAGAGAGGAAGAGCCCATGTTGAGGCCGGGCAGGGAGGCCACGTGGAGGAGGCAGCCAACATGGCGAAATGGGGGAAGGAGAAGCCAGTTTGCACAGGAGAAGGAGATGGGGAACAGAGGTGAATAAGACTGGCAGGTGGAAGCCTTGGATTCTAGGAAAGCTAGGATGAGTCAGTGGCTTTGGGAGCCCCGAATGGAAAGGGAAGTGTTTTTCCCCCGTTGTGTGTATTTACTCGCCTGCCGGGTGTGAGCTAGGATTAAAGGAACAAGGCCCATCAGTATGGGGCTCTGTTGCTTCATTACCATCGGTCCGAATCAAACTTGAATCTGCGTTGGCCAGGTAGCTTTGATGGTGGCCGTGACTACTGCCCATACACTATCCATTCTATGCCAGAGGATGGCAACTAGCCAATTCACTGGGGCCTGTGGCATGAGCTTCGTGGAGAACAAGAAAAGCAGGGTTGATGGCCCAATGGGAGCCCGGTCCGACTCCACAGTCTGGCCCAATGGGAGCCCGGCCCGACTCCACAGTCTGGCCCAATGGGAGCTTGGCCCGACTCCACAGTCCCGCCTGTCAGATTGCCAATCCCCTTCCCCGGAACAAGCCTTTCTGCGGGTCAGTAGCTCGGTGCCCCCGTAGAGAGCAGACAGGAAAGACTGCTGGATCCTGAACCAGGCTCCCATTATTAGGAAAGCATGCTTACCCGCACCATGGGGATGATGGGGCTCTTTTTCTTACGAAGCAAAAGTCACGGTTCTGGGCCGAGTTTAGAAAAAGTCAACATTTAACAGGTTTAAAATTGGTTTAACATCTATATCTCTGTATGTCTTGTATGACTCTTTTTTTATACAGTTATGTAAAAGGTTATTTCTAAAATATCTGCTATAAGGTTAAGAGTATTCTGATTTTGGTACTAGGTGGATTTAACTATTTTAAACACAACTTAGGCAATGTGGCAGACTTTTATTTTATCAAAGTAGCAATCGAACCTCTTTATTCTCTCTGCACCGTTTTTAATGTGTGTTCAACGGTAAGATACTTCAATGTAGTTGTATTTTACTAGAATAGTAAATAAGATAAAGTGAAAAAAAAAATAATGGTCTTGAAACATATTCGCTATTTTCCAGGTATTGGTGGGGATTGAAAATTTACCTGAAGTCTGAATTAATAGTCACATAGCACGGAGGAAGCTAACGAGATCTTCCTGAATGAACTGAGATGTCCCAGGGTGTATGCAAACCCAGCTGCCGTGAGGGTAGCATGGTAATGGGGAAAAGACTTCCTCATTATTTATTTATTCAGCAAATATCTGTGCATCCTGTGTACCCGTATTTCGCTGGACCTGGTAGGGAGAGGGAACAGCATAGTCTATGACCCTCGCTGCCGATAAGCTCAGCACACACACGGGGAAATTATATTCTAGTCTCTCGGTAGCACAGTATTTGATGACATAATCCATCTGTTAGGAGGAAGGAGGCAGACGCATCTGTCTGGGAATTCTGCACCGCCCTCCTTGCTCCACTGTCTGCGGCTCAGGTCCCGCGACAGCTGTAGGAGAAAGTGACCGTGGGCAGTGTGACTCTGCCACCGATGCAGCCGAGATTGAATGGGGGTGGGGCGGTGGTTCAAGACAGACACATGGTAATACAGGGGGGGGGGGGAACAAACTTGTAGGAAGAATGTTGGCAACTCAGAAACAAGCGTGTAAACATTAAAAAAAAAAAGCCTCCTGCCCTGGCCAGTTGGCTCAACGGTAGAGCGTCGGCCTGGCGTGCGGGGGACCCGGGTTCAATTCCCGGCCAGGGCACATAGGAGAAGCGCCCATTTGCTTCTCCGCCCCCACCCCCTCCTTCCTCTCTGTCTCTCTCTTCCCCTCCCGCAGCCAAGGCTCCATTGGAGCAAAGATGGCCCGGGCACTGGGGATGGCTCCTTGGCCTCTGCCCCAGGCACTAGAGTGGCTCTGGTTGCAGCAGAGCGACGCCCCGGAGGGGCAGAGCATCGCCCCCTGGTGGGCAGAGCGTCGCCCCTGGTGGGCATGCCGGGTGGATCCCGGTCGGGCGCATGCGGGAGTCTGTCTGTCTCTCCCCGTTTCCAGCTTCAGAAAAATACAAAAAAAAAAAAAAGCCTCCTTTCCTCTTACAAGAATCTACAACCCAAGTTTAAACAAACACCACCAAAAATATGGGAGAACTGAAAAAAAAAATTACTATGAGTTATTTAGTCCCCAATACCCTGGTAACTGTGTTATAGAATGTTTCCTGGTAAATTAATGACATTTATAAATAGAATAATCCTCCATCATTCAGCTGAATATAAGCATATCAGAATAAATGAGTGACTGCTCCTAAGCTTTAGAACCAATCCCACCCCCGTGTCTAAGTGGACCTGCAGCTCACGGGGACATGATCGTGACACAGACCTACAGAAATGGGGCATTGCCCTCGGGTTTTATAAAAACATCCACATGCGGTTTTTAATTTGTATTCTGTCTTCTTCCTGCCCTCACATTCCCAGCACATAGTCAAATTATGGGGCTCAATCAATCCACTCCATTTGAGCGAGGCCTTTGGCTTGCTCACCGAGCTGAGGCGTGGACTTACTCACATGCTCTGGGCCATGTTACTTTAGGTGATATTTTGCCGGCGTGAGACAAGAAGCTTTGTCAAAAAGCGTATTTACATCCATGCATGTTAAAACAAGGTCTTGCACCAAAACATCAATAATAGCATTACAAATGAACCTTAGGAAGCCAGAACAGCTCGGTGTAGTAATTTATTTACTTTTTCATTTTACATCATGTTTTATTTTGTTGCATTTTTTTAAAATAGTAGTAGTGAGAACATTTGTCAAAATCCCAGAGTTCCCGTAAGTGAACAAGTGTGGTCTTTTAAGTAGTAAACATCAGGAAGATACCAAGTTTCACTGTTGAAATAAAGTTCTCAGGTATTTTATTTTGAGAAGACATTGAGGTTTGTAATCTCATCTCTTAAGAAAACACGTGTGCCCCATAACACAAATTTTAATATAACAGGAAATGTATACAGGGAACTGTTCAGAATCCTTCAACTCCAATTAGTATCTGGATGAAACAGTTAAGATGTTTTAGAACAAAAACACCTACAACTTTCCCAGTCTTCATAGTAAGGCACATGGTGCTGCTAATTTCTAAAACACATAGATTTAAAAAAAAAAATTAAGATATTTATTCATTTTAAAGAGGAAAGAGAGAGAGAGAAGGGGGAGGAGCAGGAAGCATCAACTCCCATACATGCCTTGACCAGGCAAGTCCCAGGGTTTCGAACCAGCGACCTCAGCGTTCCAGGTCGATGCTTTATCCACTGTGCCACCACAGGTCAGGCTTGAAACGCATAGATTTTCATTTTTACTTTTTATTTTTTTTAGGTCACAAAGAGAAAGTAAAGCTCAGTTTATTCGCTCCTATTTGTTTCTTTTCTTGGGGAGAATTTATGATGCTTGAAAGGATCAATATCCCTTGCAACAAAAATCCTATATTTATCCGGAGCCCAGGAACAGAAAGAAACAATAAATAAGAAGTGTCACTGTCAGGTTCAGCGGCACTCTCCTGCAGGACCGCAGGCCCGGCTGGCCTCCGGCGGGGTTGGGAGGCCCTGGAGCCCCTGGTGGAGGCTGGCTTACTCAGCGCTCACCGGACCGGGACTCCCGGAGTCCACAGAGCCGCTGGGCAATGCAGCTATGGCTTCCTCAGTCTACGCTTTGAGCCGCTGTCCAGCGTCCTGCCGGTGGGGCCGTACCTTGCAAAACCCCTGCCCAAGGGGCCTCTCTACAGACAAGTCATGAATAGTTGAAATAAACTCTTGGACAGAAAAAATGCCTAAATCTCTATAAAACCCTTAGGAGCCATTATCAGCTGCTGATTTTTTTTTTTCAGGAAGTTTAAAAAAGGAAATACTAAAAAAAAACAAAACTGCTGCACATCAAAAACCCGTTCCTGTCCGCTGGAGGTAGGGCGGATGAACTCTGCGACCCCCGAAGTCTGTATCCGATACGACATTCCTGGGGACCCCCTGTGTTTCCTGTTACTTTAGTAACTTAATAAGTGTACACACAGATTCTTAAAATCAGCTCCCTCATCGGTGCTCAAGTGATTTTTGGAAACTAAATTACATTAAGTAGAGTTGAAGTAGGTTCTTCCCTGCAGAAATTTTTTGATGACTCAAAAGAGTAATGTTCTATGCAAAGAAAATATACCAGGAGACAGTTTCCAAGAGTTCATTTACTAAGATATTGACGCGTGCGCGCGCTTGTGTGTGTGTGTGTGTGTGTGTGTGTGTGTGCATGTGTGTGTGTGGGTGTGTGCGTGCATGTGTGTGTGTGTGTGCATGTGTGCAGGTGGGTGGGTGGGTGTGGTGAGAGTGTGTATGCTATCAGTTAATCTCTCTCAGAAATGATTTCCTGTGGACCAAGGTCTAGGAAGGAGAAGACAGATTTTGGGGAGCTCTGTTCCATCTTCGCGTTTGCTCCTTCTGATCTGTGCTGTCTTGTGTTTGCTATCATCCCGATGATGGAACTATCAGAAAAAGATGTGACTCTAAGCACTGCTGCTGTTAAGGGGAACTCAGGAAGTTCTCCATCCGAGCAATGGCTTTCCAATGAGGATTCGATGCAGCCAAGTAACCCAGACAACCAAAGGCTGAACCAGAAACCCACACGTGAGCCCCGAGCACAGACGTCTGTGCATTGGAGAGACACGCTTCTGCCGCCTTTTTTGACAACAGAGTCTCTGCTCATTACGAAAGGTGGGTTGTGACAAAGGGGGGGTTCAAGAGTAGAACAGGAAGAATGAGGTCATGTGCATACAAATCTGCTCCTGTGAACATCCCCTCTTTGGGGCTGGGCTGGGAACAGCAAAATAGACAACCGGTTTGCTGGTACAGAAGGTATAAAGAAAAGAACATCTTAGGAGCCAGTGCTGCAGACCGACCTCTGTCTTGAATTTGTCACTTTGGATTCCCAGAGGGGCTGTGAGAAGAAACTCATTGCATTGCTGTATCAAGAGAAGTAAATACTGGGTTTCAGCAAATGCAAGGCAGAGAGATTTTTGTTTGGCGTGTAGGACAAGTTTGCATTCTTCAAATAGCACATAGACATCATCCGTGTGACTCGACTTACATTCTTTGTACCTGGACTCGTGTTCTGTAGCTATTATGTAAATTAAGGACAAGTATCCCAACCTGTTAATGCAAAGACGTTATACAAGAATAGGCTGACACGCTAGCTAATGAACTTCTTGAAATGCTAGTGATGAGGCTATCTTTGAACTTCGAATAAATCAATTAACTTTGACTTTGTTATATTTGGCAGTAGGCAGGAAAAACCTTCAGATGCAGTAATTAGAAATAACATCTACTTAACATTTAAATGTGTACTGGGCTTGATTGGAGACAATCGGATGTCCTCTGGAAAACAACCGTGGAGCATTTATAGATCCTGTCGAGTTTCAGGACGTCTAGATAAAGAACATCACAAAAATGATGCGAGTAAGCTGGTGCCTCTTCTTTAAGAATAGATGAAATTTGAAAATGTGATATCATAATCTCAGCATTCATGCTCCACCAAATACACAGTGCTGAAATTTACCTCTTTTAATTAACAGTAGCGAAATCTTGCATTCATGAAGGAAAGTTGGACGGAATTGCACAATTTAAACTTCCTTGCAACTTTTGGAATATCTGTCTCGCTGAAGACGAAGCATGCCCTTTATTTATTTATTTTTTTAATTTTTATTTATTTTTACAGAGACAGAGAGTGAGTCAGAGAGAGGGACAGACAGGAATGGAGAGAGATGAGAAGCATCAATCATCAGTTTTTCATTGCGTGTTGCAACACCTTAGTTGTTCATTGATTGCTTTCTCATATGTGCCTTGACCGCGGGCCTTCAGCAGACCAAGCAACCCCTTGCTGGAGTCAGCGACCTTGAGTTCAAGCTGGTGGGCCTTTCCTCAAACCAGATGAGCCCGCACTCAAGCTGGCGACCTCAGGGTCTCGAACCCGGGTCCTCTGCATCCCAGTCCGACGCTCTATCCACTGCGCCACCACCTGGTCAGGCAGCATGCCCTTTATTTTATGACAGCTACTTTCCAGGCATTTTGAAAGGAAAACAGGGTACATTCCTGACGCATTATTCTTGTTCACAAGAAGTTTATAGTCAGTGAAGTGAATAATTGCTTATGCAATTAATCACAGGAAGACCCACGTAGCGTACCCTGTTGGATGAAAAGGAAATTGGCTTCCAACCCATGCTAGACGAGTAGCCACTCTGATTTCTTGATCCAGAATCAGCACAACAGGAAGATTTTACCTCTTTTAGGTTATTGTCAAGTTCACATAAGAAAACTATTGCGCCGTGTGCACAGGTACATGACGTTACACAGACAGCTTCCAGGACAATCAGAAATGCACTCCTGTTAAGTCCCCTGGGCTGTGGTATTTGGTCACTGCAGGCAGAGTGGAGGAACCCAGCCTCACCGTCCAGCCCAGGGTCAGTGGTGGCTGTTGTCCGTTCATGGGAAAATGCTGCAAAGTCACCTTGGCAAAGAAACGGGAGAGAATTGTGACGACTTTTCAAAACAAAGAACCGAAAGACCAAGGTCACTCTGTGTGTTCTGCTTTGTCCTGTAAGTGGCTTGCCCAAAGCTTCTGCAGCCCAGAGCGTCCCTTTGAAAGGCAGGGCTTGTGAGAAACACACGCTGTTTGATCAGAGCCCCCCAATGAGTTACTGCTGAGATGCATTCTGCAGTTGCCATGAGGATCTGGGTGGCCATGACCAGGGGGAGTTTGGACCTCAGTGAGTGCCCCAGGCTTTCCTAGCCCGTCAGCTGACCACTGAGAGGCTGAGGTCCTGGCTGCCTGGTGTGCCCAGTCTCCACATCCCACCCCCACACCGGAAATCCTTCCGTTTCCTTTGACTCCAATGACCAGAGACACTGTATCTGTTCCCTGGGTCCTGCAGAGCCCCCCGCAGTGTGCGGCCCCTGCTCCAGATCTCTCTGACGTTATTGTGTGTGTGCAGGAGCGTGTGTGTGTGTGTGTGTGTGTGTGCAGGAGCATGTGTGTGTGTGTGTGTGTGCAGGAGCATGTGTGTGTGTGTGCAGGATCATGTGTGTGTGTGTGTGCAGGAGCATGTGTGTGTGTGCAGGAGCGTGTGTGTGTGTGTGTGTGTGCAGGAGCATGTGTGTGTGTGTGCAGGAACGTGTGTGTGTGTGCGCGCAGGAGCGTGTGTGTGTATGTGTGCAGGAGCATGTGTGTGTGTGTGTGTGTGCAGGAGTGTGTATGTGTGTGTGCAGGAGCATGTGTGTGTGGTGTGTGTGTGCAGGAGCGTGTGTGTGTGGTGTGTGTGTGCAGGAGTGTGTGTGTGTGTATGTGTGCAGGAGCATGTGTGTGTGTGTGTGCAAAAGCGCACGTGTGTGTGCGTGTGTGCAGGAGCGTGTGTGTGTGTGTGTGTGCAGGAGCATGTGTGTGTGTGTGTGCAAAAGCGCGCGTGTGTGTGCGTGTGTGCAGGAGCGTGTGTGTGCGTGTGTGCAGGAGCGTGTGTGTGCGTGTGTGCAGGAGCGTGTGTGTGTGTGTGTGTGTGTGTGTGTATGTATGCAGGAGCGTGTGTGTGTGTGTGTGTGTGTGTGCAGGAGCGTGTGTGTGTGTGTGTGTGTGTGTGTATGTATGCAGGAGCGTGTGTGTGTGTGTGTGTGTGTGTGTGAGTGTGTGTGTGTGTGTGTGCAGGAGCGTGTGTGTGTGTATGTATGCAGGAGCGTGTGTGTGTGTGTGTGTGTGTGTGTGTGTGAATGTGAGTGTGTGTGTGTGTGTATGTATGCAGGAGCGTGTGTGTGCGTGTGTGCAGGAGCGTGTGTGTGTGTGTGTGCGTGTGTGTGTGTGCGTGTGTGTGTGTGTGTGTGTGTGTGTGTGTGTGTGTGTGTGCTTGCTCCCTGCTCTGTGCTCTGACACAGCCTCCCTGCGGTGACACTGCAGGTCCCCTCTTTCCTGAGGGCATTTGCATCAGCTCTTTTCTCTGCCTGCAGCTCTGTCCCTCCGGGAGAGTTCCCGGTTTGCACTCACCCTGCTGCAGTCTGTGTTCAGATGCCCCTTTCTGATCGATTCTCCTCTACTGCCCAGTGCCCACTCATCCCACCAGCCCCAGGGCACACTAACCGCCCCCCTCCGTCCCTGGCTGGCTCTCCTGCGGAAGGATGCCCACCCGTGTTGTCTCCTCTTTTATCTGCACGTGTTTACTGATCCTGTCGCCTGCCTGTGAGTATACTCTTCATAAAAGCAGATGTTTTATCGGAGGTGTTTAATGCTGGCCTAGAATAAAATAGATGCTAATACCCCCCAAACACAGGCCTATCGAACACAGCCAGCTCCAGCCAGTGTTAGTATCAGGTACTTTCCCAGATGGTGAGAGCTGGAAAAGCATTTGGGTGAGTCTCTACATTATATTTTTGAGAACTGTTATATCAGCACTTAACTTGTTTAGGCCAGTTAAACGGCGCTCTTTTCAGAATCAGCAATAGGGCTCAGGGGTAGAGAACACCGCGTGACCCACATCAGCACACAGAGAGATTCAAACACTGACTTCTGAGTTTAAGCTGAGCCCTGAAACGAGTAATCAGTTCAAAGTATTAATGTTTGCGGACAAAACCGTGAAGATCTATGATATCTATCTGCCTTTGTCCTTGGCAAAGGAGGGTGGGACCAGAAGGAGAGTTCCTACTGTGAAAGAACTCACTTTTTTTTTAATACTTTTCTTCATTCTTAGGGAATGAGGATGGTGAAGGCGGGTGGGCTTTGACTTTCTTCAAGAGCAGCGTTTCGGTTTCTGTGAGATATTACGAATTCTGTAAGAATTTCGGCAGAGATCTGTAAGATGAGACAGCTGCTCTCAGTTCCCCAGAGCACTGGGCTGTATGCAACCAAGTGACTACACAAGCTGAGCTACTTATCCAAGCTCATCAGTTACCTCACCTCCCCCTCTCTCTGGGTACATGGTTTCATGTTTGGCTTTGGGAAGGAGGCCTTTAAAAAGTCCTAAAAGGTCCTGAATCTCCGTCTTCCCATTTGGCCAGATTTCTGATAAAAAAAAAGATATTAATTTATTAAAAATATATATATGTATCTTGCCAGGAGAACCAACAAGTATTTCTGGCTGTGCAAACTAAGCCCGGGGTCTCAAGAGCGCTATCAGCTGCCAGAGTCCTTCTTTCTCGTGGACAGGACCAAGGACTGACAGGCTGCGTGTCCCAGGCAGGCAGATGCCCGAGCCAAGCCCTTCGGACCCGGGCAGCCGCTGCTCCTGGGAGAGAAAGGATCAATAACCGATGGATCTGGACTTGGAAAACCTCCGGTGGCGGCTCAGTGCTCTGCCTTTATCCACGGAACAGATGCCAGGGCAGTTCCGCAGCTCTCCTGAGGTTTGACGCCTGAGGGGCTCCCCTGGCTGCAGTATGGGGTTCTGTTTTCTTCTTTATTGTAAGGAAGGCAGTTCACACAGATCAGGATCTAGGGGTGCCGAAGGAGATGCCAGATGCATAGGGGCAAGGTTCAGGAGAAGACTCAAGCTTAGGTCATCTTTGGTCTAGTGCAGAATTTGGTTTAGTTAGTTTCACACTTGTTTCTTTGTTTTTGAAGAGAGGCTATCTGTAAATCATTTTATTGCTTAGAGGTCTCTCCATACCAGTTGGACAAAAAAAAAGGTTTCTCTTTCAGCTTGGTTAACCTTTCTAAGATTCTCTAAATGTGTATCTGAATGTACTTATTCTTAAATTTCAAAAGATCCTCAGAGTGCCTACTGCAATTTCAAATTGTCCTACTTACCAAAAGTCCATCGAGACAAATTCTTCCTAGAAGATGGGCTATATATATTTTTTTTTCTTACATTTTTAGATTTTTTTATTTATTCACTTTTGAGAAAGGAGAGAGAGAGACTGACAAAGGAGGAGAGAGAGAGAGAGAGAGAGAGAGAGAGAGAGAGAGAGAGAAGGAGGAAGAGCAGGAAGCATCAACTCCCATATGTGCCTTGACCGGGCAAGCCCAGGGTTTCAAACTGGTGACCTCAGCGTTCCAGGTCGACGCTATCTACTGGGCCACCTCAGGTCAGATGAAGACAGGCTATATGTTTTAAAACATAAACGCAGTTGGCATTTCAGACTGGAGCTGTCCTTCAGAACAGACTTAGAAAAGGGTCCTCTCCCCACTTTGCAAAATAGAAGGTAAACAGCAGCCAGTGAACCAATAACCAGAGGACCTGAGATGAAGTAGAAAGATTAACCAAAAGCATTAGGTTTGGAATTGAGGGGGACTCTCATGGGAACCCCAGAGCCCTCAGGAGACCACAGAGAACACAGGGCTCAAGCAGGAACTTGGCTCAAAGCCACCATGGTGCCAGAAAGGACAGGGAGCCTTCCTCAGATCCCACGGCTGCAGCATAAATGTAGACCATACACACATGAATCAGGAGGCTTTTCTAGAAGCGAGTGACAAAGTTCTACTCAGGGCTCTTCAATGCACTACGAGTCATTGAGAGGAATCACGACTAGGCAATACCCTGAACGTTCCAAAGAGGGGAAACAAGCTGGAAATTTTTATAGTGACCAGCACATTTTTTTAATTCATTTAAATATTTTATTTATTGATTTCTTAATTGATTTTTTTTTTTTTAGAGAGAGGGGAGAGAGAGAGAGAAGGGGAAGGAGCAGGAAGCATCAACTCCCATATGTGCCTTGACCAGGCAAGCCCAGGGTTTCGAACCGGCAACCTCAGTGTTCCAGGTCGATGCTTTATCCCACTGCGCCACCACAGGTGGAAAAATTATTATTTTTATTTATTTATTCATTTAAATACAACCAGCACATTTTTAAGAAGACCCAGCCCGGCGCGCTCAGCCTCCGGATGGGTCTGAGACGGTGTTTTCCCTGCCGTCCCGCCGTCTGGGTAACGGGACATGCTTTCCTCAGTTCTTCAGATGGTTGTATCTAGACAAGTGTTAAGAGGCACAGCTGAGCCCTGGCCGGTTGGCTCAGCGGTAGAGCGTCGGCCTAGCGTGCGGAGGACCCGGGTTCGATTCCCGGCCAGGGCACATAGGAGAAGCGCCCATTTGCTTCTCCACCCCTCCGCCGCGCTTTCCTCTCTGTCTCTCTCTTCCCCTCCCGCAGCCAAGGCTCCATTGGAGCAAAGATGGCCCGGGCGCTGGGCATGGCTCTGTGGCCTCTGCCTCAGGCACTAGAGTGGCTCTGGTCGCAACATGGCGACGCCCAGGATGGGCAGAGCATCGCCCCCTGGTGGGCAGAGCATTGCCCCCTGGTGGGCGTGCCGGGTGGATCCCGGTCGGGCGCATGCGGGAGTCTGTCTGACTGTCTCTCCCTGTTTCCAGCTTCAGAAAAATGAAAAAGAAAAAAAAAAAAAAAAAAAAAAAAAAAGAGGCACAGCCGAGAGGTTCAAAAGTTGGAGTCCTGAGGCTGAAGTCAAACAGCCCTGCGCCTCCTGTCTCCGTCCACTCTGACGTAAGCCGTCGTGGGGCGTGACTACAGCGCCTCGCCCGTGTCTTTGCTCTTTCCTTCTGGCGCATCTGCGGGTGGACAGTGTCCTCAGGTGGACAGTGTCCTCGCCTCCACCCCTCTCCAGTGCGTGGTGAGCAGTGTCACTGTGGACACTGGGTCCCGAGCCTCTGCTTGAGTGCCCGCGTTCAATACTTAGGGGAGTGAACGCGGAGGGGAAACTGCTGAGTCGCCTGGAGATGCAGTGTTTACCTTCGTGGGAAACCGCCCACCGCCTTCCACACCCGTGTCTCCATTCTACGCCCCCCCCCACCCCCCCCCAGTGAGGCATAAGGGCTTCACATGCGCCACGTCATCACCGACAGTTGTTCTTTTTCCTTCCTTTTCTCTTTATTGGAGTCACCCTCACAAAGGTAGATTTTTACTTTTAGACAGAAAACCATGTTTGGATGATACGGTCTAGAAGACCAGCGCCACTTGCCGGAGTCATTAGGACGCCTTTTTCTTTCCCCCCCACATGTGGTTTCTTCTGCTTCTCACAGAAAGCCTTTCTAGATGAGCATCCCATATATATATATATATATGCACATATATCCTGCTGCTTTTTGAGCTCTCTGCACCACCTCACATTGGGAAATGGGAAAGAAGGAAACAGCAGGGCGTCTAATATCGTTAAAGAGTCACTACGGAAAATCTATGCCAGAGACTCTTAGAACGTGATGGCAGATCTGTTTCCTACACAGCTTACAAAAATATATACAAACGTCGTTTCCCCTCACTAACGTGAGGCCAAGTGCCTAACATATAAGAGACCAGTATAGAGGGGGAAATAATTAACTTCTCCCCCCAGACTTTTTCTCTGCCTATCAGACAAGCCAGCATGTCTACGCTGACCAGAAGGCTGGGGATGAATGAGACCAATGCAATTTGACCAGATATACACTGTTCACAAAAAATGAGGGGATCCGGGGGGATCCGGGGGTGTGCAGACACTCCAGGACTTTCAGCATTTTGTACATAGTGCATTTTCACCAGTGAAATCCAAGTTGGTTTTGCATCTCATTTGCATCATTGAACAACTTTCTTTGACTTGTTGCTTGCTTTTCTGATGTTCTTGTTTAATGAAAAAAAAATCAAATACTTTTTTTTTTATCGCCTCATATTCATTTGGAAATATCCCTTAATTTTTGTGAACAGTATATTTCCTCCCAACAAAACCATGTGTTGTTGTTTTCTTTTCACTTCTTCCAAGATCAAGTTTCATTGCAATGCAGGATGGTTGAGGAAGGAAGGAACCAGAGAATCTCATTTGCAGCCAAATTGTAAATGTGCCTCACAAAGTGGCAGAGATCTTGAGGGTCAAGTGCTCCTGGGTTTCACATGTAGATTAGAGTCCTTCTTCCTGGTTAAAAAAAAGTATTGGAAAGTAAGTAATGACAGTAAGGCTAGAGATTGTGGCTAGTGACAAGCCACAATCTTACATATTTTTACTATTAAAAAATAAATAATGTATTCAAAGAAAGAAATCCTGAAATAAAATACTAAGTGATAAGAGGAAAAAAATAAAGAAAAACTTATTTTATTTATTTATTTATTTACTTTTACAGAGACAGAGAGTCAGAGAGAAGGATAGACAGGGACAGACAGACAGGAATGGAGAGATGAGAGCGTGTTGCAACACCTTAGCTGTTCATTGATTGCTTTCTCATATGTGCCTTGACCACGGGCCTTCAGCAGACCGAGTAACCCCTTGCTTGAGCCAGCGACTTTGTGCTCAAGCCAGTGAGCTTTTTTTGCTCCAACCAGATGAGCCTGCGCTCAAGTTGGAGACCTCGGGGGTCTCGAACCTGGGTCCTCCGCATCCCAGTCCGAAGCTCTATCCACTGTGCCACCACCTGGTCAGGCAAGAAAAACTTATTTTAGAAAACAATGCCCCTGAACTGTTTAAATTAAAAGCATCTAAAGATGTTCATCTTTAAAGTCAGATAAAGTAGGCAAACATCAAATAAACCTAATCAGAAATAGAGGCGGATATGCCAAAAACACCAAATGAAAAAGATAACGTCACCAACTATGAGGACAGCACTAAAATGGTAAAGATTTTTATGCCGACGTGTTTGTTCACTTACTTCCCCATTAGCGGTGAGAGCCTATTCTCAAACACAACATCAGTGCTCTCTAGTCCACCGGGGACCGGGGCGACCGCCAGGGATGGGAATATAGACGCTGAGAGGAGGTCTGAAGGTGACGTGCACCCCGCCGGAATGGAGGGAAGAGGTAAAACCCTGTCCTCACAGAACAAGGATCTGTCCGGGGATATGGGGATGTCTGCACAAAGCGGCAGGTTAAGAGAGACCTGACGCAGGAGACTGGACCGAGAACTGCAGGCGTCCATGGACACATCCACTTCCCCTCAGAGCTAAGCTTGTGAGTCTGCTCATAGTCTGCCCTTCCGGCGTGGTGTGTGCATTTGGACGTCCCACCTGCTACGTCCCCTTCTTTTCCTAGCTGTTAGCACTACACGATCCTCTGTTTTCGTCTCATTGTATTCCCTTCAAGAAAATATGGTTAAGTATGCCTTCGCCACTCAGCCCGAACTTCATTTCATCCGTCCCCGAGATCCAGTGCGCATTGCCATCCAGATTAATGGTCCTTAAACAGTTAAACAGTTTTTAATGCCACCGACAGTTCCCAGGACCCCCGGGCAAGTGTTCTATTAAATAGATGATTAACCTTAACTGTTGCCACCCCGATTTAAGTGCCGCCTGCACAATCCTGTCTTAATGGCAGAAATACCTATTGGTTCAAATCAAGGCAAAAACTTGATGTCGGGAAGATTAGCTCCAAGTGGAAAACAGAGCAAAGTGCTCACCTGTGAACGGGCTCAAGAAGATGCGTGGAGGAAGAGGAGGCATCTCAGTGGCCACTAGAGGAGGGGGGGGGGTTGACAGGGGAGGGTGATCTCCTATAAAAAGCCCAAGAAAGGGGGGATTTAGATAATCACAGGCAACGGCTCTCCATTGGCTACTGGGAAATTTTCAGGAACGAAGGATTTGTGGAGACTATCAACCCTGATACCTTTCCAACTGTTCCCTGACAACTGTGCCCTGGCAAAAGAAGACTGACACGTCCCATCCTTCAAATCTTGCTGTCGGGACAGCAGACCGCTCTGCACAGACCTTAACGCAGGGGTCCCCAAACTTTTTACACAGGGGGCCAGTTCACTGTCCCTCAGACCGTTGGAGGGCCGGACTATAAAAAAAAACAACAACTATGAACAAATCCCTATGCACACTGCACATATCTTATTTTAAAGTAAAAAACCAAAATGGGAACAAATACAATATTGAAAATAAAGAACAAGTAAATTTAAATCAACAAACTGACCAGTATTTCAATGGGAACTATGCTCCTCTCACTGACCACCAATGAAAGAGGTGCCTCTTCTGGAACTGCGGCGGGAGCCGGATAAATGGCCTCGTAGTTTGGGGACCCCTGCCTTAACGGCTCCTGGAGACGCAGGGCCGCGTGGTGGTGACGACAAGCCAGGGTTCTGGAATCGGGTTCTGGAATCGGCCCCTGAATTCTGGTTCCAGGGCAGCCTCTTCCTAAGCTGCTTATGGAAGAGCAGGCACCTCAGCCCTTGCGTTCCCCTTCCCGTATCTGCCGAAGAGGGGGACTCGTCGTGTCTGCTTCCGAAGGTTTGCCGGGCTGATGACAGAAGTTACCAGGAGCCCAGCACTTAACACAGGGTCCGGCGAGCCCGAGGGCGCCCAGATACAGCCGATAGCTCTTCCTCCCCAGCCGTGGGCGGTGTGACCCTCCCGACAGAGGCTATTACTCAACCCCACGCGCCGCACAGGCCTCCCCTCTCCTTGGCAACACCGCGAGGGAAGCCAGAGCCCATTCTTCACAAGGGGAGCGCCTGGCGGCGGTGCCCGGGCGCTCTGATTGCCTTTGGCATCCAGATTAAAGAATAATAATGATGAAAGCTCCTGAGAAGAAAAAAAGAAGGATTCGGGAAAGGAAACGGAGAGTCGAGGTCCTTACAATTCATCGAGAAGAGGCACTTCCATTTTATTTGGCTCCCGTTGAACTACTTTCCCTTCAGAAGCTAAATTTAAGTGCAAGCAAGACCAGGGGTCGGAGAGCCAGCGCCTGCAGTATTTTTATACCACTTGACTTCCCTAAAGATGTGAAGACATTTTATGGCTACAGAGAGTTGAGCTCGGGGGACCGCGCTGAACTCGCACTCGGGGTGGGTGGAAGGCGGAGGCGGGCACGTCGGTCCCCAGGGGGGAGGGAGGGAGTGGGGTGGGGATCCGGGTGGATCTGAGGGTCAGCATCACTGACTTCCTGCTGTCTTCTCCCGGTGGGACCGGCCACGCCTGCGCCGGCGCCGTGGGGAGAGCTTGCCTGTGAGATGATAAAATAAAATGCTATCTGTTGGCACTGTGAGGTCAAGAAATATTTATGTTCTGTAAGTGGAAGGGGCAAAGGCTGTCATATGGCATGTAATTCACGGTCGGTACAGCAGGCTGCAGGGAGCCGCCAGGGCTTCATGCGTGTGCGTGCGTGTGTGTGCGTGTGTGCATGCACGTGAGCCTGTGGCTGTGTGTGAGTTCGTGCGTGTGACTGTCTGTGCGGGAGGTGTGGTGGGCTTTAGTTCCAGGGGAAGCCGATGTCCATGCTAGGGACAATGGAGCGGGCATGCTGAGGTTGTCACCGGTGAGCCTCAGGACACGGGGACAGAGAGCCGGGGTCGCAGCTCACCTCTGTCTCTCTCCTCCGTGGGACCCCCAGCACCAGTCATAAAAATGAAGAGGGCTGCGGAAGGGGTGAGTGCTGGAGAAGCCTTTGAATTTTAATGTTGGGGCTCCCCCAGACCAGGCTCACGGACCGCAGAGTAAGTCACCTCCGCAGCAGAGGACCGACCTGGTGTTTCTCCAGCCCCTCGAAGTCATCGGGCTGCCGCAGAGACCCTGGCTGGGGCTCTTTCCTTTCCACGAGGCTTCAGCCACGCTGAGCGAGCGGTCCCCCGCTGAGGAGCTGCGTGCTGGCCAGTGGCTGTGAGGCGCCCCGTGGGCAGGCGGTGAAGACAGAGAGCAGCCCCTCGTCCACACCGCTCCGCCTGGGCCCAGGGTGCACAAGCCCAGGAGGCCCAGGCCACCGCGGCACCCCTCCAGAATCAAGGGCTGCAGCAGGGGGTGGAAATGCTTGCCCCACCTCGGCTGGTATTGCTTTTCTTTTTCAAAGCTTAGACATCAAGTTGGTTAACTTATGTGAGCTCTCACACTTTCAGAGGCAAAGAAGAAATCTCTGCCGTGCCAGGAAAAAATTGGGAGCAGCCACGTAGCAGCGGGTGACCATGGAAGGACCCGGAACTTGGCCACTGAGGTGCAATTGCAAGAGATGAGTGAGATCTTACCCTGTGCCCGTGTCCTGGCTGCTCTGGACTTGAGGACAGGTGGGGACAGGGCCAATTGAAAGGAGCCATGTCAGGCTGGCCGGCAGACTAGACAGACCAGCAGGCAGCCACTCCGCCATGTCCAGCTGGGGCTCCGGGACTGGTCAGCAGGCAGCCACTCCGCCATGTCCAGCTGGGGCTCCGGGACTGGTCAGCAGGGTAGCAGGGGCGTGCAGGCGACAAGGGCGGTGCCTGTCACAGATAGAGACGGCTAAGTACTCAGTGCAGAAGAATTTGAACAACCGCTACATGTGACTATCAGCCTCGGTTATAGGGGGGCTGCTCTGGGAAAACAGCCCTGGTGGGGTGCACGCCGAGCTCCCTCTTGCTGGCATGCCCCGGAAAGAGAGCTCAGATCAGGCATTGTGAGTAAGATAGACAAGGGGCTTGTTGCTGAGCATGCCCCGGAAGGAGAGCTCAGATCAGGCATTGTGAGTAAGATAGACAAGGGGCTTGTCGCTGAGCATGCCCCGGAAGGAGAGCTCAGATCAGGCATTGTGAGTAAGATAGACAAGGGGCTTGTCGCTGAGCATGCCCCGGAAGGAGAGCTCAGATCAGGCATTGTGAGTAAGGTAGACAAGGGGCTTGTCGCTGAGCATGCCCCGGAAGGAGAGCTCAGATCAGGCATTGTGAGTAAGATAGACAAGGGGCTTGTTGCTGAAACCACGGGACCCCCAGCCCTGAGCCGCCACATGCTATTAAAAGCCCCCCCCCCATGAAGAAATGACCGGAAACACTGCATCTAAGGACAGGGGCACCTGCATTTTTCTCCTCTGTCCGGCCGATCACAGGGGCACAGCCTCCGCAAGTCCTGCATGCCCGACGGTCTCCCGAGGGTCTGAGTTAACGAGCTAAAAGGGAATCCTAAGGACCCTTGCTTTATTTTCCTTTAGAATCACACGGGTGAAACGCGCTCTCTTTCATACCTACAGAGATTTATGAGGGTGTCTGGACGTGGACATTTAAACAAAAACCACTGAAGAGCGGGAGGTAGTGAAATCCACCGATGTCACTCCCTGTCACTGCTGGATCGAGCCACAGGAATGCCCACCCAGGTGTCCAGGACACGCCGGGCTATCGGAGAATTCAGTGGCATTTTTAAAGGAGGCTGTATATTTAGCTTATCTTGAGAAATAAATGAATAAGAACGAGGAAGATTGACTCCCCAAGCACCACGATAAATTGATAAGAGCCCAAGTTGGTTACAGCCGACTTACTTTTCACAGACGTAAATCTAAAACCTTTTCCAATAGTTTACCAGCTCGCCTAGAAAAATAAAATCAAATAAAAATTTTAAAGGGTGTATCATTTATCTGCTATGTGTCCAGAGTCAACTATATAAACACATCTATATCCCCGAATAAAGTAAGACGCCTATTATCCTCCAAGTGCCTGTCCTGCCTTTAAATAAAGTATTAAGTGTGAAATTAATTACCGCCTCTAAAATATGGAGCCAGGAAACGTACTGAACTTGGACGCTCAGGGTGAAGAGGAGATGCACAGTTATATAGCTAAAGGAAGAAAAACTAGGAACTTTGGTCTAAAAGTAAAGCAAACGAACAAAAAAAGGAGGCAGCTGCCTTGTCTGGGCACCAGGAGAAGGCATGTTCCTTACGCGTCGGCGCTGATTGACTTTCAGAAAGCCCCAGTGACCCAAGTCCCCCAGGACCTCCTTAGGGTGGGTGACTTGCCTCTTCGAGGATGTGTGAGGGGGACGCAGACGCTGCCGTGTGACATTTCCCCATCGTCATCAGAAGTTCCTCTTATAAGTGGGTCGTTCCCGCTGCAGCGCCTGCGAGGACACTAACAAGGACAGCGAGCCCTCTGTCAAGCCCCTGCATGCTCAGGAAGCGTCTCCCAGACATTGGTCTGGGGCGCCCGCCCCGTTTTCACCACCGGCCTGTGTCTCTTCTCTGTCAGAGGCTGGGTGAGGGGAGGTGGAGGACTCCCCACACGAGACACGCTCGCTCGTCTAAAACTCCACGACCCTTGGCAAAGGGGCGGCACATGGAAGCCTCTTCTACATTTCAGGAGGGACTCCTGAGCTGAGCACCTGCTGCCGGCCGGCGAGTCAGAGGTCAGGCAAGCGGCCATCGCCACGTCCTCCATCCGCACCTGCCCGGCAAGAGCATCCCACAGAAGCCGGGTAACGAGAAAGCGCAAACCCACGCTGGGCAAGGCACCAGGCCGAGCCCTGCCTCGGGCAGGGGCGCATGGACACGCCTCATTGTCCGTAACATTCTGGTCTGTGACTCGGCCTCCCCAGATAAGAGGAGAGGCCGTCGGCCGGCCTGCAGCAGATACCCTGATAAAGCCACGTGTCCGCGGCCTCACAGAGATCCCGGCGCCCTAGCGTCTTCATTCTTCACACGCGTCACTTGGTGCCAAGAACCTTGGGGCGTTCCCGGGAAGACCCCCCCCCCTTTCCTGTGCGGCTTTGTCTTCCTTACAGATGAAGGGGGCAACCTTCCGCTCTTCCTCTCGTTGGGGCTGGTTCGACCTGATTAAATGCAGCCTTCTGTTAGCCACATGTGCCGGGTTCCAGGGAGAGGATTTATGGGAAGCGTCCTGGGACTCTCTCCTCTGTCGTTAAACCCACGTCCCCGCGGGAGGGAGGCCGGGAGAGGCCACCACCACTGCCGAGAGTGCCAGCCACAGCAAGGCCGCAGTCCAGCCACTGACTTTACGGTGTGGCTCATGCAGCCTTATGTTTATTTTTGTAAAGATGGATTATGGGATTGACTTATTTTCCCCAATATTGCTAATGCTCTGACTTCCCTTGTTGATCTGTGAACACCAGTATTGTAGGAAATAGATGCTTCTGGAGAAATAGACAAGTCCCCCGACGTCCTAACAGCGTGGGCCGGGGGTCCATGGAGAGTCCCACGGAATCTTCTACTGAAAGGTGTCATGTGTGTTTTAAAGTATGACTCCTGTGCTTTAAAAAAAAATTTTTTTAAAGACTTATCTAGCAGAGAGAGATAAAATTGATTCTTGTGGCATTTACCATAATATAAAGGAACGATGACAAGAACATTGAACAACGGACATCAAGATACCCAGTGAGGCCCTGGCAGGTTGGCTCAGCGGTAGAGCGTCGGCCTGGCGTGCGGGGGACTCGGGTTCGATTCCCGGCCAGGGCACACAGGAGAGGCGCCCATTTGCTTCTCCACCCCCCCCCCCTCCTTCCTCTCTGTCTCTCTCTTCCCCTCCCACAGCCGAGGCTCCATTGGAGCAAAGATGGCCCGGGTGCTGGGGATGGCTCCTTGGCCTCTGCCCCAGGCGCTAGAGTGGCTCTGGTCGTGGCAGAGCGACACCCCAGAGGGGCAGAGCGTCGCCCCTGGTGGGCATGCCGGGTGGATCCCGGTCGGGCGCATGCGGGAGTCTGTCTGACTGTCTCTCCCCGTTTCCAGCTTAATTAAAGAATAAAAAAAAAAAAAAAAAGATACCCAGTGAGCCCTTCTCTGGAGGAATGGTGGGGTCCTGTCCGGGGCCTTCCTCTCAGTTACACCCTAAACCAGAGGCACTAGCGCCGGAGTTAATGAGCCTCACCTCTCTCCTCGTCCCGTCCCGCTGAGTGAGGTGCTCTGGCCATGCCCAGCGGTGAGACTGGCCGGCAGTCAGAGTTAAGAGACCCGCCTCTCCGAGGGGCCTTTGCAGTTTGCATCTGGCTGTCTTCTCAACTCCCTCCATTTGCCAGAAGGCTGTCCTGTCTCTCCGTTCCTGAAACCGAGTGGGTGAGCAGCGTGCATTCATCACCATGTCTCCTCCCGTGGGAACTCGAGAGATGCTTTCCGCAGGAGTTGGTTATTTTCAACAACGGATTGATTAATCAATTTTCCTCTCTCCCGGTATTCCGTGATGTATGATTTGTTTTTGTAATGCATTTTGAAATCTAGTGCTCATCAGCTAACTTATATTTTTGGACCCTAACAAACCATTAAATTACCTATTAAGGATAAAAAATAAAAAATAAAAACCTCTCTCCCCCTGTTCATCACGTCGAGACTCAGGCTCACCTTCGCTTCGCTCTGGAAAAGGTTGGGGAGGGGGGGCAGAGAGCCGACCCGCCCCCGACTTCCTCGGCACACCCTGCCGTTGTGGGTGCGCCTCCACCCGGGTATTCCCCACGGGCGCGTCGGGGCTGCAAGCGCGACGCCGAGGAGAGAGACTTCCCCGCTGCAGGGGAGGGGCTTGGACGCTGTGTCCTCCCCCGGTGGGGGGGGGGGGTCTTACACCGATGGCTCTGGGAAGGCGGCCCTGTCTGCCTGGCCCTGCCTTCTCTGGTGATGCCAGGCGGGCAAATGAACTGGCAAGGGCACTCCCCTGTTATTTCCTTATTCTCCGAGTGCAGAGAGCGCCACTCTGACGTGGGGTCCCGGTGTCATCACGGATCAGCGAGGCCCACGCCCCTGCAGGTGGGATTCCCGCCCTGTTCCCGATCACTGTCCCTCGGCCTCCTTGCAAAGCCTCTCTCCCTGCGTCCCCTTGACGGTCGGAACAGTGCCGCCCTCCTGGAAACGTCGCTGAACCATTCAGATGTCAGGGACATCAGGTTTGTAAAACAAATAAAAAAAAATGACCAGGAACTCAATCAGGGTATATCCTAACCCTGTAAAGTCACTTTATTGACTTCAGAAAACTGAGCAGGTTTTATGGACCCCGAGAGAAGGGATCATGAGATGGACAGCGATCTCCGTACAAACGCGGGAGGCCGCCAGGAAGAGTCCCTTTCCTGCTCTGTTGGTTGGCACTGGGTTCTGGGTGTTATTTCCCTTTTCCCGCTTCCCTGGGACACCTGGTCATATTTTCCTTCCCAGAGACTGTCGATCAGTGGTGGTCAACCTGGTCCCTACCGCCCCCTAGTGGTGGTCAACCTGGTCCCTACAGCCCCCTAGTGGTAGTCAACCTTGTCCCTACCGCCCACTAGTGGTCGTCAACCTGGTCCCTACCGCCCCCTAGTGGTGGTCAACCTGGTCCCTACAGCCCCCTAGTGGTAGTCAACCTTGTCCCTACCGCCCACTAGTGGTCGTCAACCTGGTCCCTACTGCCCCCTAGTGGGCGTTCCAGCTTTCATGGTGGGCGGTAGCGGAGCCACCAAAGTATAAATAAAAAGGTAGATTTAACTATAGTAAGTTGTTTTATAAAGATTTATTCTGCCAAACTTAGCGAAAATTCGACATAAAGTACTTGGTAAGTAATTATTATTATATGCTTTAACTTGCTGTAACTCTGCTTTATAAATTTAAAAAGTAACATTACTTCCCCACTTTATAAATCACCATGACTGTGGAACCAGTGGGTGGTTAGAAAATGTTACTACTAACAGAGATACAAAAGTGGGCAGTAGGTATAAAAAGATTGACTACCCCTGGTCTAGACGAAAGGTTGGACTCACTCGGGCCCAGCACTGTCCTAAACTCACAGCTCATCCTTGTCACTGCACTCAGTATCCAAAATACAGGTCGTATTTCTCGTACGGTTGTTCATTTTATTTTATTTATTTTTTATTTTTTATTAAAGAACAGAGTAGAATAATGCACTTGCCTCCCTTTAGGAATCTCAATCAGCGAGGTCGTGTCTAATAGAATTGGTTTTAATTCCTCGCTGAGCACCTGCTGCTATGTTGTAAGTGGAGAGACGGCTGGGCTGACTCCCCGGAGAGCTGGGCTTTGGAAGGAGCAAGCCCGGAGTTCTAACCCCCATGCAGGGAGGGACGTCATCACCTCATAACCAACGCCACGTGAGCAGCAGTACCATGAGACGGATGCTCACAGCCGCCGCTCCGAAGTAAATAAATGACGCCCACGTCGCCTCAGCGATCGGAACGGCCAGTCTGGCGTGGTTGTGACTGAGACTCAGTTTTGTCTTTTTCTAATGCACATTGCGAGAGAGGCACAGGGAAGAGGCAGGGCCACCTCCGCTCGGCAGCGGTCACCTGGTGAGCGGAGCCGTGGGAGGCCCCGGGTGGCGAGACGCTGGGCAGTGACTGTCACACATGCGCGCACGCCTCAGGGCAGGGCTAGAGCCCACGGTGGTCTCCAGCTCCCGCTTTGCTCAGTCTGTTCTATACAAACTGGCCGAAGTCAGCAGCCCCCTGCTGACCTGAGTTACTGCAGACCTAAACAAGACCTTTGCAGGTACGTCGAGATAGACACGATATCTGACGGACAGACGCATTGTGCCAGGACCTTCTCTTCAGGCCCAGTTATTTCGGTTTTATCATTTGATAACAAATGTAATTGTTATCTTCGTTTTAGGTTGAGATACAAGCGTGTGTGGTCAATAACTGCGCCAATGTTTCCAATCCTTCGATATTATGTTCTTTTCCCAGTTCTTCTGTCCATCGTACAAGCAGTGGCTTCTTTCTAAAATGGGCCCCCACGGCTCCTTTCTTTAGGTCAGCTTGCTTTTCGCATCTCGACAAATGCGGTCGCTGTCCCTTATTCCCTAGCAACAGAAAACGGCGTGCACCCAAAGCCCCTCCCTTTCGTCTTGTAATAAGGAAGTTCACGAATATCAGGGATATTGTTGGCCTCTGTGGCAACTTCAGTGAATCCTTCCTTCCTGAAGACACTGTCACTTAGTTTGGTTGTTATTAACGGTCTTTGAACTGCGGTTCTTTTTTTTTAACGTCGAAACTCATATTTCACTCACATTAAATTAATTTTTCAGGTGTAATTCCATCCCAAGGTTATTGTTCTAATTATTGGGTCCAGCCTTTTCTTGTCTTGTAAGATCCGGCTTGAGCTGGTTTTGGATTCTCCTCGAATTCCAGGCACAGATACGGCCATCCAAAAAGGTGCCAGGCGCTTTCTCAGCTGTTATCATTTTTACAGCGTTTTCTATTTAACATCATGAGGATTTCCTGTAACTTCCCTTCAGTCGTGACAGGTTTACGGGACTTTCCCACTAAAACCCCCACCACCCCCACCTTTGATTTTACAGAAACTCGACTATATTTTAAGCTTGTTTCTTCAACATATTTCCTTTTATTTATTTTTGTTTTGTCTTGTTTCGCTTTATCGGGCCTCGCGTCTCTGGAAAGTGGGGTCGTGTTCTTGTTTTCCACTGCTTCTCCTTGGTAATGTCTCCTCTCAGCGCCTGGTTCAAGGCTGCGCCAAGAAGCACCCCTCGGTGCCCCACCTCCGTTCTCCCGCAGGACGTGGGTGAGGTGAGGGTCCCCAGTGAGCCACTCTGTATTCTTGCTTTTCTGCCTTCCCACCCACACTGACTTCCGGCTTGGCCATGTGACTTAGTTTTGCTGTTGATGTACGTGGGAGGCAAAAGAGAACCCAGTGAACACCCCCCCCCCCCCCCGCCGGCATTGTTCCTCAAGTTTTAAGATCCCTCCGCATCTTCCTACTCCCCTCCCCCCACCCTGCAGAGACGTTCTATGTCTGTTTGTTGTCCTATGTTCAGGGATTTTTAGTTTTAAGAGAAGGCTCTGGGAGAAATAGGGTTACTCCGTCCTGACTGCAAACAGAATTCATCTCTTCTCAAATAAAAATAATAATAATAATATGCCTCTGCTGTAATTGCAGTCATTACTACATCAATCCTGGGCCGTGGAGACATCGTAAGGGTTGCAAAATCCTACACATTCATTTCTGCATTTTCCATATGGCTTCCCACATTGTGAGAATTTGGTAAATAATTACCGAATAAATTCGCTGTAAGTCCTCCTAGTGGTATCTGAACATTAGAGAATTTACACAGACACTTTTTAAAGTGGTTATTTCAATATGTAATTAAAAAAAAAAAAAAAAAAACACAGGCCTGATCTGTGGTGGCGCAGTGGATAAAGCGTCGATCTGGAAATGCTGAGGTCGCCGGTTTGAAACCCTGGGCTTGCCTGTCAAGGCACATATGGGAGTTGATGCTTCCAGCTCCTCCCCCTTTCTCTCTCTCTCTCTCTCTCCTCTCTCTCTCTCTCTGTCTCTCCCTCTCCTCTCTAAAAAAATGAATAAATAAATAAAAAATAATTAAAAAACAACAACAACAACAAATTTAGGCAACAGCCATAAGACAAAATTTTTGTTTATAACTAGGCTTCCATGAAGAATCACAAGCAAATGCAATTTTATCCCAAAGACCTGATCATTAGCAACACAAGTAAGATAATTTTCCACGGAAAGGGGATGGTGGGGAGCAGGAGAGCGGGGCGATATTTTCTGGACGGAAAGGAAGGCGGTGCCTGGGGAACGGAGCCAAAGTCATAGGCGTCAGAATCACGACAGATCTAAATTTGGATCCGGTTCACTCCTGCTTCACACACTGTAGCGGGCACTTCGTTACTTCCTTCTTTCCAGTTCCTTCACTTGGGCAATCAGAGTCATAACTTGAAACACTCCCACCGGGAGTTTTATGGGGAAATGGTTTTACCTCGGACTTGCTCTGGCTCCGTGGACACCCTCCACCCCCACTGGACACTCGGCAGTAACCCTCTGTGGACAGCAGCGCTACAGAAAGAAAACATACTGTCGTGAACATCTTCTTAAAATACGCAGATCGCATCACACACATCGAACCCTTTCCAAGACGCCCCCACAACCAGTTTGGGAATGAAAAGCCTCTTGTGTTTTACAACGACATTTGTTAGCACAAAAAAATATTCAACTTTGAGAAAAAAAAGAAAAGAAAAAAGGAGGCTGCACCACCGTGCAGCAGTTTCCTCTCGCTGCCCAGGAGGTTTGACCGCAGGACGGGTAATGAAGAGGCTCGTTCATTTCCAGCGATTTGAACGAGTCTCCCCAGCTGTTGAGACGGGACGCGCGGAGGCCCCTTCCACAGGGGGACAGCACAGCACCAAGGCTGCTCCTCAAAGCTGAGTCACCCCCGGCTCCCGCGGACATCTGGGGGAAAACTCCATTGCACTTCCTCAACTGTCACGGAAGTCATCAGGAAACCGTCAGAAAAAATGTCAGCGCTCACCAGCGTGACACGTGGCACCAAAGATGACTCGGCTGAGCGAACATTTTTCATAAGCTAGACAAAAATTAAATAAAAACGCTTGGTTGAGAAAAAAAGAAAAAACTTGAAATTCCTTTATTTCACTATGAAAAAAAAAAACCCCCACATGATCATGAACATCGGAAGAAAAAAGAATAGCTATGAAAAAGGATTTTGAAGAAAAAAAAATGCGTATAACAACCAGTATCTTTAAAAAAAATAATCTTCAGATCTGGAAAAAATAAAAACAAAGAAAATAGTCAACCATGACTAAATGTGGGAAATTAAAAATATGGATTCTTAAATGTTATCAGTCCTCAAGATAAATTTTAATAGAAAAATTCTGGGAAAAAAGCAAATAAAACACCTTCTGATTTTTGAAAGTAACAATTCAAACACATGTTATTGGTAAGATTCGCACCTAAAGCAAAGTTATATAAAATTATTTCTCAAAATATGATTAACAAAGTTATATTATTGACAGAATAAGAAAAATATGTATATAATGGTAATATAAATAATAATCTGGAGACCAATTAAAATAAAAAAATAGAACAAAGAGAACTGTTTTAAGGCGTTGGTGATTAATTCTCAATGGGAAAACAAAGGCACAAACAAAAAAGATCATGATGCTTCACATGTATTTAAAAATTGTTAGAGGCCCTGGTGGGTTGGCTCAGTGGTAGAGCGTCGGCCTGGCGTGCGGGAGTCCCGGGTTCGATTCCCGGCCAGGGCACACAGGAGAAGCACCCATCTGCTTCTCCACCCCTCCCCCTCTCCTTCCTCTCTTTCTCTTCCCCTCCCGCAGCCAAGGCTCCACTGGAGCAAAGTTGGCCAGGGCGCTGAGGATGGCTCTGTGGCCTCCGCCTCAGGCGCTAGAAAGGCTCTGATTATGGCAGAGCAACGCCCCAGAGGGGCAGAACATCGCCCCCTGGTGGGCGTGCCGGGTGGATCCAGGTCGGGCGCATGTGGGAGTCTGTCTGACTGCCTCCGTTTCCAGCTTCGGATAAATACAAAAAAAAAAATTGTTAGAGAGGAACTAGGAAACAAAAAGCTTGAATACATTCCTCTGCTCCATCGTGATGTTTGATTCAGGACCAGCTGCACACGCAGGGCTGGTCCAATGGGATTAGAACGGAGCTGAAAATTTTCTATCACTTTTTTTTTAATACTTTTCAAAAAATTACTTTATTTTTAGACTTATTTTTGTTTAATTTTTCCTTTCCGTTTAATAGCAGTGGTGGGCGCAGACGTCTTTGTCTTGTTCCTGATCTGGAGGTGCAGGTTGGGAAGTTCAGTCTCGTCGGGTGAATAAAACGTTTGGGATCCACCGTCGTACGACGCCACTGACGGCCCCTCATGTCCGCCCGGTGGCCTTTACCTTCTTCGTCTCTCCTCTTCTGCAGAACACGTTAGGTTTATAGCTCTCCTTGCTCTGTTTCAAATAAAGTAGTTCCTTCGCGAGGATACTTGGAGCTGTGGGTTCCAGGGCTGGTTTCTCCTCCTAGGTAATAAATATCTCAGAACCAGGGCTCTGGAGTGGCAAGTTGGAATAATGGCAGAATGTCCTCTGAGTGACACCGGTGACAATGGCAAGCTGTCCTCTGAGTGACATGGGGGACAATGACAGAATGTCCTCTGAGTGACACCGGGGACAAGGGCAAGCTGTCCTCTGATTGTCACTGGGGACAAGGGCAGAATGTCCTCTGAGTGACACCGGGGACAAGGGCAAGCTGTCCTCTGATTGTCACTGGGGACAAGGGCAGAATGTCCTCTGAGTGAAACGGGGGACAATGACAGAATGTTCTCTGACACCGGGGACAATGGCAGAATGTCCTCTGAGTGACACTGGGGACAATGGCAGAATGTCCTCTGAGTGACATGGGGGACAATGACAGAATGTCCTCTGAGTGACACCGGGGACAAGGGCAAGCTGTCCTCTGATTGTCACTGGGGACAAGGGCAGAATGTCCTCTGAGTGACACCGGGGACAAGGGCAAGCTGTCCTCTGAATGACACGGGGGACAATGACAGAATGTTCTCTGAGTGACAACGGGGACAAGGGCAAGCTGTCCTCTGAGTGACACTGGGGACAATGGCAGAGTGTCCTCTGAGTGACACCGGGGACAATGGCAGAATGTCCTCTGAGTGACATCGGGGACAATGACAGAATGTCCTCTGAGTGACACCGGGGACAATGGCAGAATGTCCTCTGAGTGCCATTGGGGACAATGACAGAATGTCCTCTGAGTGACACCGGGGACAATGACAGAATGTCCTCTGAGTGACACCTGGTTCTAGCAGCTGATAACTTGGGAGAAGAGCATCAAACAGCCTGAAGTCTTTTTGACTTGTCCTCCCTGGGATAAGAATTACTGTCTTCTGAGCCAGGGGAAGGGTGACCAGTATTTTCCACGTTCTGCCCCCACGGCCATCGCATGAGTGGGAGGGGCAGCAGGGACTCCGATCTCTCAGCGGAAATGGAATCGCCCTTCTGAGACCGGAGAGATGGAGAAGGGAGCGAACTTGGTTCAAATAGCACAGACTTTCACCTTTCTTGGCGAATGTTTATACATTTTTTGAAATAGAGGTTTCTTTATTCGCTCTGTGCTCCTAGAATCTTTGCTGGATGTTTAAACATGATTCCAGTTTGGGTTTTCTTTTTCTTCTTTTTCTAATACAGACGTGGGCAGCTGTCACCATTTTCCCGGGGAGTGGATCTACCCTTCCTCACGCTGTCAGGCGTGAAGTCTGTCTCACCACCCGGCTGAGTTCATTCTACCACGCTCCTGAAGAGGATGAGCCTTCCCATCCGGGAGGTGCCGCCGAATGGAAAGCTTGGGGCATCTGATACCACAGACACTGGGGCGGGGGGGGGGGGGGGGAGTCTGGGTCCTTCCTGCAGCCCCGGAGCTGCCCGGCAACACATGGCCACCCCTGATCCCGTAGGCTCAGCTCTCGTTTGGTTTTTCTCCCATCAACATGATTAAATTGTTAGATTTTTGCATCGGAATTGCTAATCAAGAGCACAGTAAATGGAAGAGCATGTTCATTTACCGAGAAGGGATGTTGATTAATGACAGACCTCGATTTTTCAAATCTAAGTTTTATGTAGCGAGTTTGAAGCAGTTAATGATTTTTATTTATTTATTTTTTTTTAAAAAAATGCATTTTGGTCTATTATAACTCATTTTATCTTTCCACTGATTCGTTTTTACTTGCTACATAGTCTCAATTCCCCCACTTTGTACGTGTCTCATGATTCCAACTGGTATATATCCTGAAGGAAAAGAGAAGCTCTCACGTGTTCCTCAGTGAGCTTTATTATAAACCGCGATTTCTTAGCGTCATCGTTACATATTCTCTTCTGCAGAAGGACTTGTCAGGTTAAAAATAACTGAGCTTCACTATCGGTTCTTATCCTCTCTTCACATACTATAAACTCAGTGAGGACGTTCTGTCACTGTATGGTCAAATTAGAGGAACAATGAGCCTGGCATCGAGTATGTGCAGAAAGTATTGAGCTTCTAATTGACACTATTTGTGTCCCTAAAAGTATCCAAAGATTTGAAATCTATAAATGGGAAATATTGAGGGGAAAAAAAAACCCATTAGACAATGAGGAAAAAAAAAAGTGTAAAAACTACATAACAATAACTGGAGGTAAATATCTAATCATTGAAATTATAATTACAAAATACATTACATTTGATAGATAAAATCTGACAATGTAAATTATTAAACTTTTACATCTGGACTCAAGAAGATAAGACTTTAACTTAGTATCATATAATAATTGTATTCATGTGTATGAAGGCTTATGCAAAGTATCTTAACCACAAAAACAGAAAAATCCAAAATATGCATTCACCTGGAAAAACACTCAAAAATATCACAACCAACCCACAGAAGTGGATCAAAATGTCATAGAGAATATATATAAACTTTCTGAAAACAAGAAGGAATGATGAGAGAATAATACCAGCAAATATGTATACAGTGATTGAAGCAGTATGCTTAGTATAGGAGTAAATAAAAATATCAACCAAAAAGAGTAATATTTTATTCAGTATAAGGTATTAGAATGACTGCTGCTATTAAAGAGAAAAAGTTGGACTCATACAACACTAGTCCTACCAGACGCACTTCCAGAAAGCTTAGCACTCAAATTTCTATAACATATAATTAATTTTATATAAAAAAAACCTAATATAAAATATGAATAAAGAACAAAACTCACAGAATAAGAATTATAATGAGTTTTAAACATTACTCAGTTTTTCTTAAATTGTAAACACATCACATGGATTTCTTCTACGCTATTAGAAAATGTGACAAAGTCTGAGAATACTGTTGCTTACCTGATAAGCAGTCAATTTTACATCCTTTGCTTCAGAGTATAATTTGGAATTCAACTTATACAGGGTAATTTGATCATAAAAGTAAATAACTCAATTGCTAAATAAGAAAAAAATTAAACTGTTTATGAAAAACACTGAAATATACCAATAGGCACATTGATCTCAGGAAAGAAAATTAGGAGCCAGGGACCAAAATTCCAAATGTTGCATCCTTTGGCCATCAGTAACTTTACTTCTCAGTATTTGTCCCACAAATATAAAATCAAGATGGTATGTATAGAAATCATCTTTAGTCATTGTTTCCCATTGAAAAGGTTAGAAATGCCATAATACCCAACATATAGCTTAGTTAACTGCTATATATCAAAATGCAATGATATTCAGCACTGAAGAGAATGGAAAATAATTCTAAGTACTCATGCAAAATTATTTCAAAAATATTTGTGCAAATGCACAAGCAAGTTGTAGACAGTTTATGAGGAGTGTCCTATGTACAATTGGTTTAAATACGAGAAAATACATCCGCAAAAAGATACAACACTCAGAACACGTCGATTCCCTGGGGACGGGGAGAGGAACTCTCTCATGTTAGTCACGATGGGCTAAGTTATTCTCCAGGAACAAAGAGCTCCTCACACGTCTGGGCAGGGACACACCGCAGATTCCTGCTTGCTCATGCAAAGTAGACATTGAGTCTGACGGACTTTCCTGGGAAGTTTCTCTCTACTTGGTCAACAGAGTTGTAGTTTTTTTCTGTTTTAGGCTGAGTCCTTCTCCATGATTATGCTAGCAGAAAGGGCTGGGAAATTGGACACTTTCCTTTTTTTTTTTTTTTTTTTTTTAGTTTTTCACTCTTTCTGCTTGAATGGTAATCACACCCTAGCTTTCACATTTCATAGCCAGACATGGTGACATATCTCTACCTCATGCCATGAAGAATGGGTCACCTGACCTCTAGTCCACCCAGGGTGACAGATGTCCAACCTCATGCCACCAGGGCTGGGTCACCGGCCTGCTAGCGCACCCCGGAGAGGAAGCAGCAGCAGGTGAGAGTAAGTTCCGGCAAGGACGGCCACCAGGCTTCTGCTCGTTTCAAGTTTGACCTTGAGAACTTATCAGTCTCTCCAGAGACAAGTAACTAGACACGTAACACAGACATACGGATACGGAAATGGTAAAATTCTCTGGTTGCACTCACATGCAAATATATTACATATACCCATCTATTCCCGGCACTGCTGATCCCAAGAGCAAAGAGCAGGACTGCAGAAATGCACTGTATTATATAACTTAACGGGGCAGTGGCTTTGAAAAATACGACAACTTTATGGGCTAGTTTCAAAATCTACCACTCACAAAAACTAGAGGGATATTTAAAAATAAATATGAAGTGATGAAGTATGCCCTAATTTTTGTAAGCAGTGTATTTAAAGTTAAAAATAACTAGATTAGATACACTTTTATCAGCTCTTTTTCTCTCCCCCCAGAAAACATGGCATACCATATTTGGTAACTGTTATTATATAATAGGTTACATTTACATTCAAAATGATGCGTATAGTCATTTTGCTGTGCAGAAGAAATAAACCAATAGCATTTTAAAGAAGAAGAATGAATGTGAGGAACATAAGGAAGAAGTAATTCCCCTTTTTCTGTATCACTGGAATGTTCTATTCCAAAGTTGACTTTCTTATTTTTAAAAGAATAAATTAATTGCTAATAAAAGCAAAAATACTCTATCAGCTGAAAAGAGGGAGGAAAAAAAAACCCAAAAAGATAAAACAGTTGAGTAAAATAGAAAATGTTTACAGCTGTATTTTAAGAAATTATCTCTGGAGTAAAACATTTGCTTGAAAGAAATATACAATCATATTTATTGCAATACCTATAATAAAGGTAGAAGGTAGAGGTGCACATCATTTTCCTTCTGGCTAAACGTTTTGAATCATTCTAATAGCATGCTTTTTCCAGTTCTCAAATGTATTTACTTGTAGACCATCAGTAATGACTGCTAATGCAGTTCAAATGAAAGTTAAGAGACCGCTTTCTAAGCTGCTATAAAATGTGGTTATCGTATTTCTCTACTGACTTTTCTTTCAAGGCAGTTAAGACATTTTCAAGTATTTTTCAAAGTATATAGTTAGTATACATCCTAAAATGTCATAGGTTGCCGCATTAAGGGATTTTTATTGACAAAAGAAGATGTGTTTTGTGCTTAAAAGGACGATTAGAACTGCTTGGATCTGGGTAGCCATCCAGTGTCTTTGTCTAGAACAGGTTATTTTTATCTGCAAGCCACGTGGGAAGGAGGAGGAATAGGTGATTTTCTTCTGTTTTGTTTTGAGCCTGGAATAATTTTCTCATTGATATCTTTGGATTTGACTTTTGATCCAAACAATCAGATTTCTTCCTTAACAAAGTTTTGCCAAAATGTACTACATCTCAAGTACACAAATCTGAAGTGCACAGCATAACATGTTCACAGAGCAAACACCCCTCCCACCCATGAAACCTCTAACGAAATCGTGACACAGACCCACACTTGCCCACCACCTAAATCTTCCCTGCCCTTGATTGTTGGACTTGGCCGAGACCGCCGGGATTTCCAGTGGAGGGCGGGTGGGGGGCGGGGAAGTGTGGGTCTGTGTCATGATGTGGTCGCTATTTCATGTCCTCTTAGGTGTTCATTTCCTGAGAGAAGCGGGAGTGAGTAACCGAGCGAACGGCATGACCAGAGCAGAGAACCGTGCCATCTACTGAGGCCTGCCTTTCTCTCTGCTCGGTGACAGCCACGGCCACCTGGGGCAGATTTGGGAAGCGGCCCCACCACGGGCTGGCCACCTGCCCTCCCCAACACGCACCCTCCAGGGATCGCATCTCGAGTTAGAGAAGCAGGTCCCACAGGCCGCTGAGGCCAGGGGCTGAGGGAACAGACCTCCAGCGTGGTGGGCAGGTGTTACTATTTAGAGCCACAAGGATACCTGCAGAAGAACTAAAAAAAAAAACATTTGAAAAGCTTGGCCTCCGGAGAAGGGGAATCATTTTGGAAAAGGACAGAGCAGGGAGCTTTACTCTCCTTCATGACAGGTTTTCTGGTGATTGTCGATCCTGTGCTCTCTGCAGGTACCAGCTCTATGTGCATTTTAAAATAAAAATAATGAAGGGGAGATAAGGTTTGTCTATGAATTTGCAAGTCCAAGCAGGTGATCATGCAGTGGAGATCCAAACAGGAGACATGCTTTTGTTATCCTTCCCAAAGCTAAATTTGCTGAATACTAGAGGAATTTAACACCGAAATAATTTGAGGGGAAAAATAACTCGGGGCTTTGATTTGGGCTCTGAGTTATATCAGGAGGCAATATATTAATAATGTAGTAATGCTCGTTTTTAAACCTTGATTAAGAAAAGTGCAAAAATAGGAAGTGATAAACCAATCCCAATTAAGATTACAATTGGAAAAAAAAAAAAAACCAAACTAGATTAAAATATAAGAAAGTTAAATTCAATGGCATATTAAAAAATAATCTACCAAGACCAAGTAGGATTTAGGCCAAGAACGCAAGGTTACCTCTCCATTTGGAAATCTGTTTCTATAATACATAAAACCAACAGAGAGATACTGTTATCTCAGGAGTTACTCAGTGCAATTAAATATACTCCCCGAATAAAACGCAATATGCAAATTTTTTCAAAGGCAGAACCCAAGGATAATTCCTTTTCATAACAAGGGATCTATAACTTCAATGATTATTTTATTTTATGGCTAACCTTGGACTTGCCACTTTTCCAATTTAGCACCCCTGATGACTTTTAACATCTTTATTGTTTTAAATAAATCTGAAATAGATAGTCAGTGAATAACATAGGAAACAAACAGAAGTGAATTGATTATTATCTTATACGGGGAAATAGATTGAGAAATGCAATGGTCTGTCTGGAAAACCCAGGAAATTACTAAAAGTTTAAGAGAATTAAATGAAAGATGTACACTAAGCATGAAAAAGAGTTATTTTGCATCAGAGTTAAGGCGTTCCAGAAGTGGTCATTTGTGAGACCGTAAATTCCCAAATGTAGTATTTTATTATTATCGTTCTAATCATTCTTTGTTTTCAGGTCGGCAGGCGGGAAACGCATGTGCATGCTCTAATGTAGGCAGCCTGTGATCTCAATGAGTCTACAGGGGTGACCTGTGGATGGCATTGCTCCGTCACCATAGTGGCAGCCAGCCCGTGGCTGCGTTTTCTAAGCTGTTCTTTCTGTTAGTGGAAGTAACGCAAATTCATGGAGGAGCTTCGGCTCTGAAATTTTCCTCATCTGTAAACAGTTGACGAAAACATCATGAGTTGCAGAATCAACCATCCTCTTCCCTTGTTTATCCAGCACAGAAAACCATGGAATTTCCCATTTAGATATTTAAAGAACAGTCTAACTGAAACACGTCCCAGAGGTAGCGACGCTCTCCTCTGAGAGTCTAAGAGAAGCCACAGGATTCACTAAATTCATGGCACGCTTCTGTAAAAAAAAAAAAAAAGTTTACAAAGTAATGAAATATAACAACGGTCTTCCTTTCCCGTGCCCTGAACCCTATCGTTAGAAAGTTTCAGCACAGACTGTATGGCTGGCTCTCCCCACTGCTACATTTGCCCGGAGCCCTAGTAGATATTTTAGAACCCGGACAGCAAACCCATCAGGAGCAACATCGTGGAAGCCGCACGCGTGATGAAGAAACACATGTATCAAATACCAGCGGGCACCTGGGAGTCAGGTCCCTGGGGAGGTCCCAGCCCTATTCAGAACTCAGTATTTCACCGGCAGAAAAGACGAAAGCTCTCGCCACCGGTTTGTATGAGGAAAGGAGGTGGGTCCTGGCGGAAGTCACTGATCTGAAAGTCACAGCTTCAGGTTTATGGCAGAACCAGCAAGAGGGTTAAGCACAAGCTATACTGCTCACAAAAATTAAGGGCTATTTCAAAATGAATATGTAGCGATAAAAAAATAAGCACTTGGTTTTTCCTTTATTAAACGAGAACATCAGAAAAGCAAACCACAAGTCAAAGAAAGTTGTTCGATTGTGCAAATGAGATGCAAAACCGACTTTCATTTCATTGGTGAAAATGCTCTATGTACAAAAGGCTGAAAGTACTGGAGTGTCTGCGCGTTCCCGGATCCCCTCATCTTTGTGAGCAGTGTGGCGTCACCCAGTTGTTACCGAAGAAAGAACAGCAGGCAGGATGTGAGCTCCGACCTCGCCTCAGTCACGTGGCCCACCACCTGCATGCAATTCCAGCTGCCGGAAGCCCCCGCCACCACCTCAGGACCTCGCCCTTGGAGAAGACAGGTGCGCAGAGAAAACCCCAACACGATCAAAGCGCACTGCACGGCTGAGGGGGTCTCTGCGCACCCACTAAGTGTCTGTGGGCTTTCTACCCACCCGTCCCGAGTCTGGGCCTGCGTGGGGGCCCCGGGAACCAGAGCCGCTCAGCTTGGGAACGCCCCTGCCGCAACCGAGCCAGCGGAGGGCATCGTTGGAATGGCTGGGGGCCCATTCCCCGAGGCCCTTGTCTGTGTAGTAAGTGGGGGCGGGTCCCCACCACCTGGAGCCCACAGCCTACACCGCCTAAGGCCAGGGCTGCAGGACGCTGGGCCTCTGTGTCACAGCCTTTCCACTCATGATGTTCCCTTCGTCCTCTGAATTATTTAAACGTCCTCTGTGGCCTAACGGTTCCAGTGGACTTCGTCGGTTTGATATACGGAAACAAAGTTTCTACTCACTAGACAGTATTTATATGAAAAGGGGAGAAGGCTGCCATTTTGGCTCTTAGATGAAATCGCTTTCTTTTGGTTTTCCTTGAAAGTTTATTCTCATTTAAAATGGAACAGTTTTAATAAATCTTGCTATTAGAGTGAAATATTGTAGGCAGGTGTATCGCCGGTAGGAATTAACTGCACGTAAGGCCGGCCATGATACACGCTATAAAAATCTATACAATTCAGAATAAACCAAGACTATTTCTAACACTTCAAAACATCAAAAATTTAAGACATCAGTAAAAAAAAGTGCTTACTTTATCATGACAAATAGGTATGTCACATCATGTCATAAACGTAAAGGGTTGATGGCTACAAAGAAATAAATCATTGATATCCTCGTTCTATTAGACCTGCCGTTTGGGAAGTAGCAAATATATCTTCCATGTGGAAACTATGATGGCAAAGATTTTCCATCATAAAACAAGGGTGAGGCTGACATTGTTATTTCTTTCGAGGGGACGAGAGCCATCCATTCATCTGGTTCCGGCAACTGTTAGATGCCACAAACATGAAAAGTCACAGAAAGCCACTGACATGTTTCTGGGCCGTGATCTACCACCCGATTAAACAGGACGAACTGGAGACTGGTGTCGTGGGCGCTTTGGAAGCCCAACGATAAAAAAGAGCGCTAATGAGGACACAGGTAAAGCAATCTCTTCTCGTGCAGAACATTCAAGGGAAACCAGACTTTGGAACAGCTTTGACGTGACCCCCAGATCCCCAGGGAGGCATGCTCTCTCTGGTCCCCTGCCACCACCGGGCTCTCTTCACTTCCGATGATGCCTGATTCCACCTCTTTTTATGTGTGTGGTTGCTGTCGCTGGCATCTGCCACCCAAGACCTGTGTATTACTGAGACGTCCAATCAGACCGTTCCTCTAGGACTGTCAATCCAATGGGCCACCCAATGAGAGATGAGCAGGAGAGCCGGAAAAACAAGGGGGCAGGCGCCAGAGCCCCCCCCCCCCCAGGTAGATCAAATAACCACGTGCTCACACTGACACAGAAACTGTCTTGTGTTCCACTGAAACTGACCACGTGTGCCACTTCCCACGGAGCAGATACACCAACCTGGGACACGGCTATTGTCAAATTCTAATTTTTAAGAGAAGCATTTACTTTTCTGATAGCCCTAAGTTTCATGCATTGACATTGTAGATAAATTGTGTTCATAGATATAAGCAAGCACAAAACAGAATTTGTCTGAAGTCCCACCCTCAGTAAATTCTTAGTAATACTGGTATAGTCACTGACACAGGCATAGAGTCGCATCTGCATTCCTGTTCAGAACCTCCGTGGGAAGAAACATAAAATATAATCTTATAACTGAGTTCAACTTTCTCCTGAACCCAGATAACTTCTCAGTAGTGAAAATGAGTAATCTTTTTCAAGCTGACTGAATCATCTGCCAATTAAATCTTTGTCTCTTTCAGGATAACGAGGCCTCTTTATTTTTTTATTTTTATTTCTTTATTTTGGTGTCAATCTTAAGTCTTCCTGCACCGTTTTTCCTTGTTTGTTTCTTTGTTTTTATTAATTAAATTTATTGGGATGACGTTGGCTTGTAAAATCATTCCGGTTTCAAGCGCGCAACTCAACAAACCACCACCATCCGGCTCCCGTCCTGCAGAGTCTCCAGCCCCAGCAAACTCTCCACCACCATCCGGCTCCCGTCCTGCAGAGCCTCCAGCCCCAGCAAACTCTCCACCACCATCGGCTCCCGTCCTGCAGAGCCTCCAGCCCCAGCAAACTCTCCACCACCATCCGGCTCCCGTCCTGCAGAGCCTCCAGCCTGAGCAAACTCTCCACCACCATCGGCTCCCGTCCTGCAGAGCCTCCAGCCTGAGCAAACTCTCCACCACCATCGGCTCCCGTCCTGCAGAGCCTCCAGCCCGAGCAAACTCTCCACCACCATCGGCTCCCGTCCTGCAGAGCCTCCAGCCCCAGCAAACTCTCCACCACCATCCGGCTCCCGTCCTGCAGAGCCTCCAGCCCCAGCAAACTCTCCACCACCATCCGGCTCCCGTCCTGCAGAGCCTCCAGCCCCAGCAAACTCTCCACCACCATCCGGCTCCCGTCCTGCAGAGCCTCCAGCCTGAGCAAACTCTCCACCACCATCGGCTCCCGTCCTGCAGAGCCTCCAGCCCCAGCAAACTCTCCACCACCATCCGGCTCCCGTCCTGCAGAGCCTCCAGCCTGAGCAAACTCTCCACCACCATCCGGCTCCCGTCCTGCAGAGCCTCCAGCCCCAGCAAACTCTCCACCACCATCGGCTCCCGTCCTGCAGAGCCTCCAGCCCCAGCAAACTCTCCACCACCATCCGGCCTCCATCCTGCAGAGCCTCCAGCCCCAGCACACTCTCCGTCCTCACTTCCCGCTGTGCCCGGCCCCACCTGGCCCCGTCCCCTTTCTCTCGGGCCACCACCACCCTGTGGTCTGTGTCTAGGGGCTATGTATATGTTTTTTGGCTGATCCCTTTCACCTTCTTTCCTCCGGCCCCCTCGCCACCCTCCCCTCTGTCAGCTGTCCGTCCGTTCCAGGTGTCCTTTACTAAACACTTCGCCTTTCAGGGTTTCTCTTCCTCTCTCCTCCTCCTCTCACCCGGGTCCTGCTGCCTACAGGGGTGTCTTCCATGGGACCTTGTTGGCAGTGAAGGCAGAGGTTGGAAAGCTCACCCTCCTGAATGCTAGAGCGTATGCACAAGCGTGGTCCCACGTGCTGTCACTACTCTCTGTCCATCCCTGGCGCAGATGTAGCTCACGCATCCAAGCTAAGGACGAAAGACAGCTCAACAGGTGGAAGGCGAGAGAGAGGGAAGGCGCGTAAGGTTGGCCGCCGCCGGCTCCCTGCTGGACTGGATGAGAAGGCATGGATTCTGTCTGCATTTCCTGGACAGGAAACCCTTGGGTCCAGAGGGTGCAACTAATGAGCATTCGAACATAAGACCTCGTGGACCCCGAGGGCCTCATCCACAGTCAGTGTCCCACCGAGGTGGCTGTCCTTTGCTGTCCTTTACTTTACACACCTGTGCTCTTTGTCCTCTATCTAAACATGCAACACGCACCATGGATGGCTCCTCGACTCACTGTCTGTACTGACCGCATACTGTCTACACGGAACACTGAACGTGTGCACCCACACCGTTTCTTCTCGCTTGTCTCTTATGGCAAAGCTGCATTCTCACAACCGGTGTGGCCGACCTCAGACCCGGACGTTCGCGACCATTCCCGTCCGCACACAGAACACAGGTGTTCAGCTGCTTCGCCAGCCGTGTCTCTCATTCCAGCTCCCTGAACATTGTCAGGCTCCCTTATGTGTTTCGGTCTGTTTTTAGACAATTGCCTGTAATTCTCTTCAGAGTCACAACTGACGGTAAATAAATTTTGAAAATGTCGACAGTTTCGTTGACTCTCTACTGTAGACCACAGGAACAAAATGTCCTTCTTACAGATGGGAGAGAACCGGGGAGCTTGGACGGGGGGAGGGAGGGACGTGTCACGGGGAGACAGTCACAATTCAAATATTTTCATGCTGAAATGTGTAAATACATCAGCCCAAACGCTTTCACGGTGTTTTCCATCTGTTCCCTCGCAGAGAACGTTCTTCACGAGGTCTATTCCAGACCCAAATTTATCAAGTAGATTACCAAGTTATGCTCTTTTTTTTTGGATGTTTCCCCAGACTTAGGTTCTTCAAAATTATAGACCCTCTCAACTTCATTCTAATTAGTTACAAAATAAAAATTTTTGAGTTCCAAATTGCTGTCTCCTCAGAAGATTCTTTCTGCTCTTTCAGCCGTTCTACAGGAAATCTAGTGGATCTCTCAAGCGATCGTTATTTCCTTTGTTCGGTTTTCCCTTTGCTTTTTTAATGTATTGATTTTAGAGAGCAAAAGGGAGGAAGAGAGAGAGAAACATCAGTTTGTTATCTCACTTATTTATGCATCCATTGGTTGATTCTTGTATGTGCCTTGACCGGGTATCGAACTCACAAACCTTGGTATATTGGGGATGAAGCCCTACCCAACTGAGCTACAGGACCTTCCTGTGTATTTGTTGAGGTACATTTGCTGTCTTTTCTTCTTTAAAGGCTTTGTGTTTGATATTCACACTTTTCTAAAGCTGAAAATATATGGGGTTTCAGTCATCACAGTTTTTTTTTTATTGTTTTCCAACAAAATTTATGCAGTATGCAACCACATTTTAGAGGACTCTTCTACTAAATATAATTCAGTACAATTGGAGACACTTAGGCTGACTTTACAAAGAGTTCTTCAGAAGCTGCCTACCTTTGTAGCTGATTTGTTGATAGCAGCAAAGAAAGAAAGCTATGCTTCTTCAGCTACAACGACACCAATCTCCAATTCATTCTGTTTAATTGAGTGGTATATCACAGCCCAGAAACATGTCAGTGGTTTCTGTGACTTTCATGTTTGTACCTTATAACATTTGCCAGAGCCAGATGAACGGATGGCTTTCGTCCCCTCGAAAGAAATAACAATGTCAGCCTCACCCTTGTTTTATGATGGAAAATCTTGGCCATCATAGCTTTCACATAAAAGATGTATTTGCCCTTTCCCAAACGCCAAGCCTAATAAAATGAGAATATAAATTATGTTTCTTTGCCCAGCAATTCCACTTCTGGGTATTTATCTGAAGAAACTGAAAACACCAAATTGAAAAGACATCTGCCCCCCTCCGTTCAATGCAGCGTTATTTACCAGAACCCAAGGCAGGGAGACAGCCTAAGTGTCCATTGACCGATGAGTGGACAAAAAATATGTCAAACATCTAGAGCAGGGGAGTCAACCTTTTTATACCTACCACCCACTGTTGTATCTCTGTTAATAGTAACATTTTCTAACCGCCCACCGGTTCCACAGTCATGGTGATTTATAAAGTAGGGAAGTCACTTTACTTTATAAAATTTATAAAGCAGAGTGACAGCAAGTGAAAGCATATAATAATAATTACTTACCAAGTACTTTATGTTGGATTTTCGCTAAGTTTGGCAGAATAAATCTTTATAAAACAACTTAGTATAGTTAAATCTATCTTTTTATTTAGACTTTGGTTGCTCCGCTACCACCCACCATGAGAGCTGGAACGCCCACTAGTGGGCGGTAGGGACCAGGTTGACTACCACTGCTCTATACACTGGAATATTACTCATCCATAAAAATAGAGGGAACATCGCCATGCGCAACAGCGTGGATGGACCTAGGAGATGTTATGCTCAGTCTCAGCAAAACAACTCAGACAAAAAATAAATAAAAAGGACAAATACCGTATGAGTCACGTATTGCTGGAATCCAAAACATAAAACAAGCAAAAATAAAAATCAGAATCAGACTCATAGAGAGAGAGAGCAAACTGGGGATTGCCAGAGGGAGGAGAGGTGGGGGGATGAACAAGAGAAAGAGAGGAGTTGAAGAGGTGCAGATGTCCAGCTGTAAAATAAGGCACAAGGTGTAATCAATATACATCATGGGAAACGAGTCAATGATAGCAGAATAACTTTTTGTTACCATGGTGGAAGCTTCCTAGCCTTGTGCTGACGATCACTTTGTAAGGTATAAAGGTGTCTAATCACTCTTCTCTGCACCTGAAACCAACGTGCTATTTTATGTCCAGTGGTCTTTAATTTGATACATCTGTGGTCAGTATGTTCCGTGCATTCGGTGAAGATTGCATAAGTCTCAGGAAAAGTATACTCACCGAGGCCGCATTTGTTTCTCTTTGCCTTAATCTACCAGGCAATGAAGATTAGAAACGGGGTGTCCCTGTTATCTTCGAGCCCAGAGTCTCTGGTATCCACTGCCTGAGGTACGTGTCTGCCACACAATCAAAGAGTACCTGATAGCTGCCCCTTCAAGGACTCTGGGATCCTGAGGGTTGTAATAGAGCATTTACAAGCGTACACACTGTCCTCCCTCTACCCCCGCCCTGGAAACAACTGTAGTCCTCTTTCTTGACAAAGTTTCTTAATCACTTTATTTTGTTCTTAAGATTTGCGTAGGGTATTAGCAGAGTTTTATTTGGTTTCTGTCCCCAGAAAACAAAGGACCTCTTCCGTGAGAGAACTTTTATTTCCTAACTTTTTCCATTAAAATATAGAGATCTTTCCTCATTTGCAAGAAGATCCATTGGATGAATGAATGCCTTACTTAATACGATTTCCTATGCCCTGTTTTTTGTTGGTAAGTGTTACTGTATGAAACGGTTAATGAATTCCTTCCTTACGCATATGGGGAGATAGCATAATAAAGCCATGTTTAATGAGTTATGTGTCTTTTTTTTAAATATTTTATTTATTGATTTTTTTAGAGAGAGAGGAGTGAGAGAGAAGACAGAGAGAGAGAGAAGGGGGAGGAGCAGGAAGCATCAACTCCCATATGTGCCTTGACCAGGCCAGCCCAAGGTTTTGAACCGGCGACCTCAGTGTTCCAGGTCGATGCTTTATCCCACTGCACCACCACAGGTCAGGCGAGTTCTGCGTCTTAAAAGAGGATTATGTTGATAATGATGTGCGACTGCTTTTTTGTGAAGACAGGATTCAGGAACACTGCGTGTTTGAATCCTGAGATTGCTCAGAACAAAGGTTTCGTGTGTGAAGACGTCAGCAGCCTCTGTCAACCATAAAAGGACGCCCAGGGCCCATTCCCTCACTCATTCCCCCGTTCATTCATTTATTCATCCAGCGTTCACGTCACCTCGGGGACAAGTGGGCACTCTGCTCCGGCGAGACCGCAGAGGACACAGTGTGAAAGCTCCTTGCTCCCAGGGATTTTACAGTCTCACGGGGAGCAGGCTGACAGAAGTTAATATTGACTGTGTGCAGCACGCTCTGCGCCAAGAGCATTCGCCAGCGTTTCACACGTCACTACCTCGCTTAGTGCTCACAACGGCCCTTGTGCGATGAGGACCATTTTATCACCGGTTTCCAGGAGAGGAAACAATTACACAGGACAGGGACATAACCCGCCCAGACTGGCGAGGGGAGGAACATGACCTGGCGTGGCGTCTGGGCAGCCTGACCGCTGACCAGCTGGCTGCTCAAGTGCCCATTCTTGTCAGAACCGTTGCTTACGGAAGCCCAGACCGGCTCCCCTACAGTAGACAAAGCGCCCTTGGATTTATAACGGGGCTTTACCTGCTGGGGTCTCCTCGGTAGGAGATTGGACGGTGTCGCCTTCCATCTGTTTCAGCGTTCGGTGACACAGAAGAAGTGACAGGTGTGAGCCTAGGGAAGTACTGAACACTAAACCACATTTGTTGTTCAACTGTGGGCATGCGGTAGATGCGTTGATCTCAGTGATGGGCAAAACGTCATGGCAGGGTGTGAGCAAGCTCTGTGCTGCTCATATGAACTGTACCATCATGAATACCAGTCAAGCCTTGTGCTCAGAATTGCCACACAGTCCTTCCCAGAGACTAAGAGGGCCTTCATTTCTATAGTCTTGACATCTACTATCAAAAAGGAACTAATCTAAAAGAAAACAGAATATTAAATTTGTATTTTGTGTAAAGCATCACCAGTCAGACAAGTTGACAGCATGCAAGCAGAGCTATTGGACAGACCTTCACTTTTCCTAGCCAATCTTTGATGAGCACAGATCGCTACCGAATTAGAACATTACAAGAAAACAACAACAACAACGACGTGCTCTGCACTCGATTCTCCTGTTTGCAGTTCGGTGCATGGTCATGATTCAAGGTGGCATCTGAGCCTCGAAGAAACAAAAGTTGGTCTTTCCCATCCTCCTTCACACTAACCATCAGTTCCCTGAAAGCTTTTGGGGGAGCACAGAGCTACTACTGCATCAGGGAGTTCTCTTCTGATGCTTTGGGAGCCACACTGAACCACGGGTTATGAAAACCCAGCAAGACACCAGTGCTCTGTGGAGAGATCTCTTTTAACGGGTCACTCAATGCGGCTGCAGTCCCAGGTGGGTGACAGAGGCGTCCCGGGGAGCTTGTGAGACAGTGAGCTCAGCTCTCAGAGCCTCCGGCAGACGGGGCTCCCCGCCTAGTCACTGGTGGCTCGTGTCTTTACCTGACATGCAGGTGCCCCCCTGATGTCCTGCTTGTCTGTGACATCGCTCAGCAGGACTGCGAGCTGAGGGGGGGGGGGTGCGCATAGGTTCAACACGTACTGAAAAACAGAGAGAGGCTTTATGATTGCTCTGTTCTGTTTTGTACCTGGGTTGTTTTGCATGGGAGATCACAGGTGCTTTCCACGAGGCTGTGGGCACGTGTGTGTCTGGATGTCTGTCCCAGAGCTGCCCTGTCTGTATTAGGGACCAAGAGCAGGCAGAGAGTTCACACCCCGTGGCTGCCTGCCACCAGGGCCACCAGGTTGTGAGAACGTACTCGCTAAACAGTGTGACCTCCGTGGACTCTTGCGTCTCTGGATAAATGACCATGCTCTAATTCTGTAACAGAACTGATAACCCTGAACTCTGGGTGCACTGACTTGTCATCTTTATAGCCGGCTGCCCTCAGCTGCTGACGCGCTGTGAGCCGCATTGTCATAGGAGCTCCAACTCCCAGAGACAAATTGCGTGGGGACATTGAAAATACGACTTGGCTTGATCTAGGTTATCTGAATGTATCTCATTTTTGAAGCATACTGGAACAGAAACCTATTCTCAAGCTTGGGAATGGTGATCCCCCTCAAACGTTGATAAATGAGAAAACAGTTGACTTTGTATCCAAGGTGGAGGTTCTGAAGACTGTGTCAAATAACTGTTGCTGATAAAATAACCATCAAAGCAGAAAAAGGAGAAGTTTGAACTAAAACTATGGAAAAGGTTTGCACTAAAATGATCATGGAAAAGTAACGGGTTCAGCAAAGATTTTTCGTGCAGATTCTCCGTGCTTTCAATATTTGCACACACCCAAAAGAAATAGACTCCTTCTTTCATTGACCAAAGCTGGACACTCCCCTCTTCCCCAACAAGGTAGTGGGTCATTAATGCATTATTTTTAGTGGAATCTGGGCAGAAAGAAAAAGTTATAGCAGGCTTGAGAACCCCATTCTTAGAAAGTTCTACTTGCAAATAGGGCCCTTGCCTGACACGGGAACTGGAGCTTATGCATTTCTTACCCTGATTTAAAACATTCCTTAAACACGAAGAGTAGCTCATAGTGCTTAAATTATTGGTGCACAAATATAGTTTAGGCTAAACACCTGCCTTTCTCTTGGAAGCTGGAACTTTGGGACAGGCTGGCCAGAGAGAGGGAGGTGACAGGAGCAGTCCCCAGTAAAAATCTTGGTCATTGAGTCGCTAATGAGCTTCCCTGGGAGAGGACTCAGACACACATGGTCAGCAGCTGGAGGAGTTCCCGCATCTGTCTGACCCTGGGGGTGGACGCTTGGAAACTGGCACCTGCTTCCTCCGGAAACTGTTTAGTGAAAACATCTTTTAAAAACACTACTGTGGGTGGCAGTGCCTACCTTACAGGGCGCTCAATAGGTTTTATAAGAAGAGTCATACAAGTCTATATAAAGGATAAATTCTTTATATACTTTAGATAATCACCTCTTATCAACTACGTGTGATTTTTTTTCAAATATTCTCTCCCCTTCCGGAAGTGGCCTTGGCATTTTGCTTCTGCTTCCTTGGGCTTTACAGAAGCTCATTACTCTGACGGCACCCCACTTGTTTACAGTTCCTGTGTTGCCTTGTTTTGGGTGTCAAACATTCCCCCTCCCCAATCGTAGCCAAGATCAATGTCAAGGAACTAACTACTTATGTTTCATCTAAGAGTTTTATGATTTCAGGTCTTACATTCAAGTCCTTAAAAACTTTGATTGGAATTTTGTGTGTGGTGTCAGGTGGTGGTCCAGTCTCATTCTGGGGTGTGTGGCGGTCCAGTTTTCTCAACGTCACTTATTAAGGACACCACTATCCTTTTCTTATTGTCCATTCTTGGCTCCTTGGTTGTAAATTAGTTGACCATATCTCCATGGGTCTATTTCTGAGGGTCTCTGTTCTGTCCCTCCCAGAGGCTCAAGTTTTAGTTTCTTACATTTCAGAATCCTTGAATAATAACTTACTGAGATTTTTTTTAAATTAGAAAGCAGTATAAGCTATCTTGTAATAATCATTACTATACATCATTAAACTTCTTTCCAGAGAATATTCCTAGGTGAAACAGGCTTTACAAACTGGAGTAAACTCTATGACAGGATTAATAAAAATAATAAAAAAAAAAGACAATATTAGTAGGACCAAGCTGTGGTACAGTGGATAGAGCATCAGCCTGGGATGCAGAGGACCCAGGTTCGAAATCCTGAGGTCACTGGCTTAAGCGTGGTCTCACCAGCTTAAGTGCGAGTCACTGGCTTGAGCGTGGGATCATAGACATGACCCCATGGTCACTGGCTTGAGTTCAAGATAGCTGGCTTCAGCAAGGGGTTAGTGCCTCAGCTGAAGCCCCCCAGTCAAGGCACATGTGAGAAAGCAATCAATGAACAGCTAAGGTGCAGCAACAAAGAACTGATGCTTCTCATCTCTCTCTTTTCCTGTCTGTCCCTATCTGTCCCTCTCTGTGTCTCTCTCACTAAAAAAGGAAAGAAAAAGAAAATGTAACTAAGTACACAAAACATAATACATATCTTTGTCAGGAAAAGTAGGCATTTTATATATATTTCCCCATGATTTGAGACAAGGTCTAGAATACTTATTCTCTATTTTTGTGGCTAAATTTTCTCCAGTTCACTATCTTGCCAACAGATGGTTCTGATTTCCATGTTATGATTGTATTCTCTTTAGCCCTAGGCAACATGGCAAAGTAGGAAGTAAGAGAATTGTTTTTGTACAGCTCCCTTGGACTTATTCCTTCCTTCCTTCCTGGCCCTCCCTAGGAATACAAACACCATCCGACCTGCTTCTTATTCAACCAGCATAAAGAATGCATGACAAGGCCCTGGCCGGTTGGCTCAGTGGTAAAGCGTCGACCTGGCGTGCAGGAGTCCCGGGTTCGATTCCCAGCCAGGGCACACAGGAGAAGCGCCCATCTGCTTCTCTACCCCTCCCCCTCTCCTTCCTCTCTGTCTCTCTCTTCCCCTCCCGCAGCCAAGGCTCCATTGGAGCAAAGTTGGCCCAGGCACTGAGGATGGCTCTGTGGCCTCTGCCTCAGGCACTAGAATGGCTCTGGTTGCAACAGAACAATGCCCCAGATGGGCAGAGCATCGCCCCCTGGTGGGCATGCCGGGTGGATCCCGGTCGGGCGCATGCGGGAGTCTGTCTGACTGCCTCCCTATTTCCAACTTCAGAAAAATTAAAAAAAAAAAAAAAAAAAGAACGCATGACAATTCAGCCCTGACTGGGTAGCCCAGTTGGTTGGAACATCATCTGGACACACCGAGGTCGTGGGTCTGATTCTCGGTCAGGGCACCTACAAGAATCAACCAATGACGGCCTGAATAGGTAGAACAACAAAATCGATGTTTCTCTCTCTCTCTCTCTTTCTTTCTCTCTCCCTCTCCTCCCTTTCTTTCTCTCTCAAAATGAATGAATGAATCAACTCATCAATGAGAATGCATGAAAATTCATCTCACCAACATGCAATGGCTCAGTGTCACCTCTGATGGGAGGGTTTCACACTTAAATCAACTTGAAATGTTTCAGATGAAGGACTGTGGTTTTCTGGTAGCATTCCAATCACCAAGTCTGCATGAGGTCTCTTCAAGAGAGTTGTGGTAATACCCTGTAATCGGCCCAGTTACCCCCCACTTTCCCTGCTGTGCTTTGCTTCCGTTTATTGGCAAGCATACTATTCCCTCAAAGACCTTCGCCTACGGGGATTACGACAGACGTTACTACTCATTCACTCTGACTTCCCAAGTCCACCTACGTACCTTAAAGTCTATTTAACAGAACTGAGTTTGTTCATTGTAGGATGTAGATACTGAGTAACAACAGTTCAAAACTGTCTGGAATCTTGAACTTTGACCATTCAAGAATGACAATTTAAAGATCCATAAGGGTTTAGGAATGTTAACCAAATTAACATTCGCTCCTGTTTACACCTTCCCTTTAATGAGTATTTTTTAATTTCTACAAGACGGATCATTATAATTATGTATGGCTCAGTTAGTCGGATAAGGCAAATTGTTTTCACTGTATCAGGCTCCGTGCTCAATTCAACTTGCATCTCTAAGATACTATGCTCTTGGTGTTGCACTACCAAATAGAAGGTGGCCACATTTTGCATTCCACAGTTTGCTTTTAGCGTTTCCTGTTTCCCATTTTTCTCGGAATTTTCTTCTCGCACCATCATCTCATGAAAAGTCCACTATTTTGGAAGCCACTCATTTAGTTTCCTTCCAGAATCTTTACGAACAACCTGAAGTAACCTTGGTAAGCTATCCGATGTCAGAAGCGTGTCGTATGTAGTCAGTATGAAGCACACACTTGATACTTACACAGTGCCGTGAGGCACGGCCAAGTTTAAAGAGAACTTGTCCCCGGCTTTCAAATATTTATAATATCTAAAGGACCCTGTTTTCTTGCAACACAGAATTAAAGGCGTGACTATTAAATTTCATCCAGATTCTATTAAGAAGCATGGATTTAATAAATCTAAATTGACTTGCTCTCTAACACAATTCAGTAATAACTACGACAAAAATTTTAATTTAAAAAGTAAGAAAAGATTATTGTTTTTACTGCTCAATTTCTTTTTAGACAGCTGATCAGGAAAAAAAATCTCCTTATTTTTACATTTTTTTCTCTTCAAGTAAAACAAATGCAAAATTTTGAAGATATCATCTTAATATTGACCTCACATCTGAATACTGGCCAAGACACAAGAAAGATAACTTATCTGGACATGGACCCTATGGTATTTAAGCGATAGCTTTATTATAATCGTAATCATAAGTGTAATATTTAAGATACAGTTGTGTCTTAATAATATTTAAGCTTTATTATAATCATGAATCATAAGTGTAATACAGTGTGTCCGTAAAGTCATGGTGCACTTTTGACCTGTCACAGAAAAGCAACAAAAGACAATAGAAATGTGAAATCTGCACCAAATAAAAGGAAAACTCTCCCAGTCTCATACCTATTCAGTGCAGTTCGATGTGGGGTCACGCACAGATTTTTGAGGGCTCCTTAGGTAGCTATCTCGTATAGCCTCTACAGACTCGTCACTGACTGATGGCCTACCAGAACGGGGTTTCTCCACCAAACTGTCGGTTTCCTTCAACTGCTTATCCCACCGAGTAATGTTATTCCTATGTGGTGGCGCTTCGTTATAAATGTGCCCATATTCATTTTGCACTTTGGTCATGGATTCGAATTTAGCGAGCCACAGAACACACTGAACTTTCCTCTGTACCGTCCATATCTCGACTGGCATGGCCGTGGGCTGCTCCACTGTATACACGGTGTTACATCATCATCTGCGCATGTGCACATGCTGCCACATCATCCTACAGAAACTAGGAGGGTTTTCCTTTTATTTGATGCAGATTTCACATTTCTATCATTTTTTTGTTGCTTTCCTGTGACTAGTCAAAAGTGCACCATGACTTTACGGACACACTGTATTTAAGATACAGTTGTATTATTTGTATTTCCTGAATATTCAATTATTGGACAAAAATAAATTTTCCTTTTCTGATTTTATGCCAGACCTATATGAGAAGAAGTTATTTGGAGAAGGGGCGGTAAAGCTCAAGTCTGAAGACCACCTGTGGAGAAATGCCCTCTTTCCCACATAGTCTGGTCTTTGTGTTGTATTCTGACTTCCAGCTGACTGGATGAGGACCACCCACCTTATGGAGAGAAATCTGTTCACTCAGAATTTACCAACCTAAGTGTCAATCTCAGCCAAACACACCATCCAATGTGACAAATAAAATGAACCACCGCAAGCGCACTCCTTCTCAGCTTGGTACGCATCCATACCCCCTTAAAGCATACTGAATCTCCAAATGAAACAGTATCGAAGTCACACTGTACAGCAGACCAGCAGAAACACAATTACCCTTTCCCCAGGGCTGGATGCAGACCCCGGGCTTGGTGTTTAGTCTTCTCCTTGGTATCCGTAACTTAGATACGAGTGTGTAATGTTTGTGGCACTTAATATATGACGTACCATGTCAATACATCTTATATTCCATAAGAGGATAAAAGAGAAAAAGAAACAAAAATATCTTAATGTATGTATATATGTATACAGTCAAATATATGATATATACATAAAAAATTAAGAAGAAGTTACTCATGACTACTCCAGTTCTCCTCTTTGTAACTACCAATTTCCGCCACCTATTGTGTGTATAACTTGTGTCCTTAGCAAGCACCTCAGCTGGCCATGGGTCTTTCTGTCTGATCGGGTGACTCTGACTATGTTCCCAAAGGTTCTGGCCCGTTAACAGTCCTGCTTGAATTGCTTCGTTGCAGTTTAATTACAGAACATGAGAACACCAAGAGACACGCTAGGAGAGCTCCTGTATGTATCTCAGGCATACTTGTCCAGACCGGCTGAGAGTGTCAGCCCAATTCCCCCTCACGAGTCAGGGTCAGTCACCCCAGCCAGCCCAGTACTTCCCTTCTCTGCCTGTCGGTTCTGAGGCAAGGGCGGCTCAGCCTGGCCAGGGGCAGTCGTAGCACCCAGCTCAGGGGTGTCACTGTCGTGTTCCCCTGGTGGAAACAGCCATCCCTTGGGAACTAAGACCCCCGCTAGACCGGCAGTACAGTTCCTGCAGCGAGCTCCACAGGCCGGGGTTAAGCTCGGAGAAGAGGGGTGTGGTGCTTCCCCGGCCACACAGCTCAATGGATGGCTCGACGATGTTTCTAATCCCAAATCACATCAACTTTCTGCCAATAGTAAAGTGACGTGATTTTGAAATCCAGTGCTGCTTCACAGAGCTCCCTTTACCAGAACCTACAGGAATATGAGAAAGGACCCCTGAAGCAGTCATGGCCGTGACTCCACGGGGGGCTGAGTAGGATTGCGTGGACCAGTGTGTGAAACGTTGACAACTGCCGAGTGTCCGTGTGATGCATCAACCCAAAGGGGTGCGAAACGACAAAGCCGTGCTCCGGAAACCCATGAGGAGGCTACAGTTTTATTATGAACACTATCGTCCCCCTCGACACTGAAACCCAACCATAATATGCAATTGTTCGAAAGAAACAAAATAAAAATGTATTTAACGCAGAAAGATGCATGCATGCATGCACGGGTGTCACACAAAACAACATCAAGAATCAAACTAACTAAACCATGGTTTTCATCGCTGAAATGTAGGTGGGATAAAAGGCCTCCCCCCCACCACCATCACAACTTTTCTTTACTGGACGGCCATCACAGTCTCCAACAATCAAAATGGATACCAACACAGCTTCAACTGATTATTATTATTTTTATTGAATGGATCGGAGTGACACGGATTAACAAAAATTACACAGGTTTCCGCTGCATAACTTCACAACACATCACCTGTACGCTGCCTGGCATGCCCCTCCACCCCTGAGGCAAGCCCGGGTCCATGTCTATTTACCCCCCTAGTTTCCTCCCCCGCTTCCCACCCCTCCCCAGTAATCACCATGCTCTCCTGCATGTCCACGAGCGTTTACTTTTGTTTCCCTTTTTTGTACATCTTCTTTAATATACAGATTCGTCTGAGATTCCACTTATATTAAAGCAACGTGTTTCCTTCCCAAAATTAATGATCGGCTTTACCTATCACAGATAAAAGTTGCTCTAATTATTTTCCGGAGGGACACCCAGTAAGATGTTCTGGGGATAAAAAAAAAAGAGGGGGGCTCTCATCATCTGGTTAGAAATTGCTTAGGCTGAAAGAGAGACATCTCTGATAACTCTAATCACATAATTTATGCTTAACATTTTAGTAGTTGCTATGGAGACTTCAGAATCGTTTTCATATGTTAAATATAGCGGTCCTTCACTTGTGTCTAATTTGCATTTTAAAGAACTACTGTCCATCACTTCTCCACAAGCGCCTTCAGCAATGGTCGCTGTGAGGGGCTTTATCTGACATCTTTCTTGCAGCAGTCCACCGTTCGGATCTACCACGGATAATTTTTACATCAGACACATTTTCTAAATGGCCATGAGAAGGGTTTATGTTGTTATTCCACTTTTCAAAATAGCCGGTTATTTACAACGTTAAAAAAATAAGTGAAGCGTGAATATCAACCAGATGTTCAATAATGTAATTGTAATTCCAATGCTATTATAATAAATACCCTAAATCAGGCACGCAGATTGATAAGAGTAAAAAGATCAGCACGCTCGGAGGAGGACGACATAGTTTCTGCCTTCTCTCCACTAATTACACAAGTAGCCGTGCTCTGCGCCATCTCTGAGCATCTGTTTTATTTGCTGATAGAAAAGGGGAGAACACTCAACGTATCAAACCTATTAACACTTTGAGCATTGCAAAGTGCGTGAAAATACTCAATTCAGAGGAAGGTGATGTATCAACGGTGCCTATTGTATACTTCCCATAGCCGTGGATGGAAAAGAAGCTTGAGCGAATATTTATTTAATAAGAAAACAACGAAGCCGCCGAGACTGGTCCAGGACCCCCCCCCCCCCACTGCAAGCTCCCCAGGATCTGGTACAGTGATGTGTGCCGTCTGAGTCAAACTCCCAGAGAGTCTGCCTGTGCATAAAATGGTTCTATTTCACCCTTAGCATGTTTGGGACTTTAAACGCTAAAATAATGGGATGTCTTGCTGAGTCTTGAAATTCTTTATATTTATGCTATCTAGAAATGAGCAATAAAAGGTTTTTAAGCAAAGCCTAGACCTCTAAGTTTAAAAATAATAGTAAGAAAAATGGCACAGGCACTTGAAAGTCACCAAGATTAAATATGAATGCTGAAGAAAAGTGGGAGCATACTTTGCCAACTTTCTTCAGCTGTGATTTTACTCTCTTCTTAGAGTCAAATGGGTCCTCATATTTGAGATTTAAAAGAGGTCAGACACATCGTTGTTGGGTAAGATTTTTCTAAAGAAAGGACTATTTATCCCAACAATTCTTTCTGCCTACTCACTTTCCCCAATTAGAAAGAAGACATCCAATACTGTATTCAGTAACGGTGCTATCTGTAGCCGATTTGTACGTTTCATAACGTTTTGTTGAATGTCGCATTGCGTACCCAGGTGAATCATTGTTATGCTTCAAGGTGAGCGAGGGTTTCCTTCTGTTGGGGCTTTGTCTCCTGGATTTGTGTCCATCCACTTAGGAGTCGGACTGAGCCTAAGGTGACCTTCAGGCACCGGTGATGTCCAGTACCTGTAGAGACGATGTACGTGGTCTGGACAAGCTTGCTAGAGGGGCTCCCACAATGCTTCCTCCCGGCTTGGACTTGGGATCTCCCCAGAAAAAAACCATCTCTTCTGCTCCCCCGCCTGTGAGTTCCGCTCAGTGCTTGTCCGTGCGGCTCTAGGGACAGGAGCAGGCACGTCCTTTGATGTTCTGAGTGAGCCTCAGTGGTCGGCAGCCACGGTCCACCTGGCCTCCAGGTCTGGACAGTCCACAAGCATGTCGGCTCCTTCCTGGCTGTGACGTTGCCTCCAAGACAGTGCCAACCCCCTTGTGCCTGGGATCAACCGGAGGTCCTCACTTTCACGCTGGTCTGCACGTTACATTCAGCAAAGGGCTAAAAATGTCCAGCCAGATCTTTCTAATCAGCTTAAGGTGATATCTGATGCCTTCATACTGTGTTTCCCTCCTGAACTCTCTCTCTCTCTAAATTTCAGGTTAGTCCTTTGCTCTGTGACGTCCGATAAACCCAAGGAGAGCGTGCGACTGCAGTTTCCTGATTGTAAGAAAGAGAACAATAAGGATTCTGTTCTTGACCAAACTCAAGCCTGCCTCCTCTGTGCCCTTGGCCAACCCTTGCCGAGATAGACTAGAACAAGCATGAATATACCTTCTAACAGCTCAAGGCTGGCTCTACAGGATGACCTGGGTCCTCCATGAAGTGCCTGCCAGAGAAAACTCCAGGCTGCCCGAAGAATTGACTGTTAGCTCCAGACACGACCTGGAGACAGGGCCCCCCGTCTCCCAGGCTCTGTGGGAAGGTAGGCTCCTCAGTGAATGACGGGCCAGCCCACACACCCAGGGCGGGTGTCACGTGGACCCACCCTCTTTCCCTCCTCCCGTTCTATTCTCCTTTCCCGACTCGACGGAGCCCCTGCTCCGCTCCCGCCCTGCTCTCTTCCTCTCCCTTTGAGGAGCCTGGTCACCTCTGTACAGATTCAAGTGGACCTCATGCCGCACTCTGTCTGTGTCAAGATAGCTATCACTGATCAACATACGTCTTACCGCTTAATTAACGTCTGGCTTTGTTTATCTTGGACGGGAACAATCCTGATTTAACTTTCTCTATCTCTGAGCTCAGACCGAAAGTGCATATTCTAAACACGGGTCCCCGTGGGCTTAAATGCAACGCTCTCCTCGCTTGTGCGTGTGTCCCTCCGATTCCAAAGCAAATATCCTTGACTCTTGATTCAATCACCTGAGCAGAGGACTTTCAGTGACTCGAGAGTGTCAACAGTCCAGCACCAAGACCAGAGAGCTCTGATTTCGGAGAGTGCCTATAACCAATCCCCCCCCTCCAACATACCATATTTTTCGCTCCATAAGACACACTTCCCCCCCCCCCCAAAAGTGGAGGGGAAAGTGCCCGTGCGTCTTACAGAGCAAAAAAAAATACGGTATTTTATTAAATATTTTAACACACCGTTTGGTTCAGAATATTTTTTTTCTTATTTTCCTCCTTAAAACCCTAGGTGTGTCTTATGGTCAGGCGCGTCTTACGGAGCGAAAGATACGGTAATAAGCCCTTGTCGATGAGATTGAAGCTTTGACTTGCCATCCATGTTGTCCATCTTTCTAATGATTTCTACGCAGAGGAAGCTGGAAGTCATCTTTATACTTACATAATATCTTTTCATTTTCTAACTAATACAAAAAAAAAAAAAAAAAAAAGGAGGGGGAAAGCTTTATAGTTCTTGAACATAAAAGGAAATGACTTATTTTATTGCCAAGATCTGTCAAGTTCAGCTTTCCGGATCCGATGCAGAAGCCATCAGCGTCTCTGCACCTTCACCGAGAGCCCGCCCAACGACTTCAACTGGTGTCTCCCACATTGGAGGAGCTCTCCACAGTGCAGCGCTTGATGAGGCAAAAACGCCACATTCCGTGACTTGCGAATACCAAGAACAAATGCTTCCTGGGAAGTCAACTGCAATGCTTTCATTACTGACATGATCACTCTTACGTTGAAAATATCAAGTTAATAAAAGCAGCGTCAGCCCAAGAGCGAGATGTGAAATGGCTTGCTTCTGTTATAGAAATTCAAAGGAGGGAAAATAATGAAATAAAAGTTTTCTGGATGGCATGCCTATTTTCCTCATGAAAATATATATATACCTATCACTGGAAAGATGGGCTGGCGTATGAAATTCAGCTTTGCAAGTCATTCCTCTGTGTCATGTGCTGCAGGGCTCTTGGCTATGATGTTAAAATAATAGCTTGCTGCCCTGGCCGGTTGGCTCAGTGGTAGAGTGTCAGACTGGCATGCGGAAGTCCCAGGTTTGATTCCCGGCCAGGGCACACAGGAGAAGCGCCCATCTGCTTCTCCACCCCTCCCCCTCTCCTTCCTCTCTGTCTCTCTCTTCCCCTCCCGCAGCCAAGGCTCCATTGGAGCAAAGATGGCCCGGGCGCTGGGGATGGCTCCTCGGCCTCTAACCCAGGTGCTAGAGTGGCTCTGGTCGCAACAGAGCAACACCCTGGAGGGGCAGAGCATCGCCCCCTGGTGGGCAGAGCGTCGCCCCCTGGTGGGCGTGCTGGGTGGGTCCCGGTCGGGCGCATGCGGGAGTCTGTCTGACTGTCTCTCCCCGTTTGCGGCTTCAGAAAAATACAGAAAATAATAATAATAATAATAGCTTGCTGCATAATGATAAAACTGAGAATAGCCTAAAGCACTGTAAATACCCCAAATTTTATGTTTTTCTTAATTCAATAAGCTGAAAAGTTAAGATAAGAAAATTTGGGGCCCTGGCCAGTTGGCTCAGTGGTAGAGCGTCGGCCTGGCGTAAGTCCTGGGTTCAATATCCCGGCCAGGGCACACAGGAGAAGTGTCCATCTGCTTCTCCACCCCTCCCCCTCTCCTTCCTCTCTGTCTCTCTCTTCCCCTCCCACAGCCAAGGCTCCATTGGAGCAAAGATGGCCCGGGCGCTGGGTATGGCTCTGTGGCCTCTGCCTCAGGTGCTATAATGGCTCTGGATGCAGCAGAGCAACGCCCCGGATGGGCAGAGCGTCGCCCCTGGTGGGCATGCCGGGTGGATCCCGGTCGGGCGCATGCGGGAGTCTGACTGACTGCCTCCCCGTTTCCAGCTTCAGAAAAATACAAAAAAACAAAATTTGAAACAAGGAAATTTGAGGCCAATTAGGAAAAGGAGATGTGGTTATAAAGTGTGTATTATAATTTCTTAAAATCAATGGATAGCTATTAAAAACAAACAGTATGAACACATTTTTTTAGAGTGAGATACTGAGCTGGAATAAAGAATGTCTAATTCCGGCCCTGGCCGGTTGGCTCAGTGGAATAGCGTCGGTCGGCCTGGCGTGCAGGAGTCCTGGGTTCGATTCCCGGTCCAGGGCACACAGGAGAAGCGCCCATCTGCTTCTCCACCCCTCCCCCTCTCCTTCCTCTCTGTCTCTCTCTTCCCCTCCCGCAGCCGAGGCTCCATTGGAGCAAAGATGGTCCGGGCGCTGGGGATGGCTCTGTGGCCTCTGCCTCAGGCGCTAGAATGGCTCTGGATGCAACAGAGCGACACCCCAGAGAAGCAGAACATCACCCCCTGGTGGACATGCCGGGTGGATCCCGGTCGGGCGCATGCGGGAGTCTGTCTGACTGCCTCCCCATTTCCAGCTTTGGAAAAAAGAAAAAAAAAAAAGAATGTCTAATTCCAAGAGCAAAAGTATTCTTAATTTGAAGGAAACCGCATCTATCAAAAGTTGTGGCTCCCTTTCTGCGACTGAAATTAAAGTGGGTTGAAGAGGCACAGATCCTCAGACTCTGATCATGTTGATAATTAGTCAATATAAATGTGAAATTTGCAAAGAAAAGAATGAAATCAACCAGATCTCATACAGAGTTCAAATTCTTTTAACAGCAATAATAAAAATACTAATGTGAGTTAATAAATGCTCTTGCCTGACCTGTGGTGGCGCAGTGGATAAAGCGTCGACCTGGAAATGCTGAGGTCGCCGGTTCAAAACCCTGGGCTTGCCTGGTCAAGGCACATGTGGGAGTTGATGTTTCCAGCTCCTCCCCACTTCTCTCTCTCTCTCTCTCTCTCCTCTCTCTCTCTCTCTCCCTTTCTCTCTGCTCTCTAAAATGAATAAAAATAAATAAATAAAAAATAAATGCTCTTTACGAAATGGATGTTACATCAAATCATTTAATCTATTATAAATGTTTCTGCTGTTTAGTAACCCCAGCTATGAGAGAGAGACTGACAATACCTTTGGGTCCATGTGTCAACCCCACGTCCCCCTCTGTGGAAGGGCACCCTGCCTTTCTCTTCCTCCTCTCTTAGTTATCCGCTCCGACACTCAGAGCACATTTTACGAGAATCATGATGAACATTTTTAGCCTTGATTAAAATACACAAACTTTCATCCCAGCAAACACTGTCTCTTTGTTTTGGAATCTAAAAGCACTTCCTGGATTAATTTGCTGTAGTGTTACAAGAAAAAAATAGAATTTAGAAGAACAGAACTCTGAATCATGGCGGTATTCTCCTAGAAGACAGATATATATTATTCAGTCATTAGAAAATAGAGGTTAGCCTGACCAGGCAGTGGAGAAGTGGATAGAGCATCAGCCTGGGATGCTGAAGTCCCAGGTTTGAAACCCCGAGGTCCCTGGCTTGAGCATGGGCTCATCTGGCTTGAGTGTGGGATCATAAACATGACCCCTTGGTCACGGCTTGAGCTCAAATGTTGCTGACTTGAGCCCAAAGGTCGCTAGCTTGAAGCCCAAGGTTGTTGGCTTGAGCAAGGGGTCACTGGCTCGGCTGTAGCCCCCCTCCATCAAGGCACCTATGAGAAAGAAATCAATGAAATTGTAAGGCGTTGCAACTATAAGTTGATGCTTCTCATTTCTCTCCCTTCCTGTCTGTCTCTCTGTCTCTCTCATTCTTACTCTCTCTGTGTGTCTGGTTCTCTCTCTCTCTCTCTCTCTCTCTCTCTCCCCCTCACTAAAAAAAAAAAAAAAAAAGAGATTAAAAAATTTTTTAATTGAGCATATTTTTAAAATCATGGTGAAAAAACGTAGCGTACTCTAAGTTCACGCACAGGCGAATCATTGCACAGACAGATAAATCCGTAAGTAACCACTGATCTGCATGTTTCCATATCTGGATCATCATTGCCAATATGCCCAATTAAAATTTAATTTTAAATCATATTTCCTAACATCATAGCAGACTCTCTTTCAAATCTGGGGAAAAACCATTACCACCTGGCGTTCTTTTCTATTTCTAATATGTCTAGTGTCTTCGGTGCCTCAGGGCACACCAACATTACTGCCGAGGGCACAGCCATCCCCAATATTTTTAAACGTTTTGTAAAATGGGTGCAGGCTGGAAATGCTGAGGTTGCCGGTTCGAAACCCTGAGCTTGCCTGGTCAAGGCATATATGGGAATTGATGCTTCCAGCTCCTCCCCCCCTTCTCTCTCTCCTCTCTCTCTCTCTCTCCTCTCTAAAAAAAAAATGAATAAAAAAAATTAAAAAAAAATAAAATGGGTGCAGGGACCTTGCCTTTCCCTACAGCAAGCCATCAAAAGGAACAAAATCCTAACGGGTGTGTGTAAAGCACTCTAGTTATTGCCGTGTGTGTGCGTGCGTGCGTGCGACAAATCGTGCCTCAGCTGAAAACCGGAGGGGGGGGGGCGATGGGACGGTCGGTTGCCTGGCAGTGGGATTTCATGCTCCGAATAGCACCATTGCTAACCAGTGCGAGACCAGTGGGTTTCCATGCGCATTAGGGGCCTCAGCTCCTGGGGGGAACGTTATCCCCTGCCCCTCCCGGACTGCCGGCGGGGGGGGGGGAGGTCGGTGAAGGCTTTCTCCATTCGATTGAACGTGCTCCCAGCTGTCCTGACACGAGCTGAGAGTTCAAAGCCTGGGGCTTCCTGGAGACCCCACAGGTGCCGTTGTGCAACAGATGGTGGGCCCTGCGGATCCCTGGTAACTCGAAAGAATATGCAGGTACCAGCCCCTGGGTTTGAGACACCCTCCTGCCCAACAAGGGCCTTTCCTGGGCCAGGATGCTTTCCTAGTGACATAGTCACTTAGATAGAATTGTGAAGACCCTAGACAGTGTGGGGTCTTCCCAGGGGCATGCTGGCCAACGTGCATGCCAACTGTCTACCTGACCCGCATGGGGGGGGGGGTGTTGAGAGGTCAAAGGACAGAGGGTACCCAACTGCTTCTCTGCCTGTTACCTCTACCAATGGTAGCTGTCCCTTATTTTTATGTAGCCACGTGGTGTGTGATCCTGTCCCCGTTAACATAACATTAAACCCAACTAATAAGCCTACATTCCATGTATGCATGTTTAAAACACATATGTGTATATATGTATATACACATATATATATACGAGTGACGTCACAGAAATGGCGCCGTGAGCAGCGCGTCAGACAGATCTCCCCAAAATCACAACAAATTTATCAACTAGAAACAGGAAAATTTATCTTCGGAGCATTACGGAGTTCCACACAAACTGAAAGCAAAAGGACTGTTATCACTTGAATCTGAGAGACGAGGGTGTGGAGGAAGCTACCGCAGGGACGTTCATTCAAGCCGCGAGGAAGTGCGCTTGTGGTAAGTCATCCCGCACTCGGGAGCCGCGAGCAGCAGCCGCAAGCAGCCGCCGCCAACCGCCGCCGCGAGCACCGCCCACACTCCGGAGCGGCAAGCAGCCGCTGGCGCGCGCCCGGTCTGGTTGCAGACCGAGCATTGCAGACCGAGCACCGCTAACGTTCCCAGCGGCCCACGCACGGGGAGCGGGAGAGGCCCCAGGGCGGTATTCCCTACTTGGGAGATTCTCTCCGCGGGCGGGGCACCTCACCCAGCCATTCAAGCTAACAATCAAGCGTTGGGGGAGGGGCGCGCGCAGGCAGCCTGAAATACCTTCGGGAACACAGCTGCGACCCAATTACTAAAATTAACCCGTGAAATCTGCGCACCCTCGGTTCTAATTGATAAGATCTCTCTCAGTTCACCGACCCAAGACAAGAGGCGTGATATTTTTTAGTGCCTCTCGCTAAAGGGGCGGGGGCAACTTCTGATTGATAGAGCCTCCATATTCAGGGATAAACGCTAACAAGAAGGACTTAGCAGATAATAAGATCTATACCACACTAGTCGCAAGCAGAGACTAGTGCCTCTTCTTACCAGCCAAAACAGGCTACAAAGTGTGGAAAGCCTGGGTTGAGAGGTCCAACTGAATGCTAGGCGCTGAACAGTCACCTTGACAACAATTGACTCCCACCCCCGCCTGATTACACTGGAGGCCCTGACTGTCAGAGCCCTTCCCAAAGCCTTGCACTGAGTGGGGATAGAGTGGGGATTTCCCAGCTCTTTGAGCCTCTTACTCCCCAGGCAGAAGCAGTGGCAGCCTTATAGCTGGATCACCAGGTTGCTAATTCAGGAAGGGGGGACTAGGAGAGAGAATCCACGAAAGCAAACTCTCTCATCGTTGGACCCTGCAAACGCCAACAAGTCTTGACTACCAGCAAGACTAAAGCCAATTATATGACATTGCCATAGAATCCCATCAACTGCAAATCCCTACCTAAATGTGACACAGGGGCAGAGCCTGGGGTACAGAGTCACCGACCAGGAAGAGGGAGAGAAAAGAAAAAGGAAGAAGTTAACATCTCAAAATCAAGAAAAATCCACAGACTTTACAACCTGTTCCACTAATTTTTTGTTGTTGTTGTTGTTGTTGTTGTTTGTTTCTTCTATCTTATTGCCTTTATTTCCTCCACCTCGGTCCTTCTATTCTCTGCCCATCTTATGCTTCCCTTTTCTTGAACTACACTACCCATAAGTGTTACATTTTATTTCTCTTCTTCATCCTCACCCTCCTTTGGGGTTATACTCCAGGACACTTAACTCTCACTCTCTCCTCTTTTGTTTTTTTTTTGTTTGTTTGTTTTTGCTTTATTTTGTTTTTTTTCTCTTCCTTTTTTATTTCTTCCTTCGTTTTTCTCTTTTTCTTATTTTTTCCTTTCTATTTGTTTTTTCTTTTCTCGTTTTACTTTCCTCCCATTTAATCCTCAATCACGAACAAATTAGTTAATTTGGGACTCAAGGTTTTTTTTGGCTTTATTTTTCTTTTTCGCTTTTGTTTTTGTTTTTTTCTTGTTAGTTTATTTTTGTGGCATTTTGGGTCCTCCCAACCCAAGGTCTCCATTGTATTTGGTCTTTGCTCCACTTAATACAACATATATTTACTTATTATTTTTATTTTTTTCTTCTTTATTATTCCTTTTTTTGTCCTTTTTTCTGGTTCCCTCTTATCCCTCTCATTATATCTCTTAGTTGACCATCACCCGCAGGCAGATCAACTTATGCTTGTCTAAGATTTTCTTCCTTTTTTTTTTTTTTTTTTTTTGCATTTAGTAGGTCCCTACTCCCCTTTTTTTTTTTTTTGCCCCTTGAACTCTTCACCGCAAACCAGGCCCTCCATTATAGGCACGATATTTCCGTGAGGAGGGGAGAGGAGGGAAGGAGAAGAAAGAAAAAAAGGGGAAAATAATAAATTATTACTGCTTTTTTTTGTGGGGTGTTTTACCCTTTGGTTTTTTTTTTTGTTTTTTTTTTTGTTTTTTTTTTTTACTTTTTACTCTTTATTAATTCTAATTAGTGCTATCAACAAGACCACCCTCAGATGCCAATAAGAAAGAGGAAATCGAATATTATGGATACAAAAGAAAGAGAGGTAACACAAATAGATGTGGAAAAATCTATGGAGAAAAGACTTAACATATTGGAAGCCTTGGAGCTAAATGACAGAGAATTTAAAATAGAAATCTTAAAAATACTCAGAGATATACAAGAAAACACAGAAAGGCAATATAGGGAGATCAGAAAACAACTCAATGAACACAAAGAATATATTACCAAGGAAATTGAAACTATAAAAACAAATCAAACAGAAATGAAAAACTCAATTCACGAGCTGAAAAACGAGGTAACAAGCTTAGCTAGCAGAACAACCCAGATTGAAGATAGGATTAGTGAAATAGAAGACAAACAACTTGAGGCACAACAGAGAGAAGAAGAAAGAGACTCAAAAATAATAAAAAACGAGAAAGCCCTACAGGAATTATCTGACTCCATCAGAAAGAATAACATAAGAATAATAGGTATATCAGAGGGAGAAGAGAAAGAAAATGGAATGGAGAATATACTCAAACAAATAATAGACGAGAACTTCCCAAGCCTGTGGAAAGAACTAAAGCCTCAAATTCAAGAAGCAAACAGAACACCGAGTTTTCTTAACCCCAACAAACCCACTCCAAGGCACATCATAATAAAGATGACACAAACCAATGACAAAGAAAAAATTCTCAAGGCAGCCAGGGAAAAGAAGAGTACAACATATAAAGGAAGGCCTATTAGATTATCATCAGATTTCTCAGCAGAAACTCTACAAGCTAGAAGAGAGTGGACCCCAATATTTAAAACCCTGAAAGAGAGGAACTTTCAGCCAAGAATACTATACCCATCAAAGCTATCCTTCAAGTATGAAGGAGATATAAAAACATTCACAAATACAGAAAAGATGATAGAATTTATCACGAGAAAGCCCCCACTCCAGGAAATACTAAAGGGGGTTTTCCAACCAGATTCAAAGAACAAAAGAAAACAACACCACAAGTAACAGCTCCACCAAGAACACAATAAAACCAAACTTAAACTGTGACAACAAAGGAAAAAAAAAAGGGGGGAGAGAATGGAGATTAACAGTAGCAAAGGACGATGAAGTGCAGAAATAATTATAAGATAGGGTACTACAATGAATATGGTAGGTACCCTTTTCATTACTTAATGGTAACCACCCTAGAAAAAACCACCACAAAAACACATGACTTAAAAAAGGTAGCAACAGAGGAAAGAAGTATGGAACACAAACAAACAGAAACAAATGATAGAAAAACAAAAGATAAGAATCAAACTAGATACAAAACTAACAGAAAGCAATTTATAAAATGGCAGTAGGGAACCCACAAGTGTCAATAATTACACTAAATGTAAATGGATTAAACTTACCAATAAAAAGACACAGAGTAGCAGAATGGATTAAAAAAGAAAATCCAACTATATGCTGCCTACAAGAAACACATCTAAGCAACAAGGATAAAAACAAATTCAAAGTGAAAGGCTGGAAAACAATACTCCAAGCAAACAACACCCAAAAAAAAGCAGGTGTAGCAATACTCATATCTGATAATGCTGACTACAAGACAGAAAAAGTACTCAGAGACAAAAATGGTCACTTCATAATGATTAAGGGGACACTGAATCAAGAAGACATAACAATCCTTAATATATATGCACCAAACCAAGGAGCACCAAAATATATAAGACAGCTACTTATTGACCTTAAAACAAAAATTAACAAAAATACAATCATACTTGGAGACCTCAATACTCCGCTGACGGCTCTAGATCGGTCATCCAAACAGAGAATCAATAAAGATATAGTGGCCTTAAACGAAATATTAGAACACCTGGATATGATAGACATCTACAGGACACTTCATCCCAAAGCGACAGAGTATACATTTTTCTCTAGTGTACATGGAACATTCTCAAGAATTGACCATATGTTGGGCCACAAAGACAATATCAGCAAATTTAGAAAAATTGAAATTGTACCAAGCATATTTTCTGATCATAAAGCCTTGAAACTAGAATTCAACTGCAAAAAAGAGGGGGAAAAACCCACAAAAATGTGGAAACTAAACAACATACTTCTAAAAAATGAATGGGTCAAAGAAGAAATAAGCGCAGAGATCAAAAGATACATACAGACAAATGAAAATGAAAATACGACATATCAGAATCTCTGGGATGCAGCAAAAGCAGTAATAAGAGGGAAGTTCATATCACTTCAGGCCTATATGAACAAACAAGAGAGAGCCGAAGTAAACCACTTAACTTCACACCTTAAGGAACTAGAAAAAGAAGAACAAAGACAACCCAAAACCAGCCGAAGAAAGGAGATAATAAAAATCAGAGCAGAAATAAATGAACTAGAGAACAGAAAAACTATAGAAAAAATCAATAAAACAAGGAGCTGGTTCTTTGAAAAGATCAACAAAATTGACAAACCCTTGGCAAGACTCACCAAGGAAAAAAGGCACAGGACTCAAATAAATAAAATCCAAAATGAAAGAGGAGAGATCACCACAGACATCATAGATATACAAAGAATTATTGTAGAATACTATGAAAAATTATATGCCACCAAATACAACAATCTAGAAGAAATGGATAAATTCCTAGAACAATACAACCTTCCTAGACTGAGTCATGAAGAAGCAGAAAGCCTAAACAGACCAATCAGCAGGGAGGAAATAGAAAAAACTATTAAAAACCTCCCCAAAAATAAAAGTCCAGGCCCAGACGGTTATACTAGTGAATTCTATCAAACATTCAAAGAAGACTTGGTTCCTATTCTACTCAAAGTCTTCCAAAAAATTGAAGAAGAAGCAATACTTCCAAACACATTTTATGAGGCCAACATAACCCTCATACCAAAACCTGGCAAGGATGGCACAAAGAAAGAAAACTACAGACCAATATCTCTAATGAATACAGATGCTAAAATTCTAAACAAAATACTGGCAAACCGAATACAACAACATATTAAAAAAATAATACATCATGATCAAGTGGGATTCATCCCAGAATCTCAAGGATGGTTCAACATACGCAAAACGCTTAACGTAATACACCATATCAACAAAACAAAGAACAAAAACCACATGATCTTATCAATAGATGCAGAAAAGGCTTTTGATAAAATACAACACAATTTTATGTTTAAGACTCTCAACAAAATGGGTATAGAAGGAAAATATCTCAACATGATAAAGGCCATATATGATAAACCATCAGCCAACATCATTTTAAACGGCATAAAACTGAGGACTTTCTACCTTAAATCAGGAACAAGACAGGGTTGTCCACTCTCTCCACTCTTATTTAACGTGGTGCTAGAAGTTCTGGCCAGAGCAATCAGACAAGACAAAGAAATAAAAGGCATCCATATTGGAAAAGAAGAAGTAAAGGTATCACTTTTTGCTGATGATATGATCCTATACATCGAAAACCCAAAGGACTCCACAAATAGATTATTAGAAACAATAAACCAATACAGTAAGGTCGCAGGATACAAAATTAACATACAGAAGTCCATAGCCTTTCTCTATGCCAACAATGAAATATTAGAAAACGAACTCAAAAAAATAATCCCCTTCATGATTGCAACAAAAAAAATAAAATACCTAGGAATAAACATAACAAAGAATGTAAAGGACCTATATAATGAAAATTACAAAGCATTGTTAAGGGAAATCGAAAAAGATACAATGAGATGGAAAAATATTCCTTGTTCTTGGATAGGAAGAATAAATATAATCAAAATGGCCATATTACCCAAAGCAATATACAAATTTAATGCAATTCCCATCAAAATCCCTATGAGATTTTTTAAAGAAATGGAAAAAAAAATCATCAGATTTATATGGAACTATAAAAAACCCCGAATAGCCAAAACAATCCTAAGGAAAAAGAATGAAGCTGGGGGCATTACAATACCTGACTTTAAACTATATTATAGGGCCACGATAATCAAAACAGCATGGTATTGGCAGAAAAATAGACACTCAGACCAATGGAACAGAATAGAAAGCCCAGAAATAAAACCACATATATATGGTCAAATAATCTTTGATAAAGGGGCCAACAACACACAATGGAGAAAAGAAAGCCTCTTCAACAAATGGTGTTGGGAAAACTGGAAAGCCACATGCAAAAGAATGAAACTCGACTACAGCCTGTCCCAGTGTACTAAAATTAATTCAAAATGGATCAAAGACCTAAATATAAGACCTGAAACAATAAAGTACATAGAAGAAGACATAGGTACTAAACTCATGGACCTGGGTTTTAAAGAACATTTTATGAACTTGACTCCAATGGCAAGAGAAGTGAAGGCAAAGATAAATGAATGGGACTACATCAGAATAAAAAGTTTTTGCTCAGCAAGAGAAACTGATATAAAAATAAACAGACAGCCAACTAAATGGGAAATGATATTTTCAAACAACAGCTCAGATAAGGGCCTAATTTCCAAAATTTACAAAGAACTCATAAAACTCAACAACAAACAAACAAACAATCCAATAAAAAAATGGGAAGAAGACATGAATAGACACTTCTCCCAGGAAGAGATACAAATGGCCAACAGATATATGAAAAGATGCTCAGCTTCATTAGTTATTAGGGAAATGCAAATCAAAACTACAATGAGATACCACCTCACCCCTGTTAGATTAGCTATTATCAACAAGACGGGTAATAGCAAATGTTGGAGAGGCTGTGGAGAAAAAGGAACCCTCATTCACTGTTGGTGGGACTGTAAAGTAGTACAACCATTATGGAGGAAAGTATGGTGGTTCCTCAAAAAACTGCAAATAGAACTACCTTATGACCCAGCAATCCCTCTACTGGGTATATACCCCAAAACCTCAGAAACATTGATACGTGAAGACACATGTAGCCCCATGTTCATTGCAGCACTGTTCACAGTGGCCAAGACATGGAAACAACCAAAAAGCCCTTCAATAGAAGACTGGATAAAGAAGATGTGGCACATATACACTATGGAATACTACTCAGCCATAAGAAATGATGACATCAGATCATTTACAGCAAAATGGTGGGATCTTGATAACATTATAAGGAGTGAAATAAGTAAATCAGAAAAAAACAAGAACTACATGATTCCATACATTGGTGGAACATAAAAATGAGACTAAGAGACATGGACAAGTGTGTGGTGGTTACCAGGGGTGGGGGGAGGGAGGACAGGGGGAGAGTTAGGGGGAGGGGGAGGGGCACAGAGAACTAGATAGAGGGTGGCGAAGGACAATCTGACTTTGGGCGAGGGGTATGCAACATAATTTAATGACAAGGTAACCTAGACATGTTTTCTTTGAATATATGTACCCTGATTTATTAATGTCATCCCATTACCATTAATAAAAATTTATTTAAAAAAAAAAATATATATATATATACATATATATATATATATATATACACACACATATATAGAGAGAGAAAATGTTCTGGATACTAATTTCTATGTGTAATTAAAGAGTTATCCTTTGTTAGTTTATATTATGTTCTAGAAAGCAGACCCTGAGAGTTAAACAAATAAGGGCGCAGCATGAGCCATTTTGTTGATAGTCACCGAGATTCCAGGAATTGAGGCAGCTGATTAACCGAGACGGACTTCGCAATCCCTGGGTCCTCCGCTTCCTGAGACACTGACCGGCCCTCTTCCGTCAAGACTCGCGGCGTAATTAGGCACGCCATGACTTCCTCCTCTGCATCTCAGCTTCTTTATTGAAAAAATCAACTTAATGAGTCTCATTTCATGTTTTGCTTCCTTTGGAATAACAATCAATAACGTTAATTAGTTTTAAAAATGAAAAGATATAAAATAGCAGAGACCATGCCTGGCTGAGTCGACCCTGAGTCATGGCTGCTCCCACTGCCCTGATTTTGGTTATTTTTTGTACAGAACATTCATTTGTTACTGTCAAAGGGCTTCCAGGGGGCATGAGGTCAAACCTGTTTTAAATGATTCTTGTCTTTAATAAAAATATTCGGTGTTATTAGTCTTACCTACCAGTAGACATGTGTCTCCCGGCAGACATCACAGGAACACGGCAATTCTGAACCCTGGCATGGGTTTACACACTCTCAATCTTTACATGTTGTTGAAAGTCACATGGGAGTCTCGGGTTGGGATCGAGCCTCTTTTCTCACCGGCGCCCAAATACACACGGCTGGAACTGAGTGGTCATTAACGTCCATCCGTCTCAGCAGACGTGGACGCTCTGGCCCCCGCCATGGCTGACGTGTCCGTGTGGCTGGGGACGCCATTATTCCAATGTTTAAAAGCCGCAGTTTTTAATCAACTCCGCCAGCCCACTCAAGGGCCCTTCAGACTCTATTTTCTCGAAATCCAAATGCACAGGGTCTGTGGAAGGCGTAAAAATAGCCAGCAGCTCCCGGGGGTGCTTTTCTGATCTGGACTCTGCTCCCCCAGCTCACGCGACCTAACTTACACTCCCCCGGCCTGGCCAGGCGGATGTTCTTGTGCAGGGTGGTCCTCGAAAGCATAGATTTTAAAAAAGCTGACGATGAACACAGGGGCTTATTGCCGTACCCGAGTAATAGATCTCCGTGTCAGAAACACGGCGGGATACCAGCTGTTCTGCAAACCACCGCAAAGCGACAATGCACAGGTGTGAAGCCTCCATTCATTGACTGATGACAGGGATCAATAACAGGGATCAATAACAGCGCCTCTTACAGGAGGGTGTGTGACTAACATACGGCGAGGGACGTAATGAACTCGGCAGAACGTCCTGGACAAACACGCCTTCTCGTCCACCCTTCCTCCTTCCAAAAGCCTAAAGATTGGCCGCCCGCCTGGCTGCCCCACTCACACCTCAGAGCAGGGGTCCCCAAACTTTTTACACAGGGGGCCAGTTCACTGTCCCTCAGACCATTGGAGGGCCAGACTATAAAAAAAAACTATGAACAAATCCCTATGCACACTGCACATATCTTATTTTAAAGTAAAAAAACAAAACGGGAACAAATACAATATTTAAAATAAAGAACAAGTAAATTTAAATCAACAAACTGACCAGTATTTCAATGGGAACTATGAGCCTGCTTTTAGTTAATGAGATGGTCAATGTGCTCCTCTCACTGACCACCAATGAAAGAGGTGCCCCTTCCGGAAGTGTGGCAGGGGGCCGGATAAATGGCCTCCGGGGGCCGCATGCGGCCCGCGGGCCGTAGTTTGGGGACCCCTGCCTCAGAGCAATGGGTCCCTGCAGCCCACCCAGAAGGCCACGTTGGCATGTGGACCTGGCCTGAGGCAGCTTACAGTGGTCCCCTGAGTGACTGCCTGAACGTCAGAAGACAGAGTGGGAGGAAATGCCTTTGGTAACTAGCAGAACCCACGAGCAACTAAAGAGAAGCCATCGCTGCTGGCAGGGCGACGTGACAACCTCTAAACAGCTTCCTGTTGCTCCGCCCAACCCCCCTGCCGCGATGGCAGACCAGCAGCGTCCCCGCGTCCCCAGGCTCTCAGAGACCGCTGACACCGTCGAGTCCCAGCCGAAGGACTCAAGGGAGAATGATGCAAGACGCCCAGGAACTTGGTCCTCTGGCTGTGGCAGATGCCAACGCTGGCAAAGCGTGATGCATTTGCACCAGAGATGAGCCTGCTGAAGGTGAGCCCAGCTGTGCCGGTGAAGTCATGGAAGGCGGGCATCCTGGGGTGTCCAGTGAGACCTCCTGTGGGGCAGAAACCCAGCTCTGCACCTTGCACTTCTCTCCACAGAAGAAGAAGGCACGGCCAGTGGAGAAGTCAGTGACCACATGTGTGTGGCTTTCTAACATCATCAGCCTCTTTGTCCAGCCCGCTCCGGTGGACGACGGATGCTGGTTTGCTGGTTTGCCCAAGCGGTGTCAGCTTGTGCCTGCTGACTGACCAAACTGTGAGGAGCTTTCACTCTCAGAAGTATTCCTGTCCGATGACTCTACATGTGTGTGTGTGTGTGTGTGTGCTGTACTAAAGACACACTTAGAGATGGATGTAAAGTCTGTCCCTGCCACCTGGTGAACACAGACTCCCTGGTGCTCAAACGGGAGGCACTTACAAATAGAAATGCAATCACCACTTCGGTGGAGTGGAACCTCGGTCTGTCCCCTGGTCATCTGGCTCCTCAAACCAGCAATGTCACTGCACTGACCCGAGGGACTGACCTAGATTACAGAGGGGAAATTGAGTTTCTGCCAAACCATTCAGGGAAGAATTAGCACTGGAGCCCAAGAGATCCACGGGTTGCTGCTGAGCCCTGCCCAGTGGGAAATGGTGGCATCTGCGGGTCAGAGAAGGGACCGGGAAACAGCCAGGTAGAGAGCCCCGTCCAGCCAGGGGCTGCGGAGGGGGGAGGACACAAAATGTGTAATTTAAAAAAGTCGTTTCCAGCAAATCAGTTTTACAAAAATGTAACTGCTTTTTCCATCTTATCCCCTGATAACTTACGTAAGGTGTGCACAGAGAGAGGCTGAGAATTTCGATTTTCGGAGGGGAGGAGGGCCGAACTCACACCCCCCGGGACAGTTCAGCCAGTGCAAAGACTTCACCTGGTTGCTGGAAGTCAAACCGGTGGGTCCGCCTGGAAATCTTCCATATTCCCACCTGAATTCACACGTCACCCTTCTCACCCGGCTCTCGGCTCCTGGGGGCTCAGTCACCCAGGGGCCACGTCACTGGGACCCTCTTCTGTTCTGGCTTCACATTAGGACCAGCCCACACGATGTCTGGCTGCAGATGGGGAAGGAGAGAGAGGGACAGAGCTATTGCCCTCCCCTGGGTGTCTCCCTGTATGTCACTCATCTCAGCCAAGGACTTTAGCTGCTGTCACACCCCCCCTGGACACCTCCCTGTCATGACAGGTCCCGCGATGGCCTCCCACGGCTCCTTCTGCTAACCCTCGGGAGCCTCACAATCTCTTTCGGTTTCTCTGTAGTTTGCGTACCTCGTCAGCCCCCTCGTTAAAACTCTCCTCGAATCCCCCCCCGTGTCAGAGAGGTGTCTGGCATCGTTTTATTCTGCTTTTCAGATCTCTGACTGCTACAGGGTCCCAGGCAGGCTGCTTTGCACCTTTCCGGTAGAGAAATCTGCTCATCGCCGGTCCGCACTGTCGAGAGCTCAAAGACACGCATTCGCAGCAACACTCGCCGGTGGGATTCGTATCGATGGGGTGGAGAAGCAGAAGGGATTTGGAGCGGGAAACATGGCTTGAAAAGATTTTAGAGGTTGATACCCTCCTCCAAGTCCCTGTGGCTAAGTAACCAACGACCCTGGCTGACTCCGATGTCTTTTATTCCTTAGATTCTAAGGCTTAGAAGTAGACATGATCTCTGGGCTGCAGAAAAGCTGACTCAAGTCGAGACTCTTGGTACCTAAAAACAGAAGGACCCGAGGAACTTTCCTAGAGTGAATTCCAAATAAAGACACCCTCTAGACCTCCTCCTGAACTCCACCAAGCTAGTGGGCAGTCAATCCTCGTATGAGTCAGAGTGCAGTATTATTTCTCTGAGTTTTCCAATAAAGGGCAAAAACAAAAACATAGACACAAGAGTTCCCCAAGAAATAAGCCATCCTTACCGCCTTACAGAGGAGTGCAAATACAAGAAACTCAACAGACGTCATCCGAGGTGACAATGACTGTCCGTTCTCCAAGTTAAATTGTGAACATCCAGCCAAAGGCTTCTGAACATTGGAGAGAATGTGTCAGGTAGAAGAAAAAGACAAAAAAAACAAAATTAAATTAAATTGGGGCATTCTTGGCAGAGAGAAAAACACTTAAGTTCATCATTAATATCGTCATAAATAGAAATGATATGGCCTCTTCAGAACAGAAACAGGAGCATTCCGAGAACATAAAAGAGCCTTTGGAAATTAAAAAAAAAAAAAAAAAAGACACACAAGAGCGGAAATAAAAGGCTACACAAAGGAGTTCCTCTCTGTCTCCAGGGGAGCAGAACAGGGAGAAAGAGGTAGGAACTATCATAAAATAAGTGCCCAGAGGTTCAACCTTTGACTCTATGAATTCTGCAACAACAACAATAGCAAAACTGAACTAGCTGAGGAAATCATTAATGAAATAATTCAAGGGAGTTTCTGTTAACAATTAAAAGGTCCCTCTCTACTTGTAAATTGAAATGGGTCTTCCACAAAGTGCGTCATTAGGCAATTCCAGAGCAATGGTGACCAAGAGAAGGTTTTACAGGCTCCCAGACACACACACACACACACACACACACATGGTGGGGGCAGGGAGATCTCATTGGCAGATTTTTTTTTTTTTCAGAGACAGAGAGTCAGAGAGAGGAATAGACAGGAACAGACAGACAGGAACAGAGAGAGATAAGAAGCATCAATCATCAGTTTTTTGTTGCGACACCTTAGTTCAGGGGTTGGAACCTTTTTGGCTGAGAGAGCCATGTACGCCACATATTTTAAAATATTACATAATTCCGTGAGAGCCATACAATATGTTTAACACAAAATATAAGTAAATGTGTGCATTTTATGTAAGACCAACACGTTTAAAGTACAATAAGTCTCTGAATTCTTTTTAATAATGTTATGCTGTTGCTAACCAATGATAAATAAAGTACTTCTTTCCATTAATGTAACTTCTGGTGTTGCATGGTTTTGCTGATGGCTTTGTAGTCTGGTTGATACGTGGTGAGGTTAAGCTTCATGCAGGCATTGAGACTTCCATCCGTTAAACGTGATCGTAGGTTGGTCTTAACGTTCTTTAGATGTGAGAAAGACTACTCACAAGCATATGTAGAGCCAAACACTGTCAGTACAGCAATACTCACATGCTGCAGTGTGTGGTATGTGACGGGAATCACGTTCCAAGTTTTGACAATCAGCTGGTCTGCGGGTTGAAGTTTTTTCATTTCTCCCCACTTGTGTTTGCTCGCCAACTCTGCTTGCTGTCATGCAAGTCTTTCCAAATCTTCATTCAGTGACTTGAACTTATTCACCCACATGTCTGAGGCCTTCAGGTCAGCAGCTTGTAGCTCAAAATCTCTGACGGAGACACTGGGGATGTAACTCAGGGCGACACTGTCCACTGCACAGTCGTGTGGATAAGTGATGAACTTAAAAAGACAATTGCACTCATGAAATTCTCCAAAGCGCACTTTGAATGACTGCAGGAAATTAGATGTGAAGCCTGCTAGCTGCTGGAGATCAAGATGTTGAGCAGGGTCACTCACTGTGCATGCATCTTTAAACTCTCCCAGTTTTTCAAAGTGTAGTAAATGACCTGTTTCAATGTCGGCAATGAAGAGTTCCAGCTTGTTTTCAAATGCAAACACAGCTTGTTGAAGGGATAAGACTGTATTTCCAATGCCTTGCTATTTCACATTGAGCTGGTTCAGACATTCAGTCATGTCCACGAGATAGTAGAACTTCAGGAGCCACTCAGTGTTAGCTAACGCAGGATGCTTGACATTTTTCATTTCACGAAAAGTCTGGATTTCGCTCAGACAAGCCACGAAACAGCTGAGCACCTGCCCCTCTTGACAAACAACGCACATTGCTGTGCAGAAGCAGACCAGGATAATTATTCCCAACTTCATCCAGCAGTGTTTTAAACTGGTGATCATTTAAAGCTCGGGCAACAATTAAGTTGACCACCCGAATGACCAGTGACATCACCTCACCAAGCTGCTCGCTACACATCTGAGCACAAAGCACCTCCTGATGTAAGGTGCAGTGAAAACTTAGGATGGGTCTCTTTTCATGCTCACGAAGAAGCGCTATGAATCCTCTGTTTTTCCCCCAACATGCACGGAGCACCATCATCAGTACACACCGAAATAACTTTATTCATCAGTAGATTTTTTTCTTTAGCAAACTCAGTGAAAGACTTGAGTAAATCCTCCCCTCTTGTTGTCTCTTTCATAGGCAAAACAGCAAGACTTTCCTCACGTAGTGTGTCAGCGACAGCATACCTTGCAATCACGCTGAACTGGGATAAATGGCTTATGTCTGTTGACTCATCCAAAGCGAGAGAAAAGAATGGTGCTGCATTTATGTCCTTCACTTGTGTTGCCTCAATTTGATTCGCCATCATGATGGTACGATCGTGAACAGTTTTTGCTGACAGAAGCATGTCTTTTATTCATTTGATTATCTTGTCTTTATCCGATTTTGATTATCTTGTCTTTATCCAAAAAGTCATCAAAAAGTACATTGGCAACATCAAGCATGAATGTTTTGGCATACTCTCTATCTGTGAATGGCTTTCCATTTCTCATAATTGCTAAAGCACCATCAAAGCTAGCTGAATTCCAGTCACCTTGTTGGGTCCAAACACGCAGTTGCTGCTGACTAGCTTGCACTCTGCACAGTAGCTCTTGACATGCTTTCTCCCTGCTGTCCCCCACTGGATATTTCGAGCAAATGTAGTATGGCGTGTGCCGAAGTGCTGCTTTATATTTGACCGTTTCATTGATGCAATTTTATCATTGCATATTAGACACACTGCAGAACCTGCTCTCTCCACAAAGGCGAATTCCTCTGTCCATTCCTGCTGAAAAGTATGATACTCCTCATCTTTTTTTCTTTAAGCCATCTTCTTTGTCAAAAGGGTTTCTGCAATTAGCTAGCTGACTACTTGATTAAAAGAAGGGAAGTTTACTTCCTGACCTCACAATGACCTGTGTCCCTTACACATTATCCAATAAAAATTTGGTGTTGTCCAGGAAGACAGCTGTGATTGGCTCCAGCCACCCGCAACCATGAACATGAGCGATACAAAATGAATGGATTGTGATACATGAGAATGTTTTATATTTTTAACGTTCTTTTTTTTTTTAATTAAATATTTGTCTGTGAGCCAGATGCAGCCATCAAAAGAGCCACATCTGGCTCACAAGCCATAGGTTCCCCATTTCTGCCTTAGTTGTTCATTGATTGCTTTCTCATATGTGCCTTGACCCTGGGCCTTCAGCAGACCGAGTAACCCCTTGCTTGAGCCAGCAACCTTGGGTCCAAGCTGGTGAGCTTTGCTCAAACCAGATGAGCCCGCGCTCAAGCTGGTGACCTCAGGGTCTCGAACTTGGGTCCTCCGCATCCCAGTCCGACTGTGCCACCGCCGGGTCAGGCTCATTGGGCAGATCTTAATGCAACACCGAAAGCAAGAAGACAATAGAATTTCCTCCTTGAAAATGTTGAAGGGCCATAATATTTAGCCTAGAATTACACCTCCTGTCACATTATTACACAGCATGATGGTGACACGCATTCAGATAGTTAAAGTCATCAATTTGCCATTTCAGAATAAATATGTGCTGACACAATGAGAGAGCGAAACCAGGACGGGGCTCCCTGAGATCCAGGAAACATTCAGCTGGCCCAGGACAGAAGACAAGGGAGCCCTGTGGGGACGGTACTCCTGCTGTGCCGGATGACAGAGGTGACCCAGGTGGCGAGGCTCAAGAGGCAGAGAAGGCGGAGCAATGGCAGCCAGGGGACATGGTACTACATTCCAACCTTTGTATTCAAGTGAATGATCACAGGATGCCACACTCCGAGAGACTGACTGTCTCCAGAAGCCACCTTGTGTCCCTTTATACTCACTCCTTCATTTTTCTTCTCTGCATGCAGCCCAGGTCCTGTCTTGAGTACCCCGACACTAGTCTTGTTTCCGGCTGATAATTACTTAAACAGAATCACAAAGTTTACATTGGTTGTCTGTCTTCTCTTGCTCAACCTTGTGTTGCATGTGGCTGCAACCTATACTTTTAGGATTAGAAGCTACATCCGTTTTTACCTGTACCTACTGACATGTTTAGAAGTTTCTAGTCGGAATAGGAGATGAAGTCACTCTAAAAAAGGATGGTCGTAATCTCATTCAACACTACATTGACAAAAAAGGACAGTTAGTCACGCTCTCTTCCTTAATTGCTCCTTGCATTAGTCTGAGATCTATGCTCCAGTACAGATGTACTTGAATTAATTACACATTTTATCTATTGATGCACACATCACTACAGTTTATGAGGAGAGAAAAAAAAAAAACCAGAGAAAAACCTCTCTTGTGTTAAAATCTCTGTAGTAGCAATTCTCTAGTTATGTGTCTGTGAGATAAAATACCTTTCAAAAACATATTGAACAGAAACATCTTCAGTAAATAACTAAAAAAGGATATACAAATTATGGTACTGGTATAAAAGCACTCCCAAATTAATATAAATTTATTTATCACAGTTTTCTCAAACAATCCACAAAGGATCAATGCCAAATGCGTGGAGCCACCATCACAAAATTTGAGGTAAATAAACTATTCTTTATATTAAGACTACCTGAACTTCAAATATTTCCTTTGGATTAACATTTTTTACACGATGGGCATAAAATGTGTCATATATTTGTTACACATGTTTAAAATTTTGAGTAGTGTACACCTCCACAAACACAAACACACGTCCCCTTGCATCTGTGAACCGACAGGTGAACCCTGGCGCGAGGCTTAGCTATGGACCACACTGAGCGCGTTGACCTTCCCAACATCTGGCTCAATGGAGCACCACTTCTGCTGTTGTGTGCTGTGCTACACTGGATGGGCTTCATATATGACGGGGGGAACACCAGATTGCTGGTCTTCTTCAGCTCCTCACAGGGCAGACCTGAACCAGTAGCCCCGTGCTGAACATCTCAACTTGGAGATGTCAAGAGGTAAGTCATAAGATTTCAGTAAACGCCAACCCTTATCATCATGACTATACTCTTGTGTGGCTCTCCTCATTTTTAGTAATTATTCGGTGATTTCTTTTTCTGAGGCAAGCTGGGAAAAAATTTAAACTCAATGAATTGTTTATTTTTACAATATTTCTCCAAAGAGAATGGCATGCTCTTTGGGGGGTTACTTTGATGCGCCGCCCCTCAGAAGGACTCCTGTGCAGCAGAGGGAGAATGATTTGGTTTCAGTGCGAACAGGAGTCGGTTTTCCTGTGAAGCCAGAAAATCCTAGAATTCCTGTGAATTCTCAGACTTGTAATAATGACATTCAGGCTGTGGTCCTGACCCCAATAGAAGGCGTGTGACCCCTTCAGAGCCAGGTATCTTAGGGTCACCAGTACTATGTTTCAGTGTAACATTCAATGCACAAGTTGCAAAGTAAATACAACGTAATCATATTGAATTAAGAATAACTATAAAGTGAGCGCCTAGTGCACCCCCTCCAGCTCCCAGAGACCCCATCACGTCACTCCCCCATCACAGCCTCCTCTCCATGCAGCGCAGGTAAGCGCCCACCTGAACTTGATTTTCTTCTTAAAAACAAGTTTCAATGGCCTGCACTTTCCTCAACAGTGTATTTATGGGTGTTGTTTTTTTTTATTTTTCTGGCATTGCATCCTACAGTTACTTGGACCAAATTTTATGTATTCTTTTGTTCCTTGTTTTTTCACTCGGAATTATGATGGCAAGAGTCATCCATATTTGTGTATGTAGTTGGTCTCTTTTTGGATATTTCCCTACAGCAGTCAACAGTGTGAATACCACCTGTCTCTGTCAGTGCTAGTTCTAATGGGCATTTGTGTATTTGTGTTTAGTTTTTTTTTTTTTTTTTTTTAATTAAATTTTTATTAATGGTAATGGGATGACATTAATAAATCAGGGTACATATATTCAAAGAAAACATGTCTAGGTTATTTTGTCATTAAATTATGTTGCATACCCCTCGCCCAAAGTCAGATTGTCCTTCGCCACCCTCTATCTAGTTCTCTGTGCCCCTCCCCCTCCCCCTAACTCTCCCCCTGTCCTCCCTCCCCCCACCCCTGGTAACCACCACACTCTTGTCCATGTCTCTTAGTCTCATTTTTATGTTCCACCAATGTATGGAATCATGTAGTTCTTGTTTTTTTTCTGATTTACTTATTTCACTCCTTATAATGTTATCAAGATCCCACCATTTTGCTGTAAATGATCTGATGTCATCGTTTCTTATGGCTGAGTAGTATTCCATAGTGTATATGTGCCACATCTTCTTTATCCAGTCTTCTATTGAAGGGCTTTTTGGTTGTTTCCATGTCTTGGCCACTGTGAACAGTGCTGCAATGAACATGGGGCTACATGTGTCTTCACGTATCAATGTTTCTGAGGTTTTGGGGTATATACCCAGTAGAGGGATTGCTGGGTCATAAGGTAGTTCTATTTGCAGTTTTTTGAGGAACCACCATACTTTCCTCCATAATGGTTGTACTACTTTACAGTCCCACCAACAGTGAATGAGGGTTCCTTTTTCTCCACAGCCTCTCCAACATTTGCTATTACCCGTCTTGTTGATCATAGCTAATCTAACAGGGGTGAGGTGGTATCTCATTGTAGTTTTGATTTGCATTTCCCTAATAACTAATGAAGCTGAGCATTTTTTCATATATCTGTTGGCCATTTGTATCTCTTCCTGGGAGAAGTGTCTATTCATGTCTTCTTCCCATTTTTTTATTGGATTGTTTGTTTGTTTGTTGTTGAGTTTTATGAGTTCTTTGTAAATTTTGGAAATTAGGCCCTTATCTGAGCTGTTGTTTGAAAATATCATTTCCCATTTAGTTGGCTGTCTGTTTATTTTTATATCAGTTTCTCTTGCTGAGCAAAAACTTTTTATTCTGATGTAGTCCCATTCATTTATCTTTGCCTTCACTTCTCTTGCCATTGGAGTCAAGTTCATAAAATGTTCTTTAAAACCCAGGTCCATGAGTTTAGTACCTATGTCTTCTTCTATGTACTTTATTGTTTCAGGTCTTATATTTAGGTCTTTGATCCATTTTGAATTAATTTTAGTACACGGGGATAGGCTGTAGTCGAGTTTCATTCTTTTGCATGTGGCTTTCCAGTTTTCCCAACACCATTTGTTGAAGAGGCTTTCTTTTCTCCATTGTGTGTTGTTGGCCCCTTTATCAAAGATTATTTGACCATATATATGTGGTTTTATTTCTGGGCTTTCTATTCTGTTCCATTGGTCTGAGTGTCTATTTTTCTGCCAATACCATGCTGTTTTGATTATTGTGGCCCTATAATATAGTTTAAAGTCAGGTATTGTAATGCCCCCAGCTTCATTCTTTTTCCTTAGGATTGTTTTGGCTATTCGGGGTTTTTTATAGTTCCATATAAATCTGATGATTTTTTGTTCCATTTCTTTAAAAAATGTCATAGGAATTTTGATGGGAATTGCATTAAATTTGTATATTGCTTTGGGTAATATGGCCATTTTGATTATATTTATTCTTCCTATCCAAGAACAAGGAATATTTTTCCATCTCATTGTATCTTTTTCGATTTCCCTTAACAATGCTTTGTAATTTTCATTATATAGGTCCTTTACATTCTTTGTTATGTTTATTCCTAGGTATTTTATTTTTTTTGTTGCAATCGTGTAGGGGTTTATTTTTTTGAGTTCGTTTTCTAATATTTCATTGTTGGCATAGAGAAAGGCTATGGACTTCTGTATGTTAATTTTGTATCCTGCGACCTTACTGTATTGGTTTATTGTTTCTAATAATCTTTTTGTGGAGTCCTTCGGGTTTTCGATGTATAGGATCATATCATCAGCAAAAAGTGATACCTTTACTTCTTCTTTTCCAATATGGATGCCTTTTATTTCTTTGTCTTGTCTGATTGCTCTGGCCAGAACTTCTAGCACCACGTTAAATAAGAGTGGAGAGAGTGGACAACCCTGTCTTGTTCCTGATTTAAGGGGGAAAGCCTTCAGTTTAGTGCCATTTAATATGATGTTAGCTGATGGTTTATCATATATGGCCTTTATCATGTTGAGATATTTTCCTTCTATACCCATTTTGTTGAGAGTTTTAAACATAAAATTGTGTTGTATTTTATCAAAAGCCTTTTCTGCATCTATTGATAAGATCATGTGGTTTTTGTTCTTTGTTTTGTTGATATGGTGTATTACGTTAAGCGTTTTGCGTATGTTGAACCATCCTTGAGATTCTGGGATGAATCCCACTTGATCATGATGTATTATTTTTTTAATATGTTGTTGTATTCGGTTTGCCAGTATTTTGTTTAGAATTTTAGCATCTGTATTCATTAGAGATATTGGTCTGTAGTTTTCTTTCTTTGTGCCATCCTTGCCAGGTTTTGGTATGAGGGTTATGTTGGCCTCATAAAATGTGTTCGGAAGTATTGCTTCTTCTTCAATTTTTTGGAAGACTTTGAGTAGAATAGGAACCAAGTCTTCTTTAAATGTTTGATAGAATTCACTAGTATAACCGTCTGGGCCTGGACTTTTATTTTTGGGGAGGTTTTTAATAGTTTTTTCTATTTCCTCCCTGCTGATTGGTCTGTTTAGGCTTTCTGCTTCTTCATGACTCAGTCTAGGAAGGTTGTATTGTTCTAGGAATTTATCCATTTCTTCTAGATTGTTGTATTTGGTGGCATATAATTTTTCATAGTATTCTACAATAATTCTTTGTATATCTATGATGTCTGTGGTGATCTCTCCTCTTTCATTTTGGATTTTATTTATTTGAGTCCTGTGCCTTTTTTCCTTGGTGAGTCTTGCCAAGGGTTTGTCAATTTTGTTGACCTTTTCAAAGAACCAGCTCCTTGTTTTATTGATTTTTTCTATAGTTTTTCTGTTCTCTATTTCATTTATTTCTGCTCTGATTTTTATTATCTCCTTTCTTCGGCTGGTTTTGGGTTGTCTTTGTTCTTCTTTTTCTAGTTCCTTAAGGTGTGAAGTTAAGTGGTTTACTTCGGCTCTCTCTTGTTTGTTCATATAGGCCTGAAGTGATATGAACTTTCCTCTTATTACTGCTTTTGCTGCATCCCAGAGATTCTGATATGTCGTATTTTCATTTTCATTTGTCTGTATGTATCTTTTGATCTCTTCGCTTATTTCTTCTTTGACCCATTCATTTTTTAGAAGTATGTTGTTTAGTTTCCACATTTTTGTGGGTTTTTCCCCCTCTTTTTTGCAGTTGAATTCTAGTTTCAAGGCTTTATGATCAGAAAATATGTTTGGTACAATTTCAATTTTTCTAAATTTGCTGATATTGTCTTTGTGGCCCAACATATGGTCAATTCTTGAGAATGTTCCATGTACACTAGAGAAAAATGTATACTCTGTCGCTTTGGGATGAAGTGTCCTGTAGATGTCTATCATATCCAGGTGTTCTAGTATTTCGTTCAAGGCCACTATATCTTTATTGATTCTCTGTTTGGATGACCGATCTAGAGCCGTCAGTGGAGTATTGAGGTCTCCAAGTATGATTGTATTTTTGTTAGTTTTTGTTTTAAGGTCAATAAGTAGCTGTCTTATATATTTTGGTGCTCCTTGGTTTGGTGCATATATATTAAGGATTGTTATGTTTTCTTGATTCAGTGTCCCCTTAATCATTATGAAGTGACCATTTTTGTCTCTGAGTACTTTTTCTGTCTTGTAGTCAGCATTATCAGATATGAGTATTGCTACACCTGCTTTTTTTGGGGTGTTGTTTGCTTGGAGTATTGTTTTCCAGCCTTTCACTTTGAATTTGTTTTTATCCTTGTTGCTTAGATGTGTTTCTTGTAGGCAGCATATAGTTGGATTTTCTTTTTTAATCCATTCTGCTACTCTGTGTCTTTTTATTGGTAAGTTTAATCCATTTACATTTAGTGTAATTATTGACACTTGTGGGTTCCCTACTGCCATTTTATAAATTGCTTTCTGTTAGTTTTGTATCTAGTTTGATTCTTCTCTTTTGTTTTTCTATCATTTGTTTCTGTTTGTTTGTGTTCCATACTTCTTTCCTCTGTTGCTACCTTTTTTAAGTCATGTGTTTTTGTGGTGGTTTTTTCTAGGGTGGTTACCATTAAGTAATGAAAAGGGTACCTACCATATTCATTGTAGTACCCTATCTTATAAGTATTTCTGCACTTCATCGTCCTTTGCTACTGTTAATTTCCATTCTCTCCCCCCCTTTTTTTTTCCTTTGTTGTCACAGTTTAAGTTTGGTTTTATTGTGTTCTTGGTGGAGCTGTTACTTGTGGTGTTGTTTTCTTTTGTTCTTTGAATCTGGTTGGAAAACCCCCTTTAGTATTTCCTGGAGTGGGGGCTTTCTCGTGATAAATTCTCTCATCTTTTCTGTATTTGTGAATGTTTTTATATCTCCTTCATACTTGAAGGATAGCTTTGATGGGTATAGTATTCTTGGCTGAAAGTTCCTCTCTTTCAGGGCTTTAAATATTGGGGTCCACTCTCTTCTAGCTTGTAGAGTTTCTGCTGAGAAATCTGATGATAATCTAATAGGCCTTCCTTTATATGTTGTACTCTTCTTTTCCCTGGCTGCCTTGAGAATTTTTTCTTTGTCATTGGTTTGTGTCATCTTTATTATGATGTGCCTTGAGTGGGTTTGTTGGGGTTAAGAAAACTCGGTGTTCTGTTTGCTTCTTGAATTTGAGGCTTTAGTTCTTTCCACAGGCTTGGGAAGTTCTCGTCTATTATTTGTTTGAGTATATTCTCCATTCCATTTTCTTTCTCTTCTCCCTCTGATATACCTATTATTCTTATGTTATTCTTTCTGTTGGAGTCAGATAATTCCTGTAGGGCTTTCTCGTTTTTTATTATTTTTGAGTCTCTTTCTTCTTCTCTCTGTTGTGCCTCAAGTTGTTTGTCTTCTATTTCACTAATCCTATCTTCAATCTGGGTTGTTCTGCTAGCTAAGCTTGTTACCTCGTTTTTCAGTTCGTGAATTGAGTTTTTCATTTCTGTTTGATTTGTTTTTATAGTTTCAATTTCCTTGGTAATATATTCTTTGTGTTCATTGAGTTGTTTTCTGATCTCCCTATATTGCCTTTCTGTGTTTTCTTGTATATCTCTTAGTATTTTTAAGATTTCTATTTTAAATTCTCTGTCATTTAGCTCCAAGGCTTCCAATATGTTAAGTCTTTTCTCCATAGATTTTTCCACATCTATTTGTGTTACCTCTCTTTCTTTTGTATCCATAATATTCGATTTCCTCTTTCTTATTGGCATCTGAGGGTGGTCTTGTTGATAGCACTAATTAGAATTAATAAAGAGTAAAAAGTAAAAAACAAAAAAACAAAAACAAAAAAAAACAAAAACAAAAAAACAAAAAACAAAAAACAAAAAAAACAAACAAACAAACAAAAAAAAACAAAGGGTAAAACACCCCACAAAAAAAAAGCAGTAATAATTTATTATTTCCCCCCTTTTTTTTTTCTTTGTTCTCCTTCCCTCCTCTCCCCTCCTCAGGGAAATATCGTGCCTATAATGGAGGGCCTGGTTTGCGGTGAAGAGTTCAAGGGGACAAAAAATAAAAAAATAAATAAAAAAAATAAAAAAATAAAAAATAATAAAAAAAAAAGGAAGAAAATCTTAGACAAGCATAAGTTGATCTGCCTGCGGGTGACGGTCAACCAAGAAATATAATGAGAGGGACAAGAGGGAACCAGAAAAAAGGACAAAAAAAGGAATAATCAAGAAGAAAAAATAAAAATAATAAGTAAAAATACGTTGTATTAAGTGGAGCAAAGACCAAATACAATGGAGACCTTGGGTTGGGAGGACCCAAAATGCCACAAAAACAAACCAACCAGAAAAAAAACAAAAACAAAACCGAAAAAGAAAAACAAAGCCAAAAAAAACCTTGAGTCCCAAATTAACTAATTTGTTCGTGATTGAGGATTAAATTGGAGGAAAGTAAAACGAGAAAAGAAAAAACGAATAGAAAGGAAAAAATAAGAAAAAGAGAAAAATGAAGGAAGAAATAAAAAAGGAAGAGAAAAAAACAAAATAAGGCAAAAAAAAACAAAAGAGGAGAGAGTGAGAATTAAGTGTCCTGGAGTATAACCCCAAAGGAGGGTGAGGATGAAGAAGAGAAATAAAATGTAACACTTATGGGTAGTGTAGTTCAAGAAAAGGGAAGCATAAGATGGGCAGAGAATAGAAGGACTGAGGTGAAGGAAATAAAGGCAATAAGATAGAAGGAACAAACAACAACAACAACAAAAAAAACAAAAAACAAAAACAAAAACAAAAAAAAAAAACAAACAAACAGTGGAACAAGCTGCAAAGTCTGTGGATTTTTCCTGATTTTGAGATGTCAACCTCTTCCTCCTTCTCCTCTCTCCCTCTTCCCGGTCGGCGACTCTGCACCCCAGGCCCTGCCCCTGCGCCACACCCAGGCAGGGACTTGCAGTTGATGGGGTTCTACGGCAATGTCACACAATTGGCTTTAGTCTTGTTGGTAGTCAAGGCCTGCCGGCGTCTGCAGGGTCTAACGACGAGAGAGTTCGCCTTCGTGGATTCTCTCTCCCAGTCCCCCCCTCCCGAACCAGCAGCCTGGCAATCCAGCCACAAGGCTGCCACTGCTTCTGCCTGGGGAGTAAGAGGCTCAAAGAGCTGGGAAATCCCCACTCTATCCCCACTCAGTGCAAGGCTCTGGGAAGGGCTCTGACAGTCAGGGCCTCCAGTGTAATCAGGCGGGGGTGGGAGTCAATTGTTGTCAAGGTGATTGTTCAGCGCCTAGCATTCCGTTGGACCTCTCAACCCAGGCTTTCCACACTTTGTAGCCTGTTTTGGCCGGTAAGAAGAGGCACTAGTCTCTGCTTGCGACTAGTGTGGTATAGATCTTATTATCTGCCAAGTCCTTCTTGTTAGCGTTTATCCCTGAATATGGAGGCTCTATCAATCAGAAGTTGCCCCCGCCCCTTTAGCGAGAGGCACCAAAAAATATCACGCCTCTTGTCTTGGGTCGGTGAACTGAGAGAGATCTTATCAATTAGAACCGAGGGTGCGCAGATTTCACGGGTTAAATTAATTTTAGTAATTGGGTCTCAGCTGTGCTCCCGAAGGTATTTCAGGCTGCCTGCACGCGCCCCTCCCCCGACGCTTGATTGTTAGCTTGAATGGCTGGGTGAGGTGCCCCGCCCGCGGAGAGAATCTCCCAAGTAGGGAATACCGCCCTGGGGCCTCTCCCGCTCCCCGTGCGCGGGCCGCTGGGAACGTTAGCGGTGCTCGGTCTGCAATGCTCGGTCTGCAATCAGACCGGGAGCGCGCCAGCGGCTGCTTGCCGCTCGCCCTGCAACCGACCCGGGCGCTGCTCGCGGCGGCTGGCGGCGGCGGCCGGCGGGGGCAGCTGACGGCGGCGGCCGGCGGCGGCTTCCGAGTGTGGGATGACTTACCACAGGCGCACTTTCTCGCGGCTTGAATGAACGTCCCTGCGGTAGCTTCCTCCACACCCTCGTCTCTCAGATTCGAGTGATAACAGTCCTTTTGCTTTCAGTTTGCTCCGAAGATAAATTTTCCTGTTTCTAGTTGATAAATTTGTTGTGATTTTGGGGAGATCTGTCGGACGCGCTGCTCACGGCGCCATTTCCGTGACGTCCCAGCTTGTGTTTAGTTATGTCCTACTTTAAAACTCTCATGGGGATCTGACCAAGTGGTGGCGCAGTGGGTAGAGCATCAGACTGGGATGCAGAGGACCCAGGTTCGAGACCCCAAGGTCTCTAGCTTGAGTGCAGGCTCATCTGGTTTGAGCAAAGCTCACCAGCTTGAACCCAAGGTCGCTGGCTTGAGCAAGGGGTCACTTGGTCTGCTGTAGCCCCACGGTCAAGGCACATATGACAAATCAATCAATGAACAACTAAGGTGTCGCAATGAAAAACTGATGATTGATGCTTCTCATCTCAGTCCGTTCCTGTCTGTCTGTCCCTGTCTGTCCCTCTCTCTGACTTTCTCTCTGTCTCTGGAAAACAAAAAACAAAAAACCTCTCATGGTGTTCTGTACTTGTATCTGCAGCACATGAATGGATTTTTTTTTTAGGATATCTATCCAAGAGTGAAAATCTAGAATGTTGGGTCTTATATTCAACCAGGGGCCAGTTCCAGCTGACATTCTGTTAAAGCATGTGGAAGGTGCTGATCCACGGTACCTTGTGTATCTCGCAATATACGTAGTCTTTCATTTTTCCCACTATAATTCTCCTGCCAAAGTCTCACACTTGTTTTATTACATGTACCTTAAAATTCTAGGTTCTTTCAAATGTCACTTGATTCGACTCTTGGCTTTTAAACTATCACCTCATTATATATATATAATATATATATATATATATATATATATATATATATATATATATATATATATATTATTTTATGCTGGTCACTTCTGGGCTTAGCATATATAGTCTCCAGTTTTTAGTTAGCTTATAGTTAATAATGTACCATTTTCCATAAAATGTAAAAACTTGTATTTGTGTGAGTCCCTTTATTAGGAACCCCAGTGTTTCTGTGATAGTCACCATAGATATTTGTTACATGGATTCTACAATTTGAAGAGGAAATTAATCTTTTACCCTTACACTTAGCCATATATTTAAATTTCTGATGTTCTCCCTTTCTTTCTGAGGGCATAAGTTACTATTTGACATAATTTTATTTTAATCTAAGTAACCTTTTTTAGACTCTCTTGTAGCACAAGTCAACTGATAATAAATGCATGCACCTGAAAATTGTCCGCAGTCAAGATAAACAAATAATTGAAAATGTGGTAAAGTTGACAATGAAGAAACCAAGTGTGCAACAGCATTGTGTCGTTCTTATAATATTATTTAAAAGTATTAAATAATTAAGCTTATGAATCTTCATCCCTAAGATTCTGAAAATATTTAATTTCATGATCTATTCCTTGACAGAATTTCTTTAGTGCTAGTGGGTAGTTAGGTCAATATTAAGTTAATTATGTCGTGTGGTCAATCAAGGAATAGCCATAACAACTGTGAATATCTGCTAAGTACTTTTGCACAAGTAAATATTTACAGATGCAAATCATTAAGCAATATGTAACAGCTCAGTGCTACAAATGGTGTTTAACCCAGGGTAACTTTTCATTTAAAAGTGCTTCCTGAAAACCATTATCTCATACTAAAAAAACACTCTGTTATAATTACTACTTCTCCTTTATTAAAATTGAAAAAATATAAAGACATTTATAAGAAATTTTCCATTGCACATTAGAAAAAAGAAAAGATTTTATCTTTGCTCTTTTCTGACAAGTAATATTTTTTAAATTATAAGATAATTTATAAGATGCCAAATTTTTATTGTAAAATATAGCTGATGTTATGTAAAAACTTTTAAAGAGCAGAAAGGCTAAACTACAATAATCCCCATTATCTAGAGATAATTAATGAAAGGATTTTTATATATTTTGCCAAAAACAAATGCATCTATCCTGCAATGCTATCTTGAATGGAGACTCCTCAGATTTATTGCCTTCTCACATTCATGGCTCTCTTTTCCTTGCATCTATTATCATGTTATTTCTGGGAAATATTGGTCTTTATAAAATGGGATATTATCTAAGATATGAGATATTCATGAACCCACTCTCTGCCTCTGCCCCAAGAGAGAGAACAATGCTGCGTGGGTTGTGGAAGATTAGCAAAGCAGATACTCAGGGACAATTGAACTTTGTAACCTATGTTTCTATGGGAAGCTTCTGTCTGCTTATATATTCCAGATTTAAAAACAAAACAAAACAAAACAAAACATGACTTTCATGGTAATGTCATCTCTCCTTTTTCATTTTTAAAGACTAATGACATTTTCAGAGTTATACATGTAGTGAGAGGCAGTTTTGGAGATATCTACCTTGCTAATGTTAATAGAATCAATAAACCAAGGTGACTCTTCCACTGAGGAAACTAGGGAGGGGGGAATATGGTCATAATATTTTAAAAGTAAATCTACATGCCTGACCTGTGGTGGCGCAGTGGATAAAGCATCGACCTGGAATGCTGAGGTTGCTGGTTCAAAACCCTGGGCTTGCCTGGTCAAGGCACATATGGGAGTTGATGCTTTCTGCTCCTCCCCCCTTCTCTCTCCCTTTCTCTCTCTCTCTCTCTCTCTCTCTCTGCTCTCTCTCTAAAAATGAATAAATAAAATCTAAAAAAAAAAAAAGTAAATCTACATTAATAAATAAATATGATTGTAGAGATTATTTGGATGAGGAAGAGTTACTAAGTTAAGAGAGTGATTTGAGGTAGTTAGCTCCTTGACTACAGCACCTTTGCACTTGGCTTAAGCTTGAGGCTGAAGGGGAGGACTGAGAAGCTTCGAGCAATTTCAATAACCACATGGGGCTCAGAGATCGGAAATTGAAGCCCAGACTTTCAAAGATGAGATCTTAATGAATATGCCTCACCTTGAGTTCTGACCTTAAAGAATCGTACCCTAGGAGAAACATCATTAGATTTAGATACATCATCACAGGGATTATAATAGCTCAGTTTTAAACGATCTTAACTCCCCAAATGAAATTTGTTGACTTAGCCTCAGATTGTTAATATTAAGTCAGTAGGCAGAGAAAAGTGGAAATATTCTGTTTTTAAAATTAACAGCATCTTAGACCTCATGCTACTTCTATGAACACCTGTGAAAATACAATGCTCTGTACACAACCAAAAATTACAAGACACTTCTGGAGACATGATCACATTAATGAAACCAACATAAGCAATAGAATATAAAAACAGACCCACAGAAGCACATTGAAGTTATGGAGCACAGACATTAATCATGATGCTAAGTCCTAAGAGGATAATAACATTGGCACAAAACTTGACCTAGTCAATCCTTCACCTTAAATTGATAAATGAGTTAGGAGAGAAAAAAAAAATTTAGATAACATTTTTGAAAAACAAAGTGATAATGATATTCTTCTAAAGATACCAGATTATGATGTGGAGGAAACAAATCATCAAAAAAACAATTACTTCTTATTACGTATAACCTAAAGAAAGGACGAACATTTTAACGGAAGTACTCAACAGCCAAATCTGCGATAACACTTGAACTTCAGCTGAGATTTGGAGTTTTCGATATTATCAGGTTAACGAGCAGAGTATGGAAGCCTGATCATAATAAGCCGACAAAGGCTTTCAGGCTCTCAGAAGTATTCCAAGAAATGTGCAGTTCTGCACTGAGTAGAAACGGCTGAGAATAGAAGGAAAATTTATTAGACTAATAACTCTGCTTATCAGTGGAGGAAGGAAGATGAAAAGTTCTCTCTCTGAAAATGGGAGAGGTCATTATCTTGAATACTCTAAGGCAAACTCATTAGTCAACAGAGCCAAATACCAACAGTACAACGATTGAAATTTCTTTTGAGAGCCAAATTTTTTAAACTTAAACCATATAGGTAGGTACATTGTTATTAACTTCATTAGGGTACTCCTAAGCTGGCCTTTGCTAAAAACATCCTCAGTCTGATTGAGGTACGTTCGCTGAGGTCGACCCCTTCAACTCTCCCATCCACACTCGTCTTGTGTACTTGTTTTGTCTATCTCCTTTAGTTCATCCTCTCTATATGTCCAAACCATCTCAACATGCCTTTCTTTATTGATTTTTTTTTTTTTTTTAGAGAGAGGAGTGAGAGAGACAGAGAGAGAGAGAAGGAGGAGGAGCAGGAAGCATCAACTCCCATATGTGCCTTGACCAGGCAAGCCCAAGGTTTCGAACCAGCGACCTCAGTGTTCCAGGTCGACGCTTTATCCCACTGTGCCACCACAGGTCAGGCTCAACATGCCTTTCTTAATCCTCAACACTACATCTTCTTTCACTCCACAATGCTCCCTAAAACTAACTGAGTAAACTTTACTTAAAGTTTTAAGTCTTCGTTAAACTCTAGGTAAGTTGAATAAAACTTGATATCATACTTAATGATGATATTATTTATTGATAAAATTAAATTGTAAGATATCCATAAAATTAAATCATGACAGTGACTGACAAACACTAATGTGAACAATGACCTTGCGTCTCCTTGGAAAGTGTGGGTAAGTCAGGTTTGTCTGTTGTTGTTTTTAATTTTAGGCACGATTCTAGGTTCTCGTCAATAAGACGACTTCTCAATTTACTCTTGATAAGGTTCATGCTTGAAAATGATTGTTGCGTTAATGTGTAGACCCAAGTAAGGAAAGTACAGCAAACACTAGTGTTTTCAGCTGATTATATGAGTCAGGAATACTATTCCAGGTGTTAAAAATCAATGTATCTTCCTTCTCCAGGTCTTTCAAAGCAGACCACTTGTGCTGTGAACTGAGTTCACATTTGTTTTTCTCCAATGTTTCTATATCAGCACAAAGACGTTCAGATTTGGAGCTCCACAATTCTTTGTTTTTTAAATCCAGCAATTGCATTTCCAAGTTGCCAATGTCAATATTAAAGGGAGAACATTTTAATTCTGTTACAGTAGCATTAAGAGGGTTTTTTTTTTTTTTAACAAAGGCTAATGCCGCTTTGCTGTTTCTGAATTCCTGAAACCTGTTGAGAAAAGCTTCCCTCATATTTAAGTGTGGTTTTGAAATAGCAAATGTCGGTATCAGAATTATTTTTTTGGTGATGTTTCAACAGGCTTGGAAAGTGAATCAAGGTTTCTCTTTCAAAATCTTGAGCAGAAAGAGATAATTTGTTTTCGAATGAAATGACTTCTTCTAAGATTGAAAACATTGTGTTTCCTTTCCTCTGTAGTTTATAATTAAGCTGGTTTAGATGAGACATAACCTCTACCATCAAATAAAATTTTTGGATCCACTGATTGTTAGTTCTGGATAGTGAACACCCTTCTCAAGGAGAAATGCTTTAATTTCTGTTAATAAGGAAGCAAAAACATTTCAAAACGTTTCCTCCTGATAACCAACGTACCTTGTTATGCAGCAGAAGATCTGCGTACTCACTCTCTATTTCAACTAAAAAATTTTTATTTTTGTGAATGGTGTAAGTTGGTGGTCTAGTTTCATTTTTTTGCAGGTAGCTGTCCAATTTCCCCAACACCATTTGTTAAAAGAGACTGTCTTTACTCCATTGTCTGCTCTTACCTCCTTTGTCAAATATCAGTTGTCCATAAAGGTGTGGTTTTATTTCTGGTTTCTCTGTTCTGTTCCATTGATCTATATGCCTGTTCTTATGCCAGTACCACGCTGTTTTGAGTACAATGGCCTTGTAGTATAACTCGATATCAGGAAGTGTGATACCTCCCACTTTATTCTTCTTTTTTAAGATTGCTGAGGCTATTCATGTTCTTTTGTGGTTCCATATAAATTTTTGGAATATGTGTTCTATATCTTTGAAGTATGTCATTGGTATTTTAATTGGTATTGCCTTGAATTTATAAATTGCTTTGGGTAATATAGACATTTTAATTATGTTTATTCTTCCTAACCACGGACACGGTATATACTTCCACTTGTTTGTATCTTTCTTGAATTCTTTTATTAATGTTTTATAATTTTCCGAGTACTGCTGGTGGGAATGCAGACTGGTGCAGCCACTGTGGAAAACGGTATGGAGATTCCTCAAAAAATTAAAAATGGATATACCTTTTGACCCAGCCATCCCATTTTTAGGAATATATCCCATGAACACCATATCACCGACTGAAAAAAAGAAATGCACCCCCATGTTTATGGCAGCATTGTTCACAATAGCAAAGATCTGGAAACAACCCAAGTGTCTGTCAGTGGACGAGTGGATTAAAAAGCAGTGGTACATATATACAATGGAATACTATGGGACCATGAAAAAAAGGAAATACTACCTTTTTGCAACAACATGAATGGACCTAGAAACTATTATATTGAGTAAAATAAGTCAGGCAGAGAAACAAAAATGGCACATGACCTCACTCATTTGAGGAATCCAAGGAACAGTGAGAACTGAGGAATGGAATTGAGACAGAGGAGGGATCAAAGGGACCAGAGGAAAAGAGGACAGAGGGAAAGGGGATGATAGGATGGGATAAACCTGAAGGGAAGGGGGGAGGGCATTATGAAGAGGGCAGCAAGGGAGATGTTGAGGGGAATATGGGGGAGGGAGGATGCATTCAGGACGACACTAGAATCTATGTAACATAATTAATTAAATAAAAAAAATTCTTTAAATTGGCGATGATTAAAAACTATAGCCGCCTGACCAGGTGGTGGCGCAGTGGATAGAGCGTCAAGGACCCAGGTTTGAGACCCCATGGTCGGCAGCTTGAGCGTGGGCTCATCTGGTTTCAGCAAAAAGCTCACCAACTTGGACCCAAGGTCGCTGGCTCGAGCAAAGGGTTACTCAGTCTGCTGAAGGCCTGCGGTCAAGGCTCATATGGGAAAGCAATCAATGAACAACTAAGGTGTCACAACGAAAAACTGATGATTGATGCTTCTCATCTCTCTCTCTCTGTCCCTGTCTGTCTGTCCCTATCTATCCCTCTCTCTGACTCTCTCTGTCCCTGTAAAAAAAAAAAAAAAGAACTTTAGCAATAATAGAGTTGATAATTTTAATTATGAATTCCATAACTTTGTGAATTTCTTCTGGAAATGTCTGTGCACAAAGCGTTTCTTGATGAGTGATGCAATGGTAAGTAAGTATCTTGTGATTAATTTTTTCTTTCAAAATAGCAACAAACCCATTTCTTATGCCAGTCATACTTTTCACCCTGTCTGTTAAAATTGAGACAATTTTACCAAGTGGAATATGATGTTTTTCCATGCACTAAACTACAGCATTTCCTATATCCTCTCCACGTGTTTGACCTTTGAGTGGCAATAATCCTAAAAGTTCTTCTTTAGGACCTGTAGATGAAATAAATCGTACAGAAAGTGAAACTTGCTCTGTATCATTTATGTCACAAGACCCGTCAACTGCTATTAATAAAGCTGAAACCAATTTAAGATCTTCGACTTGCTGGTTGGTTATATTCTAAGACATTTTGACTGTTCTATCTTTCACTGTTTTAGCAGACAATGGTAACTTTAATTTTTTTAGAATACCTGCTTTGTTCTTAAAATCCTGAAATAGCTCTTCGGATGCATTTATAAAACAACTTTTTATGTATTTGCCATCTGTATATGGTTTTCCTCTCTTAGCAATCTCTCCACCAACCACAATACTTGCAATATTAACATTGTTGGAAGATTGCACCCAGTAATTAAATACAGAACTTGATTTTTCTTGACTCTTCTGAAGTTCCTTAAATGCTTTCTTCTTTGCATCACCGACAGGATACTTAGTACTAAATGACACGTGTTTAGTTGTAAAGTGTCTCTCCAAATTTGATTTCTTGTTATGCGCCAATTTTTCCTGACAAATAAGACAGGTCGGAAGGCCATTTAAGTTTTGAATAAACGCAAAAGTCTCGGTCCATTCAACTTTAAATTCACGGTTTTCGTCTTCTGTTTTTCTTTGCTTCTTCTTTGTAGCCGTGTCAGACAGGGCACCTAAAAAATATGTTGCATTTTATAATAACAAAGCCACCAACACAAAATAATTACAATTCTTAAATTGATGATGAAAATGCCTGTAGGATTTGCAGCTGGTTGGAAAAATACAAGTAACCTTATGCTTCGAATAGGTACTTTTGTCACCCACGCGTGGTTTGCGGACGCGACTAGCACTAACCCCTCCACAATGAGACTGCTGACTGACTGGCCCACTCAGCTCGGCACGAAGCTCGCGCACCTCCCCCTCGCTGCGTCTCCTGCCCCACCGACACCCCCGGGCATACCTGCGTGCCAGCACCCGGTGTTTCGTGGAAGAGCCACGCTCAAGGGACCAAAGAGCCGCATATGGCTCGCGAGCCGCGGTTTGCTGACCACACTGCTCTAAGGTAGTGAAAGAAAGCCCACTCTTGAGAACATACCCCCTCCCCAAATAAGTAAAATATAATAAAATCAGCATCTTGTTGAAATGCCTGCACTCACATATTTGGTGCAGCGATATACACAACCGCCATGAAATGGCAACAACCTCAGTGTCCTTCCATGGATGAAAGGATACAGAAAAGGGGGTAGATAGATACAGTGGAATATCGTTTATCCCCAAAAATGAAACAAATCGTGTCCTCTACAACAACATGATTAAAACTGGAGGGCACAATTCTAAGGGAAAATAAGCCGGGCAGAGAATGACAAATACTCTATGTTACCACTGATATGTAAAATATATAAAATTTAAAAAATAAAGAAAGAAACATCTCATTTTAAGAACACAGAGCGCAATGGTGTTTGCCGGGGGCTGGGGGAGTGAAATAGGGAGATGTAGGTCAGAGGGTAAAAACGTTGTCACAAGAATAGTTGAAGGGCCCTGGCCAGTTGGCTCAGCGGTAGAGCGTCGGCCTGGCGTGCAGGGGACCCGGGTTCGATTCCCGGCCAGGGCACATAGGAGAAGCGCCCATTTGCTTCTCCACCCCGCCCCCCTCCTTCCTCTCTGTCTCTCTCTTCCCCTCCCGAGGCTCCATTGGAGCAAAGATGGCCCAGGCGCTGGGGATGGCTCCTTGGCCTCTGCCCCAGGCACTAGAGTGGCTCTGGTCACGACAGAGCGACACCCCGGAGGGGCAGAGCATCGCCCCCTGGTGGGCAGAGCGTGGCCCCTGGTGGGCGTGCCAGGTGGATCCCAGTCGGGCGCATGCGGGAGTCTGTCTGACTGTCTCTCCCAGTTTCCAGCTTCAGAAAAATACAAAAAAAAAAAAAAGAATAGTTGAAGGATCTCCTGCACAGCGTGGTGACTAGCGTTAACAGCAGAGTATTGTAGACTTGAAAGTTTCTGGGAGCAGTCCTCACGCATCCCCACCGCCCACGTAAACGGACTTAACTATGTGATGTGATGAACGGGCTCGTTTTCTTGATCTTAGTGTCATTCCATGACATATATGTAACACATTGTACACTTCTAATATACACAGCTAGATTTGTTGATTATCCCTCCATCAATCTGAAGAAAAAGGAATTTGAACAATGACATAAATAAAAATATAGGCAACTCAAAACAAGTCATTGAGATGAAAACCACTGTGGATGGAAATTAAAAAAAAAAAAAAAAAGAGACTAAAGGGAGAAGGGAAACAAAATATATATACTTAAGAGTCCCAACAGGAGAGAGATGAGAAATGGCTGAAGAACCCTCAGAAACTCATGGAAGGTTCTGAGTCACAGCTTCCAGAAGGCCAGCATGACAACCATGAGTCAGAGAAATAAAAGTGTATCCAGCCTGACCTGTGGTGGCGCAGTGGATAAAGCATCAACCTGGAAATGCTGAGGTCGCTGGTTCGAAACCCTGGGCTTGCCTGGTCAAGGCACATATGGGAGTTGATGCTTCTGGCTCCTCCCCCCCTTCTCTCTCTCTGTCTTTCTCTCCTCTCTCTCGGTCTCTCTCCTCTCTAAAAATGAATAAATAAAAAAATGAAAAAAGTGTATCCACCACCAGGATCTGTGGAAAGGACAGATGGGGGGGGGGGAGAGAGAGAGAGAGAGAGAGAGAGAAGAAGAAGAAGAAGAAAGAGAGAGAGAGAGAGAGAGAGAAGACCAACTACCTCTAAGAGGAGACAGAAAGAAGGCTGACGTGCCAATTTTCAAGCAAACAAGCCCAGAGGATGATGCTGGTCAGGAAAACATAATAATTGCTGATCTAGAATTCAAGCTAGAAAAAGAAACTTTTGAACAAACAAAATGTGAGAAAATTTGGAACCCACAGATCTGATCTAAAGGAAACACTGAAGAGTGGTTCTTCTTGAAGAAGCAATGATCTTAGATGGTGAGTTCAAGTGGAAAGGGACAAAAAGCTGTGAAGTGCATAATTATACGTGGTCTATTGTCCTCATATTTGGGTCCGTAACCTCCAGTTCCGATATTCATACCAGCATTCTTCTTGACAGCCTGTCCTCAAATGCTCAAAAACATAACATCATACCTTCACATTTCTTCCACCTGAAAATAGCCTTTTTTTTTTTTTTGCTCTGAGTCATGAGAATGGTTACCACCCATATTTCTATAAGATGTGCCGATATTCTATTGATATTATCAGCACAGTCAATAATAGTGATTTCTTTGGCAGTTAAGCCATTCCCCTGCACTGCTGCTACTGTGAGGTCAGGCCTGATTGATTTTCCTGTGTAACAAGGGATTGCAATAAGGTGCCCAACGGTCTGAGGATTTCCAAACCGATCTGCAGTGCGTGACACACAGTTCGTCTTGGGAAATGCAGAAGCTGAACTTCCTTCAAGCGCTATCGGCTGGATGGAACTTTTTGTCATCGTCCTGCCTAATTAGATAGGTATCTCTCCAGTACCTACAGATCAACCCAGCTTCACGTCAAATATTGACTTCTAAGCCATTGGTCACTCACCTTGTCTGAAATTATACAGGGAGCTTAGCTGTCCTTTCAAATGCGTGGGCAACAAGTGTCTATTTATTTCTTCCAGCTAGAATTTTCCATCACGTACATGACTGAACTGTGCTGATGACCGGTTTCTCTCCAATGAAAAGTTGAAGAGATTGTCATATTTAAAGGGAACTTGGCAGCTTTAAAGAATAGTGCTTTTGTTCATGGGTGTACTACGCTAGATGCTTAATTATCTTAAAATTCACCTCAGGGGCAGAAGAGGAATAATGATAAAAGGAAATGTTACTTATTGAACACGATTTTGATTTTCATTGTTCTATGGTGGGTTTTTTTTTCCCCCTCTTTCTCAGGAGAGACCTGAGATCTGTCACAGAGGTGACTGCCACCTCTGCCTTAAGCACACAGGCGGGATCCTGCCGAACATCTCTCCAGCTGACCTACGTGGCTCCTCTAGTTCCTCATCAAAGAATAGCAACTTCCCCACGGAAAACATTATCAACTCGTCTGAACTGATGATTTTCTCCTTTTGGCTCTGCTAATAATAATTTTATCGTCAGAAAACTAGAACGGGTGTCACAGATTCAGGTCATTCTATCTCTACCGAAGGGCTCAATCCAGTCACTTGGACAGCTGTGTTTTCTGACCTCCGAACAAATGACTTTGTTCAAAGTCATTTCCGCCAGGCTGGTGTTGAAGTACTTTTAAAAATTTAACATACTTTGCCCTGGCTGGTTGGCTCAGCGGTAGAGCGTCGGCCTGGCGTGCGGGGGGACCTGGGTTCGATTCCCGGCCAGGGCACATAGGAGAGGCACCCATTTGCTTCTCCACCCCACCCTCCTTCCTCTCTGTCTCTCTCTTCCCCTCCCGCAGCCAAGGCTCCATTGGAGCAAAGATGGCCCGGGCGCTGGGGATGGCTCCTTGGCCTCTGCCCCAGGTGCTAGAGTGGCTCTGGTCATGGCAGAGCGATGCCCCGGAGGGGCAGAGCATCGCCCCTGGTGGGCGTGCCGGGTGGATCCCAGTCGGGCGCATGCAGGAGTCTGTCTGACTGTCTCTCCCCATTTCCAGCTTCAGAAAAATACAAAAAAAAATTAACATACTTTGTCTTGTCATAGAAGCCTCCAGTTTCTTTTAGAGTGATCACAAGACACAGAGACAGTGAGAGGATTGAACTTACCAAGGAAAATCGAATACGTGGTGTCATAGTTGACGATCGCTATGAAGACCAAGCTACAGACAGAAATTGGCAGACTTAATGAAAAATTTAAACACACGTTGGCCGGTGGTTTTCACAACACCCATGTGAAGGTTTTGATCTTTCCCTTCAGACCTTCCAATGCTCCGTTTCCTCAGAGGCAGGTAAATCCTGACTCCTCGCTTAGGTGTAACCAGCGTTCCGTAACGCCGCAACATTGAGACGGATCATAAATCAGAGTTCCAGATGGCTTGGGGGCGCTGTATTTCACAGGAGCCTGTGTAGATGTGTATTGTTTCCAATTTCCACAGCACCCGGCATGCTCTTTTCACGGAGGTCATGGTTCTTCATTACCTACGGTGTGTGTGTGTGTATGGATGACATACTTCTCCTCAGGTGAACGAACAGGTTTGAAAATGATATCCTTGCAAACTTGCTTGAATGACACACAATCGATTCAATTTCCATTCCTGCCTACATTCTGTATCTTCTTAAGAATCCGAGAAAGAGAGACATCGGCGTGGAATTTTTTTGGAGGGCTTTGTTTTGGGGAGAGTTCTTGGTTCCTTGATGCGCCGCTGCATTTGAGCTTGGTGGGGCACCCTCCTCCACTTCTGTGGAAGAACACACACGAAGGCTGCTTCCTCCTAAAATGTGTATTTATTTGGGGGATGCTGTTTCGGCGTTGTCTAGTATATCACAGTTTGCCTCTTTCAAGAGGACTCGAGGGAGTGACTTCCTTTCAAGTCTTCGTGTTCCTTTCCTGAGAAAATGTTTTGTTCTTCTCCTGAGGACATAGTTTATTGGCTTTTCCGTCGATAACAATTATTTAAGACCTTATGATCGCTTTCACCTTATTATCCTTTACCATAGATTTCTTTCTGTGTTTCAAGCCTCAGAGCGTGCTTTAGACATTTCTGTAAATTACACCGTGCCTTTTTTTTTTTTTTTTTTCCTTTCAGACTTCCGACATGCAGATAAACAAATAGAATACATTATCGCCCTCATTACACTGCGGGAAGAACTAAGGAACGGAGAGCTTACTGAACAGTCTGTAATCACGGTGGTGCTGCCATGATTAAGACCCACGTAGATTCTTAAAAACTAGCTTCTGATGATACTTCTGCTTAGGGAGCTGGAAGAAAAAAAGCATGACAATGTTCACAATGGTACAAGGCTGGATAACCTTCAAAATGGTGACATAGTCCGAGGCCATCAGAGAGGAGGAATCCCCATACTTAGATGGCTTAATCTTTTCTGCAGGCGTCTGATGTTCTGGCTGTTTTTGCCCATTGTGTTTCTCTCTGTGCTTCTTTCTGCTACTGTATCCTTTGGTTTGTCTGTAGTTTTCTGAACCTTTCTTCTTTCATCTTTCCTAGGTTGTTATTCGCCTCAAGAGGTTCATATTTTTGTCTCAAATTATTTATTTATTTTTAATCTCTAAAAGTTATTTTGTGTGTCTTCCTCTTCTCAACTTGTTACAAGGTATAAATTCCACCACCACCCCCACAAAAAATAAATTATCAGACATACAAAGAAGAAAGGTAATATGATTCAATCAATCAAGAAAGAGATTTTTGAGATGCCAAAGATAAGGACCCCAGAAAACAAGAACATTAAATTGAATTATAAATATAGTCTATGTATTACAGAAGGTACTCCACACAGTTATTAATTTGACTTAAACAGTTTATGGGCCTTTTTATAGTCCCCTAATTCTAGTTCTAGGATGTATTGACCTCAAGTTTGGGGCCCAGTGTTTTTAAGAATCTAGATTTTAGTTTTATGGCTTTAAGAGAGCTGTTGACATTTTTTCTTAGAAGGTAGCTGATCTCGGCCAGTGTTCCTGAGATTTGTTTCAGGCTCTGACAGGGAACGGCTAAATGGCTTTTTCTTGGAATTACTCAGTTTAGCACCTAGTTTTTCCAGGTGTCCAATGTTCCGCATTGACCTATCTGAGTTTTCCCACCTTCTGTATTTGTGTTTATCTTGCTGATGCCCCGTGGCTAGTATCCTCCAGCTTCTAAAACATCTCATTGGCCTAAAACAGAAGGCTGAAGGCTTTCGGATTAGTCCCTGCAACTCTGGGCAACCCTGCCTCCCCTCCCCTGCCTGTTGCACAAGGTCGGCTACCTCAGCTCCCAGAATCCTCCTCTCTAGTCCACACTTTGGCAGGATTGTGTGACTCTGTTTAGGCAATTCTTTCTTGTGCTTAGTCTAGAAACTACTTCTAGTCAGAAAGCCGCCTTGATATCTTGCTTGTTCCCCGTTGTGAAGGGATCATATTACGGAATATCTGTAAAGACAAGAGTTGCTCCATATAATCTCTGCAGGTGCATAACTTTTGAAGGCAGTACGGCTCTCGTCTGGTAATAGATACTTCGTTACGGTTAGAATCAGATACAATGCTTGTCACTTTTTAAATATCAATTATTCATGATGGGCTCTGAGAGAAAAGTGAGAAGAGATGAACCTTTATCTCCTCTTCTTTGGAAGAGCTAACGCAATACTGTTATTATTTCTATTGAGAGATTGAATAGAATTCACTGTTGAAGTCAGATATGTTTAAAATATTTTAGGTACTTTTTTATATTACAAATTCAATTTCTTTAATAGGGGTGGGACTACCCCATGCAATTACAGAAAAGAAAATTATGAGTCCTATAAAATTAAGTTTCTACAAAAGAAAATTGTTTGGCTTCAGACATCCACAAATCGTGCATCTACTGCGTCAAAGGATTTTATACTGCGGGGCGAATATTTTATCCTCAGACAGGCCATCATTTCTGTGTGGGAACAAAGGACTCAGACAAGCAAGGACTAAGTATTACACCCACGTATCCTTTCTAAAAACATTACTTGAAATATTTTAGCAGCTTGAGAGATGAATGAATCTTTCAAATCAGTGTTTTTCTTTAAAAAAAAAAAAAGGAGGTAAAGAATGAATTCAAGAAAAACTTCAACAAACTTGAACACAGTGGAGCAAGCTACTTATAAATTTTAAAAAGCAAAATATAAAATGACATAAATAAGAGTAGATATATCTCCACTTATTGTTAATAGTTATCGCAGTTGGATCAACTATTTCATCTCGAATTAGACCTAAAAGCCAATGAGACGTATATACACGCTATTGAATAGCAGCACATCAATAAAAGAGAGAAGCAAAGACGTTCAGGACCAGACGTCACAAATTAAACTCAGACCAGCCGAAGCGACCGCTGGTGCACTTACTTACTGCGGCAAGACGGAGACCAGCACGGGTTTGAGCCATCATGCCTGGTGCTCTCTTTGCCTTTCTGCTTTTCTAGTCACGGCATAACCTCTGAGGTCCTCGTTCCATAGGGAAGCTCATCGCTCACGGCGAGAATGAGAACCGTGGGAGCGGCGGACGCGCACCTAACACCCAGCAAGGTCCTCTCTCGGGAAAGTGCTTGAAAGAGGCTTGATGCATCTAGCTTGGGTCCCACGCTCGCACCCAGACATGCTGTGTGTAAGGACCAAGAGAAGATCAGAAAATAAGCAAGGCACTAATGGAACAGGGAACTTAAGGGTTACAGGCAGGTCCTGCTCCTGTTCTGTTAGGAATAACATGCCCAAGGTTGTTCAAGAAGCAGAGACAGATAGGGACTCTGGGAAGCTGAGAGAGAAGAAAAAAAAAAAGAAAGAAAAAGAGACAAACGTTTGCATTCTATTGGTTAAAAGACCCTTATCAGAAGTTTAGGTTTGGAATTCGCCAATGAGCTAGACCACAGCCCCTGTTGTTATGCTATGTGCAGCCCCCTTAGCAAATAGGTTACCGCCACATCTGCTTCTGTATTAGGCTTGCTTGCTTAGCTTATAAAAAGATTTAGCTGTGAGCGCTAGGTGCGATTCCCATCTGTAGCTCCTTGTGAGCACGGTGTCTCTGGACACCTCGGGAATTTGCCCCTGCACAGGTAAAACTGGCCAATAAAGTTACATCTATACTCCTGAAAGTCTCCGACGTTTGTTCTTGTACCCGGTGGATGTTACACTGTGCAGCCAGCATTCTTTAGGTTTGATTCCTGACCCCACCTCGGAGAGTGGGGACAGGTGCAGCTCGCCTACGTTACCGAGGATGCGTGCCTCGAAACAAGGAAGGACATCCCAGAGGAGGGACAAGCGGTTCTGACCCCCAAAACGCAACACAACCAGAGGGAAAAAAGGCAAAAGAAATGAACAACAACTTTATTATCATGATTTATATTTAACCAAAAAAGGCAAAAGAAATGAACAACAACTTTATTATCCTGATTTATATTTAACCAATTTCTATATTTCATGTTGTAAATACATATCAAGAATGACCTATTTTCATATTTACTGCAAATGATAGCTTTTTTCCTATTTTACATATTTACATATTACAATATAAAGAAGAACAGGACATTTAAAAGGAGAATACCATTTCCAAAGGTCTTTTTTTTTTTTTTTTTTTTTTTTTTAGGCTGTGAATTGATTAAAGCAGATCGTATACTTTAAGATATTTTCGGTAGACAAAGAGTAGAAGCTTTTATTATTTAGGTACAAACACACACAGCTCTCAGGCTCTGGGAGTTGTTGTTTTCAGGGAATTGTTTCAATGTCCTACCTTCCTTCAGTTCTGTACAATTAATTCTGGTACGTTCAGCCAAACCTGAGAGGTAAAGAGGCCTGCCAACGGAGCCTGTGTTCTCAACCTCAGGTCACGCATGGCTTCCTCTTACAGCTCCCCGGAACGGTGTCTCCTGATGCGATCCATCCTCTCGGTCCCGCGAATACACCGGGGGCTTTGTATTTCTTGCAAGTAAATTATAAGTAAGTAAGTAGTACAGACTCACCCTGTACCTGGAAGCTGTAACTCTTTGTAAAATGACCTCTGTATAACAACGTTACCTTAAATGTACTATAAATTGAGACTGTTGCCCTTTCGTGGGGTTCATAGCAAAATTACTGCAAGCAACTTGTATACAGACCTGGAGCTTTTTTGCCTGATGGGTAGCACCTGTTGTCTCTGCATCGTGCCCCCTCCCTGTATGTTCCACTCTCTCTCTCTTTCCTAGGCTCTGTTCACTATGCCAAGTCTATACCATGTACAAAAAAAATCCCTTTCAGACATTGGCCAATGAAATTATTTTTTTATTTTCCTCCTGAGACATCAATTCACTTTCCAACTGAGTTCGTTTCAAACGATACAGGTGAGAATTGAAGAACAGGTGCTGGTACTTAGAACACACGCCAAAGGTCATCACTCTTAGTTCTTTTTCTTTTTAAAAACTTATTACAAAATTCCATTTTTTCCTCTTGGTGGGCTAAAATTATTTTGATGCTAATTTTAAGACTACTTTGAGCATCCTGTACCAAGTAAAAAATATCTATCGTACACAAGTTGACGGAGCAAAATGAGAAACCGAATAATAAACACGTTTAGATACTTAGAGCAATAAACCCTACACTTTCTCCTTCATACGGAAAGAGAGCCAAGAAGCAGCACCATTTGCCCTTCCAAGTAAAAAGCATGTGCCCTAAGTTACAGGATCTCTGCCCACCCTACAGGGGTGATGGGACAGGGTATTGAGTAAGAGGATCTACTTATTGGAAGAGGCTGATGTAAAAATAATCAAGAACTATCGATCAAGTCCAAGGGATAGACAAGATCATCCGGAAGCAACAGACAAAAATAGCAAAATAAATATTTTGGTTCAATATACGGAATTTAAAAGAAAAGAAGAGCAGTTTCACTATAACATTGATTTTGTAACAATGAAGTTGCTCATTTCCTGACAGTGAGTATTCAAGAAATTTGTTACATAATGCGGAAAGGATTTCTGGTATGAAAGGAAACAAAAAGTCGGTCTTTTCAGATAATTAAAGGAGGGCTGAAGGGCGAGGAACCTAATCAACTCTAAAGATATGGTTTCTGTCCCTATATGTTCTTAATTGAATGTGAATTGAATGTTGACTGTGTTCTTAATGGAATATGGTGACCTTAATGTTATGCGGCAGTTCACTGACCCACTCCTGATAAAATTCATTTTGTCTTTTTACAGCCTTTTCCAAACTTCATTACATTCTCCACACTCCACACTCGCCTCTGATTCATCAGTGGGTGACCTTGTCTCCGAACTCATTAACAACGTGGAAGTTGAACCACATAAATCTATCTCTCTCGTACGATATGTTGTGACAGCTCAGTCTTTATTACCAGCGTAATTTAGTGTTGCTTTCACTTTCTGTTGCTGTTATTAAAGATAGTATTATTTCCCAATGTTTTTATATTTGAAAGAACTCCCCAAGCAAGGAACCCCTCTGCAGGCTAACTTGCACACAACCCCCAAGAACTTAGCTGGTTTATTCCCCCACTGACATCATGTGCCTGAGAGGTGGAATGCCAGATCAAGACACCCGCTTTCTCCTCTGGGTTCAACAGCTTGTTTAGAAGGCTTGTGACTCTTCTGCAGGAAACTGCTTGAGTTGATACAATGGGCACTGAACAGAAGAATGTGCTTGAGTGGCTCGTATTCATTCAATGCCACTAATTTAGTAATTGGGGAGAAAGTTGACCCAAGAGTCAAGCATGTCTCTGATCACACTAACAGATGCTTCACTCAGGAAGATGGTGGCAACCAGGTTAGAGACCCAGCAGCAAGGGGGACTCATCTAGGGCTTCCCAGATCCATATCAACGTTGTGTTGCATCCTGTTGGATTTGTTGCAAAACACAAAGGGAACATTTCACCTGCTCTTTCACACCGATAAACTCTACACAACATCGGAGAAGTTTTCGAGTTCTAGAAAGACCTTATAATAACACTGGGGAACAAAGTTTTTGTTGCATCCACAAAAACACTTGTTCTTCCCTAATTCAAGTGTGCTGATCTCAAATCTGACATTAGTTTTTTCTATGTAAGCTACAATTATTTTGCAATTCAAGATTTTAGGTTTTCATCTTATTGTAAAATTTTCCACACTTAGTTTAACATAATGAAGTAGAATGTCTTTTTGAGCATCATCTTTGTGAAAATATAATCATTTATATAAGGCAGTAAATACACTAATACACTAAAAGATATGATTGCATCAGAATTTGTCTACAATTTCAAAATAGAACATATTAAAACACTTATTTTAATCATAAAATTTGCACAAAACTTAGATAAATTCTATTTAGGCAAAAATTTGCGTCTGTAGCTCTTGCGTTTGTGTGCTTGTTGAGGACAATCTCGTTTGATGCTCCAGCTGTAGTCTGCTCATCACTAACAGCTCCAAGATTTTCGGGAAACTTATCAAGGTGACTATTCAGGAAGTGAATCTTAACGCTCATGTTACATCCAATGTCGCAGAAAGCCAACAGCATCCTTTGAACCAGAAGTTCATAGTTTTCTGCTTTTTTTTGCCAAGGAAGTTCTTTGTAACTGCCACAAAAGACTGCCATGCTGCTTTCTCCTCCTTATTCATCTTCCTGGCAAATTCTTTGTCATGTATGAGGGTTTGAATTTGAGGTCCATTGAATACACCTGCTTTTATCATCTCGAAAGACAAAGCAGGAAAAGCAGAAATAATATGTTGAAAGTATTCACTTTCTCTATTCAAAGCCTGAACAAACTGCTTCATAAAGCCAAATTTGATGTGAAGTGGGGGAAAAATGATCCTGTCTCAATTAACTACAGGTTCATTCACAATATTTTGCATCCTTACTTCCAAAGTTTCACGTTTCGGCCACTCCTTCTGTGTCCAGTGTTTCTCCCGAGCTCGGCTGTCCCACAAACACAGAAAGCAAGGATACTTCGTGAAACCTCTCTGTTGTCCTAGCAGGAAATTTACCATTTTACCATCCACACAAATGATTCAGTTATGCTCCTCATACTTCAGAAAGCCGAGGATAAATTTTATGTCATTATAATCTTCTTGCAGATGAATTGAATAACCAATTAGAACCGCTGAATAAACATTACTGTTGTGTAGGAGAACACATTTTAGACTCCGTTTAGAGCTGTCAAGAAATAGCCGCCATTCTGTTGGATTGTAAGTGGTAACACCTAGCTGGCTGAGAAGACTACTGATATGACAGTAAACAAAGTGTTTGTCTTTGGAAAAACAGTCCACAAAGATTTGTTCACGCTTTCTGAAATGGGATACTTTAGCTGACAGGTGAAGTACATTCTTTTCTTCAAGGCTGGAGGCTAATAACTCAGCTGCTTTCTTTGATAGGCCTAAACCTCTTAGTAAGTCACTCAATTCGGGTTGGCTAAACTGCTGAGGGGTTAATGACTGCTTGGCATCAGAAGAAGACCCTTCAGATTCTACAACCATTTCCTCATGCATCTTATCAAAATAAACTTGATCACCAATGTTCACTTTCTTTGTCCTTAGAAGAAATAAAACCATTGAAAATTGGAACCGGGAGTGTCTCAGAGTGTGGGATAGGTCATATTGCTGAAGGAATATTAGGATATGCGATCATATGCTGTTTTTTTCCTGCCAATGCCCTTTGTATGGATCAGACAAAAATAACAGTCACTGCTGTGGTCCTTAGGTTCATGGCAAACCAAGGGAATACCAAAAGGCATTCCTTTGCATTTTCCTTTTGTCCAGTCACGAAGCATTTCCTCACAATTATGACACACAATGTGAGGAGCCCAATTCTTGTCTTAATCACCAAGGGGAACTTGAAAATAGGCAATATATGTACATGTCACAAATGATGAAATATTGCGCCTTTGACGTTGAAGTGTGTAACAGCCACATATATAACAGAAGGTGTCAGGACTATTCTTACATTTACACCTACTCAAAGAAGCCATAATTCAATCTTAAAACAAAATAAGAGGGTATTTTTTATCATTTAAAAACAACTAAAGTTATGTAAAAATGATGTTTGTAAAACATTAATTGCCTTGTGGTTATGTTCAATCCAAGAGTCCTTGCCCTTTAACTCCAATTTAAAAACCAATGCATGCCATTAATTGTAACAAAAAGAAATTAAAATTGCATAAAAACTAGAGCATGCACCAAAAAACGGATTTCAGATTTGGAATCAGCAATGCAGACATATATAGAAACAGTTCTAAAACCTCATGCAACAGAAAATTAAACAAAAAAATTGTTCCCCAGTGTATCAACCCATAGTAGGCAGTATTCCAAGGTAACCCACAGGGTTTTTTATCCCTGGTATGCATACCACTATAATCATCTATCATTGTGGGCAGAGCAAGCGGGTATGATGGGTTGTGGAATGCTAATCAGTTGACTAACCTAATCAAGTCCGACCTTTGAAAAAAGTGTCCCTGGAAGAAAGCTAACAGTCATATTGAGATGGAAGGGGTCACATGGCAAGGACCTGAGGGCAGTCTCCCAGAACTGAGAGCAGTCCTTGGTTGACAGCCAGCCGGCTGGAAAACAGGGACCTCAGTCCCTCCGCTGCTGGAGGAGGTGACCCCGCCCCCGACCCCTGGAGGTGGAAGCGCTCAGGGCACTTGCCGCTGCACCGGGGTGTCTCGGAGATGACGTCAGCTTGCAGAGCTGGGTAAGTACCTGCTATGATTCTCCACCCTTTGAAATCCAGATGTCAGTCTTGGCACTTGAAAGTCACTTGACTCATGAATAAGATGACTGGCCAAAAAGCTGGAAGTGAACTTCAAAGGGTCACTCTTAGTGGACCATCGCATGGAGGATTATGCAACAGCTTAAAAAGTCCTAATGGCGAGGGAGGAGAGGGGGAAGGATGGAGGGAGGGGAGGGGCACAAAGAAAACCAGATAGAAGGTGACGGAAGTCAATTTGACTTTGGGTGAGGGGTATGCAACATAATCAAATGTCAAAATAACCTGGAGATGTTTTCTCTGAGCATATGTACCCTGATTTATCAATGTCACTGCATTAAAATTAATAATGATTAAAAAAAAAAGTCCTAATCTTTAAGCCTCATCTAAAGACATCATCGCAAATGAAGAGGCTTAAAATCACATTAAGAGCATTGTTTACCGATCACTAATGACTTGAGTGGAATTTTTCTTCCTTTGTTCTCTCTGCCGTCTTCCAAGTTAATGGGCATGCAGTTTGGTAAATGGGCTTAACCTTCCACAGATAGAGAAATAAGAGGATTTTCACTTAATCTTTCTTCCAGAAAGCTAATGTTAATGTGAAACCACTTGAGCTATTGGAATTGTATATATAATGCACTATATAACTATATATAATATAATGCTTATCATTTCAATGATATATTTTAAAATATTTATTTTTATACCACAGTTCCTAAACTGCTAGAGGGTTAAAACTATTGTATCTACAGCAGTGGCTTATATATATATATTTCCTTGACAAATAGGTTTCACTTTGCTTGTTAGGGTTAATATTGTCAAAGATTTAATTTTCCAGACTGAATTTGATTTTATTTAGGAAATACCTATTGTAAGCATACGTATTGAAGACCGGTATCCCAAATGGCAGATGATAAAAAATCTAGTCTAGTTAAAATTTATAAAAAATACAAATATTTAAAACCAGCCGAAGCCTAAGTTTAAATCAACACGAAATAAAAGAAACATAGCCAGCCCCCCACTCACACCATCCCCGTGGAATTTCTCCCTTCTCCGTGATTCATAACAATCCTCCTCCAGTCCCATTTTCTTCCCCCTCATTCATGTTCTCTGCCTCCCTGAGACATCTCGGGACCCTGCCTCCTTCCAAGCCATCTCGACCCTCAGCCCTCCCCACACAAATCATCTTCATCTTCCCCTCTCTTTGACCCCCTCCCTGTGGGGTTAAATAGAGCCAGCCATGCCTTATTTCAGGGGTCCCCAAACTACGGCCCGTGGGCCGCATGCGGCCCCCTGAGGCCATTTATCCGGCCCCCACCGCACTTCCGGAAGGGGCACCTCTTTCATTGGTGGTCAGTGAGAGGAGCATAGTTCCCATTGAAATACTGGTCAGTTTGTTGATTTAAATTTACTTGTTCTTTATTTAAAATATTGTATTTGTTCCCGTTCTGTTTTTTTTTTTTTACTTTAAAATAAGATATGTGCAGTGTGCATAGGGATTTGTTCATAGTTTTCTTAATAGTCCGGCCCTCCAACGGTCTGAGGGACAGTGAACTGGCCCCCTGTGTAAAAAGTTTGGGGACCCTGGCCTTATTTCATGCACAAGTTTCTCTCCTTTTGTCTGTGCTCCCACCTCCTAGATGGGGTTAGTTAGGAGCCACATTTGCATTGTTTAAACATCCTCTCCTATGGTCTTCAGGTTTAATGCTCATGGTCTAAGTTTGTTCTCGGAAGACATCTTGACTCTCGACTCCTCCACAGCTGTGTCCGTCTCAGGCTCCGGGAAGATGGTTCCAACATTGGTCGCGTTCTAATAGCCCTTACCATTGGTGAGTGTGATTATCCTTCTTATGCTGGTATTATATCTGGAGTACAGTTTGTGGGGGAGGGGTGCATCAGTATGGAAGGTCATTTTACTCTGAGTGAAGCAGGGATGCCTGTCAGCTCAAACTTGCCAGCCATGTATGTTGGTCTGCTGGCTAACCTCCCTTTGCAAGGCTGAAGGAGCACATCTGGATTGATGGCCAGAGTGGGTGGGGCCTGGCTTCCTAACCTTGAGAGGAAGGGCAGCATGACTCTCAGTCAAAGCAGCCATGATCTCAGAGGCGATTCTAAGGGAAAAACAAGTGTCATTCAAAAGCATCAGTTTCGGAGAATATTTTCTTTCTTCTTCTTTTTTTTTTTTTTTTTGGTGGCAGAAACAGAGAGAATCAGAGAGAGGAACAGATAGGGACAGGCTGACAGGAAGGGAGAGAGATGAGAAACATCAATTCTTTGTTGCGGCTCCTTAGTTGTTCACTGATTACTTTCTCATATGTGCCTTGACCGGAAGGGCTACAGCAGACCGAGTGACCTCTTGCTCGAGCCAGCGACCTTGGGCTCAAGCTGGTGAGCTTTGTTCAAACCAGATGAGCCCACGCTCAAACTAGCGACCTCGGGGTCTCGAACCTGGGTCCTCCGCATCCCAATCCGACGCTCTATCGCTGCACCACCGCCTGGTCAGGCTAGGTGAATATTTTCTTGCTGCATCTAACGATGGGTACTGGAGCTGGTGACAGACGCTGCTCTTCCTCCATCTCTCCATCTCTTATGGTCACAGTCTTGCAGGCACATCTTCTAGTTCTTGGCTATTTGGGTCCCTTAACCAAGGTCCTGCGGGGGGGTGGGGGTGTCTAGCCTGGCAACATAGAGGTTTTCTCGGCAGAGTCCAGGTGACACTGACAGGCCAGCATTTTATTGTGCTTTAAAAAAAGGGGGGTGGGCATTGGTAATGGAGATATATAATTTAATGCCTTTATAAGAAGAATTAACTTCAATGCAGGGTAGGGTGCTGAAAATGAGAGGGTGTGGCCACCACGGTCATAGCACTGCATGCAGAGTGAGTGTCCTCACGATGGACACAGGGCGCTTGCTCTTGAATTCAACACTGATTGATTGCCCATTCAATAGTCCCATCTCCGCCTAGGTGTCATTTTTATCACTGAGGTTGGACTTATTAAAGTGTTGACTCTTACATCAAATAGCAACGCCTTTTTTTGAGGGGAGGGGCATCTTTGTGAGCAAGCTGTGAACCATATCAATGGCAGTGGCTCATGGGCAGTTTTGAGACTATTTAACACCAGCAGTGGTCTCAGCAGTGTGGAAGGTCCAAGACCAGAAGAGGGTCAGCGGGTGCCGCTGATGCATTGGGAGCACTCCTCTATGTCAGACTACTGGAATAATAATAATAATAATAATAAGAAGAAGAAGAAGAAGAAGAAGAATTATTATTATTCTTATTATTATAATAAAAAGGAAACTCCACTAGCAAAGCTCTTTCATTCCAATCTTTGGCCTTTCTGCATCTTTTATTGCCAGGAAAGGACAATGCTTCATGTTTAACTGGACGACAACACCACTACAACTGAATAAAATCCAATTTTCAGCACTAACAGTGAAAACCACTTGATTGGGTCTGTTGAGAGTTGATTCTTTGCAGCCTTCCCATCCTTCTTCTGCTACCAATAAGAACACAGAGCTGTCGGGGGCGGGGGCTGGGTGGGAGGGGTTGAGGGCTTGAGCAAAAATGGAAAATAAAGGAGAGAGAACTGCTGGGCTCAGACAACACTGTGGTGACTCCGGGGGAGGGGCTTACGGGGAGGGAGGGTAGAGACCCAGACTTGCCTTGGGTGGAGAACACACAGGACAGTGTACAGAGGACGTGTTGTATAGCTGTGCACTGAATCCGGGTGAAGTTTGTTAATCAGCGGCACCCCAATAATTTCAATACAATGAAGCAAAGACCGCCAAGGTCAACTAGACCTACCGCACCATTTGGCAAGGTTTGGGGCTATTGAGAGAAAGACATGGATGTCAGGACTGATGAAACGGGGCTGCGTTTAGTGAGTGGGGGCTACTTCGAAAAGGTGATTCACATAATAGATACCCCTGAGTGTGATTTCATCTCCTGTCTTTCAATTGAATTTGTGTCTTTATGCTTTTTTATATGTGGTTTTAGTGATAAGGCTTTGTTTGGGGGAGGGGGGGACACCCACAGGAAGTATATTAATTAAGAATATGCATATTGGGACCTGCGGAAAGAGGAGGCACAAGGCACCCCCATGGGGTTGACGGGCAGCTCTCTCGGGATCTGAGGTCCCAGTTTGGGGAAGCGTAACCCCAGGAGTCCTTTTGATCGAAGGTGCAGTTTCAATGCACTCACACAAAGGGAGTCACGTCGCAAGGTGTATCACTCACAGACGTCAGAAACGGGGATGGGGAGGTGATGGCTGGGTCTCAGTGACCCCGGGGAAAGGCAGACCTGTCACCCAGGTCACGGGGGTGGGAGGTAAGATGCAGGCACCGAGTTCTCACAAGGCGTTCGGGGCGGAGGTCACTCCCGTCGCACTGGAGCAACTCTAAGCGCTTCTTTTAAAAGATGCCGTAGGACACGAAGGGTGGGCACTTGGGCAGGAAGCCGAAGGTCAGGTCCTTTCCGAAACATTCAGATTCTGGGTGTGAGCAGGGCTGTTATTCCCACAGCGTGTCCATTCGGCAGCTCGGGTAGCTGTCTTCTCATCACCAGCTCGGGACCTGCTTGTTCCTTGACTAAGGACAGGAAATAGACAAGTAAAGGACCGGAACTAAGATACTAGAAGTGAGATGGACAGAAAGAGGAAAAGCAGACAGAGGACCAGAGGGAAGAATACGACCCCGTGAGCTCAGCAGCTTGTCCCTCCGCTCAGCTGTTAAGACCCCTGGGACTTCCCAACACACAAAGCGGGAAGAGCCCGTCCCCCGAGAACCACAGAGGCTCACTGGGGCTGTGGGGGCCACCGGTGCTTCAGTGCTCACGTCATAATCACAGCACTTTGCATTAGGTACCATTTTAAAGTTCGGATACTTGAATAACTGCATCATCTCACTTAAATTCATCTTCTATGCATGACTTCCACGTTCCCAGTCAACACGAAGTAACCAAATGTTAAAATGAAAATGGCAATGTTGTACGATCAATAGGACTTTGCTCGCAGGTTTTTGTTTTTTTTTTTTAATGGTTAAATGAAACATTGCTCTTATGTTTCAATGTAGAAGCAGGGAGCTAGTATCCAGAACACTCGCCCACCAAAGGAAGAAGATACTGCCCTGCTTCAGTGTATCACTGGTCCATCTGGAGGACACATGTCTTCCCTGTTCAGGAAACAGAAAGGCTGGGTGAGGCTGGAACATCAGATGCTGATTTTAAATGAGGGGAGAATGTGCCTTGTGATCTCTACCCTTGTCCCAAACGCTGGGGTCCCCGTGCAGGTTGGGACAGAGTGGTGGCATTCCTGGGAGGGCGATGGGGGGGGGGACGACACAGCCAACGAAGGCACGCCCCAAGGGACGCATTGAGTGCGGGGAATCCAGCAACAGCAATGAAACCCACCACAGGTCAATCTGGTCTTACCGTCCTCAGGCACCTCTCATTCTAAACGATGTCAATAGTTAACAGCACCGCCACCCCCTGGCGCTGACCACAGCCCCCAACACCTCCCCTCCCCTGCAGAGCTGGACTTCAGACTGGGAAGGTTCAAAGTCAACGTCGTAGGAAAGGAGAGCGCTGCCGTGGAGAGTCATGCCCCGCCCGGTTCTTCTCTCCAGCCCTCGGTGTCCAGGCTCCGGGCCGCCTGACGCTCCTTGGATGGATAGACCAGTGCTGCTCTTCAGCACAGATCACGGTCCACGTATCAGGAAAAGGAATGAGGAGGCCTTAGGCTCACCTGGTGATGGATGTCTTCGCCAAATAATAAACATGTTAACCTACGAACAGCTCGTCTTTCTTGAAGAATAAAATGACGTGATTTCAGCTGTCATGTTTGGGACATTTCCGTTTCAGCCCCCTTGGTTTATTCCCCATAGTCAACTGATTCATCACAGGTGTTAATATCATCTGGTCTTTCGCTGTTAGGTCATTAGTGTCACAGGCAACAGGCACGTTACCATGGAAGTAACTTGGTCAGGATACAATTGCTGCAAAGATTATGGAGATTTGGTTTGATAAGAGGGAAAAAAGAGTCAAGAATGCTGGGCAATGATGATCTAAAGTGATCATCAAATAAACAATCTTCTTGCTAGAAATAAAGCCATATCGGACCATCTTCTGGAGAAGAGGGCTTTCCCTAAAAGTGCTTCCGTGGTCAGGAAGCAGGGTTGGCTCTGGACGAGGACTGTGGGAAGCTCCGGGTCGGCCGAGTCCGAGGCTGGGTCCTGCAGCGCCCCCGCCAGCACACCGCCAGGCGGCCACAGTCCACACCACGGCGGGTAGAGAGGGGGCGGCACACTCAGAGCTGCTTCAGATGTCTGCGGAGTCGAGGGTGATGCTCCCTGACTTACGTTCGGCTCTCCCTCTTCACTGGCATTCAAGTTCTGCAGGAATTAAGCGGGGCGTGATTTTGCCCGGTGGATTTCAGAATGTGCGGAATTAATCTTCTTAGGAAGCCTGGTTTCGGTGTGTGGGTAGCTGCTCGGCTCCGACTTCCACGTTGAAGTGGCCCAAGAATGAAAATGAATTACCGATGGCAAAGCAAATTATTCCAACCCTTGTCGCTGGACCACAGTTAAGCTGGAATATAAAGCAATTCCCTCGCAACGAAATAAATAAAATAAGTTCATAAGAGGCGCAGAGAAGACCTGGGCAGGAATTTCTGTTGCCTCTGTGGCTTTCCTTTCATGAACACAGCTGCCTTCCGGTGGTTGGAAGGAGATAAGAACTCGGGGGGAAGGAAAATGAGTTCCTGAAGCTGATGATGATTCAGGCTTGTTTGTCAGGTGCAGTCCCGAACGGGTACAGGTCTTCTATCCGGAGCACATGATCTCCTTGGAGTGCGTGAGTCAAATACTATACACGTCCCTGGTATCTTGATGCTAGTATTCTAGCATCTACTGGGAGGTAGGGGTGTTCCCAGTACCCAGAAAACCAGTCCAAGCATTTATTTCATTCAGATGAGGATAGAGGCGTCGAGCCGTCTCATGTCACCAGAGGAAGGACACACCCTGGCAATGTCTGCCCTCGAGGGAGATCGACCCACTTTTCACACACTTGCTTCCTGTAGCTGCTCGGTTATAATCTCCCATTGAGTCTTCTAGAAGACAGGTTGGGGTGGCAGGGCTCATTGACTGAGGTTGCTAGATGACAACCTTGGCTCAAGCGGGCTGGAAGGGGGGCAGAACTGACTCAGGCAAGAGCTGGAGTGTGTCCACTCTAGCCTCCGTGGGTTAAGGAAGAGAACAGATTTCGGGGCTGCGTGCGTAAAACGTGTGAAGACCTACTCTACTCAGGTGGCAGTCCTGGGGAGACCCCCCAAGATGGACACGAGGCCTTGAGGGACTCTCAGTCCCTAATCGGGTCATTCTCACTCTGGGGCTTGGCTAAGCCTCTCCGTATGAACTCTGGAGACTCTCCAAATCATGCCCAGCCTTGAAGGAATAGCTGAGTGTCTGAAGAGACATGAGGGGATATCTAGTATCATGTAGAAATGAGACATTCTGCATTAATTAAAAATGCTTGGTCTTCTTCCCTCCACGCAACAGGACTGACGTAGGGGCTGGATTGACTGAGCCCTCTTCCTATAAAGTGGTCACTGGTTAGTCTCATCTAAAGCGGACCATGCCTTAGTCAGGCACAAATATTTACAGAGGTGGTCAGTGCATTCCAGGACTCACGTGCAGAGGATTATGAATGCGATCTATATCTATTATTACTCCAAATATCACCCTGCACCCCTGGCTACCAGTAAATGCATATTTTCCTCAGATGCTCATTTTCAGATATTGCTAAACTTTCCTGGACAATTTGAGAGGGCTCTGAAAATACCACTTAAGTAAATTTTACTTATGAGTTAGTTCAGGGGGTCAGTTCAGTTTGTTTGGTTTTTGTTTTTTTTTTTTACATCTCAATAAAGCTATTTAAAATATCAATGAAAGCAATGAATAGAACAGTTCCTTAAGAGTTCAAAAGATGTATCCACCTCAGTCCAGCTGTTCAAGAACGATCGTAGGGCAAAGAATTTGACGTAGACCTTTAGAGAAGTCAATTGTGATACGCATGGAAAATTTTTATATTTATTTTTGAAACTAAATAACCTTAAGTTAAAGAGGAAAAAGGAGAAACACAACAGTCAACACGGTATTGAAGAACAAAGTTGGAGGACTAACTGTACCCAACCTCAGAAATAGAAACACATAAATACAATCAACTGATCTTTCACAAAGGAGCATAAGCAACAGAACGGAGCAAAAAAATATAATTTCTCCAACAAATAGCTCTGGAATGATAGAAATCTCCTTGCAGAAAAAAACATCTAGACATTGACTTTGCACGCTTCACAAAAATTAACTCAAAAATATATCATCGTAGGCCCTGGCCGGTTGGCTCAGCAGTAGAGTGTCGGCCTGGTGTGCGGGGGACCCGGGTTCGATTCCCGGCCAGGGCACATAGGAGAAGCGCCCATTTGCTTCTCCACCCCCCCCCCTTCCTCTCTGTCTCTCTCTTCCCCTCCCGCAGCCAAGGCTCCATTGGAGCAAAGATGGCCCAGGCGCTGGGGATGGCTCCTTGGCCTCTGCCCCAGGCGCTAGAGTGGCTCTGGTCGCGGCAGAGCGACGCCCCGGAGGGGCAGAGCATCGCCCCCTGGTGGGCAGAGCGTCACCCCTCGTGGGCATTCCGGGTGGATCCCGGTCGGGCGCATGCGGGAGTCTGTCTGACTGTCCCCGTTTCCAGCTTCAGAAAAATACAAAAAAAAAAAAAAATATATATATATATATATATAGGCATATATATATCATCGTACGCCTAAACGTAAAATGCAAAACTCCGAAACCCGTAGAAGACGATAGAGAGGAAAGCCTATGGGACTTCGGGCATGGTGACTTTTCTAGGGACAACACCAAAGACATGACCCATGAAAGAAATAAGTGACAAACTAGACTTCATTAAAACCAAACAGGCATTGTACTTTTGCTCTGACAAAAATAAAACCCCCCTCTCCGAGAAGGACAGAGAAGATATTCAGATGTCAAATAAGCCCGTGAAAAGATGCTCGCCTCGTATGTCATCAGGAAAATGCAACTGAAAACCACAAGGGACACCTCTGTATACACCTGTCAGACTGGCCAGAACTTAAAACACTAACAGGCCCAAACGTTCGCAAAGGTGTGGACTGTGCACTCCAGGCTGGAATGCAAAATGATACAGCCCCTTTCGGAAAACAGTTGGGCAGCTTCTCACAACGCTGAGCAGGCTTTTCCCGGATGAGCGAGCCATCGTGTTCTGCGCGGTATTTACCCAGAGAGGTTGGAAACTTATGTCCACACAAAAACCTGCACCGGGATGTTTATAACAGCTTCCTTCATATAATTGCCAGCACTTGGAAGCCGCCAAGATGTCCTTCAGTGGGTGAATGGATAAACAAACTGTGGCACATCCAGACAATGGAATGTCACTCAGCACTAAAAATAAATGTGCTATCAAGCTGTGAAGGGACAGGGAAGAAACTGAAATGCCTATTACTAAGTGAAAGGAGCCAATTAGAAAAGGCCACATAGTGCGGAGTCCAGCTACTTGACATTCTGGAAAAGGCAAGATTAGGGAGCCAGGAGCAAGATCAGCGGTGACCAGGGCTGAGTGGGGGAGTTGAGTGGGCAGAGCAGAGAGGGTTTTTAGGGCAGAGAAACTGCTCTGTATGATACTAAAATTGATGGATATATGTCCATATGCCTTTGCTCAAACCCATAGAATTTACAACGCCAAGAATGAAAACTAAGGTAAACTATGAACTTTGGGTGATTATGATGTGTCCATATAAGTCTACCATTGGATTTAAAAATAAAAATAGCCCTGGCCGGTTGGCTCAGCGGTAGAGCGTCGGCCTGGCGTGCGGGGGACCCGGGTTTGATTCCCGGCCAGGGCACATAGGAGAAGCGCCCATTTGCTTCTCCACCCCCCCCCTCCTTCCTCTCTGTCTCGCTCTTCTCCTCCCGCAGCCAAGGCTCCATTGGAGCAGAGATGGCCCAGGCGCTGGGGATGGCTCCTTGGCCTCTGCCCCAGGCGGTAGAGTGGCTTTGGTCGCGGCAGAGCGACGCCCCGGAGGGGCAGAGCATCACCCCCTGGTGGGCAGAGCGTCGCCCCTGGTGGGTGTGCTGGGTGGATCCCGGTCGGGCGCATGCGGGAGTCTGTCTGTCTCTCCCCGTTTCCAGTTTCAGAAAAATACCAAAATAAATAAATAAATAAATAAATAAAATAAATAAAAATAAATATAAAAAGCTCTATTCTGTGAATGATATTCATGTGTCAGGACAGAATGTATGTGAGAAATCTCTGTAGCTTTCTCTCCATTTTGTTGTAAAACTAAATATACTCTAAAAAATCAAGTTTTAAACTACAGACAAACAGGAGCGAGCTAGAAAGGTTGTGCAGCAGGCACAGAACGTGCCACGCCCACAGGCTGGCTTCCCTGGCCTGACTTCTCTGCACAGTCCCCCGTTCTGCCCTCGTCACTGTCCCAGAGGTGACCCCGTGCTGTCTCCGGGGCTCTTCCACGCAGTGTCCTCTGTGTGGCTCTCTGCTGTCCCTCTAGACCTGCTCTTTTAATGGGGCCCCACTGTTATGCAGCTGAGTGGTTAGTGGTCACTGCTCACTGGATGGTCAGGTAGAGCGGGAGAGCAGGATACATACAGCAGGACCACGGCCACGGTGAACAGGCAGCCGAGTACCACCCAGGGGCGAGACCAGTGCAGGACTGAGGGTCACCAGGAATAGCCACACACTCTCCCGGCTCAACGGGGACAGTGTTTCCTTAAAGCAGGAGAGGGAGAGAGCAGAGATGCCCCTCGCAGTGTGTGGGACCCGGGGCGGGGGTGGGGTGGGGGGGGAGGGGCAGCAGGTCCTCTCTGTGGTGACACAGGCAGACTCACCACACACGCCCCTTCGTGCTGCCCTGGAAGAACCCCGTGCCCTCTCCACAGGGGACCAGATCTCGCAATGGGTCGGCCAGGTGCGCTATATAATGTTTTCAAACCAAGAGATGTTTCCAAACAAGGTTTTAGAGCAGGGGTCCCCAAACTTTTTACACAGGGGGCCAGTTCACTGTCCCTCAGACCGTTGGAGGGCCGGACTATAAAAAAAACTATGAACAAATTCCTATGCACACTGTACATATCTTATTTTAAAGTAAAAAAAAAAAACAAAACAGGAACAAATACAATATTTAAAATAAAGAACAAGTAAATTTAAATCAACAAACTGACCAGTATTTTAATGGGAACTATGCTCCTCTCACTGACCACCAATGAAAGAGGTGCCCCCTCCGGAGGTGTGGCGGGGGGGCGGATAAATGGCCTCAGGGGGCCGCATGTGGCCCGTGGGCCGTAGTTTGGGGACCTCTGTTTTAGAGCCTCGATCTCCTTACAAGGAACTGTCCTGGTCCGAGACCGATTGAAAGTGACCATGGAAAGGTTCACAAGTGAGGCAGGACGGCCTTTGTCACCACCAGTGGCTGGGTTTTGCCCATATACCAGTCTCCTCTCCCCAGATTGCCCAGAGGTGGTACTCAGTTAGCGGGGACAAGTCGGGGGAGGGGGCACGAAGAGCCCCAGGTGGACCGCAGGACCAGCGCTCCGGGCCCTGCACACCCAGCCTCTGCCGTGCCTGAGCTCTACCTCTGAAACCCTAACTTTATCTCTCCCGGGTCCAGTGTCCTTCAGAACCTCCAAGCCAGTCAGTCGTTCACGTGTCACCCAAAGTGAGCCAGACGCAGCTCCAGACGATGGGGACAAGTCGGTCCCCGGGGGCACTCCACGTCTCCGCTCAGATCTCCGGAGAAGCAGGTAAAACTGTCAGCACAGAGAGAGAGAATATATCATTTTAACTTCCCCAAACGTAATCCTGGTAAGAAGAGAGAGCGACGGAGGTTTGGGAGAAGAGTGGAAGGGTCATCGGAGAACGTGACCTGAAGGACTGATTGGCATCACCTGTCCTGTAAGGAGGAGGGACGTGGACAGAGCAGGAGCGAGATCTTGGCGCTCCGGGCGTGGGGAGCTCCGGGGGCGGAGCCAGAGGCCCGCGGTGCCACACGCGGCGGTGGGATGTGGTCCCCGGTGCCGCACGCGGCGGTGGGATGTGGTCCCCGGTGCCGCACGCGGTGGTGGGATGTGGTCCCCGGTGCTGCACGCGGCGGTGGGATGTGGTCCCCGGTGCCACACGCGGCGGTGGGATGTGGTCCCCGGTGCCACACGCAGCGGTGGGATGTGGTCCCCGGTGCCGCACACAGTGGGCGGGATGTGGTCCCCGGTGCCGCACGCGGCGGTGGGATGTGGTCCCCGGTGCCGCACGCGGCGGTGGGATGTGGTCCCCGGTGCCACACGCGGCGGCGGGATGTGGTCCCCGGTGCCACACGCAGTGGTGGGATGTGGTTTCCCGGTGCCACACACAGTGGGTGGGATGTGGTCCCCGGTGCCACACACAGTGGGCGGGATGTGGTCCCCGGTGCCACACGCGGCGGTGGGATGTGGTCCCCGGTGCCACACGCGGTGGTGGGATGTGGTTTCCGGTGCCACACACAGTGGGCGGGATGTGGTCCCCGGTGCCACACACAGTGGGCGGGATGTGGTCCCCGGTGCCACATGCGGCGGTGGGATGTGGTCCCCGGTGCCACACACGGCGGTGGGATGTGGTCCCCGGTGCCACACGCGGTGGTGGGATGTGGTCCCCGGTGCCACACACAGCGGGCGGGATGTGGTCCCCGGGAGACGCAGGCGCGGTCAAGGTCAAGACTTGGATACCTTCTCACTGCCGCGGGGCCGTTGGGGGGTTTTCGGGCAGGGAGGGATTTGATTTTATTTCCCTTTGGGAAGCTCATTCTGGCTTCTATGTGGAGAACTGGCTGGAGGGAAACCAGGAGAATAGGTTTCAGTGAAGGAAACGGTGCCTTGGAGGATGCCGGCGGCCTGGGCCACAGACCCCCCAACCTCTGTGGGGTTTGGCGTGAGACCAGGTGGAGATTGTCAGCCCACATGTCTTGTGTTCACCTTGGTTCTCTGCTGTTCCACACGGGGGTTGCATTCACACGTGTGGACACACCAGCCATCACGGACAAGCTCCGTCCACACCCTGCAGCTCCCAGGCCAAGTGTGCTCATACCCACTACAGTTCGTCCCTTGCGGCACAAGCCCTGGACGAGAGCTGGCCCCTTTGCGGGAAACCCCAGTGGCTCGGGTCCCCAGAGTGGGATCTGGCAGTAGAAGGAGGTAGGGAGCTGTCCCCTTAGCACCGTGACACGTTTTCCCTGTCGGAAGGGCAGAGGCAGGGCGGAGGGCAGCCTTTGGGAGCCCAGTCTGGGTCTCCCGGCACACAGCTCGGAACCAGAGCGGCCGCCGTGGTCCACGGAGCCCAGTCTGGGTCTCCCGGCACACAGCTCGGAACCAGAGCGGCCGCCGTGGTCCACGGAGCCCAGTCTGGGTCTCCCGGCACACAGCTCGGAACCAGAGCGGCCGCCGTGGTCCACGGAGCCCAGTCTGGGTCTCCCGGCACACAGCTCGGAACCAGAGCGGCCGCCGTGGTCCACGGAGCCCAGTCTGGGTCTCCCGGCACACAGCTCGGAACCAGAGCTGCCGCCGTGGTCCACGGAGCCCAGTCTGGGTCTCCCGGCACACAGCTCGGAACCAGAGCGGCCGCCGTGGTCCACGGAGCCCAGTCTGGGTCTTCCTGCACACAGCTCGGAACCAGAGCCGCCGCCGTGGCCCACGGAGCCCAGTCTGGGTCTCCTGGCACACAGCTCGGAACCAGAGCAGCCGCCGTGGTCCACGGAGCCCAGTCTGGGTCTTCCTGCACACAGCTCGGAACCAGAGCAGCCGCCGTGGTCCACAGACACCCCCTTGGTGCTTTGTGCCCTAGAATCTCTCACCTGCACTGGAGGGTGGGACACCCCTAAGATCCACATGCCTCTAAATATCCCTGGAAGAGAAGGCTCGAGGCTTCCCAAGAGATCCTGCATTTCCTGAAAACAAAGGGATCAGCCCCATATCTGTGTCCAGTACCCCTGACTACACTATCATGTTGAAAATCTTCTCAGAACGTTGTTTGCCTTTCCAGGGTCCACAGACCGGACACAGCCTTTCCTAGGATCAGCCAATCATTACCTACACATTTCCACCCAAAGTCTCAGGGAAGAGTTTGACATAGCGTTGCTGCCTGGGAGATGGTCTTCAAGATGAAGTAGGTGAGAACAGGAAAGACTAGATCACGAAAGAACTCAGGACGTAAGTCTAGAGCTTCGAGGTGCATGGTTCTTGCCCTTGACAGCCGTCTGAGGCCAGGACGGAACTTAGAGGTCTGCTTCTCTGACCCTCCCCACACCCGACACTAGAGCCCCAGGGGGCCGGGATCTGTGTCAGCTCGGGGTGGGAGTCCAGAGAGCAGTTTCTCCCTCAGGGTCTTGTCCATTGCAGCTGACGTCCACTGCATCCTTTCCTGCCTCCGGTCACTGCTTGAGACGCTGGCTCCTGTGCCATCTCCGTCTTTCCAGCGTGGGGATTGGTTGTCACTAGGTGTTGCCATCGTAAAAAGGCTACGTAAAGACACTTGGTGTCGTGTGGGGACCAACTTTGCGGGCAAGGTCAGGACGAGAGGTCGGCGGACGTGCGTTGCTGGAAGGAGGGTGTCTGCGAGCTCCCCCTGTCTCCTCGGCGGCGAGCAGATGGCTGGAGCCTTCGTGAGCCCCAGGAAGAAACAGCTGGTGAGTCAGAACTCACTGCAAGTGGGGAGAAGTGCTTGTGACTGTTTGGAAAAATATATATATATATTTTTTTTTTTGGAAGGGGGGAAAAGTTCAAGCTGTGCTTTCTATGCCGAGAGGAACTGAAAGCAGGAGGCTGGGATGCTGGAGATGTTGGGCGGAGAGACAGGACCCTGAGCTGCGGCCGGCCGGCCCGCGGGCTGGTCTGCTCAGGTCGGACGCGGTGGAAACAGTGGACCCAGACGGAGCGGTCAGTCAGAGAGCGCAGGGACGGGAAGAGAAGGAGAAGAGGCGGAGGAAGGATGCGGGGAGGTAAGAGCAGGGAGAAGGGAGCCACAGAGAGGGGGTGGAGGACCAGAGTCCCGGGTTCCTGACACCAGCCCTTCTAAGACCCTTGGACACTCCTGATCAGCACCAGAGGCGGATGGTCGCCAGAGAGACCACCGCCTGGTTAGAGGGTGGGTGTGTTCACCCCCTCCCCCCACCCCCATGCGGCCGCCGTGACCTGCCTGCCTCTCTCCCACCTGGTCACGTCCTCTCTTGGTCACTACTGGAGCGCTTGAAAATGTCCACATCTCGGAAAGGAAGCCCCTGTTCTTTCCTCTCCCTGGAGGGCAGACTCCTGACTCAATCCCTCCCTTCTTCAGAGTCTCAACCCAGATCGCACCTGCAGAGAATTCTGTTGAGCACGGTCTCCCAGATAAACCGACGTGCTCACTCTCCCCTCCCACGGCTGAATTTCTCAAACCGATCTTCTCACCACCTGACCCGCGTTGCCCTGTGTGTCTGTCACTGGCTCTTTTTTATTTATTTATTTATTTACTTATTCATTCATTCATTCATTCATTCATTCATTTTTAGAGTAGGGGAGGAGAAAGAGAGACAGAGAGAGAGAAGGGGGGGAGGAGCAGTAAGTAAGCATCAACTCCCATATGTGCCTTGACCAGACAAGCTCGGGGTTTCAAACCAGCGACCTCAGCCTTCCAGTTTCAGGCTTTATCCACTGCGCCACCACAGGTCAGACTGTCACTGGCTCTTACCCGCAGTGTCAGCTCCACAAGGGCAGACCTACTCGCTTTAGACATGTAAGTCAGAGGACGAATGACCAACTAAACAAAAAGTGAGCTCAAAACCTCACTCTTCCCTGAAAGATGGCCCCCCGTGGGCTTCATTTCCGCTCACTCTTGGGGGTCACACAGGACTCCACCCTCAGGAAGGGTCCACCTCTGGCTCTCCACTCCCTAATTCCCATCTTGACATTCTCATCATTTTTTTTTTCTCTTTGCACAAGAATCCCGACACTTCACGTTGATCAAGTGCATTCAAAGTTTGCAAAATTGATGAATGAGATTAAAAGTATCCTTGAAAGTGCCATGTTTCATTGACTCAAGAGAGAATAATGAGAAAGAGAGGCAGCAGCATTAGAGATGTCCAGATAAAGAGCAAATAACCCGCATCTTCAAGTCAGAGTCTGGCAACGCGCGGAATCCACCAGGCACGTCTCCTATTTATAGCTGCATGTCATGGTGAGGTTTCTTCTCCGGGTATGACAGCCACTAATTTTAATCAATGGAATAAAGCAAACTTAGAACGAAACCTTCAATTTGCTGCCTCACAAAGTATTAAAGAAAGGCACTAAATTATCCTGAGGTATATTCAGTCATGTTGTGCTAGGGCATAATAATAATAATCTTCAGAGAGATCAGAGTTTTGTGCAAGTAGGGGATATAATAGATTTTAAAGGATATTGAAATATTGTTCATTTCACTCTTTTAAAAAATGTCTTTTTGGTTTATTCCTATAAATCCCATAATCACCACTGTATGCATGCATGTACGTTCAATAAAAAAGAATAAGGTATATGCATTTTACATTGAATAGATAAATAAACAAAATATGTTGGGGAAAGATTTTTATCAAAACGACTCCTTTTGATAAAAAGAAGACGTCCTGGCCTGACCAGGCGGTGGCGCAGTGGATAAAGTGTTGGACTGGGACGCAGAAGGACCCAGGTTCAAGACCCCGAGGTTGCCAGCTTGAGCGCGGGCTCATCTGGTTTGAGCAAAAAGCTCAAGGTCGCAGGCTTGAGCAAGGGGTTACTCAGTCTGCTGTAGCCCCCCGGTCAAGGCACATATGAGAAAGCAATCAATGAACAACTAAGGTGCCGCAACAAAGAATTGATGCTTCTCGTCTCCCTTCCTGTCTGTCTGTCTCTATCTGTCCTTCTCTCTGTCTCTCTGTCTCTGCCACAAAAGAAGAAGAAGAAGAAGAGGAAGACACCCTGAGTTCGTGGGTCCACCCCTTTGGCCTGGTGAGCGGGCCTCCCTGATCCCTGCCTGGCCCTGCCGCCCTTTCTGTTTGGTTCCAGGGTCCCCTGTACTGAATGCCCGTGTCTTCAAGTGTGCTATGACTGAGACCCTCTGTCCACCAGTCCCTCGGTCATCGTATCGTCTTTTTCTTCTCCGGAGATTAAATCCTTTTTTTAATAATCATTGATTGACTGATTTTAGAAAGACAGAGAGAGGAAGAGGGAAGCAGAGAGACAGAAAGAGACAGGGAAGCATTGCCCTGGCCAGATAGCTCAGTGGGTTAGAGCATCCCCCCAAACGGGGCACCCCCTCCAGGAAGCAACTAAGGAATGCACAGCTACGTGGAACAATGAATACTTTTTTTTCTTCAAAGAAATGTATCGGTGTGGGTGACACCACGGGGCTCCACTCACGCCCTCAGCCTTCCCCAGAGGGTTTCCCTCGCCCATTCTGCCCTGACGTCCTGAAGCTGTCCGTGCGTCCATCCACCCATCACCATCAGACCGACCGTGAGCTCCCGCGGAGACAGCGGGCAGCTGAGCAATCCTCAAATCGTCCCTCTCTGGGCCAGCCTGCGGCTCTGAGGGAGGCGCCCATCACGTGTGTAAATGAACAGGAGGAAAATGCCAGCCGCAGAAACAAGAAATCCATCTTCTGACTTCCCGCCGTAATCCAGGAACCGGATTACACTGCTTACACATCCACTCATCAGTTTAATCCTCAGGCCGCCCCGCTGAGGAGACACTCTGAGACGTTAAATAACCGTTGTGTGATTAAAGGATTAGCGCACCTCAGAGGCAGAAAACAAATCATGCAAATGTTCTACCTCGGGGCTTCTGTCTTCTAAGGCACGTTTTAGGGAAGACACCTGAATAGACAATACTTGCTTAATGCTAATGTTTGCGGTTGTGACATTTTATTGAAGGCTGGGATCAGGGTGTCTAATTTCTGTATTTTTACAAAAACCTTGCTCTACTATGAAAATATAAAAGGCGCATACGTATATACCTACACAGATATATGTATATATTAAATGATTAGAATTGTATCATCTCATTTCAAACACGCAAATGATAAAAGTTGTTTTCACAGTACCTATTCATCGTCCTTTGAGACGTTCGTTCTGGGGCCGTCCTATTTAAACTCATTTAGCCCAGGAACACAGAATCCAAACCCGAGTGGGACCCTCTTCTACCTGCCTGCCGGCTCCGGAAGAAAAGACATATTCTGGGAACCTCTTCTCTTCATCTGCGAGTCTCGTTGTCATCAGCTGAAAGGTTCCCCGGGCCGCATCTTCTGGTCTTATGTAACCTGAGAACTGGCATCTGTCGCCCGAGTAATAATCGGTTTCTTCTCTCCATCACCTCTTGCTTGAGCTGCAAATGCAAAGCTCCTGGGACTTCCCCGCCACCAGCCTTGGCTGGTCTCCACAGCCAGGGGGGAGGGCTGCTCCTCCCTCTCACGGTGCCTGTGAGATTGGGGACACGCTCACTGGGGTGACAGATGCTCTTCCCTCCACACTCAAAACCTAAGGCAAGGAACCTATCTTCTTTCCCCAGAGCCGCTCCGTGGTAATAATTCAATCATCGTGCTGATCACTGAGCTGCACGCTGAAGCTCTATTCCGTATTCAGATTTGTGTCAGGATCAGGTTTAGGGCATACGGAGCCCCCTCCTCGCACCAGGCGTACTGAAGACGAGACAGACAAGAGAAAACCATGCCCGGTGAGAGCGTGGTTACAGTCAGGGAAGAGCTGTGGGACGTGGAGAGAGAGAGAGAGACTGCTGGAAGCTACAACATTTAGGGCGGAGTTCACAGGGACTAAAGGATGAGGCGAGATGCGCGCGTTGGAGAGAAGAGGAAGCATGCTTCCGGCAGTGCAGAGGCGGAAGGAATGTGGCTGGTTCAGAAACGCCTTCTTTGCTCCGATACAGAAGCCCCAGAACGCTCCTGATGAGAGTCCTGCAGGAGGTCCGTTGGGAGAAGTAGGGAGAAGTATGGTCAGAGAGAGAACGGGAGATGGCTTTTGGAAATGTTGACAGCGCGCCCCTGGGCGCACCAAGTCCCCGCGTAATGCGCAGGACCGGAGTGACGCGCCCTGTTTGCAGCAGGAAAGGTCTCGTTTGAGGGCGGGCAGTGGAGGTCAAGGGCAGTCGTCCAGGGGGGACAGGGTGGCATCGGGGAAATGAGGCCGCCGAGGTGGGGCACAGAGGACGGGGAGACGGGCACCGCCTCCACAGGGCCTGACCGCCTCGTGGCTACTACAGAAGAGAAACCTTCCAGACGAAGAACTACAAAATGACATCCTGAGCCCCTGCGTGGCTGAAGGGCTTGGGTGGACTCGCCAATGCGGAGACGTGAGGAGAGTTTTGGGCTGGAGTAGGCAGCGTGGGATAGATGCTGAGTACCAGCTTGGCCGTTGTAACATTAAGGTGCTCATGGAGAGCCCGATGGAGACGTTGAATTACAGTTTGATACATGGGACTGTGCCTCCAAACAGAGACCTGCCCTGGACATACACAGATGACTTATTTGTGACCAGAATGGCTGAATTATTTTCCAGACGTTGGCTGATTATACCCAGCAACCCCACTCCTGGGAATATATCCTAAGCATCCTAAACACTTATTCTGTAGCATATACGCACCCCTATGTTCATTGCAACGTTATCTACGATGGCCAGGTTCTGGAAACAACCCAAAAGCCCATCAGTAGATGAGTGAATAAAAGAGCCCTCGTCCACTTACACAGTGGAATCCTGCACAGCTATAAAAATAGAAGGGGATCTGGTCTTTTGCGAGACGGCATGGGTGGATGGACCCGGAGAGCGTTATGTTAAGTGAAACGACTCAGTCAGAGAAAGACAAGTACCATAGGATCTCACTCATATGTGGAATCTAATGAACAAAATTAATTAACAAGAGAAATAAAATCAGAATTGCACACAGAGATAGGTGGACAGCTGTAGAGACTGGGTTTGGGGCGTTGAGTGAGGAAGGTGGAGAGAAAGAGCAAGAAAATAGAAATAGGAAAGAAAGAACTCATAGACGTGGAGAACAGTGTGGCAATGGCTGGGGGTGGGGCTGGGGGAGGTGGAGAAGGACATGGGGGAAGATAAAAGGTGTCGGACAAAGACTGGATTTGGGGGGTGTGTGAACACACAATATGGTGTCCGGCGACGTGTTGTAGCATTGGGCACCTGAAACCTGTATAATTATGTTCACCAGGGTCACCCGATAAAATCCAATTAAAAATAAAAAATAATAATAGAGTGTTGGCCCAGGGTATGGAAGTCCCAGGTTCAATTTTCGGCCAGGGCACACAGGAGAAGCACCCATCTGCTTCTCTACCCTTCCCCGTCTCCTTTCTCTCTGTCTCTCTCTTCCCCTCCCACAGCCAAGGCTCCACTGGAGCAAAGTTGGCCCAGGCGCTGAGGATGGCTCCATGGCCTCTGCCTCAGGTGCTAGAGTGGCTCTGGTTGCAACAGAGCAACACCCCAGATGGGCAGAGCATCGCCCCCTGGTGGGCATGCCGGGTGGATCCCGGTCAGGCGCATGCGGGAGTCTGTCTGACCGCCTCCCTGCTTCTCACTTTGGGAAAATAATAAAAGAATAATAAAATAATAAATTTAGGCAATGTGAAGGTGTTCTTCATGACTTTTATAAAAACTGCATTATGTTCTTTTAAGACCCACAGGATTTTGACCTTTAAGAGTAACATGCAGAAGATATTCAATTATTATTGGAAAACCTATAAAAAAAAAAGAGGTATTTTAGATAGGCATAAAATGCATAGCAAATCAGCAAGTGAAAAGAGCACTTGACCCTGAGTTAGAAAAAGGAGGGTCGAAACAGATGAGAAAGGAGAGGAGCAGAGGGCAAAATACAGGTTTTGGTGAGAAACCGGCAAAAGTTACTGATTGTTTTTCACGGCAATGTGAAGGAAAAGGAAAGACCTTGAATTTTGTCTTCCTAAGATGAGGCTCTGTAAGAGAATTTAATTTAAGGTAATATCACTTAAATATTCTGCTTAACATACACCAATCGTTTATAAGTGATTTACGTATGTTAATTCATTTCATCTTCCCAGTGGGCTCATGAGGCAGTTACTAGTACTCCTTTTGAAAGATCAGGGAAATGAGATATACAGATGTGAGTAATTTGGCCAAGGTTACGTAGCAGATTAAGACAAAGTGTGGTCTTAAGGGCTGATATTCCCCCTTAAACGGGCCATGCGTTTAATCACTGAGAGTCAATGAGACTGACTCCCAGAGTCAGAAGTGCTTGTCATCTCCTGAGAACTCAGGGGAATTATGTCTGTGGAGGTGAGATAGATGATCTGTGCTTTTAAAGTCCAAAAACACCGTCCAGGGCACATAGGAGAAGCGCCTATTTGCTTCTCCACCCCCCCCCCTTCCTCTCTGTCTCTCTCTTCCCCTCCCACAGCCAAGGCTCCATTGGAGCAAAGATGGCCCGGGCGCTGGGGATGGCTCCTTGGCCTCTGCCCCAGGCGCTAGAGTGGCTCTGGTCACGCCCTGGAGGGGCAGAGCATCGCCCCCTGGTGGGCAGAGCGTCGCCCCTGGTGGGCGTGCCGGGTGGATCCCAGTCGGGCGCATGCGGGAGTCTGTCTGACTGTCTCTCCCCGTTACCAGCTTCAGAAAAAAAAAAAAAAAAAAAATTGCTAAAGTCCAAAAACAGCGCTACTAAAGGGTCCTGGTTAAAGCCCCATGCGTTTCAACAAGTATGAGTTCACAATTAAGGTAATTAATTAATATAACTTATTGTCCAAACAGGGCCTTTTTTTTTTTTAGAATAACACTGAAAATTAAATTAGAACAAAAGTACCAAGAACTTTTCATAGTAAATCGGAATGAATATAAAATCTTTTCCTTATCGGGCCTATATTATGACGCAGGACCTTATCAAATAAATTAAAATCTTAGGTGTCAAGAAACCTTAGAACTAAAAAGCAGATGTCTTTCTCATGGCTGTAAATTATTCCCTCGCTCATGTATCATCCGCTAAACAGTCGCGTTTACCTTACGTCAGCTCACGCATTGGGAAAGGGGCATATCGACACGGAAGTGCAGTGGGTTGGCACAAACCCTGTAATGCCCTTGCCACCCCGAAGACTGGTGACACTTCTCTGAGGCAGACTGTCGGGGGGTTTGACCCATTACAGCAGCTGGCTCCTCGGGTCGTTCTTCCTCATACTCTACTTTGTCACTTTGAACACCCACCCATGGGTCCGTTCACATCTAATTTGAATTTTTCCTTTCTCTAGCATCATGTACTGCTTTGCCAAGTACAGTTTTTATTACTAGTATTATTTTTAATCATTATAAGCAAAGTGATACTTTCCATCTCTCCCAACAATAGCCATCCAATAATAGAAATTAGAAGAGTGTGACTGTCTCTTTGGAAGTCATTTATTATTTTGACACAATTAAAAAAAAAATGCTTATGACAAGTTTCTATAGATTTGAGGACGATTCCTAAGAATGGACAATAATGGAAACTTTAGAACGACTGAGCTGCCCATCAAATGTTAAGAAGAAAAATCCTTGTCCTCTCACATTTCCCGTTTTACAATGGCCAGAAAGTGATTCTGGATTGACCATCAGGTGATCCTTTGACTTTCGTGTTCGTATGAGCTTTGATTCATTCTATTCAAGGTAATGCATTGTAAGGTTCCATGTTAAAGCTGAACAACCAAACTATTGATAGATTCCTAAATGCTTTCGAAGGAGAAGGATGAAATCCACATGGTAACTCTAGAATCCAAAAAAAGACACATAAAGGGACCTCCTCCCTCATTAGAGGATAAGGCTGTCCTTATGTCCTTAGTAGACACAGATGACAAATTTTAAGAATAAAATTATCAAAGAAACAAGAACAGATCGTAATTATGCATTCTGGATACAAGTCCTTCCTCAGCTACGCTATTCGCAAAGATTTTCTTCTTGTCTATGGATTTTTCTCTTTGTTCTCTTAGCAGTGCCTTTCAAAGAAAATATTTTTTTTTATTTTGATGAAGTCCAATTTATTTAAGTGTTCTTTCATAAACCAGGCTTCCATGCGATCCTTCAAAGCTCATCTGCTCTGTTTAATTCTAGAAGATTTATAGTTTTGAACATGGAGTGTCCAAAACCATGTGTTAAAAAAGACTGCCCTCTGTCCTCTGAATCTCCTTTGCAAATTTATCGCGAAGCAACTGGCTGTATTGGTGGAGGCTGATCTGTGGACCCTGTGCTTTGTCATTGACCCCTAGGACAACAGAGCGACGCCCCAGAGGGGCAAAGCATCGCCCCCTGATGGGCATGCTGGGTGGATCCCGGTTGGGCGCATGTGGGAGTCTGTCTGACTGCCTCCCCGTTTCCAGCTTCGGAAAAATGAAAAATAAATAAATAAATAAATAAATAAATAAAAATAAATAAACAGAGTTTAAAATCGGCTAGATTGTGATTACTCCAAGTGTATTCATTATTTTAAAAGTATTTTATCCCTTTGAGTTCCTGGTTTGAGAAATACAGAGTTAGGATATATTCTCAGTTGTCCAATACTATTTACTTCAAAAGTTCATCTTTGCTCTCATGGTTTGAAATGTCATGTTTATCCTATACTAAATTTTCATATATAGTTGGGTCCATTTTTGGATTTTCTATTTCATCCACTTGTCTGTCAGTCTGCCAATAACATACTGTTTTAACTAAAAAAAAAAAAATGTTATGTTAACTTAAAATATTTGGTCAGATTAGTGCTTCCTTCTAGATTTTCTATTTCCAGAAACTTTTGCCTTTGGCCTGAGGTGGTTAAGTGGATAACGCATCGACCTGAAACGCTGAGGTCACCAGTGTGAGACCCTGGACTTGCCCATCTAAGGCACATATGACATCACTTTTTGTCTTTTTTTTTTTTTCTTATTGTTTAGCTCCATACAAAACTTATTAAAACTTGTTAAAGACATAAACTAACTTAGGGAAAAACAACATGGGAAATGAAAATGTCTGCTCCAAAATATAATGAGAACAAAGACCCTGAAAACCAAACAATGACATTGTTTAAATATAAAAACAAAACAAAACACAAAACACTAAAATACAATATAAGCCGACAACAATAAGTTGTAATAAGTTAACTGAATAACAGCAATGCGTGTCTGGAAACGAGCCCCTTAATTAGAATATAAAGTGGCTGTTACTGATCAACAAGAAGGGACCTCGGATGTAAGCACAGTCAGCCTCGGGGAAAGATGTTTGGATATCAAGCACCAGTGACAATTCTGCATTTCGAGTACGCGTTCCTGTAAAATAGAAATACGGAATCATAGTTTCCGACAGAAAAGAAAAAAATCCTAATCAAAATTGTAGAAGTGAATCTCAGTAGAGTGTGATGTCAGGAGTCAGCTGAAGAACTCTCTAGAATCATTGCTGCAGGGTCAAATTCTTTGCAATGTCTGCAGAATGTTTCTATATTTGGTTTTGCTTTGCTTGCTGGGCTAAACGCTTATGATGATATGGATATAAAATATTTCAATGGTTTCTTCATAAAGTTCAAAATATACTAGTTCAGAGAGATAGCTCTTAACCGGTGTGTTCTGATAATAAAGAGGACCAAACCTGTTAAAACCGATTTGGTTAACTTCTTAGTTTCAATTTTGCAATGCCCAGAATTACCTGATTCGTAGATTTATAAATTTAGATGTTTCTCTCAATGAGTGAACATTATAGCAAGATATGCTGGAAACTGCCAATTTGCAAAGGCCATCTCCCGGGGTAAACTTGAAGTTTATCTGCATCTTGGGTTCAGAGGATATTTCTGTAAAGAAAGCAGAAATCTTCAGCATAAGCCAGTCTCTTGTAGACACTGTGTTGCTTTTCAGAAAGCCGACATGGTCAATCAGGAGGTATCCTGCATTAACATATGGATGATTTTATAAATGTTATGAAATAATCTTATTAATAGATACCCATAGATTAGCAAAGGCTGATAAGTATGTAAACAATTCCCCACATTTGCCTGACCAGGCAGTGGTGCAGTGGATAGAGTGTTAGACTGGGATGCGGAGGACCAGGTTCGAGAACCGGAGGTCACCAGCTTGAGCGTGGGCTCATCTGGTTTGAGGAAAGCTCACCAGCTTGGACCCAAGGTCACTGGCTCAAGCAAGGGCTGGGGGTCAGGAATCTTCTTGGCCGAGAGAGCCATGAACACCACGTATTTTTAAAATGTAATTCTGTGAGAGCCATACAACGACCTGTGTTATGCGACGCATTATCCAATAAAAATTTGGTGTTGTCCCGGAGGACAGCTGTGATTGGCTCCAGCCACCCGCAACCATGAACATGAACGGTAGGAAATAAATGGATTGTAATACATGAGAATATTTTATATTTTTAACATTATTATTTTTTTTATTAAAGATTTGTCTGCGAGCCAGATGCAGCCATCAAAAGAGCCACATCTGGCTCGCGAGCCATAGGTTCCTGACCCCTGGGTTACTCAGTCTGCTGAAGGCCCACGGTCAAGGCACATATGAGAAAGCAATCAATGAACAACTAAGGTGTCGCAACGAAAAACTGATGACTGATGCTTCTCATCTCTCTCTGTTCCTGTCTGTCTGTCCCTATCTATCCCTCTCTCTGACTTTCTCTCTGTCTCTGTAAAAAATGAAAAATAAAAAATAATCAATACCCCAGATTTTACGCTAGGCACTACAACTGAAATGCGTGGAGGAAATGAACTCATCTGGACAGTTGCAATCTTGGTACCATCTCTTCTCAACCTCCTACCACTCTCCCAGTATCTTATATTTGTCATGAAGTCCATAAGTCTAGAATTCTCTTCTTCAATTGTATTATTTGTCACTAAACATCTTCATAGACATTTCTTATTTGTTGAGAGCTGATTTTTTTAAAAAAAAACAAAAGATTAAATGCATTGACAATATCATTTTATTTATCTCTTTTCGATGGACATACATGGACTTTGTTAACATTTGTAATAAAAAATGCTGTATTTTATTTTTGGTGATCTCTCTAGCTCCACAACCAGCTGTGTGATTGGAAAGAGCATAAAAATCAATCATTTTGTAAGCTTGGAATTTTATTATTTTGACCATGAGGAGTAGGTACAATAAATGTCTCATCAATTATTCCACTGACTCCTTTATTATTCAATAAATGAGGTTTCCAGGGCTTTTGCATTTTCAACCTCTGTCCGTCTTCAGGTCAGTTCAGGAGATCTACCTACTTTGTTTTAAACATTCATACGTTTTGCACCTTGTTCTGAGTTCCCAAATAGCAGTACACCAGAATTTGTGTTTCCAAATGTTTAACATAACTGATAGATTTATTTCCATTACCTCATTCATTAAATATACATTTCAAATAATTTGCACCATGTTACCTGAGTTTTTATTGCTTTTTTGTTGAAACTTTGACAACAATAACAGACATTTAGGCAATCATTAATCTGCCTCCACCTATATTTATATGAAGACACAGTACTTACCATATTTACTTCAAGGAGTCAACAAAACCATCTCTTTTGGTGTTTAAAACACCCAGTAGTCAAACAAAAATTTGTATAGGCTCAACAGAAAAAAGAAGGAGAGAAGGTAGGGAGGGCGGGAAGGAGGAGGCTGTCTTCTCTATTTTTTACTTCCCCCTAAGCAATGTCTGCAACTACAAAGAAATTTATTTCTAATTGTAGGGCTTTTTACCTTTTATTTAAAGTGGTAAAATATTAGCTCTAAGTACATTAAGAAAGATCCATATATATTAACCACTACAGAAACTACTAAAACAAAAATACTGAGAAATATATTCTCTTAGTAATCAAATGCTCATGAAACATCACAAAGATAAACCACGTAATGATTCAGACAGCAAGCCTTAAAATTTTTTAAATTGTATTTATTGATTTTTTTTTTAGAGGTACAGGAAAGGAGAGTGGCAGAGAGAGAAGAAAACATCAACTTATTGTTCCAATTATTTACTCATTTGTTGATTGATTCTTATATGTGCCCTGACTGCAGGCTGAACCCACAATCACTGTGTGTCAGGACAATGCTCTAACCAACTAAGCTCCCTGGCCAGGGCCACACCTTAAATTTTTAAAAGAGTAGAAAGCATTCAAAATAGGTTTTTTCTGACCATAATAAAATTAAATAGACCCACATATGTTGTCAATAGACAGTTGACAAAGCTTGAGAATAAGGTTTTTCCGACAAATGGTGCTGAAACAATTATTTTTCCATGCAAAAATAAAAATATCCAACTGAAACCATACCACCCACTTCACACAAAAATTAAATAAAAAATGCATCACTGAGCTAAATAGGAAATGTAAAACCATATATCTTCCAGAACAAACATAAGAAAAATCTTTGTGATTGTGAAGTAAGCGTTTTTAGATACTAAAAGCATGATCCACAAAACTAATCACTGGGATTCCCCCAAAACTAAAAGCCTTTGTTCTCCAAAAAAGAAGTTCAAGAATGAAATGAGGCCCTGGCCGGTTGGCTCAGCGGTAGAGCGTCGGCCTGGCGTGCGGGGGACCCGGGTTCGATTCCTGGCCAGGGCACATAGGAGAAGCGCCCATTTGCTTCTCTACCCGCCCCCTCCTTCCTCTCTGTCTCTCTCTTCCCCTCCCGCAGTCAAGGCTCCATTGGAGCAAAGATGGCCCGGGCGCTGGGGATGGCTCCTTGGCTTCTGCCCCAGGCGTTAGAGTGGCTCTGGTCGTGGCAGAGCCTCGCCCCTGGTGGGCGTGCCGGGTGGATCCCAGTCAGGCGCATGCGGGAGTCTGACTGTCTCTCTCGTTTTCAGCTTCAGAAAAATACAAAAAAAAAAAAAAAAAAGAATGGAATGAAAAACGAGAAGGCACAGAATAGAGAAGAGTAATCTTGCAAATGGTACATCTGAAGAAGGATTTGTATCCAGAGAATATAAAGAACTCTCAAAACTCAATGGCCAAAGTCAGCAAACAACCCCCAATGGACCCCTCCCCGGAGAAGACGGGCAGATGGCAAACAAGCCCATGAAAAGATGCTCGCCCTCACCGGCCACCAGGAACACTCCATTGGAAACCAAACCCAGACGCGGGCAGACACCGTGAGGACGGCTAAAATCAAGTGACAAGAAACCTGACAAGACCGAGGAACAGCAAGGATGCTGAGCGCTAAACACTGGGCTTCCTCCGGTGAGCCTCCTCCTCTGGGGAGGACGTCCTGCTGCTCCTCCCAGGAGGACGAGAGTGACAGGCCTCCAGGCTGGACGATGACCAGGGTTGTCCCTAGATAACCCCACACTGTGTACATCTGGCTCCATTTCTGCAGCCCCTGGCGCCCGTGGTGTTCTGGGGGATCCGCTTAGAACACTTATTTTACCCAAGTTCTGTTTCTTTGTTAAAGTGAAACTGAAGTGGGGACAGAGGGCCACTCCATTTTTAATGCAGGTGCTGACCTGGTCTGAGAGGAGAAAACCCCGCAGCAAAGAGTCTACAAAACTCAGTCTACTGAGTCCAGTATGGCGGGGAAATTATTGATTTTATCTGGAGGGATGCAGGAGTATTGTGTGTGTTTGATCAAAACCAGTCAGGACCGTCTCTGCCCATCCAGACGGTCTGTCCTCCCAGTCCTTCTTCCACACACAGCTCACCATTCTTGTCCGCATTACCGCGATGTTTCATATGTGCGCTGGCACGCACGCACGAAGGCACGCGCACACGTGTTCACGGGCGTGATTTTATTTTTCTGTAGGACGTTTTCTTCTTCAACCCAGCGCTTGAGCCCGAGTCCGCACGCCGACCAGAGCAGCGCCTGGTCAGCACCCACCGGTTTCTACGTCGCAAAACAGGCTTCACGGCTATTGTGTTTGTGGCGTGATCACCTCTGCAGGTGTCCAACGCTTTGTCCCCAGCCTCGGCGCCACGCCCCGTGCTCAGAGGACAAGCTCAGGAAGCACCTTGTCCGTGAGTCAGTGCACAGAGGTCTAATGACTGCAGGCTGGACTATGACGTGTCCCCTCCGTGAAGCCTGACCTCGTGTTGTGGGGATATCATTGCGCGAGGGCGTTCACTGCAGAGCGTGTTGTTTTCCGCAGTCCGGGTGGTGGGGAGGCTCCTCTCTCCACTCGGATAGATCTCCCTGGTGACATGAGTTCCCACTCCCCTCTGGGGGGTCAGGCTCAACGTGGAAAATGGGGGAGGAAAATGCACATCCTTGACCTTTCGCTCTGACGCCGTCCCTCCACCAGCAGAATCTTCTGGATCTTTCCTGATACAACCCGGGAGGGAGAAGAAGGGGCCAGGACTGGTTTTACTTCCCAGGTAAGTTGTCATCGGCCGTGGGCTCCCTCTGGCGGTGGAGGATGTTGAAAGCCCTGTGCCACAGGGGTCGCCCTGCAGCGCCCTTGGAGATCCCCGAAGGGACCCCCCTGGCGGCAGGTTTGCTGTCTCAGGAGTGCCTGTCCCCTGACCTTTGGCCCCCAGCCTCGGGGCCACTGATGTCTGTGGCTCCTCTTGCGAGTTCCCCTTCAGCACACTCTCTTCTGAACTGACGGCAGCAAAAATCCGCCACCGTGGGTCCCTACCCGTTGGTGAGATGGAGTGAATGAAAATAGAGGATACCCAGTTAAATCTGAATTTGAGATGAAAGAATCATTTTCAGCATAAACACGTCCCAAAATGGCGCCAAATGTGAGGAAGTTAACCTTTCCCAAGGCGCCCTGCGTTTTGTCCGGCAGCTTTCGGTCCCCGCAGACCCGACAGCTGGCAGGTGGGTGCCCGGTTCCCAACCACGCGCGGCCCCGTCAGGCACCACGGGGCTGCCGCCACCTCTCTCCCCCGGACACTTCTAGACACCTGCCTGTGTCGGCCAAGCCCCAGACACACGCAGGAGGCTGCCAGGCTCAGGGAAGCCCTTGGCACTGAGCTCCAGGTGAGGGCACAACACCTCCCAGGCAGCTCCCCGCCATTCCAGGGGAGGCTGGCACTGCCCGTCTCTCTCCCGAGAGGAATTCCCAAGGACCTCCGAGGAGAGGCGGCTCTGCAGCTGAGCTCACGCCTCGCCCACCTCCTCCACGTCTTGTACCTGCCCTGGAGAAGCAGGAGGACATGCCACCCAAGGTCAGTCCGGAGCGTTCTGCACCCGCCCGTCAACCACGCGCTCTGCTTCCCACCCCGTTGCCTGGGCGCGTTCGCGTCCCTGCTTTCCGTCACATCTCTGGGAGCGCCTTCCTACGGCATGGCTGTGTAGACATGCGTGAGCGTTTGTGTGACTCCGACAGCCCCAGGGTGTCTCCTCTTTTTTCTTTTTTTTTTTGTATTTTTTTTCTGAAGTTGGAAACGGGGAGGCAGTCAGACAGACTCTGGCATGCGCCCAACCAGGATCCACCCAGCATGCCCACCAGGGGGCGATGCTCTGCCCCTCCGGGGCATCGCTCTGTTGTGACCAGAGCCATTCTAGCGCCTGAGGCAGAGGCCATGGAGCCATCCTCAGTGCCCGGGCCAACTTTGCTCCAGTGGAGCCTTGGCTGCAGGAGGGGAAGAGAGAGACAGAGAGGAAGGAGAGGGGGAGGGGTGGAGAAGCAGATGGGCGCTTCTCCTGTGTGCCCTGGCCGGGAATCAAACCCGGGACTCCTGCATGCCAGGCTGACACTCTACCACTGAGCCAACAAGCCAGGGTTGATGTCTCCTCTTCATCTGTTTCTCCCAACTCCTTGCAGCGGCCTCTGGCTGCCTCACAGCGGCCTCTGACTGCCTCCCAGCACAGACCCAGGCGGTACGCTGCAGCTCAGACCTGCGAACAGCCCCAGTCCAGACCTGTGCGAGGGCACAGCGGCCTCTCCTCGGCGCGAGCTCATAAAGGCTTAGATTTCAAGGTAAAGAGAGTGTGGTCAAGGGTTTGGGTTCAAGCAGACTCCTGGGGGCACAAGCTCCATGCCTCGGCTCTGTCTCTGGATGGAGCCACTGAGGTCAGTGTGAGGAACCTCGACTCCTCGCGGAGAATAAGACAGAGTTCCGGTGGGGTCCCTGCGTCTGTTCCTGCCGGGGCTGACCATGCATCACCCAGGGACTCTACCACCCCAGCTCTCCTTCCCTGCCTTCTGGTGCCTCCGCCTGCCCTGGAGGGTTGATCGCCAAGTCTGTGCTCAGTGATCTCCTTCTGCTAATATATTGTTCCTCCTCCCCGACCCCAGGTCCCTGGACAGGACTCGCTCCCAAAGCTGAGACCTCTCTTGCCTCCGTCCGGGTTTCTAAGTGCCTGTTGCCGGCATCACAAGATAGCACTTCTTAGCTATGTTCTTTCTGGTTGAAACAACTTACATAAAATACCTACAAGATTAAAAGAGTGTTTAAAGAAGATGAATAAAGCATCTTTGTTGTCATACCACTGAAGTATAACGCTTTCAGTACTGGAAAATTTAACAATTCCATAAAAAGTAATTATAAATAAATATTTTTAAATGTATTTTGAAAATTTACACAACAGGTCTTATATAGAAGATTGATGCCGATTCATGATAGAAGGAAAGATAATATACTGCATTTCAAAGAATTAATAAGATTGTCGTAATTTATTATAATGTCAGTTCAACTTTTCTTTCAACCAAAATAAGAAAACACAAAAGCCCTAACAATACAGTTCTCATTTCAACAAGAAAGTAACACTTGAGGTCATTATGAACACAAAGATTTTTGGGCCACGGAATACTAGACTTGTCTCACAAGGAAATTTACTGAGAAGGTATTAAGATAATGTCCTTAATGAAATTTTTGAGAAAACACTGAAACCAATTTGTTTTGGACAGCTCTTTGAGCAATTCTAAGTGAAATCTAAAGACACATCACTAATGTGTAACTCAGAAAAGCTCTCCTCTGGGAGGTTAAGCTTATCAGAGAACCAAAGTTTTGGCTTTCCAATAGTTCACCTCAATTAAAAGATAAAATTTAGACTTACAGAGTGGAAGATAGATTGAAAATTTGTTAGACTTGTGTATTTCCTAAGTAGCGCTAATGTCCTAGTTCCAGAAATCCTTATGCGTGTTTTTGACTGAGTCAACAGAACCCATCACAGATTGGCCCTTGTGACCAATCCGGTGGCCATATTCAAGAAATGGGTATTTATAATTATGTTTGCACACGTGAATACGTATATATACACACATACACGTAGATACACACACATACTTGAATTGTGCTCTGCACGTGATAACCTTTAAATTACGTATCTCTTCCTACGTTTCAGCGGTGATGTCTGAGAATGTAATAAAATCATGTGGGAGCGACCACAAGGCCCCCGCTGTGGTCTGACCCCCAGCGGGTTACAGTGCGATGGCCACAGGACAGGCGGGAACAGGTGAAAAGTACCCTGGGAACAGAGAGGAAGAAGTGAGCAGATATACTGGGACGGGCTCTAGATGTCTCACAGGTGATGTGACATTTGGAGGAGGAGAGCTCGGAGAAGCAGCGAATGCTGATCAACACGGAAGAGGAAGCACAGGTCCCTCCTGGGGGCACCGCTGAGGCAGCCGGGCTGCGTGGACACGGGTGTACGGGCTGAAGAACTGGTCGTGTGTCCTGCTGGACTCACGGGACTGTGTCAATGATTTGTACTATTGACGAGGGAGGAAGGGGAAGCCAGGAGCGACCGGCGATGTCCATGGGCTTCAGGAGACTGGACGTGGGGAGTGGGTTAGAGTGGACGGCCCGGGAGCGGGGCAGCGAGCACTCACGCCGCGTCCACCACACCGTCTGTCCCTTCCCATCGCGTCCTTCCCGCAGTGGAGCGGCAGGGGGCGCTGTTGTGGCTCCGAGATGCTGCCGGCGTTTCAGTTCCCGCTCCAACCGGAAGGACCTGTCTTTTCTCCGTGTGTGTGTGTGTGTGTGTTTCTTCAGCCCTGCTGCAACTTTGATTTTTTCCCCTCGTTTTCTGCGCCCTGGAATGATCAGGTCTTTGCCTTCCTCCCATTTCTGCTACGAAGAATAGGATCCCATTCAACGCATCAGCCAAAGTGCCCTGGTCGTATTCATAACACCCCGGGCCTCCCCGCCCCCCCCCCCCATCCCAGCGAAGATCAAACTCACGTGCACTTTCATTTTTACTTCATTCCATTGGGATCTGCGGAGCGTAAGCAGCAAATTAGGATGCTGTGAGTCAGATGAGCCTCATTTCTCAATGTTGCCCGGGAAGGTTAAGAAGCATTCATTCTTCCTCGCAGTAATAATGGGAGCACACTGTTAAAAGCCTACGGAGCCTGAACCCCGTGGACCCTGCTGCTGAAGCCGGCTTCCACTTTAATCAAATGCATTGGGTTTTCAGGAGTGTTTAGGGGTGGGGGCGTCTGGCTGTGCCCATGGGATCCGGCCGTATCTGGATTGAGGTGGAGGAGATTTTGCTCTAACTCACTGAGAAACACCCTAGTGGATGAGTCTCCAAGTCATGGAAAATAGGCAAATGTAAGTTATCCCGTCCTCACAGCCATCTCCAAATCTCACTTAAACTCCTGTGTCCATCTACTCAGCCGGACTCATGAAAATCTAGCGACTGGTGGATGGGACACAGCCGAAATGATAGCAAACTTTTCTTTGTCTCTTCCAACATTCACAGCGTTTCACAGGAGAGTTTATTGGAGGGGAGATCATTGTTTTATGCATTTTTTTGTGTGTTTTTTTGGTAGGAACAATAAAAGGCCAGTAAACGGCTTTACACAAAGGATCACTAACGGCTGTAGACCACGTTCTGCCAGTGATAGTTACCCAGAACTTCAGGTGGCTTGAAATGACAGGCTTTTAGTTCACCGTTTGGGATCACGGTGACAAGGAGACTTCGAGTTATTTTTCTATTAAAACACTTGCACGCCTCGGTAAGCAAAGAATTTGAACTTTCGGGCATATTGATTTTAAAGTGCACGGTGATCCATACATCAATGGATCAGACAACAGGACCCGTGTGGGGTCGTAACAGCTCCTCTTGGAAGAAAAGTACAAGAAGAGAGCGTGAAAATCATTTTAAAGACAACTGGAAATAGCCTGACCAGGTGGTGGCCTAGTGGATAGAGCGTCGGACTGGGATGTGGAGGACCCAGGTTCAAGACTCTGAGGTCGCCAGCTTGAGCGCGGGCTCATCTGGTTTGAGCAAAGCTCACCAGCTTGGACCCAAGGTCGCTGGCTCGAGCAAGGGGTTACTCGGTCTGCTGGAGGCCTGCGGTAAAGGGACATATGAGAAAGCAATCAATGAACAACTAAGGTGTCTCGACAAAAAACTGATGATTGATGCTTCTCACTTCTCTCCATTCCTGTCTGTCTGTCCCTCTCTATCCCTCTCTCTGACTCTGTCTCTGTCTCTGTAAAAAAAACAAACAAAGACAACTGGAAATAAAAGTGGCATCTTCATAAATTTTGGTTCCTGGGGTCTCTGATTGGAAAGACACTTGTACAGTTAAGTCGCACGAGCTCTGTGCTGAACGCAGAGCCCTCTTGCCACCCTCTGCATTGGAGGTTTTCTCTCTGTCCCCTCTGCCATTTGCTGCCCATGCTGTGCTGTGCTGTCACTCGACTGGCTTCACTGGTGCTGGTGATAAAATCTCTCAGCAAGACAGAGCCCTGTGGCGTGTGACCAGAGGCCTTCCTCCCAGCTGACACCCATTTGCTTTTCCTGTTTATCAGACAATTATCAGATCCACTGTCTTAGTTGATACTGAGAATCCTTAAAGCAATTATTGGACTTTACCCTTGACTTCAACACCAGACAACCTTCATCTAGGGCACTGGAAATGATCTTGCCTGACTCCAAAAATAAAAAGAAGACACACGTATTCATGACAGTTCAAGTGTATTTTTGGGATCTCAGAGAATTACTATTCACTGCTTGGACAGAACTCCTTAGAATAAAATTGTGGTAAAAAACAGTCACTTTCATGTGTCACAATGTGATTTTATTCAAGAATGTATCCAGACTGGTTGACTATTTTTACTTCAAATATTTGAATGGAAACTCAACTCTATTCTCAAAGACCAATATGGGAAAAATAAAACTTTCAAAAAATAATACAACTAGATATTTAAAAAGGCGTATGACAGTGAAAATAAAATATGGATAGCAATGTGAAAGGAATAAACTATCTCTTCTTATTGGTTTTGTTTTCTCCTACTGTGAGCCTAAAGAACTAAGTTACAGCAAACAGGCAATTCTGTAGAATGCAATTGTTTCCGGGTGACCAGCAGCAATGGTGGTAATTTATTTTTTTTTTCTTTTAAGTCACAATCCCCAAAGTTGAATCTGGACATGTATGCTCAATGCCAGAAGGCATTGTCTTCATTATGGGCAAAAGTCAAAATAAGTTCCCTTAGGCAGGCGTCCTGTAGGGACTCAGGGAAGGAAGGACAGACGAAAGGCACGCCTTCCTGTTGGCTGACCTCACCCTGATGTCCCGTGGAGAGGGCTGGGCGCTCGGACGCCAGCTCAGGCTGCCGAGACCCGGAGAAACACTTTCCCAGTTTATCCGTGTAGCCGCCTCAGGGCCCAGAGCAGAGACAGATCTCACCAGATGGACCCCTAGGACCTAGTGAAAAAGCACTCCCCAAGACAGACCTTTCGTACAAGAAGAGAAAGACAGTTCAGGACAGCACACCGTCTGTGGGGAGGGTAAGAAATCTGACAACTTCGGTCGGTGGACCAAAGGAAACATCATAATGGCGTCGCTGTTCTCTTTCTGGGAGGACTTGAAATTCTCTGGTGTGGGGAGGTGTGATAAGTATCACTGCCCCCTGGTCTAACACGTGGCCCACCCCGCGTCACCAGCTGGGATCTACTTGCCAGCTGGATAGAGTTCCTTCTGCCTCGTGTGAGCAAAAGAACCACGAGGGTCTTTCCAATAAGGGTCTTAACCTGAGTTTGATAAAATCTTCCGTGTTATGGATTTTTTTTTTCCCTTCCGATTCCTAAACATTCACTTCCACCGATTCTCTTCCATACACGGGCCTTATTTATTTTCTCCGCTTACGTGGTTCCGCTTATTTTGCAGACACCAGATTTTGTTTTCCACCATTTTGGACACACAGCGAAACCAGAGTTTTCTACCCTCTCTAAAAACAGGCGTGTTCCTGTGGCCAAGTTCTCTCCAGTCAAAATGGACAGGAACCGTGGTTGGTGACCCCCTAGCTCCGCCCCATCCACACATTCAGTGCTATCTTCCTTTCCACAGCCAGGGGTCCACAGGGAAGGTGCCCAGGGACGGTGGGACCGAGGATGAATCGGTCCTGGTTTCGGAACATCCACGCGGAAGAGAGAAACCCTTGCTCAGCGGACCAGTCACCGGGATGATGTGTGAGGAAAATAAGAACGCTCTTTGTGATTTAAGACACCACGTTTTGCTGTGTCATCTGTTATTGCACCTTGCCCGCTCTACTAACTAATAGGAAACGTTTTGTACACTTGTATCTTTCTGCTGGTTTGCATCAGTAACATATTTCATTTTTTTTTCTGTAAATTTTTGCATTCGTTTTGCTAAGATTAGGTCACATAACTTCTTGATTTTTTTTTTCCAGCTAACATTTCCTTTTTCACATTTATTTCAAAGACGGTTTTACATCTTCTAACCATTTTAAAATATGTACATATTTTGTCTAGAAAAACATCCATTAGTTACCTTACCTGAATTTTTCCCCTTACTCTTTTATATGCACTTTTTTTTTTCAAATAACCAACAACGAAGAATTCTTCATTACTCAAAATGACTTTTAGAAAATAACAATTACTTTTAAATTTTTTCTCCAAAGGACACGGCCCTAAATTTCTCACAGATGTATATCCTGTTATTGAGAGCTAAATAAGTTTTAATAAAAAAAAAATGTTTCACATTGAAGACCTGAAGTTTTCACTGAGAGCATAGTAGTCGGCAGGTCTGTGTGGGATACAAAGCATCCTCTAGGCTTCATACTTATGTCTGAGATTTATTATTACAGACCGGCTGAGGAACATGGTCCCTTCTAAACTGTAGAACTGTGCCCCTCCTGGGCTGACCTACCACTTGGAATGCTAAATCTAGAGGGGTCAGGGAGGGCGGCCCTGTTGGAATCAGCCACTGACCCCAGGGTTTGTAGTGGGCACCACAAAGGACAGGCAGAGGCTCAAAATTCCAAACCAAGTCCTTGGTTCCCTGTAGTCCCAGAAAGACACGGGGTGTAAGTTCTACAGATATTAAATTCCTCGCAGGGACTGGACTGGTTACACTTTCCTTTCGTGAAGAGCATCTGCTCCCGACCAGAGACTTTCTTGTTGCCCTGACACCACCTCCTTCTTCCTTCTGTCTGGACCCCTGACGTAGCTCATGGGCCAACAAGAGCCTGTGACAGAAGGACAGGGAGCCGCTCAATGGGGCCCGGAACACCCAGCAGGTGGGGGTCAGCGGCCCAAGTGAGAGGGAGACCTTTCCTCACTAGGTTCTCTTTCTGTAGAAGAGATGATGGGCGGGCGCTGGTAGAGACCTGGGCTTTCAAGGTGGAAACATCCTTAGGACCGATGGGGCAAAAGGACTTACCCCTTCCTGCATCCTATCCGCCAGCCCTCCGGTGCTTCCTGGGAGACCATGAATCCAAAATCTAGAGCCAACACGGTGCTTGTATGGAAACATCAAATTTACTTCCCTAAAGTTAGGAAAAGGTGAGAGTCCCCTGCACGGCATTCATTGATTTGGATCTAAAGTTAAAACCAAGGTACCCATGCAAATAATATATAGTTTAGCAATAAAGATATAACGTTATCTCTACTTGATTATTATAATAGCAACCTAGAGGTCATTGAAAATGAACTGAAAGTCATTAAAACAAGGGTCCAGCAGAAATAGGAGTTCAGAGTGAAGGGCTACCATTCAGTGACAATAGATTAAGAAATTACTTAATTTTGTGCATATCAACAATGACCAACTGATAGGACTGAAGTTAGAGAAATCAGATAACACTAGCAACAAACAATACTTAACCGGTCAGGCCAGGATTTAACAGCTACAAAGTAGGGTACCTGCCCCAACCTGTGTTTGTAAATGATAAGAGAACCTTCCTCCCCAATCTCCTGCCAACCCCCTATCACTGTCTGCCAACACCCAGTGACTATCGTTCATGAAAAAAGAAAAATATTGTATGTAGCAACTGATTTTTTGGGGCTTGTCACTAAAGCAAAAAAAAAACCCATCTTGACTAACACAAGAAATGATGTGTAAAAGCATTTAACACTCAATATTTATTAAATCATATTCCTCATAATAAAATTATATTCCAAAAGTCAACCAACATAAGAAAACTTCCAGATATTGAGAAGTCATTGTGAACAAAAACGGCAATACATAATCTCACTAAGTCCCCACAGTAGCCTATGAGACAGTCCTTCCCTTTTCTAGTGGTAACATTTCTCACACTTCGTGGACTAATTCTCTGACTTCACAAGGTAGCAGACTGACCTGCAACAATGTTAGGAGATACTGGACAAAGCTCACCTGGTTAACAAGAGAATGAAGTCGTAATTGAAACCCATTCTGCATGTAGTTATTTTTTCTTATTTCTCATATTGCATTGCAGGCAAGGGTTCTATAGAAGGAAAAAAAAAGTCCTCTAAAGGGAGTTTTCATATCTGTCAACATAGTTTCTAAACACACAGTGTAGTTCCCTAAATTTTCAAATATATATATATTTTTTTGCATTTTTCCAAAGTTAGAAGGGAGGAAGCAGACAGACTCCCGTATGCACCCGACCGTGATCCACCCAGCATGCCCACCAGGGGGCGATGCTCTGCCCATCTGGGACATCGCTGCTTTGCAACTGGAGCCATTCTATCACCTGAGGCGGAGACCATGGAGCCATCTTTAGCGCCCGGGCCAACTTTGCTCCAATGGAGCCGTAGCTGTGGGAGGAGAAGAAAGAGACTGAGAGGAAGGACAAGGGGGGAAGGGTGGAGAAGCAGATGGGTGCCTCTCCGGTGTGCCCTGATGGGGAATCAAACATAGGACTTCCACTCATGGGCCAACGCTCTACTGCCGAGCCAACAGGCCAGGGCCAACTTTCAAATCTTTAAATAACTTATAGTTTAAAATTTGTTAATAGCTTCAGTACTTTCTAAATTTATACAAATATCGAGTGACACACACACACACGCATACATGCACCCTGCACTTTAAAGATTAAAACATAACTTTTCTTTGACTGGTTTACCATTTTTAATCTACAAAAGGGCCAGCATGAAAAATTCTTCATGATCCTCCTGTCAGTTTGAATCATACAGAACTGCTGAGGTTTGACTCATTTGGTGAATGAATGATGCGTCCATCACCCTTAGAGAAGAAAGCTTGGTTTTTGAAGGAGAACAGAATGCCCTGAACTTGAATGTGAGCTACACCATGTCCACTCATGGTATTTGGGACAACTGTCTTAGAATCTGCTACGTCTCAGCTTCCTCATTTGTTAACAGGATGATAAATGATTATTAGAAAAGATTCTTCTTAGGACTAAAAATGCCATTCTTTTCTTTTCTTTTCCTTTTTAACAAAAGAACAATGCTGTGCCCGCTCCATAGTATGAAAGTACGTAGAAGTTGTTTGAAATTAGCCTCTTCTTGAATTCGATTCACAAAAAGGGCATTTTTCTAAGTCTATTATTTGGAAGCAGTCTTAGAACGTTCATTTCATGACTCATCCTCTCAACTGTATGGGGGCAGAGGAGATAAAAGAACCATCAGCCCTCTGTAATTGGCATCCTATACTTTTTTTGCATATTTATTATTCCCATATCAGTGTGAACAGTTTCCCAACAGACAGCCAGAGTCTATGCAAATAGGGAGGCATTTCTTTCTACTTCAAGAAATATTTTTAACCATTTCCTTTCAGTGATCATCCAAAATCCTGAGGATGGGAAAGATGAGTGAACTGTATAACATGTAACACCGGGAGAACTGTTTTTACCACGTCAATCAATTTAAAAAATAAAACAACTTTCAGCATTCTCTAAAACCCATGGCCATTTAAAAAACATTATATGTTGGAGATTTTAAATCAAAGTTCCAATGAAAGAGATGTTTATTTTTTTTAAAAAAAAGAAGCAAATAAAAACATTTTTGGAGTTTGCATCATTGAAAAAACTCACCCTGGTCACTAACTAGGAGACTTTGGGGAAGGCATTTATTTTCCCTGAGTTTCAGGGACTCGAAAAGAAAAAAAAAAAAAAGAAAAAGAAAACAATAAAAAAAACAAGGTCATGCTATTTCTATTGCTCTAATTACAGGGATCTGCATAATGCATATCTCGGTGCTTTGCCAAGTATATAAACTGCAAGACAAATATGTACATTTTTTTATCTGTCTAGACGTGGAGCGATTATGAAGCACACCTTAGATGACATGTGACGAGCAGATTCTTCTTCTTCTTCTTTGAGACCCAAATCCAAAATACAACAGCTGTCAGAGAGGGTGAGGGCGGGGCTGGGGGGGGGCTGGGTGTAAAAGGTGAAGAGATTAATTACACAATGAAGCCCATGGACACAGACAACAGTGTGGGGACTACCTGGGGGGAGGGGGGGCGGCGGAATGAGAAGAAAGGAAAGTGGGAGTGAATGGTGGGGGAAGGAGAGTTGACTTGGGGTGATAAACACAGCATACCCTACACCAGGGGTCCCCAAACTACGGCCCGCGGGCCGCATGCGGCCCCCCGAGGCCATTTATCCGGCCCCCACCGCACTTCCAGAAGAGGCACCTCTTTCATTGGTGGTCAGTGAGAGGAGCATAGTTCCCATTGAAATACTGGTCAGTTTGTTGATTTAAATTTACTTGTTCTTTATTTTAAATATTGTATTTGTTCCCGTTTTGGTTTTTTACTTTAAAATAAGATATGTGCAGTGTGCATAGGGATTTGTTCATAGTTTTTTTTTTATAGTCTGGCCCTCCAATGGTCTGAGGGACAGTGAACTGGCCCCCTGTGTAAAAAGTTTGGGGACCCCTGCCCTACACCAAGGGTCGGGAATCTTTGTGGCTGAAAGAGCCATGAACGCCACATATTTTAAAATGTAATTCCATGGGAACCATACAATGACCCATGTATGTTACGCATTATCCAATAAAAATTTGGTGTTGTCCCGGAGGACAGCTGTGATTGGCTCCAGCCACCCGCAACCATGAACATGAGCAGTAGGAAATGAATGGATTGTAGTACATGAGAATGTTTTATATTTTTAACGTTATTATTTTTTTATTAAAAATTTGTCTGCGAGCCAGATGCAGCCATCAAAAGAGCCACATCTGGCTTGTGAGCCATAGGTTCCTGACCCCTGCCCTATACGGACGCTGTATTCCAGAATTGCACACTGAGAACCTATCTACTTTTATTAACGAATATCTTCCCAATAAATTCAATAAAACCTTTTTTTAAAAAATAATAAAGCTGCTATAAACCTCTGTGTGAAAAAATATATACAAGTTTTATTTCCAAAGGACACCATTTTGGCTGGTTTGGCTGGATAATTTAACTTGACATAAAGTATCATGAACTTTAATGAATATTTACCCTTGGAAATTCACCCTGCGTCTTTTCCACAGGTAACTGTCAAAAAAAAAAAAAAAATGTTCCAGCTTCACTGTGATGAATTTTAAGGAACTGAGAAGACGTGGTGATGAGTTTTTATTTTCTGTCCCTTAGAGGTGGATTATGACAAGAAGTGCTTCTGAACAATGAGGACTAACAGGTTGAGAGAGAGGAAGTGTGTATTTATGTCAAGGCTGACGGAAGGGTTGTCTTCCTGTTAAGTACTTCTTCGTAACTCTTATTATTTTTCACAGATTGAACTTTTATTTCTAGGATAAAGTTTAATGGGAGTCACTTAAAAAATAATAATTTCCGCTCTCCACCTTTTTCTATTATTCTAATTCGAGTCCTTTTTTTTTTTGTGAGCTATACATATGGAATTCTCTTGTTCAGATGGCTGCCTTTTGTGTTCAGGAGATTATATTGGAATACTAAATTTTATCTGCGCTCTGAGCTAACAATACATACAAAAATAGCACGTCAGACAAGTTCTGAATTTAGAAGAGCGTATAATTGTCCTTCCATTTTCTTCTGGTATTATTCAAATTGCCGTATTAAATAGACAAAGCAATAAATGTGTCGTTGGGCTCTTGCATTTCAGCAAGCCTAAGGAATTCAACTGAGAGAATGATGATGACACACTGGCACCCGGACACGAGAATCCACTCAGCCTTGCAGACGGGCTCCAGACAGCTTCCTTGGCAAGCGCCGGGGTGGCCTTCCACGGCTTTGTAGAACTACAGGGTGTAGACTTACAAATATCACCCCCAAACCGGGTCCCAGGTCTCCACGGCCACCAGGGCACCGGCAAGAATAATCAGGAGTCTAGTCTCCTGGTATTTTCTGCCAACAGCGGCCATGCTGGAGTGGGACGTGGCCAAAATAATTTGGGTGTAAGTCAAGCACAGTAAACCCCATTTTCCGCTAAATTTTATTTCTGCCAAATTATTATTATTTTTTTTATTGTGACTGCGTTCGAAATCGTTCTCTCCGTCTTCTTTGGCACAACTGCTCAGCCCCCGTTTTCCTCTGCGGGTAAATTTAAAGTCTCTTTGGGACCAAAGATGGCAGGCAACTCCGCTACCAAACTATGGCGCCCAGAATCCCCTTCGAGCTCTCGGAGGCGGAAGCCCTGCAGCTCCTCGGGGGACCTGGAGTCCCAGACATCCAGCTGAGCTGCATCAGAATCGCTTAACCCCCCCCCCCCCAGGAGACAATAATTGTCATTGTTTAAAGCTGTAAAATGTTGAGGCCAATTATTACACATCCGTAGAAAACTGGTGTAATCAGGATCTTGCGTCAGAAGAGGACCTGGATCTGTCCCTGCGATGACCTTTAACGCAGGACTGAACTCGGAGAAGAGGGAAGAGCACAGAGGGGGTTTTTCTGTCATCTCACTAGACGCGGCTTCATTTCTCTTCTCAAGGGCGGTGAATGATTTGCTGCTGAGCATCTGACACCTCTGTACACATCAGACCGAGATGCGCTTTCTCCACGCACTGTGTGCTGTGCACGGTGCGGGTCACTAACCCGGCTACAGTGGTGGGTTTGGTCCAGTCTGCGAACCTTCTGGTGCTCCCAGCCCCGGGAAGACGGGAGATGGAGCTATCACAGCACCAGGAAATAATAATAACAAATGCAGGAAGAGGATAAGATAGTAGAAGGCACTCAAGGAGCAAGGAAAAGAGAGAAGGACATTCAGAGAAGGCTTCCTGAAGGAGGGGGTCAGTGAAAAGAGGTCTGGAACCAGGAGGAACATTCAGCCACATGGAGGAGAAAGGATCGCCTGGAGGCTGAGAGATGCGGCTGTAAAGTCGTTCCGTGTGCGTGCGGACAAGCCTGGCCCGTCCCGGGAAGTTCAGGTAGATCCCAGAGCAGAGGAAGTCGGCAGATGGAGAAGGGAAGACGGCTCAGCCTAGGAAGGACCTTGTTTGTCTTCACTGGTGTAGAGTTCAGCTGAAGCTCAATGACAACAACCAACAAGATCAAAGCCGACAGACTTTATCATCAGTTCCAGCAGTGATAAGTGGGGAGACCTCCCTTGGGGGTGTTCAGAAGAGGCTGTGTGAGTAGAGAAGGCAGAAAGCTGTGCTGGTCCCGCCCCCCCCACCCCCGCGCCCCCACTGTAGAAATCCATGAGGCCGGGACAGGGAGCCAAGGGGAGTTCAGGTATCCATCAAGAAAGGTTTGAAAGGATGGCCCAGGGACAGTCATCAGGGGAGGGAAAAAACTGCAGAGAGGAAGGCACTAGTGAACAAAAGAATAGTAATAATAATAGAGAACAGAAACTAGACTTCCTGATGAGACAAAAGAAGACTCGCTGTGGAAATAAACGGGAATCTCAAGGCCACTAAGTTCCGATTCGAGTTTGCCGCTCTACGACTACCTTGAATGGAATTTCAGACACATATGTATAAAAAAGCCACCTTTTTGTCATGTCGATGCCACAACATCATATTGTGTTCAATTTCCTATAATTCATATACACTAAATATAATGCTGTGTGTGTGTGTGTGTGTGTGTGTGTGTGTGTGTGTTTCTCTCCTGTAAAATGCACCTTCCCTGATTCCGGCAGCTAGCTTGATTTATCCCCAAATTCGGAAAGGGCACCCCATCCTGCAACCGAAAAGCAGTTTGAATAACAACTACCCTTTGAGGGTGAATATGGAACTAATGTCCTGCGCATTGTGCAGTTCATATCCTTTGACAAGTTGACACTAATTCTGCTTTTTGTCATCTCACGTAAGGTCTGGATCATTTGTAGAGCCTTAACCACCGGGGAGTTATCTCCGTGAGGAGGAGGCCCGCTGTCGTTAGCGCAGCCGAATCAATATTCAGCAGCCCGAGTGAAGTGGAAAATGAATGTGTGATTAATATCTGTTGCTTGATTAGCATTGTTCTCGTTTACGGCGCGACTCTTGTTCAGCTCTGATCTAGGGGGGGCGGTGCCGCTCCACCCCCGCGTCTGACCTCGCGGCCTTGATTTTCTGCGCCAGTCAACGCCCCACCTCAGGATCTGTTCTGCTCATCGGCGATGTCGCAACACCTCTCTTCCTTTTGTGTGTGGGAAAAGATCCTTCAGCGAAAGAGAGAGGAGGTGCTTTCTGCTCAGATAAGATTGGAAAGATCTGGGTTGAACTCAGTTATCCTAATCAACTTTTTAACGTTCATCGTGAACTTTCAGGATCTGTTCAAAACGGTGCTTTCCAAATTTAGATTATTAAGTTTTTGGCGTGTGTGTGTGTGTGTGTGTGTGTGTGTGTGTGTGTGTGGTTTTTAATGAGATGCTAGTGTGCTTAGAATTTCCTGGGGCTTTCTCCTTGAAAAGTTCTTTCCCAACTGCTCTATCTGGCTTCATCTCTTCCTCATGTCCATCCTCCAGTCACCTCCCCTCCAAAATAAAAGTTAAAAACCCACAGTTCCCCATCACCTACAGACACGTGTCCACAGTCTGACAGAACCTTCCTGCTGGTTCACCAGCTCCCAATAGACACAACCTCATAGCCACGTACTACTACCTCACGTACTACCTCGAGTTTACACACTTCTCACGCCATTTTCTCGGTCTGGAATGCTGTCCCCCGTGCCCACGGAACAAACGCACACACTCACCCTCCCATCCGTTCATAGCACCAATACTGTTTTCTTCTCGGAAACTAATTTTCTTTCCACCTTATAAACACCATCCAAAGACTTATTATTATTATTATTTTTTATCAGAGACTTCAAAGTCCTTCAACGTCCTTGGCTGCCTTTCCAACCACATTTCTTAGAAATTCAATTTCACCCACACGAGGCCCCTTCTCATTCCAGAGCCTGTGGCTTTTATTCTCTTTGTTTAAAATGCACTTCACTCCTTCGCTCCCGGTGGGGGGCACCCCTTGACTGCACTTGTCCCATTGAAACACCTCCTTTTCTCCACTTTATTACTGGACCTCACTTTTTATTTGTTGCTTTATTGACTCTGCCACAAGACTATCGGCTCCATGATAGCAGAGACTCGAACCCTTGAGTTCATTTTGATGATCTGTGATCTCTCCGCCATAGAAGAATTTTTGGCGTTATACCTATATTTAACAATGAAAGAATGAGGACACGATTTAACAAATAAAAATAAAAACCCTACAAATTTAAAAAAGTAGAAATCACTGGACAAGACTTTTCTTCTTGTTCTGGCTCTTTGGAATGTAGAGAGAGATAGAAAGATAAAGATACAGATTAATAGAATTTATACTGGACATCTAAGGACTTTCTTGCTACTTGGAATCTATTAAATCTTTTCCTAATAACAGCACCTCAGATACTTTTTAGTATTTCCTACCCACTCTAGTCAGTGTTGGGAGGACTAGCGGTCAACTTGGCTTGTCCCACCAAGCCAAGAGGTGGGCATCCGAACCAAACTGGGACTTTCTCTCCCAAGGGACTTACAATTTCAACAGAGTGACACGTAAAATAAATAACAATAACAATACTAAATCAAAACAAGATTTGACCAGATTTATCCCAATGAAGAAAAATCCTAAGGTTGCCCGAGATTCTGACCTTTTTAATTTTTCAGCTACAATTGAAATCTGTACAGGGACCCATACTGTCATGGTTATTTTACTAACCTTGCTAGAAATTGTTTGTGTTCCTTGTAGACAAATGGCCCTGCTAGTGGTTCATCTCATATCACCGTTGCGTATGTTTTGACATGCAATGGATGGAGAACCATGACTCCGGTCACGGACATCGTCATCCTTAAAGATGTTCTGTTTCTTTCTACCTAGTGACGTTCTGACAGGCTCTTAGTAACTTGGTGAATGACGTCTGTTAAATAAATTCCTTGTCCCAGATTTGTCATTAATTTACATTAAAGATTAATATAAAGTTATTTCAGAGGAAACCTTTGAATGGTTTTAATAAAACATGGGAAGCATCAAGCTGAAAGACTCTGAAATAAATTAATCATCATTTATTGACAAAATGACAGTGTGTCTACAATAATCCAAAACAGGTAAGACGTGGTTAGATTTTTGAATGCAAAGTCTCAGTAAACACCACATTTTCTTTAGGATCAAGGGTTCTTAGGTGGGAACTTTTAACTATGAGAATAAGCTGACCAAATTCATTAGGTACGTCTTATGGATACATAGTAAATTAAGCTATATCATGTTTTACACACAATGCTTACACATACGGACTGTGTAACTTCATGAAATTACTGAAATCCCTAACCTTTAGTTTTCTTGGCTGTTTTCAATAATATCAACTTCCTAGATAAATTATATATTGTAGATTAATCCAAGTGGAGTGCTGACCGAAGGTCAAGGTCCATACATACTAGAGATACTTTATTAATAGTAAATTTATGCACGCAGGCTATATGATAGAGCAGAAATACTGGGCTCAATTCCTGACCATTTTTTATATTAACATTTTTTTTGATGAATGTATAAAATCAGCTTTTAAAACATCAATAGTTTAGATGTCAAGTATACAGAAAGCTTTTAGTATTCTTCAGAACATTAAAGAAATTATTCAGTTCTATACAACATTAACTTTTTTCCCACCTTGGTGATTTCAACTCCATAAATTTATGATGAAATTACTGTTGGTCTGCATTTGTATTTATTTGCTGTCGGTTCAAGAAAGTCACGCAGCATCAGAAGTACCCAGATAAGATATAAGATCCCGTAAGATGCTGTGCAATTCAGATAAAAATATGTTCTGTTATTCTGTAATCTTAAAACATAACCAGCATTTCATCAAAATCCTGTCAATGCAAAATGTCCCACATTACTGCCCTACAAGTGAACATGACATTAGAAAGTATGTATACTCTTGGAGGTTTGACAATTAGTAGCTGTTTTTGTATAAGTTTGCCTTCAACAACATTGTTATGATAGAATATGCACTTCTTGTATCATAATTTGTTCTTTTTTAAAAGTCTTTTTTTTTTTAAGGCCCTGGCCGGTTGGCTCAGCGGTTGAGCATCGGCCTGGCGTGCGGGGGACCCGGGTTTGATTCCCGGCCAGGGCACATAGGAGAAGCGCCCATTTGCTTCTCCATGTCCCCCCTCCTTCCTCTCTGTCTCTCTCTTCCCCTCCCACAGCCAAGGCTCCATTGGAGCAAAGATGGCCCAGGCGCTGGGGATGGCTCCTTGGCCTCTGCCCCAGGTGCTAGCTGGGGATGGCTCCTTGGCCTCTGCCCCAGGTGCTAGAGTGGCTCTGGTCGCGGCAGAGCGACGCCCCGGAGGGGCAGAGCATCGCCCCCTGGTGGGCAGAGTGTTGCCCTTGGTGGGCGTGCCGGGTGGATCCCGGTCGGGCGCATGCGGGAGTCTGTCTGACTGTCTCTCCCTGTTTACAGCTTCAGAAAAGTACAAAAAAAAAAGTCTTTTTTTTAATTTTGAAATTATTTTTAATTGAATTTATTGGGGTGTCACTGGTTAACAAAATGATACAGGTTTCAGGCACCCAATTCAACAATGTATCTTCTGTACACCGTATTGTCTGTTAACTGCCTCCCAAGTCAAGTCTCCATCTCCTAATTTGTTCTTTTCACAATACGTAATTTTCCCAGTAGTCTTAAGGATGGGGGCATGGGCTGGGGCTGTTTGTTTAATGGCTACTGTATGACAAACTGTGTACTGTTTTACCAAGCAAGAAATTTCAGATTTTTAAGTGAGCTTTAGATATCAGCTATTACTACTAGAGACTGTGATATGACTAATATTTACAGGCAAAAAGAGAAAGAAAGAGAGAGAGAAAGCAGAAATTTCTTTTTAACTTCCAAACTAAAGAATTTTCTTCTTGTTTGAAGACGGCGCACCGTTTGAAATTCAGCATTTTCACAAATAATTTACACAAATGTTGAAGATTAACTCCACTGAAATACAGTCACATGGGTCTGAAATCATATCGTTGGCAGGTCTCCACTGTTAGATCAAAGTCGCTTACAAAGTAAGCCAAACATAAAAAATAAAATTAAAAAAAAAAACAATCAAGAAAAACTTAGAAGCTTAATTTTTGGTTATTTCTTATAATTTCTTACTTTCAAATATAAATGTCTTCTATCTCTGGTTCTCTATCCTGGATTGCTCATTAGACTGCTGATTATTTTCATGAATAAATGAGCACATAATTTATATAGTCGTGACCCCTCTCCTCAGAAAGACATAATGAGATTTTTCACCAATTACAGCCTGTGTATGTGATTTTTATGGGTTTGTGTTGCTTTCATTTGCTTACACCACACGGGGGGGGGGGGGGGGGGGCTTGTACACTGTGTTACTTTACCCCATAAAATTTTAGATGATAGTCTTCATCCATCATATTAATAGTCCAATTAAAGAGTGCACAGCACGCCTCGTTTCTACCTGGCTCACCTCCCCCTGACAAACGAGGAGACGATCTTTCTAGTTAGACTCATGATATTAAGATTATTGGGGAAACTCAGATTGAAGCTTGCTGCTTTGCTAATCGCGCTGAATATAATGTCTTCAAGCAGGAAACGATGGCGCAGTGATTCTCGACAACCGTGGAAATAGACCCGCAACCCGGTCTTCTCCGCGGGTGTGGAAACTCTTCGTTGCCCGGGGGCTAATTATAAGCTATTAAAGATATGACGTCATCTAAAGTGCCTAGACCTTTCCTGAGGTTGTCATAGCGCCGCTCAGTCGGTCGATTAAAATCCTATCATTTGTCTACGCGGCGCTCTTATCATGTAAAATGTTTCACATTATTAGGCAACGGAGTAGTTCTTCACAAAGCTCAACCTTAATCAGAGTAATGAGCAGCATTAATCAAAGTCCAACAGGACTCATCAGCCTTCAGACAATGCAGCCGTTTTTTTAAAAAGTGAGATAATGAGCAATTTCAAGTGGAAGAGAATGAATGACTTGATTCTCAGGTAAAATATCACTCTTCCGTGAGTATCCGCTGGAAACATCGAGCCCTGGTAGAAAGTCCACCGCTGCAGTCTCTCGTAATTACCTATATAAACTTCTTCAACAATGGTCAGGAACGGAATATATTTGCATAATATGCAATTTCAGTGCCCAGTGGTTTTCTGAATAATGCGTCGCTTGTCAAACTTCATCTCAGGTTAACATAATGTTTTTCTCTAGCCCCTGAAGGAGGCTGAGCTCATTTTGCATTACTTCTCTGGGTTGAACATCAAACACACACACACACACACACACACACACAAATTTTTTTAAACAAAGTTCCAAACAAATTAAGTCAGCTTGAACAAAAGCATCCGGTGAATAAGAAGCAATCAGAGCTAGAGAGAGAGAGATATTCTCCAAGCCTTTGTCGGCCTGTTATTTCCTGCTCGCTCTCTCTCCTTCTCTCTCTTCTTTTTTTCTTTTTTATCACTGTAGTAGGTGGAACAATGTTGCTGAAGGTGTCTTTGGACATCTGTGAATAACTCTGGACCTTGTGAAAAATATTATCATATATGGAAAAAGGGCCTTGCAGATAGATGTGTTTAAATAAAGAACTTGAGGTGAGAAATGACCCAGAATTACCCAGGTGGGTTCAATGTAACCATAAACGTTCTTATTAGAGAGAGACAAGAGGGTCAGAGTGACAGAGGGATTTGAAGGTGCCACCCTGCTGGTTATGAGTGCGGAGGAGGGGTCACCAGCCCACAGAGGCAAGCAGGCTTTCGAAGCCAGAAAGGACCAGAAAAGACACCCTTCCTTGGGGATTCCAGAGCCTTGTAGGCATGCAGACACCCACCCCGGTTTTAGTCCACTGAAAAGCGCTGCAGACATCTGGCATCTTGCACAGTAAGTTTAATAGAACTGTGTTGTGTTAAGCCACTAGAGGTATGGCTATCTGAGACAGCGATGATAGGGAACTGGTAACACCACTCACATTGTATCCACCTGCCTGCGCAGTATCTAACGGAATGCCTGTGACACGCCTCTCAAAACCCTCTCTCTTCCCTAGAACACCGTCTTGATCTTCCTCAACCTACTTTTCTTAAATAAATATTCGGGGAGCAGCCGCAGGTCCTTTGCATGCCGCCGTTTTCAGGGAGCGTGGATGTTCAAGCACTCAGGACTTAGAGGAAAGAGACAGCCATTCTCACTGAGGGGGTCAGCGAATGCTTTGGGGACAGGGATCATGGCTGCCATGGACGCTGCTCTCTCCTTCTGTCCATTGTATTGAAGGCCTTGCAAAATATGCTTTTCTTACAAAGCGAGGAACGCACCCCTCCACCTGGAATCCGTGAAGCCCCATATTCAGCAACATCTACCACGTGTGGCACACGCACTGGACGTGTTTTCTAAAGCTGGGACGTCACATGGTCTGAGACAGCCGTTTCGGGTCCATCTCTTTCTGCGGAATTGGGGCGTTGTGGGTAGACAGTGAATTCCCTTGGAGAAGCATTCTGATCATCAGTATTACTCTTTCTGCTACACAGGAATGCAGTTTCTCTTGATGATAACAAAACAGCAGTCACAAGGGAAGCTTCTCCCCAGCCTTACCCCTAGATCTGCTCTCTCCCGGGCCGGAACGGACCTGTTTCCCACTTAAAACACTCGCAGCAGAAAAGGTTAAGCTCTTGAAAATGCCTCTGCTTTGCACCTGGTCAGTAGAGACCTCTAAAGGGTAGATATGAATCCAGTGACTGATGACTTTCGCTCCTGACATCAATGGCTGATCTTCTACATTCTGGAGAAATTGATTAGACATCCCTGATGTCCTGCCCAAGCTCTAATGAGATCATTGTCTTAACTAATAAAGGGATCGGCTTGCCAAGACCACTAGCGTCCGTGGTCTGGTCTACACGGCATTGTCACGACCTCACTCATCATAAGGTGTGGTTCCTGGTCCTGACAGTCAGGACCATTTGACTCGCACGATCTCTGCTATATAGAAGTTTCCCTAGGATTTCATCTCAAAGAAAGCAGTGACTCCAAAGGCAAATGCAGTCATGATACATTAGGTCACCAAGAGTTCCTGGCTCTCTGTCTTCGGGGCCCATGTTAGGTTGGCACCTTGGGGACCCCTGGGCATCCTGTGTGTTCACGTCACAGGTTCTAGCCCGGGCTTTTAGAAAGCAGCGAAGAGACGCAAACCTCACCTCATTAACCACATCGTGGACGTCATCAGGGCACTTCTGGGAGTGTTTCACTTGTGATTCCTCAACCGGCCCACGGTACGTCCCATGCTCCACACACCTCACCGACACACGCACCCACCCTGTGACGGGCTCACTGTGCACGCCCTGAGGGCAAGGACAGACAGCTTTGCGGAGGGTCGGTGAGCACACACGGGAGCCGCTGGATCTGCAGGATGACAGACAGCTTTGCGGAGGGTCGGTGAGCACACACGGGAGCCGCTGGATCTGCAGGATGACAGACAGCTTTGTGGAGGGTCTGTGAGCACACACGGGAAGCCGCTGGACCTGCAGGATGACAGACAGCTTTGCGGAGGGTCTGTGAGCACACACGGGAGCCGCTGGATCTGCAGGATGACAGACAGCTTTGCGGAGGGTCCGTGAGCACACACGGGAGCCGCTGGATCTGCAGGATGACAGACAGCTTTGCGGAGGGTCCGTGAGCACACACGGGAGCCGCTGGATCTGCAGGATGACAGACAGCTTTGCGGAGGGTCGGTGAGCACACACGGGAGCCGCTGGATCTGCAGGATGACAGACAGCTTTGCGGAGGGTCCGTGAGCACAGACGGGAGCCGCTGGATCTGCAGGATGACAGACAGCTTTGCGGAGGGTCGGTGAGCACACACGGGAGCCGCTGGATCTGCAGGATGACAGACAGCTTTGCGGAGGGTCGGTGAGCACACACGGGAGCCGCTGGATCTGCAGGATGACAGACAGCTTTGCGGAGGGTCGGTGAGCACACACGGGAGCCGCTGGATCTGCAGGGTTGAGAGAACGGACCCAGATCTGAGCCTCGGCACTCCCTGAGCTTCTCCCTAGGCAGAAGGCTCCCAGCGGCTGGCCGGGCTCCGCAGGTTCAAGAACCAGCATGCAGTGCTAGGAAACCCTCCCCGGGAGGTGACGGGTACGGAGCAGGCAGGCGCACCCCGTCTGAGACAGCCTCTGCATCCCGACCGGGCTGACGAAGGTACTTCTGAATGGAGTCAGCAGAGACGGGCGGAGGCAACCGCTCCTTTCTACGTGAAAACAGCAACGAAACTTGGAAGGAAGATAAAGAATTAAGGAAACATGATCTGACCGAAGGGAAACAGGGGTGTTTTTCAGTAACTGAACTTAGACCGAATGACATGTCAACTACATCTCAATTTCTAGGAGGAACAAAGCAAAATTAAATATCTGAGTTTATTCCATATGTTTGAAGTTTTGATAATTGATTGTTACTGATGGTTTCTTGTATTTTACCATCTTGTATATATTTTTTGGTTTGTTTTGTTGTTGTATTTTTCTGAAATTAGAAGCAGGGAGGCAGACAGACTCCCGCATGAGTGGGATCCCCAACCAGCATGCCGGGTGGATCCGGCATGCCCACCAGAGGGCGATGCTCTGCCCATCTGGGATGTTGTTCCATTGGGGCTGGAGTCATTCTAGCCCCTGAGGCAGAGGCTATGGAGCCATCCTCAGCGCCCGGGCCAACTTTGCTCCAATGGAGCCTCCGCTGCAGGAGGGGAAGAGAGAGACAGAGAGGAAGGAGAGGGGGAGGGGTGGAGAAGCAGATGGGTGCTTCTCCTGTGTGCCAAGGCCAGGAATTAAATTTGAGACTTCCACACGCCAGGCAGACACTCTACCACTGAGCCAACCAGCCAGAGCTGTATGTATTATTTTAAGAAAGCAAATATTCCACCATTTGGAACCAATATATTGGTCTTTTGACTCTTATTAATTGCACAAGTAGAATTCTAACAATAGTAAAGGAAACAATGTGAAAAAGTATAGCCACCAGATAGATCAGTTCTCTACTTTTCTCCACGGGTACCTGCCCTTTGAACGTAACAGCTGTGCATAAGCTTTTCTGCACAACTTTTTATTTGCTGTTACATCAAAAATGTCTTTGTATTAGTCTATAGTTATGATGGTGCCTAGAGTTGCAAAATTCTTTAAGTATTTCATAATATTTTATTATATTTATGTACCATAATTCAGTCACCTAATCCCCTATCTGCACATATTTTCACTACAGAAATAGTGCTGTAAAATATATGTAGGTGCTATCCATTTGCCAATCTTCATGATATCCCTTGGGTAAATTTCCCAAGGAAAACCATTTTAGGATACTAATTGATATGGTTCCTGTTAGGTTTTATATGACAAATAGATCAATGAACACATCCCCCCCATCCTGTCCCCAGTGTATCGCGACTGGGTTTTTTGTTTTGTTTTGTTTTTAACTACGGTCTTAGCAGCACCGGTAAATGTGGCTTTCATTCATACGTGCTTCTCACCTTGGAAACAGGCTCTGTCCATTCCCTAACTCCTCAGGGGGGGAAGAGGCGATGCTTCCAGCATCGAGATGGGGGAGGAAGGGTCTACCCTCACACCTTAGCTCCCACGCCTACAGAGGACGTTGCGAAACTTTCTTTCGTGGGAGGGACTGCTCTTGGAAGAAGAAACATGTCGCCCTGAATCTCAGTCTCCAGAAAGGGGCGGATCTCTTGAAAATGCAGGCACGCTCTCTACAAGCCTTTATGGGAAGAGTCCTGGCTACAGGAAACGGGAGAATCGGAAGCAGGTCCCTGAGTGGAGATGGGAAGGGACCTGCCATCCCTCCCTCTGGGATGGCCCCTGAGCTCTGGGCTCGGATATTTATTAAAACGATCTTGCAGTTTCCTACTGTGGAGACAGAGTCGGTCTCCACGACGAGAGGTGCGTAGCCCTGTCCCTCGTCAAGGAAGTGTCCCTTGAAGACCCCGTGGAGATGGCCTTGAGCATGGTCTTCAACAGTAGCCTTAGAACAGGGAAATGGAAGGCAGTGGTACTGCCCCTGCCTCACCTGCAAGGAGCAGAGGTGACGAATTCAAAATCCTAAACATAGAGCACTTACATGCAATCACTGACTCCGCGGAGGGCTTCCGGAGGTCATTTCCAAAGGAGGACTTTACGTCTCAATGTGCTTCCAATTCTAATAGCTGGTCTTCTTCCAAAGGGCCAGCCATCCGTAGGTACATCGCATCTACTGCCCGACACATTCACAACGGCCCCCCTGTTTTAAAGTGCCAAGAGCTGGTGGGGTGGTTCGTGTCCACGTGCAGGCATCAAAGCCACGGAGGAGACAAAATCCCAACTCAGTGTTTCTGGCGGCAAACGCATGCTCTGCTAATGGCAGATGCAGTTGTACAAAGAAAAAAACACAGACAACGCACTTAAAGTTGCACATAACTTCCCGAAGATGTTCATTCCAGGGGAGACGAAGCCGTCGTTTCGTAACTTGACGATCGGCCTTAGCTGTCATTGCCCATCGATAACACCTTGTCGCCTTTTCCAAATCGCTAAGGCGCTTGGACAAAACAGCGGCGTCAGGGTATTTATTCATCACCTCGTCTGTATTTCCAAACAGCCTCAACTGCTGCCGCATCTGCTCCCGACGGTGCAGTGACATTAGAAGGTTAAAATCAATATTTTGAAGAGTCTGAGTCGATGTCAGAAAAGTTAGTAAGGAAATACAGTTATAGCTCTTTTCCCTGCAGCTACTTTTGTTCTCATTAGAGGAGAAATGTTTTTCAGATGGCAGTCACTCCAGGAAAAAAAAAAAAAAAGGCCTGTCAGCTGAATGCCATCTCGTATGCAATTACCCAAGTGGGACACACGGGCTCCAAATTAGGCAGAATCGAGTGTGACTCACATTTTCAGGGACCCACAAAAGGCAGGGTCTTTGTATATAGGTTCTATCCTCGACGACGGTTTTCATTATCACTACATTTTAAATGCTCATGTCCACACAGCCCCCCACCCTGCATCCAAGTCTTGGTTTTTCCATAGCACATACCACCTTTTTAACATCTTCTGTAAGTTATGCATGCCTGTGTTCTTCTCTTTCTCCTCCCTATTAGACTGTAAGGGCCAGAGAGGTAGGAGTTTTCTGTCCAGTTTTGTTCACTGTTGGATCCAAAGAACCTAGAACAGTGCCTGACAAAAACATCCACGTGTTTGAAATTAAGGGACGGGTGTTTGCATCACACCCTGGCTGAGCGGTCACGGCTGCCATGGACACTTGAGGGAGACACTGCAGAACGTGGAGATGCAGCAACGTCATCAGACGTAAGCTCTGGGGACTGAGCTGTGAGGACTGTGCAGAAAAGAGACCACTACGGTTAGCGACCGCAATGTGGCGTCCGGGTCATCACGCTGTTGCCGCAGTCCAGCGAGGACATACGAGGACATGACCTGCATCGGAAAAGTGTAAAAACAGAATAGATCAGAGAGACGTGTAGGTACTATTAAACAACTGGGCAAGGCATTAGAAATACATTCTCTAAAGAATACAGAGAGCTGGCCCTGGCCGGTTGGCTCTGCGGTAGAGCATCGGCCTGGCATGTGGAAGTCCGGGGTTCAATTCCCGGCCAGGGCACACAGGAGAAGCGCCCATCTGCTTCTCCACCCCTCCCCCTCCTTCCTCTCTGTCTCTCTCTTCCCTTCCCGCAGCCGAGGCTCCATTGGAGCAAAGTTGGCCCGGGTACTGAGGATGGACCCATGGCCTCTGCCTCAGGTGCTAGAATGGCTCTGGTTGCAATGAAGCAATGCCCCAGATGGGCAGAGCATCACCCCCTGGAGTCTCTCTGTCTGCCCCCCCCCCACTTCTCACTTCAGAAAATTACACACACACACACACACACACACACACACACACACACACACACAATACAGGGCGCTGCATCACGCCGTAAACTGGAAGCCTGGGGGTGCTGAGGCCGGCCCTGCCACGAACAGTCACCATGAGCAACAAATCCACGCACCAGTGGAAATGTTGTAGATTCCGGGAGCAAAGGCGGATTCAGGATTCGGTGGTTTTCCTCTACAAGAAGCTGTGTCTCCCTTCGGGGGACACACAGGAAGTCTGGAGACCCTTCTTGGTTGTTAACTTGGGGTGATGAAGGGGTGCCCCCCGGAACCGCCGCGCTGCAGGGCACCTACAATGAACCCGTGCGTGAGTCTCCTCCCTCCGGGGCTCCCGCGGCGGGCCTGCACCCCACAGTGCGCCCCCCACGTGGGCCTAGAGGAGGGCGGTGCCGGGGCTGAGACGCCCCCGCAGAGACCGGCCGCACGTGCGATAACTGCGCTGGTTCCCACGAAACCACTCACAAGTCAAGCCCAGCGTTCGGAAGAGAGGTCCTCTCCAGTCCGAGGGTTTGACAGTCCTTGGCTAAGTGTTTCTGACGGGGCGGTAGCAGCAATCAACATCGTCAGGAAGATGCCGTCCGAGGAAGAAGCCAAAAGCAAACGCCTAGGCAAGCCAGCACCCTTCTGTGTCCGTGGGTAACCGGGGAAGGCGAGTCAGACGGAAGGACGGAGAATGTGGCTGAAATGCCGGGGGAGAGACGGGATAACAGTTCGAGGGAAATAAAGCCGAAGTAGACTCTTTAAATCAGTGGTCCCCAACCCCCCGGGCCGTGGACCGTTACCAGGACGTGGGCCATTTGGTACCGGTCTGCAGAGAAAGGATAAAGAACTTACATTATTTCCATTCTATTTATATTTAAGTCTGAACGATGTTTTATTTTTAAAAAAATGACCAGATTCCCTCTATTACATCCATTTAAGACTCACTCTTGACGCTTGACTCGGTCACGTGATACATTTATCCGTCCCACCCTAAAGGCCGGTCCCTGAAAATATCAATATTTTCTGACATTAAACCGGTCCATGGCCCAAAAAAGGTTGGGGACCACTGCTTTACATGACAGGTGAGCCGATAGGTTTGTTCCTTCGCTTGAGAAATGACAAGGAATATAGGCAACACGCAAGACGCAGTTTGACCAGGTCTCCGAGGGACAGGGTTTGGTCGGGCCGTTGGCGGACGGGCAGGGCCGTTACCCCGAGAGAAAGAACCGGGGGCCACGTTGTTCCCAGGGGGAGCCCCGGAGAGATGGCAACGGGAGGGACGAGAGGATTGCACCGATTTGGGTTGCACCGATTTGGGTGGGTCCCCCCCTCTTCTGCTTTGACTTTACCTCCTTGACCCCATGTTTCTTCTTCTGTGAAGGGGTGAGAACTGAGGCAGGGCCGTGGTCGGAAATAAATAGGGGTGTCAGCGATCTACTCACCTCCTTCCTGTCCCCTTCCTCCCCTTTCTCCTCTGGGCTCTGTGTCCGCCTCCTTCCCTCAGGTTTCCCGGGGAAATGTGGCCGAAGGTAGCCACTGCTGGAAGCAGAGGGCAGGAGGAAGGTAGAGGTCAGGATGCTTCTCTTCCTCCCTGGTTATTTCCCGGGACTCTTCCCCAGGGCGGCACCTTCTGCTGCGTGCTCACCTCTCCCTCTGGTGCTGCGGCCCCTGCGGGCAGCCCTGTCACCGTGCTGGGTCCCCCACTGCTCTGGCGCTGGGCTGTGGGGACAGCCCGTCCTCTCGCCCCTGTTTGTCCCTACACACTGTCCAGACCTCCGGCGCCCTCACTGCACCCCGCATAGGGTTCTCTGCTCCTGCGTCTGCTCTGCACACCGTCACGTCCCTGAAGTCCCCTGTGTCTGTCGGCTCTGTGGTGCCCAGGGACCCTGACCAATCCTGCAGGCAATTGTTAAAATGATGCCCAAGTTCTCTTCTGGGTCCGTGGAGTTGGAAACATTTGTAGTAAGTCCGGGTGAGGATGGATAATTTATTGAGGGCTTGGCGTGGCTTCCACACGAGTGTCTGACTTCAGTCCAGCACTGAACCATGATCGATAAGTAACGAATCCACCTCTGAGTTGCTCACGTGCTGTATTTATTATTTTCTGCTCTGGAGAAACCAACACATTGTTTGAATGAAGATGCTCTTTTTTCCCCGTGTAGAGATTCATGAAAACCACATCCCTTGAGTTCCCATATAACGAAAGGATCGTGGAATCCACCGGTAACATTTTCAGCCACTACAAGTTTCCAGTCCTTCCTACGGACGTTTCTGACAAGGGCCTCGGAGGAAAGCCGAGGGCGGAACACGCACTTCCCCGAGGAAACATGATTCTGTGCGTGTGAACGTTCGTGGGGCCAGGACGTGTTGGTTTCTGTTGCCAGCGGGCAGCGCAGGGAGGGTCTCCACAACCCATCGGAGACCTTTCCGTCTTCACTTCACTTTCCTCATTGTTCAGCATCTTCCTGGGGACCTGGGAAGGCGATGGAAGTCGTCTGTCGATTAAAGAGCCACTGTCATCCCAGTCAATGTGTCTGTCAAATCCGTTCATCTCCTTCGGTCTCACTCTTTCACATTAGCATTTGTCAAGCTAATGAAGACTTGGTCCTCAAGTTGAAGCCAAACCACGAGCGAAGGAGTTTCCAGGGGGCCTGCTTAGCCCCAAATTTGGCTTTTCCGCATCCAGCCCATGGCTCGCTCTTGGGATCGACCTGAGCTGTCTCATCTCCGTACCACTGACCGGAGCCCTAGGACGGACAGAGAGGTAAGGTCAGAAACCCGCGGTGACCCTGAAGAGGGAAGAACAGTCTTCTCCTTTGGCTTTTGGCCACCCCAGGTCACCAGGAAAGGTCACAGACTAGAGTGGTGAGTCCAGGGCACCGTCACGGCCCCTGGCACCCACCTCCCAGCAGGCAGCCGCTTCTTGTCCCCGAATCTATTCCTCGTCTACAACAGAAAATGGCGGCGATGATAGCTTTGTACCCGCCTCCGTCATCAGCCGTAAGAACCAAGCACCGTCTGTAGAAGGACTCTCACCTCCCCGGTGCTCAGAACCGCCACAGTCCACCGTAGTGGAGGACACCAACAAGAGTGGCATTTCAGTGGTGGTGGGGGGACGATTTTACGAGAAGCATCCATCTGCGAACGCCCGCCTTTTGCTGGCCCCCCAGGCCAGCCCACACTCGGGTCAGCCGGCTGTGCTGTCATTTGGTGTTTTTTTTTTCCCTACACTAGTGATGGTTTTAATTATGCAGCTTGGCCGGTGACCAAGCTATGGTTCACAGGTCTTGGAAAACAGATTTGAAGATCACAGAACAACTCTGTTAGTTAACTGTCACCAAGGAGATGCTCTCGGTGCTGTGCGGCACAATCAGAGTGCCCTTGAGGGGGCGGAAGGGACGCTGTCCCCTCGGCTCTGGCCGGCACGTGATTTCAGCCTCTGTGACTTTCCATTATAGTCGATTAAATGGAAAAATAAAGAAAACTCCGATGAGGCCCCACAGCCACTGGTAAGGGCAGGAGTGGGCGGCTGCACCACCAGCCGGGAAAGAAGAAGAGAAGTCCAAATGCACCACGCGGGGAGGGAGGCGGCGGTCCCCGGGCAGTGGAGAGAATGTGGCCGCCGCCCCCGGTCCCGGTCGCGATGCTCTTGAACAAAGAGCTGGACGAGAGGCAGGGAGGACGGTGCCTACAGTCCTGTCCTGTGTCCCAGAGAGCACGCGCCGTGCACAAGGGCTCGGCCCGTCGTGGGCTTGGTGTGGGGTGTTTTGCTACCTGTGCGTGGTGAGGGCAGGCTGACCGGGTTGGCAGGGAGCAGTCCTGTATCTCTCCCCTTACCCCCCGAAGCCAGCCTGCCCGAATCCTGCAATGCTCGTGCCAGGCTCTCGGTCTCGGTGACCGACCGGAAGCCCTCACCCTCTCTCAGCCCACGGTGATGCCGGCGGCCCTGCGGCTCTGAGGGACTCCGGCCCCTGACCCAGGAAACCCCTTGGTTATTGCATTGCTGATCCCTTTAAAGCCAGAATGGTGCCCAAGACCAGGGTCTGATGCGGCCAACACCCTAATCTAGTCGGCTTCCCTCCCCAGGGACGCGTCCCCGGGCCCCTCAAGCCTCGTGTGTACCTGGTTTAACCCCAGATGACTGTGTTCCTTGTATCTCCCTCCCCCTGTGCTCTCTCTCCTTCATTTTCCATCCACCCGGCCTCTCCAGCTTCTCCTGGGAAGGTCTTCCCGGCCGCACCTGCCCCTCCCTGTGGCCGGTTGACTTCCTGAAGCCTCTTCTGGTTTTGTGGTTCCTCCACCTCTGTTCCGAGTGACACCTCACTGCCCTCTCCCGGTGTTCCAGCCAGGGTCCTGTTTGCAGGAGCCTTGGTGTGGACAGAGCTCGCCTCACCTGCTGCCCTGTGAGCAGACCCGGCACAGACCCTGTCTCTGCCCCTACCTCCCGGTCTCTAGAGGAGGACGTGAGGAGAGAGACCCAGCTCGGAGGGTCTCCTGAGGGCGCAGGGAGTTCCTCGATGCACAGTCCTTAGAGTACCGGTGGGCACGTTGTCATCAGTGATCGTGGGTTTGGGTCATTTCCGGACCTCTGACGCCCAGCAGTCCCGCGTCTGTGCCCAGGTGCCCCCCCCACCTGTGCGGCCACGGTGCCCCTTCTGTCCGCGCCTCGCTTCTGTGTTCTCTACCCCCCTTTCACGAGCTGCCTGCCTGCTCTGTCTCTCCCTCCCCCATCACAGCAGCTGGTTCCCCCTCTCCCCGTTTTCCTTTCTCGCATCTGGGAGAGGCTCCCATAAAGCTCTTGACACCCCCTCCCCCCAAGAAAGTTTACATATCCAAAGAGCCACACAACTCAACGTCTTCCCATTCGCCTGTTTCCTGTGATGGCGAGTCCTATTTCCAACTCGCCACCCTGCCTTTCAGCTCGCTTCCGCACGTGGCGTCCATCCTGTTCTGAGACACTGACAGCAGATTCCCCCGCAGGCAGGGACTCCCTGAGACATGCTTTCTGACACGCCGACCCGCCGCGCCAGGGGCATTGGGCATGTTTTAGGGCCATGTGCCTCATCGATGCACATACCTGCTGCCCGGCGCACACACGTGACCCCGGCCCTCCCCTCCCCTGGCCCTGCCTTCCCTCGTCCAGGTGATTGAGGTGAGCGGGGTGGCCCTGTCCTTCAAACCTGAGTGGACACACGTGACCCCAGCCCTCCCCTCCCCTGGCCCTGCCTTCCCTCGTCCAGGTGATTGAGGTGAGCGGGGTGGCCCTGTCCTTCAAACCTGAGTGGACACACTGGAGCACGGCGGGGCCGTATAAAGGAGAGTTTACCTCCTGCCACCGGGTGGATGGACCCGAGAGCATTAAGCTGAGCGACACAGTCCAGTCAGAGAAAGACAAGCTCCGCAGGATTTCATGCACGTGCGGAACCTAATGACCAAAATAAACCAACAAGAAAAACAGAGAGACAGACTCACAGACAGAGAGTAGACTGACAGCTGCAGGGGCATGGGGTGGGGGCGGGGGGTGGGGGTGGGCGAGAAGCTGAAAGGATTAAGCATAAAACAAAAACAAAAAGCCTCATCGGCACAAAGCACAGTGGGGTGATTTCCGGAGGGACGGGGGGCTGGGGGGGGTAGGCGAGGGTGAAGGGGGTGAATGAGACGGCAGGAGACCTGACTTGGGGTGGGGAGCACACGAGACAGTACACAGGTGATGGGTTCTAGAACGGCACACCTGGAACCTGCATCATTGTACTGACGTCACCCCGATAGACTCCGTGACAACAAAGACCCGCCTGCAGGGCGGAGCGTCTCCCACGGCAGATGGTGCGAAGACCGTTCTGCGCAGAGCGCAGGTTCCGACACTCACGCTGGTGACCGCTCACACCCCCGACAGGAGAGCACGGTGTTAGCAAAGGGAGGACCCGAACACCTGGTGACAGCCCACGGATACACACGTCGTCACCCCCGCGCTCAGCGTGACACCCACGCTCCTGAGCCCGGCACCGTCTGTGGTAACAATCGTCCTCCGGAACGCGCCCCCCACCCCCCGCCCGGCCCGGATTGCGTGGAACCCCCGCAGCGCAGCCAGGGCGCCCCCGTTGTCCTGTCGTGTTCTCGCTCCGTCTCCCTCCTCCTTCTGCGGTTGTTAATAACACGGAGGAGAACTCTCTGAGGCCGTCGAGGGCCCGTCGTTGCAGTCACGTTGCTGCGTGTGCGGGCAGAGCGCTCAAGTTCATAAACAAACACACGCCTTAGCATTGTGACTCTCCCTTTAGGCTCACGTGGGATGTCAGCCTTTCTTAATACCCAGAATGATGATGAACCGAAGACCTTTCTTTGGCTCCCTGTGGGTGATTTTGCTTCTTTTGGAAGAGGGGTACTCCGCTTTAGAGGTCTTCCAACAGCTGGGTTTGCTGGTGTCTCGGCAAACAGGTGCACTCAGTACGGGATCGTTCCCGGCTCGGTTTCCCTGGTCCTGGAGGACAGCTGACACACGGGGTCCGTGTGGTGACATCGACCCGTTTGGAGAGTAGTTTGCGGCTAGCCAGGTGCACTGGGCCAGTTCAGGCCAGCTGGCGCCAACTGAGGTGTGCCAAGTCTTTCAAGTTGTCAGGGACGCCAGCGCCGGGCTCCTGGCAGCCTCCGGTCAGCGGCACCGAACACTTGGTCCCGCTGGGCCTGTGGCGCTGCTCTGGACGGCCTCTGAAGCCGAGGAGGGCAGCCCCCTCGCTCGGACCTGCGTCTGGACATCTGCTCTTGGACGCGTTCGATAGAACTCATTCGTGGTTCTAATGACCGGTCCACAACCAGAACCGACCGACAGGTTCACCTTGTGCTTGTTTTGTTTACAGATTTTGTTCCCAAACATCACTGGTTAAAGAGCAGCCACAGTGTCCCCAGTTCCTACAGAGCTTTTACTCCACGGGCAGCGGAGGCAGCGTGAACTCAGGAACGGCGAGGTGAGCTAACATCAGCGCAGACGGTGGGTGTCCGCCCGGAAAGAACGGGGTCCAGGGAGTCTCCTCGGTGTGGGTTTCTATTTCCTTGTGACAGGGATTCCGTGGGAGGGTGACTTCGGTGAGTCTCTGTCCAACTTCTTGGATTTCCCTCTCCAATGCTGATTTGCTAAAAATAGTAAGAAATATGAGTACGTTTCATTTCTTCCCTGGAGGTAGCTGTTTGTGCTTCTTCAACCGTGGCGAGCAGCCCTCCGCTGACCTCTCACTGTCCGGGGGGTGAGGGCTGGAGGTATCACGGCCACTCCTGGGCAGTCCGCACTGCCCTTCACCTTAGTCTTTCAACACCTCTGTCGTTTTTTTAGAACTCAGTAAGAGCTGGGAGAAAATATAATTAAAAAGTTGGGTAAAATAGTTAAACAGAATGCCCCTCAAAAAGGTGAACAAGAATAAAAATGACCATTAGTCCCAGATTTGCTAATACAATTGTTTATAGATCCATGTATCCGATGACTTCCATTTTTTTTTTTTTTTTAAATGGTTTCCTTCCGGTTTTCCCCTACCAAGGAACATACTTGGCTAACAGGACAGTGTGCACATGACAGTCCTAAGTTTACGGAGACTTTGAAAACAAATACAAAGGGTTGTGTTCACTTCGTTTATGTGTTCATGTTTAGTTTAGCCTTTGAACGATGAGATGTTGTCCCTTGAGCATGGCTGTGGTCACCAGGGGTCATAATCACATGTATCAGGTTCACCGAGGCATGCAGGCAGGTGACAGGAGCCAATGCGAGGTCAGGGTTTTTCCTGCCACCATGAGTCAGATGGACAGCGTGGGGCGGCCGGGAAACAGTGTCCCTCGGTCACCTCGGCCCTGGCCCCAGCCACACCGCTTGCCGCATGCTCCCGACAATCTGACCTTCTGCGATGCTGAAGACCTCCATTGTCCCTGAAGTCGTTACACACGAGAGCTCCGGCTAATAACCAATTACCCGTTTCAAAGAATAGTGTGTGGCCAATTTTCGAAAATCTCTAAAACGGTGCAAAGCCTTTTTTTGCAACGTGGGTCTCAAGTGTGAGCACCATCAAGTGCGGACTTCTTTCCTGCCAGGGGTAGTCATTAGCCCTAATAAGGTCGGAAGCATCAAACGATGTCTTTTGTCTGTTGGAGTGCACTTTTAGATGTTTCCATTAATTGATTGCAATCACTTTGATGTTGAACTTCAAGTACGCAATTTGGACATGAGTGTTTTCATCAGAGACCTTGCATTTCCAGGTAGTGCAAACCCACAAACTTCGGAGTCTCGAAGGACAGAGGCACCTACCTGTGTTCCAGGCTCCCAGGACCTCGGGCAAAATGCACCCGTGGATGAGATTGGACAAAAGATGTAAAGCACCCCATTTCTAGAGCTCTTCTTAGGTTGGGGGAGGAAGCAGAATCAAAAAGAAATAATAGTAAAGTAAAATGATCAGATAAGTACAAGGAATCTTAGTTTCATATCCTTTGGGAACTGTGAGGACTCTGAGCAATCTTTCAGTCCCTGGTTCTCAAACTCACTCCGGTGAGGCCTCTGTTTTGTATTCTATTTTACATATTCCTTTATCTTTACCTGTCAGCCTCAGTCTTCCGATTGCAAAGAACCAAATGCTACCAGCAACCTAAATGAGCTGGGAGAGGACCCTTGAGCCCCAGACGAGAACTGAGCCTGGCCGACACCTTCATGGCAGCCCGGTGAGGCTCTGAGCACAGTCCCGGCTAAGCTCACCTGGGCTCCTAGTACGTTATGGTAATGAAGTGTGCGTCGGTCTGTCTGTAAGTGGAGTAACTGTGCATCGGGAGGGAGCACACGGAAGCGTCGCTGGGTCCCTAAACACAGAGATTTCCACAGACAGCTAACAAGCCCTCTGAGGATGAATGTCTTCACCAGACTAGGCTGTGAGCGGCCGTTTAACTGTGTTCTTCTCGAGAACTGAGGCACAAGAGGTATCAAGCTGATCATAGTAACAGAACGGCTAGTTGTTGACAGGCAGAGTCCCAGGGCCAGGCGTCCCCTCAAAGCTAAGCACACCCAAAGGACTTGGTGGCCCTTAGCGGGAGTCACATGCCGGGTGCCACTGCTAGGCTCTGGGGAGCCATGATGGGGCGACTGTGGAGAAAGAGCGGAAGATGTGGAATGGGGCGGAGCGTGAGAAAGACCCAGGTGTCCTCCTGGGAGGCCGGGCCCTGTCCTTTGGTGCTGGCCGCCCTGACAGCACACTCCCAGCCTGGGAAACAGAGCTCCGCTCATCGGGCAGAGTCTGGTTCCCAGCGGCCTCGGAGTGTACCCACCGGAGATGCCGGAGGACACTGACCAGTAACAGTCCTACCTGGCTGGCTGGAACATTCCCTACCGTGTTTTCTGTTTTATTTTATTTTCGTGAAGGGTTTCTTTAAAAAAAAAAAAAAAAAACAACAACATCTGAAGCAATGATTCTCCAGGAACTGTCCAGAGTGTATCCTAAGAGAAAGCCATGACAGAGTGAGTCCTCTGTTTTGTTCTGTTCCTCATTTCTTTAGTAAGGATTTTAACTTCACCAAGAACTGGAAGGGTTCACTTAAGATGAAAGAAATGCCAGCCTAGAAAACAGCTGGAAAACCAAGGAGAGAAGGAACACCTCCAGAAGGCAAGACTTTGCAGGAAAAAGAAGAAAACACAAGCCGCGGAAATAGCAAAGTGGAGACGAAGAACCAATCGGTGACGGGGGGCGGTGCCGAAGGAAGAATGGCCCGCCCCTTTTGCGGAGGGGGGGCACAGTGGGGTTAGATGAACAGCAGCTTAGAGCGCCTCCTTTTGCACGTCCTTAATTAACACAGGAACAAAGCCAGGAAAGGAGAACCGACAGAGGGTTTTTATTATTATTATTATTATTATTATTATTATTATTTAATTAGAAACGTTTAGATGCTTTCATTTTTAACAGTGTTTCACAAAACACAGAAACTGTTACATAAAAAGGAGGGTGTTCCCCAGGAGAACACCTCGTTCTCTCCTGACACTTGAATAATTTCCGAGAATCATCTGGTGCCTTAGCAGTGTCATCTCACAGGTTGGAAGTGACTCATAAGTCTTTGGGCTTTAAAACCTTTTCTTTTTTTTTTCCTTTTTCTTATAAAACCCTTGTTTTTTTCCTTTTACACCAGCCACCTGACGCTGAAATCTAAAGAAGAAAAACCTAATTGAATTATCTTCATTGGATTCCAGTTAAGTAGATTTTCACTGATGTCCTCTCCCATTTTTCAAAATTTAGCCCTGGGAGATGCGGACGCCCTTGAGCCCGGCGCCCCGCAGAGATGACCACGGCCATCTTGTGACTCCTCACTGCGAGTCCGGAGTGGAGATCTGAGCTTTGCCACGCTGGCTGTGTCCCCCTTTTCCTTGGCCGGAAACTTTACAAACACCGACAGATCCCAGCCCTTCTGTTGGCGAATTGCAACAGATTTCAGCTCAGGCCCACGACAGACACTAGACAGGGCCAGGCCACCCGACTGGCGGGTTCTTTTCCGCCCTCCCTCTCAAAGCCTCTGGTCTCTGAAGTGCCCGGGGTCGAGTTTGTTGTCCTAGGAAGGAACTGAGATGAGCCCATAGAGACGGAAGCATTCTGGGCGTCCCAGAGGATAAAAGAGTTTCCAGGACCTTCCTTGAAAGATCTCAGACAGAAGAGTCTAGGGACAGTGGGGTCACCACGCTTGGCCCCGAGCTGCATACAGTCTGTCATCCACTTCTCACGTCGTGAGCATCTCTCGAGGACCTTCCCCACGCACTCACGGGGGTGGCAGAACAAATGTCAAGCAGGACAGGGAGGAGCGGGAAGGTAGGGGACAGCGGGGGACAGCAGGGGACAGCAGGCAGTGGGAGGTACACTCGATGCTATTTCCCTGTCCAGTTAGAGATGGACCCTTGGCAGAAAGAAAGCTGACCATAGAAGAAGACCACGATTGCTCTGTAGAATTGTGGGAGTCCTACACACACACTCTCTCTCTCTCTCTCTCTCTCTCTCTCTCTCTCACACACACACACACACACACACACACACACACACACGGAGCCCGGAGCCCTGACGGAGGTTCGGAGATTGTGGATAGTGAGGACCCAGTTCTCTGTCATGGAGACAGGAAATGAACCACAAAAGCAGACAGAAAATAAAGATTGATGCCTGACAGACAGCACGTGCTTGATGCCAATTGAGTGGAACAGCCAATACTTATCGAGAAGGGGGCAGAGAAGATTATTGCTAAGAGCCTTTTATCCGGTGACCCCACAGTTCCGGCAGTCTCACGGCGTATCTTAATCAGGCTCTGAATCAAGGGGTGATTCGTTGGAAGGATCTTGACAGGTTGGGGCCATTATTGACGACGCTTTTTCTCACTGATGCTCAAGAAGTAGTGTCCCCCCCCCCGTTAAATTAAATAAATAAATAAATAAATAAGCATGGCTGCAAGGCTTCTGGAATGAAAATTGGGATGATTCTTATAGGCTAGAAACGCTACCAATCCTCTGAAAGCTTCTACATCAAAATGTTATGACTTCAATTACATAGGAAGAAAATTTCCCTATCTACCTCGTGCGCCGGATAGCAATTTTGGATGAAAAAAAAAAAAAAAAAGAAATACAAACAAGTAAGGACGCCCAATACAATAAGCCCTGGTGGACAATTAAGGGCAAAAAAAACAAGCGGACTTAGTTTAAGGAAGTCCGGGATGAAAAATCACCCTATTACTTTTACATCCATGCTGCGCACCTGATGAACCAATTCTAATTAAAAACAGACACAGTGATATTTTTAAAGAATGGAGTGAATTCGCAGTAACCGCAAAGTTTACAAAGACTACAGAGAAATGAATTTTGGGGGGGGGAGATAAGTCCATTGCGCGGTAACACCGCCTCTGGGTTCTCAAGGGCTCTGAGCACTCCCGAGAGACTGACAGAGGAAGGTGTCCAGGCAGCCGTGTGTGTGTGTGTGTGTGTGTGTGTGTGTGTGTGTGTGTGTGTTTGATTATTTATGCTTCTGGCATAGGGTGTGTCTCATGATGCATTATAAAGAAAAGACACACAGGTAACATTTTTAATCAGGCGTCCCCAAACTACAGCCCACGGGCCGCAATGTGGCCCCCTGAGGCCATTTATCCAGCCCCCACTGCACTTCTGGAAGGGGCACCTCTTTCATTGGTGGTCACTGAGAGGACCACTGTATTTGGCAGCCCTCCAATGGTCTGAGGGACAGTGAACTGGCCCCCTGTGTAAAAAGTTTGGAGACCCCTGATTTAGGTAGTCGCAAGGCTTCTGAAATAAACAGCAAACAGTAACATCTTCTTGCAAATATTCCGCGTCAGGATCCCTACCGGAAGCAGTCCCTTCTGTGCACTTTAACAGCATTGACTTTCTGTCTCAATGCTGTTCCTGCAGGTGGCCCCTCCCCCTCTCTTCCCACCACCCCTTCCCCCCAGTACTGTCTTTTGCACATTTCTGATGCGTTTGACCTTTGATGGCGACGTGTACTTCCTTGCGTTCTTACTTAAACCGTCCACGCCGGTGCACTGCCTTCCCTGCCTGGGTCCAGACTTTGGTCCTTCTGGACGACCTGGAGACAGTGGACGGAGAGAGAGGAACGGGGAGGGGGGGCCTTTCCCAGTCTGGCTCCTCTTGGTGTGTGTTTGTCACCGTCATCAACACCTCCTGGTCACCAAATCCAAGGGACGTCCTCTAATCTTTGCCTTGCTCCTTGGCTCCGCTCAGGTAGGTGCAAGCGAGGAGGCCCTTCTTCCCGGCTCCCCTAGATTGTACGATGACAACTGTTTCCGGTTTCCTCCGCTGTGTTCTGCCCTTATCACCGGATTCTCCCAACGCCTCTGACCTCAGCCCTCTTCTGCATGCTGACCCGTCCTAAGTCCCCCCCACCCCCAACAAAGACTTCCCTCCGAAATTCCTGGTGCAGGCGTTCATGGCTTCGATGCAGCTCCACGTAGATATTCTGCAGCGACTGGAAACCTGTCTAGAGTCGACTCCATACCCCTCCCACCTCCACTGACCCTCCAGGTCTGCAAGTCCTGCTCTGTCCCCTTGTCTGGCCGTCGGTGAACCCGCAACGAGAGCGAACTCTGTGCCAGACTCGGGCGCTAAGCCCGCGAGACCTGGATGCGGACAGGAACGATCTCACTGGACGGATGAGTCCCTCCGGGTCTTCCTTCTCCTAGCCACAAGGCCAACTAAGGGAAAAGGGGAAACTGGTCATTCTCTCAAGTGAAACGCCTCGGCGGGTCCTGGAAGAGCTTACCTAGCCGGTGAACTGAATGCACAAGTTTCTCCCATGCACGCACAACTACTTCCTAAATGTCTATATATGCAGATGGTTTTGTAGTTAGCGTGTCACGTGAGCGTACACTTCCCGAGAGGTCCTAGGTATATCGCAAGATGGCTTCAGATCGTGTCAAGACAGAGTCTCCTCTGGCCCTTTGTGTGGTTGTCTCCTGGCTTCCCGGAGTCGTCAAAGCCTTTTAGACATTCAGTGGGTTTAAAAGCGTGTTCTGGGCCCTGGCCGGTTGGCTCAGCGGTAGAGCATCGGCCTGGCATGCGGGGGACCCGGGTTCGATTCCCGGCCAGGGCACATAGGAGAAGCGCCCATTTGCTTCTCCACTCCCCCCCTCCTTCCTCTCTGTCTCTCTCTTCCCCTCCCGCAGCCAAGGCTCCATTGGAGCAAAGATGGCCTGGGCGCTGGGGATGGCTCCTTGGCCTCTGCCCCAGGCACTAGAGTGGCTCTGGTCTCAGCAGAGCGACGCCCCGGAGGGGCAGAGCGACGCCCCGGAGGGGCAGAGCATCGCCCCTGGTGGGCGTGCCGGGTGGATCCTGGTCGGGCGCATGCGGGAGTCTGTCTGACTGTCTCTCCCCGTTTCTAGCTTCAGAAAAATACAAAAAAAAAAAAAAAGTGTGTTCCAACATTCAGCTGTGTAGAGTCAATGATGCAGGCTTGCTTGGCCCACTGGTTCTCAATTCTGCAAAAGTGGGCTGGGGCCTGACCTGTGGTGGTGCAGCGGATAAAGCATCGACCTGGAATGCTGAGGTCTTCAGTTCAAAACCCTGGGCTTGCCTGGTCAAGGCACATATGGGAGTTGATGCTTCCTGCTCTTCACCTCTTTCTCTCTCTCTCTCTCTCTCCCTCCTCTAAAATGAATAAATAAAGTCTTTAAAGGAAATAAAGGGGGGGCTGGGCCCTCTTCCCCCCTCCAACCAGCCCTTCCCCATTACCTCCGTGACCTTCCACCCTTCGCCCTGACAGTCCCCACTGGGCCCTAGTCTGCTCTGACACAGCATAATGGCCCCCCGTACAAATCTCGGTAGCACAGGTCATACAGTAGTGGTCGATCGTGTGCCACTGGCATTCTAGACTCAACTTCCCAGCTGTGAACCAAGAAACAAAACAGCACCAAACTGCCTCAATGTGGTCGTCGCGAGTTTTGTCCTCAAACTTGTGCGTACAAACAGCGCTTACACTTGAAGCCTAACAGTCACTTTGCTCTGTTTCTCAGAAGCTAACATGTCTACAGCAAAACGGGATGACGCCCCGCAGGGGAAAATTTCCATGAAGAGATAAATACGCCCTGGGGAACAGAGCACACCGACAGGAAAACTCACATCAGCGAGAGCCGGCTCTTCATTGTGCAGGGGACGGTCTTCCAGAGAGAACTCTCAAAGACCCCTTAAATCTTCAGACTCTCTGTCCGAAGAATGTATATATTTAAATAAATTAGCATAAACACAAGCCTCAAAGTGACTCTTTCTAACCGGCTGTTTTATTTATTCCCGACTCAGAGCTGATAAGTCCCCGCAGGGGAAGCCAGGCGTTGAGCGGAGTCGGGCGCTGCTTATTCAAAACCCATTTGACTCACCTGCGGAAGGAATGTTATTATGCGAGATGGATCGTCCCCAGACCCAGGACTGCACCGGGAGTTCATCCAGGGCAGTCGTTCTACAGAAAGAAGAGAGTAATTTGTAGTGACTTGGAATGTGTGTCCCCAGTCCCTTGAATCCCTCTTTCCTCCCTCGTTGGAAATGGAATCGTTGGAGCGCTGGTGGAGACCTTGGATTCATATCAAGGATGTAAACAGTCTCAGGGAAGCCTTGGAAGCCCCCTGCACATTTAAGGAAGTGTTTTTGTGCGTAAGAAATATCAGGGCATTCCAAGATAAATTGACATCAACTACGAAATACGGTGTAGCTGTCTTCTAAGTGGGTCAGTAGAAAAGAGAATGGAAAAAAACCCAGAATATCAAAAATAATAATAATAATTAATTAATCGAGCTAAAAGTGGGTGAAGTCCCACTGTGTGAGAACGTGGTTCTCCTCAACAGTTCCTAAGTGCTTTGGAAGGTGACAGGGTGCCCGCAGGGCAGCAGACTCAGTGGTCAGCCCTCTTGTGGACAATATGATCCAGCTAATTTTAGGTATAAAAGCATCTTATGTAGGAAAATGGCCGGAAATTAAACTGTTGTCTTGAGACCAGTCTTTGGTGCGGACTTTGAAACGCCAAGTCCTGCGGGGGGCAGAACACCGCCCCGGCAAGCGCTGATAATATTGTCTAACCCTTTGAGAAATACAGAAGTTTATGCATGTACGTCCTCGTGCCTCCTGGCCATCCAGAGCGCCATCGTACAGGTAGGTGTAAGGCAACATTTCAGAAAGGCAAATGTGTGTTCTTCTTGTTTCCATAAATTGGTTATCAAACAAACATGATTTTAAGTTAACAAAACTGGAACTGGAACTGATATTTTTTGAAGAAAAACTCTCTCCCCAGGGGTCAGTGAGCATGAAAAAGACTCACTACTCAAAGGGTTAAAGGAAACTAACCGGATCCCTCTAGCCTTTCCCTACATACCTGAAAGGTGTTATTAATGATTCTTCTCTGCACCTGAATCCGTTGTAGACTACGTTGACCCGGGCTCTGCTGATCTGCTTGATGAGCAAAGACAAACACGATGGGGCTGCAGAGACCTGGGCTGTCAGTCCTGGAGGCTGGGAGTCCCCTGGACTCATCTTTTCTCTACGTCAGGGGTCCCCAAACTACGGCCCGCGGGCCACATGCGGCCCCCTGAGGCCATTTATCTGGCCCCCGCCGCACTTCCGGAAGGGGCACCTCTTTCATTGGTGGTCAGTGAGAGGAGCTTAGTTCCCATTGAAATACTGGTCAGTTTGTTGATTTAAATTTACTTATTCTTTATTTTAAATATTGTATTTGTTCCCGTTTTGGTTTTTTACTTTAAAATAAGATATGTGCAGTGTGCATAGGGATTTGTTCATAGTTTTTTTATAGTCCGGCCCTCCACTGGTCTGAGGGACAGTGAACGGATCCCCTGTGTAAAAAGTTTGGGGACCCCTGCTCTATGTTGTGTCTGGTGTGTGTTTTCTTAAGTCCTGAAGTTCCTCTCTTTCATGCACCCCCATTGCCGAGCTGGTCCTGGCAATCTTCAAGTGTATTTCTCTCTCCTCTGAAGGCAGACTGATGGGTCCAGCCTTTGCTCGCTGGTCCGGCCGCTAGACTGATTAAAGGCTAACGCTGACGGACGGGAGCTGTCTGTACTGTAGAGGCTGCCTTTGGAGCAGAGCCGTGTGGAGTTCTGCATGTTTGAGGTACCATCTGTAACTTACACCAAAGGAGTCCATGTCCTGGAACCAATCACGGAGCAAACATGTTTCTAAAATGCATCCATCCCCCCTCAGCCGTCTTCTCCCCATTGTGTGTGCACCTACACCCCAAATATATGTTTCCAAAATATGTGCACTTAAACAGCTAATTCAACCACCAGTCCATGTACGATACCATCTACCTACTGTCGTGGAGAAGCCTGACATCTTTTAGTAGAATCCGTCAGTTCACACAAAAACAAGAAAAACTAAGTCAAAAAGACATCATTTTGGTTAAGAAGCACCTCACTCCATGACCTCTCCTTAAAATCAGATGCTTGTAGGGTTCTGGTCCGAACTCACTATTTCTGGATAGCACCCCGGTGCCCAGGGAGGGCACTGCCCTTGGGGTCATCTGGACATCCAGGACCGTAAGGCAGCCACGGTGTCCAGTTGCTTGGACTTTTTTTGCCTTGATCTCTTTTTCCTACATTTGCGGTCATTTAGGGTCAACTCAGCTACGGCATTTCTAAGCCCAGCCATAACTGATGTAATGAGCTTGAACAATGCATTGACCTAGAAAACACGGAAGGGCTTGGCAGGAGGAAGTCATCGGTCTAGTCCAGTTAAGAAGAATTGAAGGAAAAGTAACAAGAATGTACATTAACGAAGTGTCAGATGGGGGGATGAGCTTTTCTTGGAATGATCATTTATTTTAAGCTATACAATGTCTAATCCCTGGGGTCTACACCAAAAGTGAATAGGATATTGTATGTTATCTGTAATTAAGTAGTTTAAAAAAATGACTTTCAAGTGTTAATTAAAGCCTAAAAATGACTGCAATACAATTATATTTGACCAGATGACCACAGATCAGACCAGACTGGTAGTGAGAGCTATAAATATCTGCTCCTAGTGAAATGCTTGGTCCTCTAACCCTAGAAGGTTTACTGTTCTACTGAAATGAACTTGACATTTTAACAGACCGCTAAGGACTTGTTCACCCATGAAAGGAGGCTCCGGGCCATGAACATTTTGTTAGTATACATTTGATTTGCATCAATTCATCAGCATTTTAAAAAGCACCATGTAAACTGTACGGGGGGGGGAGGGGTTAACCCTGTCCTTTTATCCGGGTGTTCTGCAGACCGCGGGGTCAGCGCAGGTAGATGCACACGCGGTGGCGTCCGACAGAACCGCCCCCTTTACCTGAGCACAGGTGCAGAAAACCAAAGAGGAAAAGCAGAAAGTAAAGGGGGTGGGGAGGGGAGAAGACATCGGACGATACAAACGGATAAAACGAAAGCGGTCGCCGGCGTGGGTCTGTCTTCCCGGAACACGCAAGCAGCCGGGCAGGCTGATGCCAGAACACCTCCCGGGCAGAGCTGCCGGCCGGCCGTGGCCTGCACGCCCCTTCCCTCTCTTTGCTGCTGAAGGCACCCTGGTGTCCTGCGCTCCGCAGTCTCCCCGTCAAACTGCCAGCAGGATCGGCCCCCAGACCCAGTGCACACTGCCGTGACGGGGGAGGACACTGCCTCAGACAAGCCGAGGTGGGTCCGTGGGTGTCAGGGCACGAGGGAGGGGAGGGGAGTGGGGATGGGGGGGGCAGAATGAGGAGCTCGCACGGCCCGGGACCCTCCAGCGTTGCTCGGATGCAGAAGAAGAGCGATCTCCCTCGGCCATGGGAGGCGGTGGCGAATTAAAGGAGCGAGGGGCTGGCCTGGCCCACAGGGCCAAAGGGTCAGAGTGGAGAGCTGTAAGGCACGCATCGTGTGCTATTTTTTTTAATTTTTTTATTTATTCATTTTAGAGAGGAGAGGGAGAGACAGAGAGAGGAGAGACAGAGAGAGAGAAGGGGGGAGGAGCTGGAAGCATCAACTCCCATATGTGCTTTGACCAGGCAAGCCCAGGGTTTCGAACCGGCGACCTCAGCATTTCCAGGTCGACGCTTTATCCACTGTGCCACCACAGGTCAGGCCTCACGTGCTATTTTTAGTTAATAAAGTGCCTACCCAAATATGGGGGGTTCGATGGCACTTTTTATGGCTCTCCTAAGGTAGTATCCTGTGGACATTTTCCACGTCCTTTCTAAGTATTTTTCTCCCACAAAGAAATTGCCCTGACCGCCTGACCCTGGCACATTCCTGGTGTCAAGGAGAATGTATTATGATAATTACATTGTAGTTGTGAGTCTCTAGACGTAAATACGTGTATATTTCAGCTACGGCGGATATATCGGGAAGTGCAAAGGCTGAAGGAACGTAAATACGTGTATATTTCAGCTACGGCGGATATATCGGGAAGTGCAAAGGCTGAAGGAAAGAGCAGCAGCTTCCTTCCTGCTTCTAATTTAACCTGGGTAACTGTCGCTAGGTGCCATCCCAGTGACAGTATCAGAGTTCTCCAGAGGTCCTTTAGAAATGACATTTTTAAGCGTCTCCACACCCACTTCGCTATGAGACGCGTCAGGAATTGTTTGCATTCCATGTCTGCCCCCCCAGCCCCTCACCACGATGCGATGCACCAGGAAAAGCTCACGGCTGCCGTTAGCCTTGCTCGGTCTCTGACTTGGCGCCATGACAATGAGCTGCCTTCAGTCTGTCATCTGCTCCTCTTCCCATTCTGGTAACGCAGGTGAGGGGTATGCCTTCAAAACTGAAGTCCGGCCTGCAACCTCATGTCGTGTCCCCAGGTATTAGGGCTGATTGTGCGTGTGTGTGTGTGTGTGTGTCTGTGTGTGTGTGTCTGTGTGTCTCTGTGTGTGTGTGTGTGTGTGTGTAAGGGAAGACAACATCTTTGTCTACACAACAGCAACGAAGTGACTGTTGAGACCAAACTTATATCTGAAGCAGAAACCAAGATAGAGAGGCAGATTTTCTTTATGGGCAATATGTCATCATTTCTTATGGCTGGGTAGCATTTCACTGTATAGATGTACCACATCTTCTTTATCCAGTCCTCTATCGAGGGGGCACTTTGGTTGTTTCCATGTCGTGGCCACTGTGAGTCACGCTGCGATGAACACAGGGTAGGGGGGGGGGCTGCATGTGTCTTTACGTACCATTTCACTCCTCCTAGCAGACACGGGCTATGGAGAAGGTGAATGTGAAACATGCACAGGGTTCGTAGCAAAGGCAGCGCAAGTTCTCTTGATGACTGTTGACCTTCGCGGCTCCACGGCCCGTTCATTCTCTCCAGGACACATACACAGAGAAGTCTCGGTCACTGTATCTTCTTCCCTGTTTCACCCCCATGTTCTACCTGTGATTCTTAGACGGTCACCTCTGAGGGTCCCCCTCTTCCTAGCACTCTGCCTGGCACAGAGAATGTGCTCAGGAAAGCAGCAGCAACTCCGTAAACAGATGTCCTTATTTCCATAGCTTCTTATAAAATTCCTGTACTGATCTTTATTGTTTAGACTACTTACTAGGAATTAAGAGCCGTTTGATACTCTGCTGGAAGAATGAAGTAAGCCTTCTACAGACTGGTGATGGAAAGGTGAGATGTGACCCTGAGAAGCCTGCAGAAAATGCTCCTGGTTCCGATCATCATTAAAAGTCCAGTGGCCTTGATCAATTCTTCACCTTTTCTGAGCTTCAGTTTTCTCATCTATAAAGGTTCAATGAGAGACTTTCCTAGCCCTCAGAATCTTAACAAATGTCATCCATTCTCAATACTCCTTTAAAAAAGGGCTAATAGTTTTTACAAAAGATCAAACGAGTCACATAAATAATCTGGTGATCTGGCATTTCCTCCTCTCTCACCGCGTTTGTGGAGATGAGGAAGTATTGACACCGTCCACCTTCAAAACTCAGGAAGTCTCTACAGACAAGGGCTTTCTGGGCTTCCTTTGTCAGAGACCCTCACTTCTAGGGTGGAGAAACACAATAAACATTTTCCTGAAAAATAGGCTCAAAGAGTAAATGGGAAGTTGACACGGAATAAATAGTTATTTTACAGTCTGAAGTATCTCCTCTATTTACTTTCCGTTTCAAATGATAAAAATGCATTTATTTTCTGTTTCTCTGCCCCAAGTCATTGGAAATAAAATAAAGTATTTTTACCTTTCCAATTCCAAAGGGATAGAACGATCCTCCAACTTTTGCTAGATTCATAATCCTTTCTGTCTTTTAGTTTCTTTACCAAGATAAAGTGATCACCTCGCACTTGAGTCAGTATTCATGCCCACGTTCCACGCAGGGGTCTGTTGCCACCCTGCCGAGGAGTGTTACCTGAGCCAAGAGTTCTCTGTTTCTCCTTCAACTTTGAGTTAACACCCAGGTCACGGCTGTGCCTGCATGTGGCATTGGAGTCACAGGAAGACGTGACCTGTCCCGTCGTACAGATCAGCAACGCCTGGTCTGCATCCAAACAGGCTTGAACCGGCCAACACAAGAACCTTTGCCATTCAGATCTTCGCGGAGAGTCATAGTCTTAATTCTCAATTGTTTCCTCTTCAAGCCTTATAACCATCACTTCATCTCCCCACTCATCACACACACACACACACACACACACACACACACACACACACAGAGAGAGAGAGAGAGAGAGAGAGAGAGAGAGAGAAAACAGGAAGGCAGGCACGTATGTGTATATATGTATATACAGATGTTACTTTATTCTTCTCTTTCTCGCGGGGTTGGGATGAGTGGGAGGCTGGAAATCTATTCTGTAGAAACAGAGACCTTGGCGAAGGAGACACTTCTCTGCAGAAGGGCCGGAATATTCAAAGCCTGGCTCAGATATTTGGACATCTGTCCAATGTTTGGGTCTGAGACCTAGGTGACTCCATCTGGAAAGTGAGAGTGACTCAATAGCACTAGGTGCTAATGACCCAGATATCTGCTTATGTGACTACTTCCATCTGTCCTCCGATCCTTCCCCAGTGGGGCGGCCCCTCTGCCGGAGACGGTGACGTGGCCGAGTGTCTCGTCGCGGTGACTGCTCTCTGAAGGGTAGGAACCCAGGACACCAACACGCGCAACTCTGTCCTGACCTTCCCAGGCCTGTCCCCGTCCTTGTCCCCTGCAACTCCTCCTCGGATATCTCATCTCTTCTGACTTGTTGCCATAAATTGGGGGGGGGGGGAGTGAGAATGTTTCAGGAGATTCTTTCTGGCCCTTTCTATCCTAATGACTTTTACTCCGCTGGTCCAAGGACCAGTGTGAGGGTTATGCCAGCTACGAAGAGCGTCTATTCTCATTATAACCTAGAAGACTGGGTGGACAAACAGGTCGATGGACACACTCTGGATCACTGCGACATGGCCTCGGGCTGGACGTCATACTGAGGGACCAGCTGACTCTGAAGAGCATGATGGCATTTTGAGGATCTGGTATCAGGGTTAGGTTTTTACACGGCTAGTCGACTGGTGCACAGTTCCCCTGGTGCGTGGTTGACGATCTCTCTGCTGAGTGTTGGGGGAGTGCTCACCACCTTTCCTCCTGAAGATGTGTAGTCTTCCCTGAAGGAGATCTCTCCTCCCTTCTAACTGATGAGCTTCGCATCTATAAATTGACTTCGGTGTGAAAATGAAAATGAAGTGAGGGCTGCAGTTGTTTTTATCACCAACTCTCTCTGTCTCTCCGCTCACCAAAACTCCATTTTTATTTATAATATGAGTGGAACGCCATCCCGTGTGCCCCCCACCCACCCACCCATTGCTCTATTAGCCTGAGCCACAAGTCCTCTGCTTGCTGTTCACGGTGGCCATGATTTCCTCTCGGCCTTCATCAGTTAAACGAAACTATTTGGCTTCTGTTCCTTCACTCTGGAGCTCCGAGTCACCATGTCCTGCCGTGACTCAGTGCCTGAGCATGGCAGTCCCTGCTGAGTTCTGGGTCCCCCTGAGCCGGGCAGCCTTTGGGAGGACATCTGGTCTCACCTAATGAATCCATTCCATCATTGCTACCACCTTTCTCCTCTTCCCCACTTCCTCAGCTCCGTGCCGACCTCCAGTTCTTCCTCAACACTATCTCTCGTCTTCTGCATCCCATTAGCACGCTGGGGTCAGCTACGTGGGGTCCAGCCAGCTCAGGGGTTGCCCAGCCATGGATGAGTGGTCCCACGTGGCACATCTCTCCTCTCCCCAGCTTTAATATTCACTCCTTGTCCGACACCCTCAATATGTTCCTCCTCAGGTGGTGTTCTCCCGGCTGGGCCGGTGGACCCCGCATGGTGCCCGCGTGGTGTTCACGTGGAAGCGCGACCCTCCCAGAGCCACGATAGCTTTTCCCCATCTGGACTGAGAGCTGCCATTGGCATTAGGCTTCCAAACCAGGAGGGGTGGTAAGACATGTGTTAAAGGGGATACATTTGATCGACAAGCACTCTCCACCTTGGAGATCTCTAGGGAAGGGGAGTCTGCTATCCTACTATCTTCTGAGAGCCGCTAGTTTGAACTCTTCGAAGATTCAAGGTTGATATGCATCCAGGATTCTCAGTTTGGTGTTCCCAAATGTCCTCACGCCAGGTCCTGTCATTCCACTTTTCTTTTCTGGCGGGACCCTGATGTTGTCACGAGGAGACATGCTAAGGCTGGGAAGCCCATCTCTCCTGTATCTCAGAGCAATTCCATTATGTCCTGGTCTGGTTTTTAGCATGGGCCTCCCGGGAGCTGAGGGAGCTAAGGGTCTCTTTACTGAACCCGTCCACAGAGGACTTGCAGCTTTCAAAGCACCACGGGAGTTGTGAGTGGCCGGACCTGGGACCACATTTTATCTGAGGACTTCAAAGAGTTAACCAGCCAGTTTCCAAATTCTAAGAATTGTTAGTGCCCACTCTTCCCAAACAGTTCTCGCCCCCACGGCCAATATGTACCCTACGTCTTGACTTGCTGCTGGAGTCCCCTCCCCGCCCTCACACATCAGAGGCTGAGCTGGTGTGACCCTGCTCCACACTCGTGGTCGTCACCACCTTCTCACCTCCAGCAATGGGGTCATTTTGACATCTGACTAGAGGATGATCCGGCCATAAACTCCTACTTACTAGAGCTCTGAAGTCCTAGTTACTAGGGTTGGTCCTCCGGTACCACTTGCCAGCCTGGATTCTCCCACGGAACAGGAGATGCGGCACATACACTCCTTGTGTGGGTTCCTTCTGTGGGTGCCATTGTGAGGGCTGTGAGAAGCCGCTGCGAGAGGCGTACCAACAGAACCATGTGGTGTCCAGTTCTCCCCTCTCTGTGGGAGGGGAGACTAAGCCCCGACCCTCAGAAGCCACTGGAGGAGTGTCAGGAGATGTGCCGAGGACCTGTCCTCCTGGGGAGCAGGCGGGGGGGGAGCATTCTCACTGACTTCATTGCCTTCAGCCAGGCACGCCCCGCGGGGGCTGACACCCTGGCCCCAGGACGCAGGAGCACATTCCCGAGCGCCCCGGTGGGGGTCGGAGAGGCTCTGTTGCAGGACACACGTGTGGAGGGGGTGCGTGTGGCGCAGGGCTGAGGTGGGGAGAGGGGGTGCGTGTGGTACGGGGCTGAGGTGGGGAGAGGGGCTCTTGAGCGCATTTAAGCACAGCTGGCCGATGCCCACCCAGGCTTGGTTGCTGCGGCCAAGGATTTGGAGTGATGCGGAGGACACCGGGCATCGATGCGGAGGACACCGGGCGTCGATGAGGAGGACACCGGGCGTCGATGCGGAGGACACCGGGCATCGATGCGGAGGACACCGGGCGTCGATGCGGAGGACACCGGGCATCGATGAGGAGGACACCGGGCGTCGATGCGGAGGACACCGGGCATCGATGAGGAGGACACCGGGCGTCGATGCGGAGGACTGCAGAGGACACCGGGCATCAATGCGGAGGACACCGGGCATCGATGCAGAGGACACCGGGCATCGATGCGGAGGACACCGGGCGTCGATGCGGAGGACACCGGGCATCGATGCAGGGGACACCGGGCATGGATGCAGAGGACACCGGGCATCGATGCAGGGGACACCGGGCATCGATGCAGAGGACACCGGGCATCGATGCAGGGGACACTGGGCATCGATGCAGAGGACACTGGGCATCGATGCTTGGGTGCAAAGGAGGATACGTTGGCAGGCAGTGGGGGCAGGCAGAGGTAGACGCTGCTCTAACCCCTCCTGGGGAGCTCCTGTTAAAACAGGCAGACTGTCCGATCTCATGTGAGTGGTTTGGGGAGGTCAGGACTCAGGGGGTCTGACCTGGAAGTTCTGTGGTGAGTCCACACCCTTGAGCTCGTGTTGGCTTCCTGGCCCTGTCCCAGTGAAGAGCCAGTCTGGCTTGTTCAGAACAGCATTTATCTCCTCAAAGGTCTGGAGACGACAAGTTCTGAAGACTGAAATCAAGGGGCGGGAAGAGCCACGTTCTTCCAAAGGCTCTAGGGACAATTCTATCCGGCCTCTTCGTAGCTTCTGGTGACAGCTGGCTATCCTTGGTGCTGCTCAGCTTGGGGCCAAATCACTCCCGTCTCCTTCATTTCCACGTGGGCCACTTTTCCTCTGGGGGGAGGGGGCGACTCTATGTCTTTCCACAGCCATCTTGTCAGGGAACCAGTCATTGGATCTGGGGGCCGCTCTACTGTAGTGTAAGCTCGTCTTGACTTACTGAATTACATCAGCAAAGACCCTATTTTTAAGGAAGGTCATGCTCTGAGGTTCCCGGGTGGGGGGCCGTGTGTTCTGGGCGGACACTGTTGAGCCCAGTATGGTCCTGCCTGGACGCAGGTGAGTCAGGAGGACAAGGAAAGGACAGTTTAGCAGCTGTCATGAGTAAAACCTTCCGCTAAAGCCGCTTACCGTGAAGTCCCCCAAGTTCCAAGTGGGTCTGACCCGGAGTCACAGCATTCAGTAAAACAATAGCCCTGTTACATCTATGTCCTTGGAATAAAGACAAAAGATAATTTTTGCAGAGCTGCCTAGACATGCATAACAATCCTCTCACCTTTTATACAACCTATAATCATGAGCTGTTTTTTTTTTTTAGTAGATTTTACTTTGGGGATAAAAATGATGCTCTCATTTGATAAACAGATTGAAGATTTACATGGTTTGGGAGTGAGAGTCCAAGCCAGAGGCACCTGCTTTTTCTTGCCTGGATTCTCATCTACTATTGTTCAAAGTCCAAGAGCAGAACATCTCAGATTCTAGTCCAGGCCCCAGACTGTATATCTGAAGACCACTTTTTTTTTTTTTTATGGGAAGACAGTCATAAGGCAGAGCTCGGCGTGGGCTCCGACTAATCCACTTTGCCGAGCTAAACTGGTTGAGATCGAGCGCAGGCAGGGCCGCGCTGCCATATCCCAACACCGCCGGCCGGAGAGGCAGGTGCAGGGCGAAGATTAACGTCCCCCCCCCCCACACCCCCACCCCCCAGAGGCGCCACCTCACCCTTCTGCTCACCGTGGAGCGTGTCACATTCCCTCCCCCGCGGTGTGACCTGGAAAGTATTACCATCTTTTAGGGGGAGACTAATTGTCGGAGAGAATGGAAGTTCATTTCCACAGACCAGTGAGCTCCGCGGGCCCGAAACGGAAGTGGTTTCCACCCCCCTCGCCTTGTATCTTTATTTGCATTCTCAAGGGTGGCGGGAGAGACGGGCGCGGGCACGGTCACGGGCACGGAGATGGGCGCGGGCACGGTCACGGGCACGGAGATGGGCGCGGGCACGGTCACGGGCACGGAGATGGGCGCCGGCGCGGGCACGGTCACGGGCACGGAGATGGGCGCGGGCGCGGGCACGGAGACGGGCGCGGGCACGGTCACGGGCACGGAGATGGGCGCGGGCGCGGGCACGGAGACGGGCGCGGGCACGGTCACGGGCACGGAGATGGGCGCGGGCGCGGGCACGGAGACGGGCGCGGGCACGGTCACGGGCACGGAGACGGGCGCGGGCACGGTCACGGGCACGGAGACGGGCGCGGGCACGGTCACGGGCACGGAGACGGGCGCGGTCACGGGCACGGTCATGGGCACGGAGACGGTCACGGGCACGGTCACGGGCACGGAGACGGGCACGGTCACGGTCACGGAGACGGGCGCGGGCACGGTCACGGGCACGGAGACGGGCGCGGTCACGGGCACGGAGATGGGCGCGGGCACGGTCACGGGCACGGAGACGGGCGCGGTCACGGGCACGGTCATGGGCACGGAGACGGTCACGGGCACGGGCACGGAGACGGGCACGGAGACAGTCACGGTCACGGAGATGGGCGCGGTCACGGGCACGGGCACGGAGACGGGCGCGGGCACGGTCACGGAGACGGGCGCGGGCACGGTCGCGGGCACGGTCACGGGCACGGAGACGGGCGCGGGCACGGGCACGGAGACGGGCGCGGGCACGGAGACGGGCACGGAGACGGGCGCGGTCACGGAGACGGGCACGGAGACGTCCGCGCCGCGGCCGCCCAGCTGCTCCTGCAAACGCTTTGTCCTCTGCTGCTGACACGGTGAGATGGGCAGCTGTGTTTGCACCGGAGGACAAAGGAATGTAATTCTTCGGTTGATTTGACGCGATGGTGGTGACGAAAACTAATAATTAAACGAAGGTACGCGGCGGGACTTCACGTGGGACACCTCGTGCCCCGGTCCCTTTACTGAACGCCCCTGATCTGCATACGGATTGCGTGTCGTTTGCAGCGGTTCTGTCAGTGAGGAAACAGCTCCGAGAAGCACAGATAGGTAGTTGCTCAGGAGGTGAAATAAAACCATCCTCTTTCCTACCGTCTCCTTTGGCCCCTAGTGGAATGAAGGTGTTAAACTTGATGTGAGAGAACTTCCTGTTCAAGCATTAAGAGATTGGCCAGATGTCAGGACTAGAATCTCAGAATTGGACCCCAGGCCTTAAAGATCCCTTTATTCTCCGTCCCTTACTTTTGAGGTCAGGGATCGAAGGCCCGAGAGGATGGAGGGACGTGCTCAGAGGCACGCAGTTATTTAGAGAAACAGCCTCCGTCCAGGGTTTAAACCACTCACGCGCTGTGCAGGACGGCGACACCATCGTCCCTGCAACGATGCTGCACCCGTATTACATTTCTCAACCAGGGTTAGGCGATTATACAATAAATAAAAGGGCGCAGGTGTAATTTCATGGAGGGTCAGATCTTTGATGTTTTGTGGCTGAAAGGCCAGAGCAGAGAGCAGGTGGTCACTGAAGGGCTATGCGGGCAGGTGGCTGCGTCCCTGCAGACTCAGACCTCCCTTTCCCCGGGAACCCTCTGCCACCGGCAGCAACGCTTGGTTGATGTCCCCAGGGCAGAGCTTCTCTTTTCTATGGCACCGTTTGAAAGGTCACTGAAGTCACGTTGGTGTTTAACTTGCACAATCTGCTTAACAAAGGTGCAGAGATCGGCTGAGAAGGCCCACAGTGGGTTGAAACGAATTTTGGTTGCCCACACCGGAAAAATCCAAATTTGTGAACTTGATTCAGAACCCCGGGGAATAATGTTGGAAGAAATGTCAACGCCTACTGAGAAAGCCAGGAGCCAAAACTACACTGTTCACGGTGATTTACCGCAGGTAGACGTGTGACGGAGAAAAGACTCCGGTTTCTGCGTAGAGACGATGTGTTGGGCAAAGCCAGACCTTCTTCAGAGACTGTCCTTTCTCTTTTCCTGGAGGCAGACATCTGTTTGAATCAAGGACTCTCTCCATACCTCACTCCTGGCCATGAGCACAAACTCTTGCGCTGGTCTCCAGGGGCAGAGGCCCCAGGAAGCCAATGAAATGAAAATGGGGGGGGGGTCTCCCTGGCCGGGCACCTCCCAGACCCCCTGAGGCAGCGCCTAGCACTGTGTTTCACTTGCCCCTAGGTTTTCATTAAATTAAAAATATAATAAAATAGATTCACTAGGTTGAGATTCTTGTGTCTTTCCACTCTGATGTCCCTTCTCCATACTTCTCAATATTTTCTTTTTAGATTTAACTTCTTCATTTTAGAGAGGAGAGAGAGAGAGAGAGAGAGAGAGAGAAGGGGGAGGAGCAGGAAGCATCAACTCCCATATGTGCCTTGACCGAGCAGGCCCGGGGTTTCAAACCGGCGACCTCAGCGTTCCAGGTCAACACGTTATCCAGTGCGCCACCACCGGTCAGGGCTTCTCAGTACTTCCTGTGGCACGGGAGGAACTGTGGGCAGTTTTAGAATTTGACTGCGGGAAAGGCGATGAGAGAAAGTGGGATTCGGGTTGAGAATGCTCGACTAAAGTGGTTTTCAGGAGCTTCCAAAACTGAGCTATTGCCAGGACCTTTCATGCAGCTAGAACTTTATAAAGACCTTCTCTGCTGGTGCTCTCAGGGGTGGCACTAAAGTTCAGGTTTTCTAGGGCCAGCACCAAAAGTACTCAAGAACATTCCTGGACACAGACAGCAGCATGGCGGTGACCGGAGGGAAGGGGGTGCGGAGGTAGAGAAGGGTGAAGGGGGTCAGATAGAGTGTGACAGAGAAAGATCTGACTTTGGGTGTTGGGCCGACAATGCAGTGTACAGATCATGTGTCAAGAATTGCACACTTAACTGACCTGCGGTGGCGCAGTGGGTAAAAGCGTCGACCTGGAACACTGAGGTCGCTGGTTTGAAATCCCGGGCTTCCCTGGTCAAGGCACATATGGGAGTTGATGCTTTCTGCTCCTCCCTCCCTTCTCTCTCTGTCTGTCTCTCTCTCTCTCTAAAATGAATAAATAAAATCTTAAAAAAAAATTGCACACTTGAATCCTATATATCTTATAACCAAAATGTCACCCCAATAAATTTATTGTTTTTTTTTTAAAAAAAGCACATGAGCAATGGAGGAAAAAAGGAGTTTGAAATGTGTCAGAGATTTAAACACAATTTTCCAGAAAGTCTCCCTTCTGCCCTCTCATCTAACCTGCACTGGTTACTTTATGCAGGAAGAATAAATAACACATGTGATTAGAAAAATGAAAAATCATTATCGAAGGGCTAAATCAACAAAAAACAAACAGAAACACTGCGTGATTCATCTATTCCCCGAGCACCAAGAACCATTCTTACACCCAAACTTCTTCTTTTATGTTGGAACTCTCTCTGTGGTTTATCAAATTTCATAAAAACCGACTGATTATATTACAGACTACGGGTAGTCAGCTTGCATTAAACATCGCCCTCCCCTCCTGCATTTCTGGTAGTTATCATTGAAGTTCTTCTGTCCATAGCTCTGAGGACCATATTGTTTTCATTCCATGAACTTGAGACATAATATTGTAAAAAAAAAACTGTGACTAGATCACCTATGTGGAGAATTAGTCTCTGATAAAACATGAAAAACTCAAAATCATTGTGGAGTTGACTCTATATAGCACCATCCTTGCCAAAGTGAACATATGTTTGGCTCAAAGGATATGGACTGTCCAGTCGGGGGGGAGGAAAAGGAAGCTAAGACTGGTCTTGTGGTCAGGGCGGCTTTAGAGACTAGACTGCCCCAAAGAAAGCCAGCAGGAAGAAAGGTAGAAAGAAGTGTATTTCACAATAGTGTGTCTTGTGCAGCTGTGACATAGATACATGATAGGTAGACAGATGATAGGAAGATGATAGATAGATGATAGATAGACAGATAAATGATAGATAGATGATAGATAGATAGATAGATAGATGATAGATAGATAGATGATAGATGGATAGATGATAGATGATAGATGATAGATGGATAGATAGATAGATAGATGATAGATAGATAAATGATAGATAGATGATAGATAGATAGATGATAGATAGATGGTAGATAGATGATTGATAGATAGATGATAGATAATAGATGGATAAATAGATGATAGATAGATAGATAAATGATTGATAGATAGATAAATGATAGATAGGTAGATGGATAGATAGATGATAGATAGATAATAGATAGATGATAGATAGATAGATAGATAATAGATAGATGATAGATGGATAGATAGATGATAGATAGATAGATAATAGATAGATGGATAGATAGATAATAGATGGATAGATGGATTGATACATACATGCATATGTGTGTGTTCCTTACTCACATAGCTTTATCTCACCCTATCCCCAAACAACTCTACCAGACGTTTAGTACTTGATCAACTTAAAGTCATCTATTCATGTTCTAATATTTTTTACTTATCATAATACACAGACTAATAAAAGTTAGTACACTCATCTTGGGGAAAAAAAATACCAACCTTACACTGTTTGCTACCTCCCTATTCCCGTGGATGCTATCTAAGGTGACCTCACATGTAATTTTTTTTTAATCATAACTCAGAGGAAATTACTTTTTTAATTCATTTTTAGAGAGGAGAGACAGAGAGAGAAAGGAGAGAGAGACAGAGAGAGAGAGAAGGGGGGAGGAGCTGGAAGCATCAACTCCCATATGTGCCTTGACCAGGCAAGCCCAGGGTTTCGAACCAGCGACCTCAGCATTTCCAGGTCGACGCTTTATCCACTGCGCCACCACAGGTCAGGCCTCACATGTAATTTTGAGTCATGAAACGAACCTGCCATCACTAAACCCACGTCACAATGCAGGGATGAGGAAAGCGTTGGGCTGGTACTGCGTTCAAGCACTTCCGAGTCCACGGTGGCTCCACACCGGCCACGGCCCCGTGGACCAGCCACACAGGGCTGCTCGTGCCGGCACGGCTGTGCTTAGAGTCAGGTGAGCGACCCAGAGCCCCGTGTCCATTACTTGTGGCTGAAAATTTGGCCTGTGCCCGTCTCCACGCTCCTTGCCCTCTGCTAACGATGGCACCCATTGTAGCTATTTTAAAATCACGCTGTTCAAGAACGGGGATGCGTGCAGGTGGCTGGTGCTCGGAGTGTTGGAGACCGCACCATGCCCTGATCCTTAAAAGAAATTTTAAAAAGGGATTGAGCAAAGAAGAAATACAGAGAGGGAAAAAAACACTCCTGGACACAGAAAACAGCGTGGTGCTGACCCGGGGAGGTGAGGAAGGGGTGTGGAGGAGGAGAGGACGGGGAGAGAAACGGTGGTGGGGGGAGACGTGACTTGGGGAGGGGACTCACAAGACGGTCTGTGAAGAGATGTGTTTGTGGAGTTGCGCACCCGACACCTGTGTGATTTTATTAACTCAAGTTACCCCAATAAATTAAGTAAAAAGGGAAAATTCTAAATAGTTTTGTCAGATTCAAGGGCAGTAACAAATTATGCTCTGGAAAGTGATTAAATTAAATTTCGTGGAGCTTTTTTTTTGAAGGATTTATTAAATGATGAAGGTAGATTCACGCTGCTCCATTGATCTATTATTTACAGGATTTCCTGTTCTGTACAGAAAACCGTCAGCACCTGAGCTGAGGAAATCAGAGGCGCAGAAAAGGTATTTTCAAAGGAAGAACGGGAGTCCAGGACCGGTTGAGACAAAGCCGTCTTTCCTTGGGAACATAAGGAAGGATTCCACAGGGGTCAAAGGAGGCCTTAAATGTATGTTTATAATTAGGCACCTTGAGAAATAATGAATTCCTCCCACACGTTAAGACAAGCCATTTGGCGCATTTGGCAATGGTCTGACCTTGAACAAGCATATTGCTGCAAACACATGACCTCACCCACGCCTAGCCGGTGCCTGGTGGTTCCCCATCACCGTCACCGTCACCGTCACCTTACAGAGTGAGTTCACCAGGAATGACAGAGAACACGTCTCTCTTCCTGCTCGTTCTTTCTTTAACACCCCCACACACGCCACACGCTTCCCCGTCACCGTCACCGTCACCTTACAGAGTGAGCTCACCAGGGATGACGGAGAACACGTCTCTCTTCCTGCTCCCTCTTTCTTTAACACCCCCCACACACGCCACACGCTTCCCCATCACCGTCACCATCATTGTCACCGGCACCTTACAGAGTGAGCTCACCAGGGATGACGGAGAACACGTCTCTCTTCCTGCTCCCTCTTTCTTTAACACCCCACACACGCCACACGCTTCCCCATCACCGTCACCGTCATTGTCACCGGCACCTTACAGAGTGAGCTCACCAGGGATGACTGAGAATACATCTCTCTTCCTGCTCCCTCTTTCTTTAACACCCCCCACACACGCCACACGCTTCCCCACAACGAGCAACCCCAGCGTCCCCTAGGCACGTTCTGACTCTTCCTTCTGGGAGGAAAAGCAGAGAGCACGCAGGCTCCAGCGCCAAGGAGAGCGAACGAGGCTCAGGGGACACGTTCTCTGTGCTCAAGGCTCGGCCGCCCCTGCGCCCCGGGAGGCTGGAGAGCTCCTGCAAGCGAGAGCGGAGGGATCTCAAACAGTGAAAGCTGAAGGGGTACTTGAACTAATTAAACTGGGATGACTCTGTGCTCCACATGAAGTCACTGTCCCCACACCCGTCCTCTGCCCTACTCTCTCTCTGTCACTGTCCCGGGGCAGCCAGTGTCACAGCAAGAAGACGTCACCTGCACACGGGACCACACTCGGTTCCTGTGGGCCCGGGTGGGAATCATTTAGCCACTTAATTTTTATTTTTCTATGGTACGTTCTTTCACACAACTGTGATAGAAGTGTCTGAGGCTTGGGGAAATCCCAGACTTGAGATAAGACATCCGATGACTGCTTCTCAGTGCTCCTCAGCAAGGACTCGTCCGTCCTCGAAGATGACTTTCTGCCAGGCCAGTGGCAGAACAAGACAGGCGTCCGTACGGTGACACATTATGTCTACTAAGTATTATGCGTCCATATTGTAACACGCTAGATAATATTCATTTATACATTCAGTCATTCAGAAAACTACGGTTGACTCGTTCCCGAAAGCTAAGCTTGGGGCCGGACCAGACGGAGAGACAAAGTCAGGTCAGGACACGCTCGGAGGAGAGAGAGAAACTTAATAACTAGTAGAAACACTGGAAACAGCTCAGCACCCGGTGTCGGGGGCGGGAAACAGAAGACCCCTATTGAACGGCGGTGACAATGATGGCAGGAATACCACTGGCAGTAAGTGTGTTTAATCCTGCTCTTCGGTGTGTCTTCTGTAAACACACTGGCCTGTCTTCCAATGAGTCTCCAAACCTCTAAACTCCCCTCTCCCTTCCCAAAGAGTATCCTCTGCATGTCCTGACTGACCTTTCTAAAGATAAATATCACTTCCATTTAAAAAAAAAATCGTTCCATTTCCCTTCATTATTGACTTTGAAGGCTAAAATCCACCAGTGAACGGATCTCCACGAATCGGGGTGGTCTGGCCCCATTCTGCCTCTCCCGGGCCCGTCTCTGCTTCCTCCGCGGGCACCTTGGACTGGGCGCCCCTGAGCCGTCCGCCTCCACCGACCGTGCCAATGCTTGCTGCTGCCTTTCACGTGTTTGCTTGCACGTCCTGTTCCCATGTATTGGAAAGTGTGTTGTCCATAAAAACATGCCTCCCGGCGTGATTACCTTCTAAAAGATCCCTTCCAACTGCAACCTGTCACCTTTGTTTCTTTTTTTTTTTTTCTTTGTATTTTTCTGAAGCTAGAAACGGGGAGAGACAGTCAGACAGACTCCCGCATGCGCCCGACCGGGATCCACCCGGCACGCCCACCAGGGGGCGATGCTCTGCCCACCAGGGGGCGATGCTCTGCCCCTCCAGGATGTCACTCTGCCACGACCAGAGCCACTCCAGCGCCCTGGGCAGAGGCCAAGGAGCCATCCCCAGCGCCCGGGCCATCTTTGCTCCAATGGAGCCTTGGCTGCAGGAGGGGAAGAGAGAGACAGAGAGGAAGGAAGGGGGGGGGTGGAGAAGCAGATGGGCGCCTCTCCTGTGTGCCCTGGCCGGGAATCGAACCCGGGACTTCTGCACGCCAGGCCGACGCTCTACCACTGAGCCAACCGGCCAGGGCCATCTTTGTTTCTTGAACAGCACCCACCGCGCCTCCAAGTAAGACAACGGAGGCTTGATGAGACCGCGCCCTGGTGCTCTGTCCTAGGCTGGCAGTGTAGCCTAGTGCCTCCTGCTCCACCCTCCAAGCCAGACCACCCACGGACCACAACGCATTCACCTCCTTCATTAGCAGAGAACTTGCAGGATGAGATCCATTCCCTGGATTTATTGTTAGGGAAACGGGACAGGGTTGAAGCCCCCTCGGGAAATGTATCTGTCTCCAGCAACAACTAGCTCTGCCTTATTCCTAACCAAAAACACCAAATTCGTTTCAAAATTTGGGCCCCGCTATGTCATTTTCATCCTCTTCCGGTAGAAAGGTGCGGTCAGGGGGCTCGTGCACATCCCTAACGATTACCCGTCTGCCCCGGGGTTTATTGGCAACACACAGGCCGGCAGCTCCGCTCTCCTCCGTCAGCTCCTCTCCCTTCTAATCAGCCCTGTCGGAAGAACGTCCCTCACCTGGCCCGTCGGGGAGAACGTAATTTGTTCCTGTTAATTACTCCCTCTCCGCCTTCTTTTCCAGCTTAAGTGAGACTTTTACTTACACCTTTCCACTCATGCATTCACCTTCTGATGGATTTCATTTTAATGTCTTCTTCATTCATAAATGACACAGCATCAAGAGCTGGGTAAAGACTTAGACGTCATCTCCCGTGGTGGTGTTCAGACTTAGGGAGGTACATCCCAGGGGCACATGGCTGTGGCCCTGGTGGGGTTTGGTTGGCAGTGGAAAAGCTACAAGAAAAAAAAAAATCTCTGTGAAATAATTTTTCCCAAAGCTTGGGGGAAAATTGAAGTATAATTTTTATTAAAAACACATATTTATATATAGGATGAAGGAGAGGGTAAAATTCACAGCGGTTGTTAATCAGGGCATTACAAAGGACCCTGAGTTTGCACTGGTTAAGGAAGCAGTATGTCTCCCTCCCCTGTTTAGTCTTCTATGGTCTCAGGTACTCCGATGGGGTAAAGCCAGTATATTCAATAAATCTCGGAGAAATTGGACAGACAACATGCAAAAAAAAAGTGAAACTTGACCACCTTTTTACACTAAACAAAATGGATTAAGTAACTAAATATTAGACTTGAAACCGTAAAAATCCTAGAAGGAAACATAGATGCTAAAAATCTTAGACATCTTTTGTAGCAATATGTTTTCTCATATATATCCCTGGGCAAGGGGGAAAAAAATGGGACTACATCAAACTAAAAAGATTTGCACAGCAAAGGAAACCATTAACAGCATGAAAAAACAACCCACTGACTGGGAGGACATATTCACCCGTACGCCCAAAAAGAGATTAATATCCAAAGTTTATAAAGAACTTATAACACTCAACACCAAGAAAAGAAACAATCCAATTAAAAAATGGGCAAAGAACTTCAACAGATACTTCTCCAAAGAGGACATACAGATGGGCAAGAGACATATCAAAAGAACTTCAACGTCACTAATCGGCAGAGAAATGTACATTAAAACCTCACACCTGTCAGGATGACTGTCATCAATAAAGAAACAAAGAACAAGTGTTGATGAGGATGTAGAGAAAAGGGAACCCTCCTGCACTGCTGGTGGGAATGCAGACTGGTGCAGCCACTGTGGAAAACAGTATGGAGTTATCTCAAAAAAACTAGAAATGGATCTGCCTTATGACTCAGCAATTTTACTTTTGGCATCACATCTGAAGAAACACACAGCATTAATCTGCTTCTCCTGTGTTCATTGTGTTACTTACAATAGCCAAGATTTGGAAGCAGCCCAAAGGTTTATCAGTAGATGAGTAGATAAAAAAAAAGCTATGCTACATTTACACAGTGGAATACCAAAAAAAAAAAAAAAAAAAAGGAAATCTTACCTTTTGAGACAGCATGGGTGAACCCGGAGAGCATTATGCTAAGTGCAATAAGCCAGCCAGGGGAAAACAAACACCGTACGATCTCACTTATACATGAAACCCAATGGACAAAATAAACTAACAAACAATAGAAACAGACTCATTGATAGGGAGAACGGATTGACAGCTGACAGAGGGGAGGGGTTTGGGGAAATGGGTTCAACAAAGATGAAGGAATAAAGCAAAAAAATAAATAAATAAACAAATAAAAATTAAAAAAACAAAAACCCTCATAGACACAGACAGCAGTATGGTGATGACCAGACAGAAGGGAAGTGGGAGGAGTGAGAAGGGGGTGAATGCGGGGTCAATGGTGAGGAGAGGAAGGAGGGAGGGAAATGGTGAGTTGACGGGGTGGGGGGCACACAGCACAGAGACACAGATGACGTATTACAGAACTGTAGGCCTGACACTGACACAGCTTTACTAACCAACATCCCCAGGACGTTCAATTAAAAATGTTTAGAACTGTCAAGATAAATGAAGGCTTGTATGGGAATAGTAACAATACAAACGAGGAGTTTGAGAAACAGTCATCGATTCTCTCTTGCCGAGTACAACTTGCTCAAAGCAGCGGACCTCGCTCCGGCTTGCTTATATCTGTGAGTCGAACCTTGGTCCCCTCCCCCACCCTCACCCCCCCCTCCCGCTGACCACCGCGATACAGAGCGGGCTCCCGCGACCACTGTCTTCTCGTCGGAGGGTCCAGTCCTGCACCTCCCAAGGTGGGATCACAGCACCTCTACTTCCTAGTAGACAAGGTTTGGGCTCAGGGAAATGTACAACTCGGCAAGATACTAAAACGTTAACAGGCTAAGATCCAACCACCCCTCTGACTGGAAATGCCACACCTTTTCCAGAAGGCTTCTCCTCACAACTAAACCCTGTCTGAAGGGACAGTCACCGGCAAAGCTCTGCGTTTGTACCGCGACACTTGGGGGGTCGCTCCAACGGGGGCTCCCACTGGTTGGTAACCGAGCAAACCACCTTGATCACCTTCCTCCCTTGGCCATAACAGGTGACAGGTGGCAGCTGCATTGGCCTACTTGTACCCACAGACACCAGAAGAATATTTGCTGTGGAAATTGTTCCACTTTCTTTTTCTTTCTTTCTTTTTTTTTTACCTTAGAATACCTTTCCGTGACTGCCCTAAAAGATTTCTCCCTTATTCACAGAAACGGCATGAGCGTGAACTCACTGAGGAGTTCTGAGACGGAATGTGTTTAGAATAACTGATTACGTCGGCGATTAGAACTCTCTAAAAGGGCTCTGTTTTACTTACTTTCTCGGAGTATTCTTGCCATGTGGAGTCGTAGATGTTTTTATTAAAATAAAGGATTCCTTACCGTAGAGCTCACTTTGCAATTATGAATCCATTTCTGTTGCTTAATATTGGGAAACATAGCAGTTTTCCCTTAAACACATGCTAATAATAGCTCACCTTAAAATTGCAGCGATAATCTGCTTGGTAGACCCAAGTGCAAGGTAAACGGATAGGTGCGTTCCTGCAAAGGGTAACGGGCACAATCAGCTTTTCCCAGGCAGTCAGACATCTTTTAGAAGCTGTGAAAACGTCGTCAACACAATGAACATTTTATTTAATTTGCATTACTTAGAAAGTCCAGCTGTGTACCTGAAGATTTTTTTTTTTTGGATGTGTAATGTACGGGGCTTGCTCAAGGAGGTAGGTTGCTGACAGAGGGAATGCTCAAACCATTCTGTGAGGGAGGGGTTCTTGGAAACCCCCCCCCCCAGGGCAGACATTTTATGCTTTTGATATGGCTCAGACAGGCAAGTACTATGGGGCCATCACTTCTCCCGTGAGACCTAGCTAGGTCTGCCAACAGCCAGGAACTTGGAAGTCCGGACTGTGGTCCAAGGCTTAGAAGGGTGTCCCAGGCTCTACTGATGGAGTGTGGTTATGGTGTTTGAGATAGCATAGCTCTCTGTCCCCACTGTTTACTGTCACTGGAGTGGACAAAATCGACTTAGAAAAGAGCTTGGCTGCAGCAGGGAAGCAGATCTTGAACTGATCCCTGGGCTCTCCCCACATTTCTTCCTGACCTCCGAGAAGCAGAGAAGGACGCGGTACGAGGAGCATCTGATTCGTCAGGAAGGAAGCCCACCAGAGAACATGGCGTCACAGAAGCCAAAACCAGACCTCACTTCAGGATGGAGGGAGTGGGCAGCTGTTTCAAACGCTGGTAGGAGGTTGAGTAAAAATTGCAAAGGAAGCCGGCTTAAGAAAGTAAAGGCCACTGGAATTTAGTGAAAAGTATTCTCGGGTGAAAGGAAGAGAGATTTCATTAGGTAGAAGAAGCAATGTTAATTGAGAAGGGGTGGACGAATAGGATAGGAAGCCTTCCTAGGAATAAACAGCCCAGCAGGAGCGGGAGCCCAAGGGACTCAGGGAGAGGCCGATCCCATGACTTCACTGCACCTCCCGTAACCCAGTCTGGGTCTCTGCCTGTACCGTCCTTGAGTTCAAAGAGTTGACCTCCTAACATGGGATAGTTACTGGTGCATCTGAATAAATAAAATGGAGAATGTAAAAAAAAAAAAAAAATAGTAATAAAGAAGAGAGAAAGAAAATTCCAGGAGACAAGTCTGGGGGAGGGGGAGATGGAGAAGGGAGTGTTCAGGAAGTTCCCGGGGGTCAGCACTGGAGGCGGCCGGAAGGACAGGTGAAGGCAGGGAAGGTGGGGCGCAGGGGACACGACACATTCCCTTTGCTTTGCCTCCTGTTTAAGGGTAGACAGAGGACGTGAGACCGGACACGTGCAAACATCTCTAAGATGCCCCCCGATATTTGGCCCCAGTTGGTCTCACTCTTGTGGCATACCGTATCACTGGCTGTGGGATGAATTAATAACTAGATGCTAAGGAACAGAATACGGCAAACGCAATGGATGTCACCACCGTGTGAGAACATGTGGAACGCACGTTGTGACATGATGTTCCCACACAGCAGGGCACCAGACCCTGGGGCAGATTTTATGGAGAGAGATAGAAATAGACACCTGACCCCGAGATGCACTCGTCTTACCCAGATGACATAGCCGGTCTAATAGAACGATGCCGTGACCCGTGAGAGCTCAGGTGCGTGATCACCTTGGCGACATGCCTGCCAGGTGAGATGCTGCCCTCTGCGAGGCAGGACAGCGTGTCTGTCCAGGCCAAGGACAGTGGTCCACATGCAGAATTTGAGCTTGACTTCTCCCAACCTTAAGGTCAACCAAGGTCGGGGGTCTTAGTTCCCAACAAAGAATGTTTCTGCTGAGGGAATCCTAAGTGTCCTGCGGAACTTGTCTGTGGCTGTCAGCGGGTCACTTGCATCTGCGGAATGGCAGGAAAAGCGGCATTGCTAAGCCGGCAGGGGCGAGGGGGGGCTGCCCTACAGCAGAGCCAGCAGCCGTCCCGGGACATGCACGATGGATTCCCTGCACACGTGTTTGGGGGCCCCGTTGTTCAGTGACAGTAGGTAGCTCACCGGGTTACACCCCTTTGGGTTGAACTTAAGGGAGCTGGATGTCAGTGGATACATGCTTCCAGGTTTCTCTAAGCTCCAAGTTTCCCGCTAAGCTTTCCCATTTTTTTTAAAAAAATAATTGAACTGTATTGGGTTGACACCAGTTAACATAATTATGCAGGACTCAGTGTCCAGTTCTACAAGGCGTCCCTGTACACCGCGCTGTCTTCCCCCATCCAGTCAACTCTTCATCCACCACCGTTTACCCCCACCCCCATGTCTTGCTCTGTCCCCCCCACCCCGGTAATGACCACCCTGCGGTCAGTCTCCACACACTTTCGGTCCTTTTTTTTCTTCTCTATCCCTCCACCTCCTTCACCAGACCCCTCCCCCCTTGACAGCTAGCTGTCAGCCGGCTCTCCAAATATTCAGCCCGTTTCTATTTTGCTTGTCAGCTCATTCTGTTCATGAGATCCCAGAGCCCAGGGCGAGTGGCTGTGAAGGAGATTTTGCTACATTGGCCATTGAAGACCAGTGCCGACATCTCTGCGGACTCCCGTCTCTCTTTCTGCTTTTTACAACCAAATGCCGTGTGTGGGGTGGGGGGGCGTCTCTTCTCGGCTCTGGCGCTCCGGGCTGGGGAGGTCGGTGTGGAGTTCAGGCTCCTCCCTTCTTCTCAGGGGGCCTTCCCCCCACAGCTGAGAGATCCCTCCTGAACTTCAGCCTCCACCCTCAGGAAAGGGGACCCCCTTTTCACCTCTCTGCCCTTCCTACCAGGCTCCATGTGTCCCTCTTCGGTGAGGTCTTGGTTTTATAACCTGCCTCTCTATCTAGTCTTGAGTTGGTTTGTCGGGACGACTATTCGTAAACGTAGTTGTAACTCGGGTTTGCTCCTGGGAGGAGGTGAGTGTAACCCCGCCCGCTCTGCCGCCATCTTGGTCCTGGGAGGAGGTGAGTGTAAACCCCGCCCGCTCTGCCGCCATCTCGGTCCTGGGAGGAGGTGAGTGTAAACCCCGCCTGCTCTGCCGCCATCTTGGTCCTGGGAGGAGGTGAGTGTAACCCCGCCTGCTCTGCCGCCATCTTGGTCCTGGGAGGAGGTGAGTGTAACCCCCGCCCGCTCTGCCGCCATCTTGGTCCTGGGAGGAGGTGAGTGTAACCCCGCCTGCTCTGCCGCCATCTTGGTCCTGGGAGGAGGTGAGTGTAACCCCCGCCCGCTCTGCCGCCATCTTGGTCCTGGGAGGAGGTGGGTGTAACCCCCGCCCGCTCTGCCGCCATCTCGGTCCTGGGAGGAGGTGAGTGTAACCCCCGCCCGCTCTGCCGCCATCTCGGTCCTGGGAGGAGGTGAGTGTAACCCCCGCCCGCTCTGCCGCCATCTCGGTCCTGGGAGGAGGTGAGTGTAACCCTCCGCCCGCTCTGCCGCCATCTTGGTCCTGGGAGGAGGTGAGTGTAAACCCCGCCCGCTCTGCCGCCATCTTGGTCCTGGGAGGAGGTGAGTGTAACCCCGCCTGCTCTGCCGCCATCTTGGTCCTGGGAGGAGGTGAGTGTAACCCCCGCCCGCTCTGCCGCCATCTTGGTCCTGGGAGGAGGTGAGTGTAAATCCCACCTGCTCTGCCGCCATCTTGGTCCTGGGAGGAGGTGAGTGTAACCCCCGCCCGCTCTGCCGCCATCTTGGTCCTGGGAGGAGGTGGGTGTAACCCCGCCCGCTCTGCCGCCATCTCGGTCCTGGGAGGAGGTGAGTGTAACCCCCGCCCGCTCTGCCGCCATCTCGGTCCTGGGAGGAGGTGAGTGTAACCCCCGCCCGCTCTGCCGCCATCTCGGTCCTGGGAGGAGGTGAGTGTAACCCCCGCCCGCTCTGCCGCCATCTCGGTCCTGGGAGGAGGTGAGTGTAACCCCCGCCCGCTCTGCCGCCATCTTGCTCCTGGGAGGAGGTGGGTGTAACCCCCGCCCGCTCTGCCGCCATCTCGGTCCTGGGAGGAGGTGAGTGTAACCCCCGCCCGCTCTGCCGCCATCTTGGATCCCTCTCCATTTCGGTGAGAAGCTGCCGACGCTCAGAGGCTCGGGCAGACTCAGCTCCCAGGGAAAACGTGTCGCCGACGTGGGGATTGTTTCAACACTGGCTTCAGAAATCAAGGGTGTGTGTGTGGGGGGGGGACTATGTTTAAATATTTGCATTTAAACAATATTAAATATTAAGTGATTTCCCTTTAATCGGTAAATGATTAATGCATTCTCCTGCCCAGAGCGATCTTAAGAATGCAGCCAAAAAATCAGTCCTTGCACCTATAAAACCAGCTAATTTCACAGAGAAAGGCAGGCAGTCATTGTTTGGCAAGCCCAGATGCCTTCTCATAAAACAGATGGTCTGCTCCCCAAAGTCCTCCCAACTGACAAAAAATTCCAGAGGATTAGCAGGAAAATAGCGAGCTGCCTGCAGGAACGAGACTTCAGAGGGCCTCGCTGGACGCCCAGGCAGCACCCTCGTGTCCTGTGGGATCACCAGCCTGTCAGCTGGGTACCTGCCGGGGACTGGTGTCTGGCAAGGGTCCACTGCTGCCTTCTGCAGAGAGGATCTCTCAGGGCTCCTGTTTTGAGACAACACCTGGGAGCCGTGATACCTTTACACAGGCCATGGCCATTCTAGGCAGCAAACAGTCCTGGATGGAACTCAGTGCGAGCCTCGGCGTTAAGCAGTGAAGCAACCAGACGGCTGAGCCCACCGTAAATGGGCTGAGGATGGGAAGCAGGACGTTGGACACCTGGGGCTCGAGTCCCAGCACGAGTCTCCCCGTGGGACACTGGACACGCTTTGTAACACCACACGCTGCCTCTCGGCCTCCCTGTGGAGAAGCAGTAAAAGAGCAAAGACACGGGGTGCTCATGAAAGCCAAGCTTGACCTTGGTCTTCCCAAGTCCTAACTGCTCTCCAAATGCAAGCGCTTCTCGCTTGGCTGTGTTTTTACGGGGAGTGGCCATTGTTCATGGTGCTCCACACCCAAATCCCAGCTCTCTCACTTCCTGGACGTGCGAGCTCGGTCAACTTCCTTCTCTTCTCTGAGCCTCGGTTTCCCCGTCTGTGAACTGGGGCGGGCAGCAGCACCCAGCCCGCAGCCGACGGCATTGCTTTTAGGATTGAATGAATGAACGACTCAGCACAAAGGGCCGGCAGTCCTTGCCCAGCTTAGGCGTAAAAATGCCCGGTCGTATTATTTCACAGAACGACTGAAAAGCTTCTCCACATCCCGGGTAGAGCAAAGGACATCCTTCAAAGTGTGCCAAAGGCCGGGTGTGATTCTGAACATCTGAATAATAATCTTTTCACTGCATTCTGAGGTCTACTTTTCCACGTGCCTGCATAGACTTCCTGTAATAAGAATCCACATGGGGCCCTGGCCGGTTGGCTCAGTGGTAGAGTGTCGGCCTGGTGTGCGGGGGACCCGGGTTCGATTCCCGGCCAGGGCACACAAGAGAGGCGCCCATCTGCTTCTCCACCCCCCCCCTCCTTCCTCTCTGTCTCTCTCTTCCCCTCCCGCAGCCAAGGCTCCATTGGAGCAAAGATGGCCCGGGCGCTGGGGATGGCTCCTTGGCCTCTGCCCCAGGCGCTAGAGTGGCTCTGGTCGTGGCAGAGCATCGCCCCCTGGTGGGCAGAGCATCGCCCCTGGTGGGCGCGCCGGGTGGATCCCAGTCGGGCGCATCCCAGTCGGGCGCATGCGGGAGTCTGTCTAACTGTCCCCGTTTCCAGCTTCAGAAAAATACAAAAAAAAAAAAAAATCCACACGGGAAGGAACAGGACCCCCACCCCCCACCCCACCAGGACGCGAGGCTTGGTCACCTACCGTTCTCACGCCCGCCTCTTCCCCCGAGGCTCACAGCACCCACACAGGCGCCCTCTCCCACAAGCAGAAAGGAAATGCGGCATGCCTCCCTCACAGGCCACGCCCTCCGCTGTCCCCCTGCCTTACACAGACTGCCCTCTCCCCTGGGTCACCCCACCCCCACCCCAGGAGTCCTCTCCAGAACATTCTTCAATCCCAGTTCTGCTGTCAGGACCCCGCCAGGAAACCGTGCCTTACCATCTTCCTCCGGATGGCTGCTCTGGGTTTGGGGCCACCACTATCATTTCTTAAAGAGGATGTATCTTACTCGGTCTCCTTTATGTTTTGTGGTTGTTCTTAATGTTCTTTGTGGTTTTCGACAGGCCGGTTTCTCTTCCACGAAAACCCCTGGCGTGCTGCAATCACGTTGAGCACATCAGCTTATAGTAATTGAATACACCACCGTCTCCGGGGCTGAGTTCAGTTTTCTACGACATCCTACCTAAAACCGAGGCGGAAGTATATCATTTCTTCGTCTCGCAAAGCCGGCAGAGAGAGACGACCCGCCCAGGACTTCGGAGGTGGTATCATCCTCAGCGGCGCGGACCCCTTTCCTTGTTTCCGCTTCATACTCCCAGAACGTGACCTGCGTCTCCGAGGTCACTTCTTGGACAGCTGGAAGTCACAGCCACCAGGACTGCACCCTGCTTAACCGGGAGGACGTGGCCCTGTCACGTTCCTTACGATGATTTCCAAGAATTCCTACGCACACTTTTCCCCGACAGTTAACCAGCGAGACCTCCTCCCTGGCCGTACCTAGTAGTCTGGAAAGAGAGGGCCTGTAGTTTGTGCCAGAATAAAAAACGGGCTTCCGTGCGTAGAACAATGGGTCACTGACAGAGGGAAGAAGCTCGCAGTCAAGGCTGCATAATCTGTGGAGGCAATGATCGTGTCATTGAAGTGATGTCCTTATTTGGGTCTTACTTTCAAGATCGCCAAGGCATTGAGGACAGAGACCTCCTGTGCTTATGTTTTAGTGCCCTGGGGTCTAGTTCGACGCCTCAGTACCTCAAAGAGATTCAGTTTGCTGCAGGAGCGATTAAAAGGATGAATAAATAATTTAATCAACAAACAAACAGATGTTGGAAATTAACAGAGAAAACACTTCGGCAGACGCACTTCAACCATCTCCTTCTCCTTGAGCTCTCCCAATTATTGAGCGTAGTATTTATTACCGTTTAAAGTTTAACAAATTGCTGAACAGGAGATCCGAGATTATTCTGACATTTCAAATGAGGGAGAATTTTTCCTTGCAAACACTACAGCGCTATAAATTTTCATTAGGCATGTTGGCCCTTTCCCTAATGTAGATGTGGCTTTTATTTTTCTTTTGAAAGGTTAATTGTGTTTTTCAAATGTCTGCTTGTCTTCTAGCTCGCATTGGGTACAATATTTAAACATAGTGACCTCATCCTTTTTCATATGTAACTAGCATTTATTCTAATCTCGTTACTGAGGAGATTTGAACGTAACATTCCAAAATCGAATTCAGCTGCTTTCAAGTGGTATTGACTTAAATGTATTTTGAATGTCTAAAGCTTTTGCAGGAATATGTTGTTTCTTTTCTAATATAAACAGGTGCGTTTTATTGAGATTTGCAGCTATAAATAAAAATGTGAAGGCAAGGCGTTGACTCCTCTAAACCTTTAGGTTTTGAAAAATAGAAGTGTGGAGTGCTGAATTACAAATATCTTTTGATTTGAAATTAATTGCTGATTAAGATCCCAGGGCCTTTTTATCAGCGGTGCATATTTAACTAGGGATGCACTTGGAAAAGTAACACATTTCATGCATCATTAAGCACTTTAAATAATTAATAGTGGATGATTTTCTCTTTTCAGATGGCCTCATTTATAATTCTGCCTCAACAATGAGATTGACCTTTAGGTTAAAATCAAGTTGCATTTCTATTTAGAAAATAGTTCTTTATTTGGAGAATATAACAAGTGGCACTGTCAAGCTTTGTGCTACGTAAAGGGCAAAAGGCTTGGCCGCTGTTATATAAACATTAAGTGAGGGATCAATAATCATTGGAATAATGCAATGCCCACATTGGTGTTTTTAAGTGTCTGACCCCTGGGACCCATTGCTAAACCACTAATTGTAATTTGGTAAACAAGACACAACCCATGCCAAGTGTTCTTCCTCTGAGCAGGATGATACCAGCAGCTGTGATAAAGCCAGACCTCAGAGAGGGCTATCCTGCCACCTGCCATCCCGTCCCCAAGAGGGAGGATCTCCTGTCATGGTGCCTCCTCCACTTGAGAGTTGAGCAGAAACTAGGAAGCCTTGTGGGGAAGGCTTTTGTAGAATGGGCCTGAGAGTCTTCAGGTGGTGAGCACGCCTCTCCAGTTTAACGGTAAGTTTTCCAAGGCTAGATCCACCGCAGAAGGAGTCTTCAGTAACTACCCTCTAAACCTGTGTGATCGACTGAGGTCCTACTTCAGAGGAAAGGGCAAAAGCAAAAGGCATTTCTGGAGAGAAGTTCTAATGACATGATCCACATGTAGTTGAATAAGATTTTATGGAGCCCCAAAATATGAATTCACAACCTCTCCATGGATGTGCTTGAAGCAAAGCTTCTATTCCAGCAAGACACTAACCTCAACTTCCGGTTCCTCCAAGTTCCCAAGACAAAAGGTGAAAACCCAACTTCAGAAAAGTCAATTCAACCTTCCACTAGTGGTCATTAAAGTAAGAGTTTGCTTACTAGTCTGACCTCAACTGGTTCTCGTAGAGAATTTACCCTTTGCCCTTGAACTACATCCAAAGGTTGTGTGTTGACATGTGTGTCTCTCTTCAGGGACCATTGTAAGTGTCAGCTGGGCCATGGTGACTTGGAGTCCACACACCCAACAAAGAAAATTGGCCTGGAGTTCACATCCCCGGTCAGCAGAAAGGCTCCCCCACCAGAGACAGGAGAGAGAAACATACCAGCAGAACTGGCCAACTGTATTTACATAATAAGCTTGTTCAATCCTCTTAACAGTCCTATACGGTAAATATGAGCCTGACAGCTTCCAAATTAGGACGTGGCGGCTTAAAGTGATTTTCACTTAACAATTATAACATTTATCTAAGTAAATGGCAAGAACTCTGCGATTCCAAACTATTTGGGAATGATCGATGAAGAAGCAAGAAACAAAAAAAAAATGTGGCTTAAGAATGAAATAAAAACAAACAGGTAACATCTCTCTTGTGGTGAGCAGATGGTGAGATGGGGGAGAACATACAGAAATTCATGAAGGGCAGACCTGAGCACCTCCTTGCAGGATAGAATTTTTCAGTCCAGGAGTCAGGCATTTTCCCACATGCTTTCCTGAGAGACCGAGGGTGCACATCTACCTGCCAGTTATGAACCACCTTTCTACGAATGTAGATGGTGGAATTTACTGTGTATCAATCTTTTAGAGATGGTTAGCTGAGAGGCTAATAGAAATGTGGAGGGTTCTTGAGACCTCAGTTCCTTCCCTGGGCCCTCCTGGACTTACTATATGCTAGAGGTGGGTTAACTTTGCTCATGTAATGTGGGAAACATATAAATCTTGGTGCCCTGAAATAGTCTTCGGGGAGGTATTGACTTTTTATGGATGTAATTATTTTATGAATGATCGCAATGTCTTAAGCCTCAGAGTGATATTTCATAGTGAGTTATGGCGTTTCACCGCATTAATATTTTCACGGATCCTTCAGTCGCCAGAAAGTTCCAGATCAGGGAGAGCGTGCATCAGAGCTGTCAGACTAAAGGGGGGTGGGGGTGGCCATTGAGGTCAGATCACAGGGAAATCGGATATTACTCCAGGAGAGACTTATGCTACATATGTTTGGATTCTTTCTTAACCCAATTCAGCTTCATAGTTGCAAAGTAAATGGATGTATTACATGAAAAATGTGACCACCAAAAAGCCATAAAGAATTCCAATTTTCTCGTCTTCACCTCTCCTTGTTCCTGTGCACCCAGTCATTTTCTTTAGAATACTTTTTTTTTTTTTTTGTACATCAAATGCTGAAAAATTTGATTGCTATGTTTTAGATATTTTCTAGGCAAACAATAAAAAAAAGCCCTGGCCGGTTGGCTCAGTGGTAGAGTGTCGGCCTGGCGTGCGGGAGTCCTGGGTTCGATTCCTGGCCAGGGCACACAGGAGAAGCACCCATCTGCTTCTCCACCCCTCCCTCTCTCCTTCCTCTCTGTCTCTCTCTTCTCCTCCCACAGCCGAGGCTCCATTGGAGCAAAGATGGCCTGGGCGCTGGGGATGGCTCCATGGCCTCTGCCTCAGGCGCTAGAATGGCTCTGGTTGCAACAGAGCGACGTCCCCAGATGGGCAGAGCATCACCCCCTGGTGGGCATGCCGGGTGGATCCCAGTCGGGAGCATACGGGAGTCTGTCTGACTGCCTCCCCGTTTCCAACTTCAGAAAAATACAAAAAAAAAAAAAAAAATACACCAGCCCCATCTGAGACAGATCCAAGATCGCAGGAAGAGATTCTGATGGGCTCGCTCACAGTGGACTCAAAGCCAAGGGCGGCTGGCAGCGTTACCCTGCGCTGACCTCATTCAGAGAAACAGATGGAAACCACAAAACAACCTTGTTAAGTCCTAAAGCCCAAGTATACATTGGTGACAAATATAAGTTTGTTCTGCTACACATGGGTGAACTGGGCACAACAACCCCCTTTTTTTTTTCTTTCCCTTAACACAAAACAGTCAAAATGAAGAAAGAAAATTAAGAACAGGCAGGATCTTGTATAAGGGCTGAAACTAAGAGAACAAAGGCTAAACATCAACATATTTCTTCTGAGGGTGGTACAGATGCGACCACACTCCTATATTTTCCTGCTGAATTTTTTTAAAGCCAACCCCAAATTTGAAAGAGCAACAGTGGAGAAGAGTTATTATTTCACATAAACCCGCTCCATTCTCTGGAGATTGTCATTAGTTGGAAAGGGCTACCACGATGGGCAATATTCTCAGAATTTCACCAGCAATTGATAGATGTGCCTTCCAAATACCGAGAACAGTGCACCGAACTCCTGTGACCAATAGTGGGAACAGCAGAGCAGATACAAGCTGGTAAATAAAGATGGGGTTCAGGCAGAATCCATCTGTAGGATAGTGAGATAAATAAGACCCAAAGAAAGAAATGCCTTTACTTCAAAATTGTTCCTCAGATCTGGCTCAGTAGCTCAGTTGACTAGAGCATCATCCCCGTAGGCATGGTGGCGGGTTTGAACCCTGCTCAGGATCAAACAATAAGTACACAAAGAAGTGGAACAACAAATTGATGTTACTCAGTATTTCTCTCTCTCTCTCTCTCTCTCTCTCTCACCCTTCCTCTTTCTCTCTCCAAAATCAATTTAAAAATTCAAAATTATTCCCCAGAAAAAATATTTCATTACATTATCTATAAAAAAAATACTGGCCTGACCAAGCGGTGGCACAGTGGATAGAGCATCGGACTGGGACGCGGAGGACCCAGGTTCGAGACCCCAAGGTCGCTAGCTTGAGCGCAGGATCATCTGGTTTGAGTAAAGCTCACCAGCTTGAGCTCAAGGTCGCTGGCTCAAGCAAGGGGTCACTCGGTCTGCTGTAGCCCCCCAGTCAAGGCACATATGAGAAATCAATCAATGAACAACTAAGGAACCACAACAAAGAATTGATGTTTCTCATCTTTCTCCCTTCCTATCTGTCCCTATCTATCCCTTTCTCTGACTCTTTCTGTCTCTGCCACACACAAAAAAAGGAATAAAAAAAAAGAGATAAATATATCATCATTATCACGTAGCTGATGCCACAATAAGCAGCAAAAGAAATTATACAAAACATCCCAGCTTAAAACAGTGAGCATTCATTCAGCTCAGGAGCTCTGTGGTTTGGTGAGCAAGGCTGAGGTTTGCTTCTGGTCTTACTGGGTGGGTGCATGCATGTCTATAGCAGGTGCCTGGCTGTCATTTGTCACGATGGACACAACCCACCATAGGTGTCTCCTCAGCAACGTGGACATTTTCCCTAGAAGGGGTGAGCCTTCAAAGAGAGAAAGGGGACGAGTCCAAACGCCTTGAGACGGTGACTCAGAACCACACAGACCGCTTCTGCTCTCAGTCCTGCTGACCAGACCACGCCACAGCCCCGCCAGGCTCTACAGCTGAAGAACTAGGTTCCGCCTTTTGGTAAGAGGTGCTGCAAGGCAGACTCGCAGAGGGATTGGACCCAGGAAGCTGTGGAAAACTGGAACAAGTTGTACAATCAATATACCATGACAGAAAGAAAATGAAGTTAAAATAAAAAGATGGATGACGAGAAACATTTGATAGTAGTATCTACTTGTCCTCATAAGGAATATAAATGAAATAGGTACCCTTGAGAGGAAAGATAGATGAATGAGACGTTCAGGCAAGAGACAAGAGATGTAAAAATACGAAGCAACTTAAGGAAAGAGTAGCTAAATATTGCTGCCACAATGGAAGCTGCTTACAAAAGTGCTGTGGGTTAAAATTGACCGTGCGGAAAACTGAGTCTGAGGAGGTCAAATCTGCGACTCTTCTACTGAACAGACACAAAGGGCAGGTAGAAGCAATAATTAGAGGAGAACTGACAAACCAGAATGGTGACATCCTCCCAACGTTCTTGCGCAGTGACTGACACAAATGGAGGGCCACATTATGAAAAGATTTAACAGAAGAAAATATTCTTGAACTGAAAAAGACCTAAACAAGCTAATCCAGACAAGTCAATGAGGAGATAGATATATATAATATATATGGCAAACGAATGGATACCATTTCCTGGTAGATATGTAATATTTGTTTATCTATTCATCTGTTGCTAGAAACAGACTGTTAACATTATCGGTTTTTGTAAATAATGGTGCTGTGGACATCGGAAGGCAGATATCTCTTCAAAATCTGAACTTCATCATACGCTAGCTCTAATTTTTAAAAAATATTTTAGGTAACTTTCACACCATTTTCCATAACAATTGCTCCATTTCACATTTCCACAAATGTAAACATCCTTGCCAGCAATTATTAATTTTTTTTCTTTAAATATCCATCCTAACAAGTGGGAGGAGTATCTCATGGTGGTTTTAATTTTCATTCTCCTGATCATTAGTGATGTTGAGTAAGTTTTTATATGTCTTTTGGGCATTTATCTGTCTTCTTTAGAGAAATGTTTTTTGCCCGTTTAAATTGACCTATTGTATTTTTTTTTTTTTTTGATATTTAGTTATATGAGTTTCTTATATATTTTGGAGATTACCGTAACATCAGATATATTATTTGCAAACATTTTTTTTCATTATTATAGGTTGCCTTTTTTACTCTTCTGGTTGTTTTATTTGCTATAAGAAAATCCTCCCACTTGAGGGGACCTCGCAGACCTGGAGGAATTGATGCTCTGTGAAATTAGTTGAACCCAAAAGGATACTCTGTGGCTCCATTTATCTGAGGTATCTAAAATTGTCAAACTTTCTGAGACAGAAGATAGGATGATTGCTGCTGGAGGTGGTGGGGGGGGTGGAAAGTGGCTTCTCAACTGAAACTCTGTTATATTTGTGTCAGACAACAAAGTTCTAGGGTGCAACATAACACCTGGAGTTAACAACATGGCACTGGTCATTTGTTCAGGGGGCAGAGCAATGCCAAATGTTTTTATCACACACACACACACACACACACACACAGAAAAAAAAACAAGAAAAATGTTATAAGGGTTGGATGTGTTTATTACCTTGATTATAGTGATGGTATTGTGGGTGGAGCGCAGAGCACATTCTTAGCAGCTGTGGCTGATGCAATGCTGTGGAACACTCCAGCTCCCAGAAGCCTCCTGGGCACACCCAGGAAGGGAGTTCGCCCGCTATAAGGAAGTGACTTAGCGCCAACCACGCAGCTCCCTGATCTTTTCAGCCATTGGCTATGAAGGACATGCTGTAACACCCTATAGGCTGAACCTGTGTATATAAGCTAGCTTACTTCCTGAATAAAGTGGATCTGCCTCACTGAACCTGGTCTTTGCGTCTCCGTCATCCTCACCCCCAGCAGGACTTGTCCACATGGTATCACAGGTGTATATCACTGTCTAAATTAATGAAATTGTGTATATTACATATATGCAGTTTATTATATATCAATTATACCTTGATTAAGCTACAAAAATAAGAATACTTTCTAGTATAAAAATAGAATAACATGCAGCTATAATAAACTAAAATAGAGAAAATATAAAATTAATATTTTTTAAAGTTAAAAAATAATTTAAAAATAAATTAAATTCTATTCTTTTAAAAAAATTCTATTCTTTCAACAGACAATTGATAGAAAATTAATTTAAAAATTTGTATTCAAGTACATGACAGGAAGGCATTAACTTTATAGTGAAGTTAAAAACAAGTTCTTTCAAATTTACAAAGGACAGAAAACTTTCATTCCAAATCATGAAAGGGAATTAAAAATAATAATTAAGTATCTCCCATTCTCTTTGTAAAATCCAACAAAAGGCTGACATCAAATCTAGTCAAAGCAATTCAAAGAACACAATATCTTTAAACATGTACGCAGGAGTCTTGACTGTAATTTGAATAGATTGATTTTAGCGTTACATTAAAATAGCAATGTATTGTGACCAGGATACAATTAAGAACAATTTAATATAGCAAGAAAACAAATAATATGAATCATCGTACTAATAATTAAATGGAGAGAAAGCATACGACAGCTTTGCATAATTCTGAAAGGCACCTCATAAAATTTTGTCTGCAAATATTGTTACTAAACCAGTCATAAATTTATACAATGGTAAGAAGATAAAGAAAATCATATCAGAACAGCATAAATCCTAATTAACAGAGACATCATCCATAAATCGTAGAGAATATGTCAACGATGTCCCGCACCACGTGGCTTTAGATGCCTATTTATTTAGACGTCAGCATGAATAAGAGACACACACGTTGAAAAGGAGAAGCAGCCATGATTGCTTACAGGGTGAGGGTGCACACCCAGGGAACAAACAGAAGAGCTCTCAGAAATCAGGAGGGTTCCGTAGAGAAGTCACACGTGAAATGAAGACTAAAGTCATTGTTCTTTATCACAGCAACATGCATTCTCATACACAACAGGCCCTTTCAAATAGTTTCGGAGCCCTGGCCGGTTGGCTCAGTGGTAGAGCGTCAGCCTGGCGTGCGAGGGACCCGGGTTCGATTCCTGGCCAGGGCACACAGGAGAAGCGCCCATTTGCTTCTCCACCCCCTTCCCTCCTTCCTCTCTGTCTCTCTCTTCCCCTCCCGCAACCAAGGCTCCATTGGAGCAAAGATGGCTCAGGCGCTGGGGATGGCTCCTTGGCCTCTGGCCCAGGCGCTAGAGTGGCTCTGGTCGCAGCAGAGCAATGCCCCGGAGGGGCAGAGCATCGCCCTCTGGTGGGCAGAGCGTCGCCCCTGATGGGCGTGCCGGGTGGATCCCGGTCGGGCGCATGCGGGAGTCTGTCTGACTGTCTCTCCCCATTTCCAGCTTCAGAAAAATACAAAAAATACAAATAGTTTCGGAATATAACACACATACGAAAATAACTCAGGAAGAAAGAGGCATCTCACGGAAAAAAAAAAAAAATTGTACAGCATCACTGAGGGAAACACACGTAAGACTAGATGGATACAAAGATCAGGTTTTAAAATGGGACCTTCCTATGCAGTAAAGAGTTCCATTGCTATGATTTTAACAAAATTTTGATTTGGAAAAAAATCACATTGATAGTGCTTTGGAACTTGTCAATGTTGTTCTATGTATTTTCTGGAGAAGAAAAAAAAAAAAGATTGGAAGGAATACGCTGAGAGTTAACTTTTTGTTCCTGTCAAAGTTTTGATCCCATAGATCAGGGATAGGCAAAGAATTCCGTGGCTCCATAGTGAGATAATTTTTTTTTTTTAATGAGAGCAAAGAAATAAATGAGAAAGAGTGATTGAATTGCCTTGATCACTTATTTAAATTGTAAATAGAACAAAGGAAGCTTAGCAAATAATCACATTTTAATTTATGGGTCGGACATTTAAACTTAGAAAAAAAATTTTTTTTTCTTAGAATCTGCCATCACAGATCAAAGAAAACCCCTATGTAGGAAGCTAAAGCTTGGAGAAACTCAGGCATAAATTTTGGAAACATTAAAAGTACTAGGTGATGCCGTGTCTGAGTATGGGACTGTAGTGTCCTTGCCCTCCAACATGCCCTATGGCCCCACGGTGTGGAGCCGGAGGGCACCAAAACCATCACTGTCATTGCTGCGAGACAATGGAATCCCTTTCCTTCTCTATCATTGGGTAAGATTTCTTTTCCTGTATTTTTCTGAAGTTAGAAGTGGGGAGGTAGACAGACTCCTGCATGCGCCCGACCAGGATCCACCTGGCATGCCCACCAGGGAGTGATGCTCTGACCATCTGGGGCGTCGCTCTGTTGCAACTGGAGCCATTTTAGTGCCTGAGGTGGAGGCCATGGAGCCGTCCTCAGCGCCTGGGCCAACTTTGCTCCAATGGAGCCTTGGCTGCGAGAGGGGAAGAGAGAGACAGAGAGGAAGGAGAGGGGGAGGGATGGAAAAGCAGATGGGCACTTCTCCTGTGTGCCCTGACCTAGAACTGAACCTAGGACTTCCACACACCGGGCCGACGCTCTACCGCTGAGCCAACCACCATCGGGTAAGATTTATGAAATGGGGGCCAACAGAAGCAACTTGGGAAAAGGTAACAAGGTTTCTATTAGGGGAAAGAGGGTGCATTCATCTACCTGGGATCTATCTAAAAATGAGTAAATAAGCCTGGGGACACAAATCATTTTTTTTTCTCCTCTGGCACAGTTTCAACTGGAAAGCTATAAAATGAATTATCATTAAAGCTTGGAGCAATGTTTTATCCCGAATAAGAAACGGGAAATTGAAATATGCACTTGCCACTGGATTAATCTCCCCTTGGTATTCCTCTGCTCGAAAATCGATGGACCCCCACCACCTGGCACATATTATGCGAATTACTCAGGCGGTCCACGCCCTTGAGGTGCTGACTAGAACTCCTCTCTTCCTAGAAGGACTTCATGCTCTAGGGCCAGCGCTGTGCAGCGGGCGCACCCTATGAGCCGCAGATGTAATTTCAAATTTTATAGGCACCACATTAAATAAAGGTAAAAAGAAATCAGAGGAAATACATTTTGATATTTTATGTAACCCAATAGATCCAAAACAGTAAAATAGTAATGATATTTCATTCTCTCTCTCTCTCTCTCTCTCTATCTCCGTGTGTGTGTGTGTGTGTGTGTGTGTGTGTGTGTGTGTGTGTGTATACACACTAAGTCTTTGCTCTCCAGTATACATTTTACACGTAACAGCACCTTTCAGTTTGGACTGACCACATGTTCACTGTTCAGTAGCCACCTGTGGCTAGTGGCTCCCAGCGTGGTCAGCACAGCCCTTGCTGGACCACTGAATCCTCACATACCCTCTGTCTGCACCGTTCATGCTCCCTGTGGGGGGGGGGCAGCCACCCCCCATCTTTTGAAGGCTCTTCTGTAAGGACTGCCCCTCTACCACGTTCCGTGATCACCCAGCTGAAGGTCTTAGAGACCCGTCATTTCAGGTACAGGAGGGGCTTCACTGATGTTCTAGTTGTTTTGAGCACGCAGAACTGGATACATGACGACCACCCACTTAGGAGGCAGTCATCACGTACCAGAGGAGGATGGTGGCCTCGTGTGAAAGGCGCCATCCGTGAGTCACTCGTAGTCGCAGCTTTACAGCAAACGTCACGGTGTGGGTACGTTTCTCTTTTAAAAGGCAAAGGCTATCAATGTTTCCTCTTTGCAACCCTAGTTCCCAACACCCTCTCCTCACAACACACTATTCTAGTATAACATGCCTTTTTTTATTATATGTTTGATAAGATATTTCTTAGACAAATAGGATAAATACAAGTGGGCAGGGTGGTTCCACACACACCGTGGCTAGTAGGACTCGTGTTACTAGTTTTATAAACGCCACACACATGGACTATATATACCATGAAATACCCTGTATTTTGAAGATCTCAGAGGTCTGCAAAATGCCAAGCTGACACGGACAAATGGCAGGATAAAGAAAACTCACCGAGCTCAGTGAATGGGCAGGGACCTGTCGAATGGTCTCCATTGTGAAGAAAGGGAAGATAATGCCTCTAAGAGGAAAATCTACATTATTTACAAAATGATGCGCTCAGCGCTCCCATCTTTGAGGCAACAATGGAAGAAGAAAGAGGTAGGCAGGGCCGTAAGCAGCACAGGGCCGTGGTTACAATGTTACCCTGTTAGCTTGAACAAGGCAGGGAAACGGGCCCCCCCACCCACAGTGAGCCAGGAACCAGGGAAGTGGTCTTCTACTGAACAGAGGCTGAGTTTGAACGTATGACCAGCCAGCTGCAAAAGAGAGGGGCCCGTGGTCCGAACCCACAAACAGACATCCCCACCAAGTCGGAGGAGTGAACACGGATGGCGGGCAGGAAGCCCTCCAGTCCTGCAGGGAGGAGACGGCCCCAGAAACAGGAGGCGCTCGGGAAAGCGGCCAGGGACAGGGCTGGCTTCCTGATGAGCACGGCCATCGAGGGCCAGGGAAGGCAGAACAGGCCGGCGACCTCCGTAAGCCTGCGGAGTGAGGAGGGTCTGAGGGTTGCTGGGGTGGCCGGTTTGGGGACTGGCAAGGGTCACCTACACCTGTCCTCCTAGGCAGGTGACCGAGCTGACTGTCAGACAAGGGGGAAAGACAGAGTCCGAGGATACAGTGACCTCCCAAGCGGGTGCTCAAACTCGGGAGTGAGCGAGAAGCCTGCTCTCGGGCCGGCCACCCCTCTTCCCCACCCTCCACCTCTGCTTTCCCTCCTCCCATCTCCTAACCTGCGTGTCCCAGAGGGGTGGACCCTGGCCCCCTTCCTTGGTCCCCACCCCTGACCCCAGCTACCCTCTTTACAGGATGGAATCTCACTCCTCTGTCTCTCCTGGGGCTCGTCTTCCGACCCTGCTCTCAACGAAGGCCGCTGTTTCATTGTTATTGATGGGGTCAAATCAACCCACTTGTGTTTCAGACTGAGTAGACACATCCCTGCCTTGATCAAACTCTGTATCTCCCGGCTTTTGTGGGAGGACATGACTTTCCTTCGGTGGGTCACCCTGGTCAGGGCTCCCGCTCAGGGTCTGGCCCGCTGGCCTCGCTGGCTGACCCCTGTGAATGCAGCTTGCCCTCCACTCTGGGTGGCCAGTCTCACCGGCCCGATGGGACAAGACACCTGGGAACCAGAGTGACACCCGGGCTCACCACGGAATTCTCTGCCGATCAGCTAAAACCAAATGGACCTTCTGTTCCGACCTGAAGCTCATGTGTCCTCCTCCCCCAAAAAAGTGACCTATCTGACTCCAGCAGCTCCCTACAAAGTAGGGTGTTTCCTTCCGACACTGGCCCCTCATAATGGGCCAGGGCAGAAGATTTTCTGATGCGGTCACCCCTTCCATCCCTCTAGGTACAATCTCACTACAGCCAGACTGGCCCTCCTGGGGGGGGTGCTCTCCGGGGAATTGTCTGTTCCCCCACGCAGGACAGCCAAAACCTTCTGACCACCTCGTTGACAATCACCTCCCATTTCCAAAATCTTTTCGTTTTTCTAATCTACCTGCAGATTTGATTTTTCTTTATAATGCGGTAACCCTGCCTTGTCTCAGAATTGAGTCGATGAGGCGTAAATACCGGTGTCCATCAGGGTCCGTCCTCCCCTCAGAGTGTTGAGTAGGAAAAGAGAATGTTGGCTTGGCCCTTCGATATGGCTCAGTTCAAGTCGCTGGAAACGGAGTCGTCATTCTCGTCAGTGTTACGCCCAGATGTATAAAACAGCTTTGACACAGGGCGAATACTGTCATCCCTATTTCTCTGCTTCAACATAAATTTTAAAAAATATTTTAAAATGGGACTAATTCTTTTTTTATGTATCCTCTAACTGCGGCACTTATCCAGATACATTGTAGATCACTTATCACCTTAGAATCTGTTTGGACATTCAGTGAGGTACAGGAAGTACCAGGCATCTTATTCCTAATTGCTGGACACCTACTGAGTGCAAAGCACCATGGGAACACAGAGGCGCACGGGACCAGGTCGTCATGCACAGGAAGCTCCCGCGTAGAGTTGGACAAATAGGGTCATCATCACGTCAAATTCTCTTTTTTCTTTCCATTAACGTCTGAGTCACCAAAGAATGGAATTTTCCTGGGGGAATTATATCCAAATATATATAATGTATTGGCAGTTTCTACTTGTTGCCTTTGGAAGGGAAAAGCAGTGATATGAATAATAATAATAAATAAATAATGAAGTCCGTCATTAAGACTTTTCCCATTAATGGAAAGCTGTCCAATAATTACACACGTCTGAAAGATGACACGCAATGTCAAACTTTTACAAATTCGAGTGATTACCATTGCTTCGTTTTTCTTGCTTTACCTGATGATGCACGGGTATCTATCTCAGAACCAATCAAGGAAGAGTGCCGAAATCTATAAATCAGCCTACCCAGACAGCCCGAGCCATCGCTGCTGATGGTTCTGACTCATCACCCAGGAGAAGTCGGCACCAAACCAAAAGGGAGACGCCCTTGACTCCAAGCCCCAACTAAACTACCGTGGGAAACTTGAACTTGAACTTGAACCGGACGGTTCCCTTTTCCCCTCGGCACCTCCGGGTGACTAAGAGAGGGGGGCTCTTCTTTCTGTGCCTGTATGTCGGCTCTTTCCTCTCGAGCAGCTCTGATGATCAGCCCTCCGTGACTTCAGTGTCCCGTAAACACTCCCAACCTTCACGTTCAGATTGCAGGGGGAGGGTGGACCATCCATCCAGGTATCGGTTCCTGGCAATTTATCTACAAATAGATGAGCTAGAGAGAGCGTTCTGCCACAAAGAACAGAGCTCAATTATGACCTGCTAAAATGAAGAAGAAGAAAAAAATCAGAAGACGCACACCTGATGGCGGCCGCATCGCTGCCTTCTGCAGGCATTGCCTCCCCGCTCCCAGGGCCCAGAAAGGCACCCACACCTGTTTCAGAATGCAGGAGAAGCCCGCGTGCATTGTCGTACCGTACCCGCAGCGCTCCTGCGATGGGCGATAACAGGACGCTCGGTGATAACGGTGCAGCTGTGGCCGCGCCGGGACAAAAGAAAAGACAGCGTTACATTTCAAGTAAGAAGTCTAATTATCTGTTTCCTTTTAATATGGGAGAGCGCTATTGTATCTGCCTTCTAAATATTGAGCACAGAGCCTATTTACTTCCATCCAGAACTTCAAGACGCTATCCATCCTATGCAAAAACAGCACTCCCCCCCCATCACTTCCTAGGATTATTACTGTATTAATATCATTATAACCTGCCTGGTCACTAAAAAAAGTAAGGTCACCTTTCATTTATTGCAGGCATTTCTTCTTCGGGAGCTGTTACTCTATGAATGAAACATAAACAGAGCTTTGAAAGATGCTGTTATTTGCCCAGATAAGTTCTTTCTTTTTCTTTTATTTGGCACTATTTTTTTTTCTATCACGAAAGAAAAGCCAGGTCATGGGGGTAGGGGGAGGAATAAAAAACCATGGAATTTAAGCCTCACCCTGCCATAGACTATGGAAGGAAATTTAACTTCTCTGAGATGCATTTTGAAGGGGGGAAAAGAAAATCAAGGAATAGCATTAATTTCCTTACACATTTAGTTTGATGATTAAATATCATCGTGATTTTGTGTTAACTGTCCAACAGCAAGACGGGTAACAAAATACGAAGTAGTTGACAACTACAGGAATAAATCACCTTACTGTTTCATTAAGAATCATTGAGGAAACCAGCGAGGCTCGTTCATTCCTTCATGGGCTCAGGGTCCCGTTTGATGACCCCAGGTCATCACCTCACAGACGGGGCTGCGGCCACGTGGGACCTCAGCGAGGACAGCCAGCGTCAGGAGCGGCTTGGCAGGAAGGCAGGAATGAAGTCCGCGCCCCGGGGGGATGGGTGGCCACCCTGGAATTGGACACCGACAGAGACACGCCCACTGGGTCTGGGTACCCTGCAGGAAAGCATCACTCAGACCTGGCTAAGGCGCAGGCTCGGCTCTGAATTACCCTCCAACGCGCGCGGGATGCAGCATCCATCTGTGAATGCCAGCACAGCGCTCGCCCAGCGCCTATGTCTCCACCCTTGCCGGCATCGATGGCGTTGGTTATGTTCATCTCAGCGCTCCTTTGAGTATGTGGCCAAAGTGGACTTCCTTCCAGGCCTCTTTCATCTGGACATAGACATACATACACCCTCTCCCTCCCACTCCCACCCGAGACACACACACAGCATAAGCAGCATCCACACACAACACAGACACAAAATACACAGGCACGCACAATCACACACACACACACAACCTCCACCCAAGCTCCAGCGAGCAAGCCTGCATCACGGAGCAGGTAGAACCGTGTTATTTCATCAGCTGAGGGAGTCCTCGCGCCCCGTACGAGGGCCAAGTCGGGTGCGTAAGCAGGAGGTGCGGTCCAGGTAACCGCGTCTCTCCGAGCTGCGTCTCCGAGCGCAGACCTTCCTCGGCCTCTGGGCCCTGGAGACACATCCTGTGAGGTGGTTCGGGGCCCCATCCTTGCAGGTGTCCCGGTATTCCTGCTCCCACCGGGTCTGGAGTGGATGGAGCCCAACGGCCTGAAAACAGGTCCCTCTACAGGCGGATCCAAGAGCAGAGCAGCATGGACCGGCCAGCACCCCAGCCCAGAGGTTCCCGTGGAAGCCAGGGCGAGCGCGCCCAGGTGGAGCCGAGGGGTTATCTCCGAGAACCCCTCGTCAGCTGGGTTAACGCTGAACTCTTCCAACACCTTCACCGGTTCCTCTCGTTACTCCGTTTTCCTGCTAGAAACAGGTTACCTGCTCCACCAAGTGCCCTGAAGTCGCGAGAGACAAGCCACGTTTCCCTTTGAACGCCCTGTTGATCCTGCCATCCCTGCCCCGTCTTCCCAGGAGGCTGATTCTGATTTTAATCCTACCCCCCTAGGATCCGGGTGGAGGCCGTAGGAACCCACCTGCTCTGGCCACCTTTCCCCCCACCCCCCAAGCCTCTGAGTGTCCCTCCGGAGGCTGGTCAATCCAATCCCGGACACAGCGGTGGGAAGCGCTTCAGGAGTCCATTTCTTGCACCTGCCAACGAGATGGACTGGAACGGTCACCAGAGGGGCGGCTGAACCAAGTCCATTAGAAGAAAAAAAGACCGCCTCATCTCGGGGGGTGCCTCACGGGAAGCCAAAAGCCTGCCCGCATTTGAAACGAAAGGGCAGGCTAAATCGATACACCTGAACTCGCAGTTCAAGGTTATTCATTCAGCTGAAACCTCTTGAACATTTCAAGTTTCCTTCCTTGAAGTTCAAAAGATTCATGCATTTAAAATGTGAAGGAAAAAAAAAAGAGAGAGAGAAAAAGGTCAAACTTTACATTTTCACAGAAGGTGGCCCATCTCTGGAGTAATGGTTATTTGGGCTCACCTGTTTCCTACCATTTATTCAGAAGAGTGTTGTTATTTGACTTCGTCCCGCAGTTGACGGGAAGGTTGGACGGTTCTGGTGTGACACAGACCTCACAATCTGGACACCGATTAGCCTCATTGGGATGCTTGCATCAAGCCTTTCTTGTCCTAAGTCAAACCTTGGTAAGGTGATCTTCCTTTTGATTCTGCTTTACTTGTTTTTATTTATTTATTGTATTTTTTTTTCAATGTGAAAGGCAGTTTGAAGACACAGGCAAGATTATTGTCTCTGTTTAGATAGAATCAGACTCTTCGGGCCAGTGACTCCGACCCCAGCTGCCTTCCTGACAGATTCAAACACACTCTCTGGGATGGTCGTACCCTGAGCCTCTTTCATCCACTGACGCCGCATCGCCGACGAGGTGCTCAGAATAGCAACATCAGCAGGAGCCTCCTCCCCACAATGAACGCGGACGTGGGCTCTCTGAAAGCAGAGAGGAGAGGACCAGGGAATCTGGTGTGTGCCTTGCTCTCCCCCAAGAGGGCCAGCCCTGCAGGGAACCACCGTGGCTGTCTCCTGAGAGGCGGTGGCCAGGCCTCTGTCTTCTGGGGTTGGAAGGGCTGCAGATCTTGCTTAACTCTCCGGGCCTCGGTTTGCTCTTCTGTAAAATTAGGATGAAAACTGAACCTGCGTTATAGGGCGTGTTTTGAGGGATGGCTAAGTTTGTACATAACGCGGGACCCTGAAGGCAGCCAATAAAAAAATAAAATAAAAAAGACAGTGATTCCGGAGGGGTAAGGTGATGTGGAAATCCACTGAAGACAGAAACACCATCTTGAGAAACTGATTTTTATTTTACTTGAGAGACGACCAGACCAGGGCCTGGAGGACCGGGCACGCTGGCACCGGCTGCCTGCGCTCGGTGCGTCAGGACAAGGAGAGGGTCCGCCCCTGCCCTCAGCCTGCTCGCCACCGAAACGCCGCTCCGCCTCACAGAACGGTGACAAGGACTTAACAGCATGATAAATGGGAAATATCCCGAGAACTCTAAAACACTATGGGAATAATTATAACAGCTAATATTTATTACGAGCTTAATTTCCTAAGAGCCTGCTGATTTTCTAAACCCTTTCCCCGTGTTAATGATTTTAACGTTCACCACTTGGCGATGAGATGGGACTATTATCTCCACGCTAACCAGATGAGTCCCAGCGGTGAGCAGCAAGTTCAAGGCCACGTGGGCACTAAGAGGTCCACCGGGCATTTCAGCACAGTCTGTCTCCAGGCCCTGGACCCCACCCACTGCACAAATGGCCTGTAAAATCAATCAATCAAGTGTTTGATCGATTTGAGAAATGTGCATTGAGCTGTCATGCACCCAGTTCCACCACAGACCCTGAGATTCAACAGGGACCCTGAGTGACGGCGCAGTTGCCCTCAAGGACACTGTGTTGTAATGTAGGAAAATGACCATAAAAATAACTACATCAGATGGCAGACATAGTGAGAAGAAGGTAAAGGGGCCAAAGAGTTCCGGGGTGGAGACGCCTCTGAGCAGGACTTCCCAGGGGACACAGTCTGTTCACACCACAGGGAAAGGAGGGAGGTGGGCGTGGCCAGAAAGCTGACCTAGCTAGACATCATTTTGTCCCTGGTGCGAATGGGAGGTTTGCAGACAAAAAAAAATGTTGCAGAATAAGAGGGGCAATTGGGTTCCAGGGAGAGGAAACAGCAAGTGATGGTGCTCTGGGGCCAAGAAGGCCAGTGGGCAGAGCTTAGTGAGCACAGAGAATGATGGAGGCCAGTGGGTGGAGCTTAGTGGGCACAGAGAGAATGATGGAGGCCAGTGGGTGGAGCTTAGTGGGCACAGAGAATGATGGAGGCTAGTGGGTGGAGCTTAGTGGGCACAGAGAGAATGATGGATGCCAGTAGGTGGAGCTTAGTGGGCAAAGATAGAGTGATGGAGGCCAGTGGGTGGAGCTTAGTGGGCACAGAGAGAGTGATGGAGGCCAGTGGGTGGAGCTTAGTGGGCACAGAGAGAGTGATGGAGGCCAGTGGGTGGAGCTTAGTGGGCACAGAGAGAGTGATGGAGGCCAGTGGGCGGGGTTTAGTGAGCTTAGTGAGCACAGAGTGATGGAGGCCAGTGGGTGGAGCTTAGTGGGCACAGAGAGTGATGGAGGCAGTGGGCGGAGCTTAGTGAGCACAGAGAGAGTGATGGAGGCCAGTGGGTGGGGTTTAGTGAGCACAGAGTGATGGAAGCCAGTGGGTGGAGCTTAGCGGGCACAGAGAGAGTGATGGAGGCCAGTGGGCGGAGCTTAGTGAGCACAGAGAGAATGATGGTCAGGGGCAGCCAGGGTCCTGACTATGGAGAGCATGTGTGTCATGATGTGGATACTATGACAAAGCCATCATGGAGGCCTCCACGCTTTTATTGTCAATGGGTTACCATGTCAATATCTTAAATGGAAGCTCATGAAAAAAGAAATTAACAAACCACTTATTGTACCAGGAGGGAAGCCAGCAAGCTGGAGAGAAGTTGGAGCTAGTAGACACACTCAGTTCCAGATCATAGTCTAAAGGCCACTAAGTCACCAACCAGTGTAATTGAAATTCTGCAGTCCCTGGTGAATACTATTCACCTGCAAAATGGTCCACTAAAGTGTGATTTCATTATCCAAACAACTGTCAAAATATATCAGTAAACAGGTATCCAAACAACTTTGTATAGAAACACTCAATGACATCATAGGAATCACAGTTTGTTGTGAATTAACAAAATCTTTTATCCATTTTTCTACTGTGTATACTTGTCAAGTGAGAACAGCCTATCATTTATCAGAGACACATTAATGTTTCCAAAACAAATGATTTCCTTTCTCAATAGAAAAGGTCAGGGTCTTTAGATTTTAACAACATCTGAAAGGATCCGGTCTAATTAGACCTTTAAAAATCCATGAGAAGAATTTATTTTACCTGCTTGTCATCTGAGTTTCGATTGCTGAATGTTCTAACAAATGAAAAGCAACTAATGAAGTTACTCAGCAAACAAGACAAACCGGATGTCGGATGTTGACTTCATCACTTAGAAACAGCAGAAAGCAGCAGCCAAGATTTATGCGTCAAGAAGACACAGCTCCTGCCCTGGCCAGGTAGCTCAGTTGGTTAGAGCGTCGTCCTGATACTCCAAGGCTGTGGGTTCGATCATCCCGGTCGGGGCACATACAAGAGTCAACCAGTGAATGAGTAAATAAAGAGAACAACAAATCAATGTCTCTCTTTCCCTTCCTCTCTCTGTCTAAAACTAAATAATTTTTTTTTTTAAAAATGGAGAAGGCACAGCTGCTTTATGCAATGGGCCCCAAGCCTCTAACCCAGGGGTCCCCAAACTACGGCCCGCGGGCAGGATGTGGCCCCCTGAGGCCATTTATCCAGCCCCTGCTGCACTTCCGGAAGGGGAACCTCTTTCATTGGTGGTCAGTGAGAGGAGCATAGTTCTCATTGAAATACTGGTCAGTTTGTTGATTTAAATTTACTTGTTCTTTATTTTAAATATTGTATTTGTTCCTGCTTTGTTTTTTTACTTTAAAATAAGATATGTGCAATGTGCATAGGGATTTGCTCATAGTTTTTTTTTTTTATAGTCCAGCCTTCCAACAGTCTGAGGGACAGTGAACTGGCCCCCTGTGTAAAAAGTTTGGGGACCCCTGATCTAACGTTTCAGTGCAGGTGCTTGTCTGAGACTTTGACTCCAGCACTTGGAGCAAGTGCGTCCAGCTTTGAATTTTAAACCAAAGAAATAATCTCACTTTGGGCTCACACACGCTGGCTGGTTATGCCCTCAGTATGCTCAAACAGGACTTCCTGGGCAAGGTGGTCTCGAACCCAGCACATGCGGAACTCAGCAGAGCACGGTTAATACGGCGGAGGGAGGGAGGGCAGGAATTATCATAACGCTGATCAGGGCCGACCGCCACCTCGTGGACAGTGTCTGCGGGGGGGGGGGGGGGGGGGGGCAATCAGGTAAAATAGTTTCCCCGACACAGACACGATGACTCGGAGGCACCCGAGGATTTTTTTTAGCTGCTGCTTCAGGGTCCTGCGGTCTGCGGGAGCTTGTGTGTCTGTCCGGATGGGGGAGGTGGGAAGAGCTCAGGGTACCGCGTCGAGTGCGTCACCCCGCTGTTTCTCCCAGAGGTCTCTGGGCAGTCGAGATGCCGGTGTCATGTAATGCAGGCTGAGCTCCTGCCCCAGAGGAGGCTGCCAGGTTCAAACCCCAGCTCTAGCCCTTCTCAGCATAACCTTCCCCATGGGGGAGGAGGTCTCTCCACCACAGCGCCCCCATCTGCAAAAGTGATGAACAACATTAAATTTATTTTAGAATCTGCATTTTCTGATAATCTATCTATCAAGTCCACCTTATCTGGGATAAAAAAAGGTAGAACTAAAGACTCCCTTAATAGAGTACTGAAAACCAAGCGCAGGATTTTTTACAAAAATGCGAGGGCGCGGCTCATTGACACAGCCATCTTTGTTTCTCACGCAGATACATTCCGCACAGAGTGATGAATGGGAAATACGAGTGTCACATGTCACTGGTTCTTCGACCCTTCAGGATACATCGCTGTGGTCACATTGACCATTTAAAAGCCACAGGAAGTTCTCTGCTCACACTGATAACGAGGTTCAGTAAATAGCAGTACCCTGCTTCTACCCACGTTACTGACGTGGGAGAAAGGCCACGCCCACCAGTGGTGCTACGAAGTGACCTCCACTCTGGGTTTTTTACAAGTTTCATCCTGATGGGCTTCACCTTGTCCTCCCGCCCTTTGTTCTGGTGGTTAACCAAAGGTAAGGTCTGAAGGCTCAGCTGGCTCAGCGTCCACGCTTTAGAAAGGCTCTTCGGAGAAGGTGCCGCATGTGTAATACACGCTCGGCAGGCCCCTGCGTTGACATCAGCTCACTGTTAGCGATGCTGAGATGAGTCTCTGGGTGGAGCCAATGACAGACAAACCCCTCCGTGAACGTCACATTGCAGCCCTCAGGACTAGCTAGCACGTGGGGGCCTCATAACCTTTCACAATGTAAATGTTTCATTGTCTGACAATCTTTCAAAGAATGATTGTGTCCCCCTTGGATGGCAAGTGTCTGAATCAATTATTTCATTAGGGTTTCTAAAACGGCTAGGATTAAAATCGATCATTCTTCTGGTAAAAAGAGTCTTGGCTTGAGAAATGGACGTTTTGGTTACCCTGAATTACAGTTGTATCGGGAAAGCAGTTTAATAGTTATTTCTTCCTTTTAAGTGAAAGGACTCCGTGTAAGCGTCACCTCCAATACTGCCAAGTACATTTTGTTACTGTGTGTGTGTGTGTGTGTGTGTGTGTGTGGCTTTCTGTTTTGTGAATATAATTATAGAACTAAGAAAGACACATATGCAGAGATTCTTCTTAGTCTCCATCAAATGTTTATTTTGTTTTGTTTGTTTGTTTGTTTGTTTCATCATTTGGGGGAGAGATGCTCCAATTTTCCCAAGTTTGTCACATAAAATCTCCTTCACGTTGACGCCTAGTCCTTTTGTCAGAACCCTCGTCAGTTTTGAGAAGGACCTTGCTTTCCAGTCTAGCAAGATCCTGCTCCAAATTAGAAGAGGTCTCTGCTTCCAGAAAAAAAAAAGTGGAGCAGACATAGTTCTTCCTCTCTGTTCTACACAACTAAATTTAGTCTCAATTCGCTCGACGTACAGTTAACACTTCCAGACATCATTCATCTACAAACCAAACGCAGGAAGGCTCTAGAAGGTGAGAAGAAACAGGCAGATGGGTCAGAGATATGCACAGTGACTTTTTCTTCCTGTCTCGTGTATTCTACACTTATATCTGAAAAAGACAGCCAACCGGAAACATTAAGACACAGCAACAAAAATAAATAAATAAAATCTGCTCCTCAAAACAACCTTGCCATCTGTGTTCAAAGGAGCCGGCAAAAGGAGCAGCTTGGAAAGATAGAAACTTTCCCATCCTAAGCATTCTACCCCAGAAACAGGGAGACACTGCGGGGCTACCCCATCCTCGTCAGCAAAGACTAAACGGGACACGGGGACAGCACCCTCGTGAGGCCTCAGGAGGTACTGCACACCCACGTCCAGGTGAGTCGGGGACAGCCCAGCAGAGAATCGGGGTTTTCATCCTCAGCTGCCGGCAGCAGAAGCTCTCTCCCCCTCACGGTGTCAGTGGAGACACCGTGGGACTTGCCACGTCCTTCCCCACGGGAGGAAGTTCAGAGAAGGCCAAGTGAAAAGCACACACTTTCACCGACATCCAGCACTAGCAGGGTCACCTCTACACAGGAGGAGTGGGGACCACACGGGGACCAGTAACTCCCCCTCCAGCAGAATGACAAGGCCCCCCCTGGTGTGTCGGTGGGAACGGGGTGGGGGTCTGGACTTCTACATTCCCGTGGCAATGAAGCGGCAGTACCCGCCCCCGGGCAGCGCCCCGTAAAGCCATCTGACAAAGAAGGTTTGAGTAAAACTCAGCTTCTCATAACATAATATGAAGATGCCCAAGTTTCAACTAAAAAACAAACAAACAAACAAACAAACAAAAACCCACTCCCCATGCCTTAAAAGAAACAGAAGATCTCAAACGGAATAAAAGAGAGAATTAATATATACCAATATGACTCAGATGGTAAAAATATCTAACAAAGGTTGTATCACAGCCGTCATAAATACACTTCAACAAACATGCTTAATTAAAAAACAGAAAACCTCGGTAAGGAAATATAAAATATGACCACAAACCGAATGGAAATTTTAAAGCTGAAAAATACAATCGATAAAAGAAAAGGCTCAGTGGATTGATTAAACAGCAGAATGGAAGGGACCCAGGAAAGAATCAGAGAATAGAAAAAATAGAACAAGAAAAATGTCCCGGTCCAACCAAAGGAGAAAAATGGACTCTTAAAAAGAGAAAGAAATCAAAAGAGTCTTAGGGACCTCTGTTACTATTTAAAAAAAAATGTAATATTTGTTTCACCAAAATCATTAGAAAAATAAAATGTAATTTTTAAAAAACATGGTCAGAACAGAGAAAAAGAGAAAACACAAGAAACAAAAACAGAGAGAAAAATAGGAAACAAAATATAAAATGAAAAATGTAAATCCTTACATCAATAATTATCTTAAAGCTAAAATGTCTAATTAAACCAATTAAAAGGCAAGGATTAATAAAGCAGATTGCAAAACATGACCCAATTATATCCCATCTTCCAGAAACTGACTTCAAGTATAGCAAACTAGACAGGTGGAAAGTAAAAGGATAAAAAATGATAATCATTATTTAAAAGAAAGCAGGAATAACTATATTACATTAGAAAGAGTAGACTTTGGCCTGACCTGTGGTGGCGCAGTGGATAAAGCATCGACCTGGACTGCTGAGGTCACCGGTTCAAAACCCTGGGTTTGCCTGGTCAAGGCACATACGGGAGTTGATGCTTCCTGCTCCTCCCCCTTCTCTCTCTCTCTCTCTTCTCTCTCTTCTCTAAAATGAATAAATAAATAAAAATAATTTAAGAAAGAGACCTTTTGGAGAAAAAAGGTCTCAGAAGCAATGAAGAACACACTATAATGAGAAAAGGGCTAATACACTAAGAAATGATAGCAATCCTAAATGTATATGCACCAAACAAAAAAGCTTCAAAATGCATGAAGTGAAAACTGACATAACTATGGAAGAAATGAAAAACAGACATATGTCATCCATAGCAGTGGTCCCCAACCTTTTTTGGGCCACGGACCAGCCTTTAGGGTGGGACGGATAAATGTATCACGTGACCAAGACAAGCGTCAAGAGTGAGTCTTAGACAGATGTAACAGAGGGAATCTGGTCATTTTTTTAAAAATAAAACATCGTTCAGACTTAAATATAAATAAAACAAATAATGTAAGTTATTTATTCTTTCTCTGTGGACTGGTACCAAATGGCTCATGGACCAGTACCGGTCCATGGCCCAGGGGTTGGGGACCACTGATCTATAGCACAGATATTTGGTGAGAACATAGAAAGTACAGATTCACTTCCATTGTGTTAACAAATTGTCAATAAGAAAACAGAATAAAACACTTTACAACAGGGACATAAATGCAGAGTAACTTAAAAAGAAACTTCACAGGAATGATGTAATGCCTTTCAGAAGTCATGCGACTTTGCCAGACATCTTAGAAGATTGACCTACATGATGAAAATAAACAGTCCTTAAATCATCAGTGACATATAGAAGCACAACATGTGTTTCTCCACATGCTACCTGCACGTCACAGAAGAGCCGGGATGTCACCATGCTCATCTTTAGTTGAGGGTTCAGGCTGGAAGGACAGACCTGTAGAGACATTTTCAACCATGGAAGGAGAAGAGGACGTGCTAGAATCACACCACCCTGTAAAGGAATCATCTTGAATGTGGCAATGCTACTGCTGGTCACACCTCCTTAATCAAGTGTCCAGGTCCGACATCAGTGGAGCAGGCGGGAGATTGTTACACAGAATTCAAACAATCATACATGACCACCCACATCACTTTTAGTGGTATTGATCAGTGTTATAGAGAAAAAAAAAGGCAACTTCTGTCTAGAATAAGTTAACTTTGTATAAATAAAGCAAAAAGAAAATGGACAACTACTGGCAAAACATGTGACACAAATCATTGCCAAAGTTTTAAGAGGAATGACCTAGAATAGGGGACCGCTAAGTCATTCTACCTTATTCGGTGATACTCACCCCTAGATGACATCTATGGGAGAGGAAGCAGGTGATGACAGCATCACACCCTTTCTTCATGCTTCTTGATACATAGTTATTGTTTTTGCAATTCGCAGTTATCTTTTTTACAAGAAGAGTAACCATTCTAAAGTTGCAAGGAAATTAAACAACACCCCAATAGTTAGATGGATAATTATTATGAGTGGAGCCACCACAAATTAGAAAACAGAAACAGTCAAGAAACTGATGGAAAATGTCCAAGAACACTTGTAATGAGAAGAAAGAAACCTAAGAAACAATGAAATTCTATTTTACACCTATTAAATTAACATACATCTAAGGGCATGTTGGGATTTAGTCAAAAATGAAACAGAATCAAACTAATCCCTTCCCAATAACATTGCAAATTGGTACAATTTTGGCGAACATAATGGGAATACATTTCAAGAGCTAAGAGAAAGTTACTAATCGTTGACCCTGTAATCCAACTCCTGGGTATTTATTCCTAAGAAACAATTCAACAGAGGACGGTTCTCCAGAGTTTATATTATTTTGCCAACACAGACATTAACTGAAACCTAGCTCAGAAAAGCTATTTTGCCATAGTCCTTCCAAGTGGAGCTGTTCAGTCAGTGGGCACAGCCCGGAGGTGGGGCGGAGCAGTCAGCAGGTAACCCTCTCTAAAGCGCCCCGGCTCCCACAAACAACAGAGATGCAGCTAATTGCGAAGGAGCGAGGGGGGAACACCGTGAGCACTCCACGTCTGCTCCTTGAATGATTTAATTAACGATCTCGCCATAGAGAAATGGTCTTAATTATAAAACAGTAGCACCCAGGAAGGTTACCTCTGACATAATTGGCCACCCTGCTGAGTTTCAAAAATAAAGAAAAATTAGCTGAATAAAGAGTACTTTGAAAGGTCATTATTATCAGGCAGCTGTCAATAAGAGAGATACTCTTCAGGTGAAATTGAAGATCTCTCCTGAGCAAGGTCATCACCAATCACCAAGAGCCGTTTCCCTGTTCAAAAGAGGAAACACACACACACACACACACGCACACACACGCACACGCACACACATGCACAGGTCACGGCTCTGTAGAACATGAACTACTATCTGCCAACTAGGATGGTATTCTTTCTCTTAGTGACGTTCTGCAGAGCCGTGGCCTTGGGAAACGGAATCAGGAGTTGGGTGGGACAGTGGTGTGGGCGAGGCTCCTCCTTGCTGCACCTGGCTGCACCCCCCCCCCCGGTTTCTATTCCTCTCCCATCCCAGACGCACCCCATGCTCAGCAACAATAGCCCAATGACGGGACCCTTGGAAACATCCCGCAGGTGGCACTTGGAAACTTCCGATGAATCATAACCAGCCGTCTCCTTAGAGTTATCAGTTGACTTGAATTCCAAATATCATCAGCCCACCATTCTTGAAGTTACGGTATCATCCAGGCTTTCTGTTGTTTGTCACTGTCTCCCGTTCGTGGGACTCTGTCCCTTATCTGCAATGAGTTCTACTCTCTGCTCCTGAAGTCCACTCCTCCTTCTTCGCCTCTCCCTTAGCCCTTCCCCGGGCCGCAGTCTCTGGCCCAATAAATCTCTTTCTGTGAACGGTCTCTCCCTCAGGAGCGCCCTCATGGGGCCGCCTACGGACTGAGAAATTTCCAGAGAAAATGCCTCAATCATTCACCCTTTCCTCCTTTGCTTTAAATGAGTTTCTTGCTTCCTCTTGTTCCCCGTTTTCTCAAATGATAGTTAGAGAGCAAAACGGATTACAGGGGCCGTGGTCTGTGCCCACCGCGCAGGGCTACTTGACCAGCCGTGTGACTCTTCTCTCAGTCACTCCTTTGGGGGGAAAGATTTGGAGAGCCGTCCCATAATACCCCCAAACGAAGAAGAAAGCCAGGGGTTTCTCTCCACTCGGGGTGACTTTCTGAAGCCTTTGGCACTCGTGCTGTGTTGCACTGAAACCTCACCGGAGCCATCCAAGGCGCACACTGACCGAAAGGAAGGGGTCCTTGCTCCAAACCAGCTTCAGTGTGTTGATATTTTGATTTTCATATTTTATTGTCTGGGGGGGGGGTCTCTCTTTTTTTTTTTAATTAGCCATCTCTGTGCTTCCTCGAGTCCTTCATGTTTCCCGTTAAACCTTTCCATCCCATCCGGTCCTCACTACGAAGGTCCTGACCTCTGCCATCAGCCGGGACGGCGTTGCAGAATCGAATCCGAAAACGAGGCAGGGCAGGGAAGCGAGCGACTCCTTGTCAGGAACTTCCCCTGGGCCTCCTGCAGCGCCCACCCCGGTCCGGGTAGATGTTTAAGGGGCGGTGGGCGGTCCAGGCGCACGAGGGTCCACATTCTGAGACCCTCAGCCTGGCCGAGACTCTCACAGTGGCTTCTGTCCCAGCAGCATTCTTTCCTTCACGCTGAGGCACACAAAGGAATATTGAGATCATGAGTGATACATTTTTTTTTTCAAAAACGCGTACTACTCTACGGCATGGCCTGTTTAATCTGGGGAGGGTTGTTCAGAGTCAAGTCAAAAACCCCCTTAATGAGAAAACAGAACATCAATCATCATAACATAAAAAAACTGAACATGGAAGGGGCTCCTACACATAATTCCAAATGCTTATTGAACACCACGGTTGCTTCAATAAAGACGATCAGTACTGAGGTGGATGTGTTTCATCTAATGACCTGTATCGAGGCCAGGAGAGGCGGCCTCATGCGTTCTTCTCAGATCACATTACAGCAGGGGTCCCCAAACTTTTTACACAGGGGGCCAGTTCACTGTCCCTCAGACTGTTGGAGGGCCGGACTATAAAAAAAAACTATGAACAACTCCCTATGCACACTGCACATATCTTATTTTAAAGTAAAAAAAACGGGAACAAATACAATATTTAAAATAAAAAACAAGTAAATTTAAATCAAGAAACTGACCAATATTTCAATGGGAACTATGGGCCTGCTTTTGGCTAATGAGATGGTCAATGTGCTCCTCTCACTGACCACCAGTGAAAGAGGTGCCCCTTCCGGAAATGCAGCGGGGGCCGGATAAATGGCCTCAGGGGGCCGCAGTTTGGGGACCCCTGCATTACAGGATACGAACATAAAAACTGAAAGCTGCATGCCCTTCCTAAAAGGTCATCATCGCGCGGCAGGAATCGTCACGAAACGTTTTGAGCCGTGAAAACGAGGGTTCGCGAGCTCCAGGACCTTCTCGCACCCTGTGCGGCTGGCGAGAGGGACACAGGAAGGAGGTCTGCCCAGCTCGAAGGCGGGTCTCCACCTTGGCCGGGGCCGCACGCTGCACCGTTTTAGGACTCACCGTGCGCCGCAAGCGCGACTTCCTAGAATGTACGCGTCTTCCAATAGCACTCATTTTACCTCCAACGAATAATTTGGGCGTTGAGAAAAATGTCTGCTTCCTGGTGGTCTTCGCCCGTGATGACATATTTCTCTCCCTTCTCTCCTCCCACTTTTCATTGACGCTTTGTTTGTCCTTGAGACTGAGAAGTAAAATTCGTTTTTGCTGCCTCCGGAGCTCACCTTTGTCACTGATTGTCTCTGTGTCTTCTCCTGGGACCCCACGAAGGAATTCCTGAGTCTCCTCTATGTGGCGTGGTCCGGCCCAGGTCCATCCACGACACCTGTCCAGTCTCTGTGTCCAGACGGCTCTGACACCTGGAAATCACCCCCTCAGGGGCACGTCACAGAATTAATTAGCTGTTGATAGTTTGAAAAGGTGTTACGGGCATTTTTCGAGTTGAACTGAGAGGTAGACAATGGGGTATAAGCATTTCCATCTAACAGATGGAGAAAGGAGCAGTTAACCACAGAGTGGAAATCCCTAAGTTCAAGGGCAGGTCTTAGAGCTCCACTTCCTAAGCTTCCTGGGTGTCTGGGTTGTTCCAGCTGTGTCGGCCGATGAAACTGGCTGAAAGGATTACTCTGTGGGATTCCGACAAGGGACCCCGTCCCGCTGAGCCCTGTGCTCTCACAGGGTGCTCCCTGCACCAGCACCTTCCACTTCCCTTGGGAATTGTACCTGTAAATGGTGGGGGCCCTTCCCACACCAAATGAATCAGAAACCCTGGGAGTGGGCGCAGCCTCTGGAGCAACAAGCCCTCCGGAGGATGGTGACACGTGAGAGACCTGAGATTCGCCCGTTCAGCCCCAGGGTTGGAAGGAACTCGGCCCCTAGAAGACAGGGACCCGAATCAGGTCATCATTTTGACCCTGTCCTACCGCTAAGAGCTGTGAACATGGGAAGCTTACATTAGTTTACGATGGCCTTTGGATCTTTGATTCTGGGTGTCCGAGGGAGGGGAACTGAGGACAGAAGTGGCCGTGGGAGAAGCGGAGGCGCCTGCAGCCCCACTGGTGCCCAGGACTCGCGGCGGCAGGAACGGCTCTTCCTTCAGCCCCGTCCCGTGGGCCGCGCCCTTTTCAGAAAGTCGCTACGAGGGGTGTGACTTGAAAATCAGTCACGCCCTGTTTTCTGAGTCTGCACGCACTCACTCTTGAAAAGCAAGTATGGAAGTCATTACTGTTAAAATATGTCGAGGATCCTGTGCCACAGCAGTTCCTGTAAGTATTCCTGGGAAAGTTTGAAACCTAAGGTTTGTCGTCCTTTCAGACTTAGAGGAAATCCGAGGGACGGGGCCTCCAGGTCAGGTGCACCAGGGGCGGCGCGCCCAGACGATTCCCGAGTGGGGACTGTCGACACATTTCAGACCCTGCGCCTTCAATGCCTTCAACGCCCTGGGGTTGACAAGTAGGGCAGCCGCTCTGGACCGAAGGCGGATAAAGCAGTATGACAACGGACAGGAAGGACATCGTGTGTGAAACCACACTGGCCCTTCGGTGTCGAAACACTTGGCTGGAGCAGACAGAGACAGGGTGATAGAAATGTCCGTGCGGAGAAATCATTGCAAAGTGTTGTTCACAGCAACTGACCCTCGATGGGTGCAGACGATCGTTTGACGACTCTTGTCAAATTTATATGATGTTTCTTTTTATTTTTTTTTCCAAAGTTACATGTTGATGAAAGTAACAAAAAACAAAGAAGGTTATATAGCAGAGAGGGTGTTTTTTAAATCCCTCCTACGTCTATCGCCCCCCCACCCCCACCCCCAGGAATCTGTGAGTAAAGAAATTTGGAGAAATGAGAAAAACAGAGAGGCCAGTGCACTTTTGTCGAAACACCTCATTTCTATACGGGTCCATTTCCGTTCTTGGGCAATAGACCCCAGTCCCTGGCCCTAAAGCTCTGTCTCTTCACTGAGAACCCTGACTCCGAGGGCCTGGTGAACCAGCTCAAACTCCGCAAAGACGGTGGAGACCATTTCCTAATCGGCGGCTGTGTGCTCCTCTGACTCTCCCCTCCTCTGGGCCTCTGTTCTCCCTCTTCCTCCTCCGGCAATAAAATACAACTGAAAACGTGGAAAGGATGGGGCAGAAGGATTGTTCAATCCTGGTGATAATAGGTATAAACACACACACACACACACACACACACACACAGTGCACACTCACCTGCAGAGAAAGACCGGAGGAGGTAGGTGTCCACCTTCTCCAAAAGCTCTGTGAAATCACATTAAATTGATTTTGACATTTTTACACATAAAAAGCTTACTTCAAACTCTTTGAAACATTTTTTCCCCCAAATGAAAACATTTCAACTATGTTGGATGTACGCGCACGGAGCCCCAATTTCTATTAAAAGAAGACACCCTACTGGCTCCCTAGCCCCTGACACCGCCCTCTCAGGACCCGCGGCCCCATGTGGGGACCCCGAAACCATAGAGAGAAGGTGTGTGACGCTGCCCTGCCCCCCGCGGGGCCGCCTCTCTGGGTCCGACCTTCCCATTCCCCCACCCCACAGACTGACGGCATCGCGAGTGAAACAGAGGATGTAAGCAGACAGCTGTCTGCGTGCCCCAAGACGGCATGTGAATCGTGTGTGGGTCTGTGTGCACACACACGTGTGTGTGTGTGTGTGTGTGTGTGTGTGTGCGCGCGCGCATACACGCATAAAATCTTCACCAGCTGCTGCTGTTTTTGCATCAAAGCTTTGAGAAGTGGAGACGGGCTCTACCTCGTAGGTCCGCCCCGAAGTGTTGCTTTACTTCCTTTCCTTCGTGAAATCCTCCTCCTCCCCCTCCCCCTCCCCCTCCCCCTCCCGTGCGTCTCTTATTTGACAGAAATAAAGCAGGTGAAGGCGACAAAATCTCCAGATACGGTGTCACCGCTTCATAAAGTAACAGTGCAGCAGCCCGGGCTGGGCTGTGTCCCCGAGTGGGGTGGGGGGGGACCAGACTGAGATGGAAAGGGGGGGTGTTGTACATCACCCCCTAACATTCCGGGCGCAGAAGTGTCGAGCAGCCCTCTGGACCCGAACCCGCAGGACCTGGGGGGTGACGTTAGCGTCTTAGTGGAATGCGGGCAGCCGGGCGGTGCTCAGCGGGGGCGGGTGCCGTGGGACCCCGGAGCCCAGCCCTGCCCTGACCTGCTGCGACCCAAGTGTCCTTGTCATCTCCTCGTCCCGAGAATTCCGTCCCTGGAGTCCTCTCGGTATTGGATTTTCTTGTAAAATGCACTCCTCTCTCAAGTATTTTTTTTTTTTTTTACTGTGACTTCTGGTCATATTCCAGGGAGGGTTCGCGCGAACCGGAGTACAGATCACGGGCGTAGTCACGTTGCTTCCGGGTAGAACGCCAGGGACACCACAGCGCGCTTCCCTGAATGCTGTGTTTGGCTTCATTTTTTTGCCTCAAATGGGAACGAGATCCTAAAAATCCTCTCATGGCTCTCCAGCCGCTGAAAGGATGCTGCAAATTGCTGGCTAATGACAGAAAAACGTCGTGGCACTGGAGTCACTTGCCAGTGGGAAGTCTGTTCTGAAAGACACCCTAATACCTAGTTGATATTTTAAAAACAGAGCATGTGTATAGGATCGATTTTAGGAGAGACAGGGTTTATATGCATAAAAAATAAGGTGCGATGTCGGATCCAGGAAAGGAGTGATGGGCCCGCCCCTTCGTGGAACACACCGGTTCTAATGTTGTTTTTCTCCAGTAAAGCGCGAGTCTCTGCCAGTTGGATTGATCCTCCCCTTCCCTCTGGTCCAGGCAGCTGCATGTTTCTGCTGAAACGGGAAATCGCCGCAATTGGGGTTCCAAGATGGCAGCGGAGTAGGCGGACGCACAGACGCCCAGCTCTCCACACTAAACTGGAATACAAATCAATTTAGGAAAAATCAGCATGAAAAACCAACACTGAACTGCAAGAACAGCTCTCAAAAACCAAGGAGCAAAGAGGAAGCCACAATAATCCTGGTAAGGAGTGCCTGAATCTCCTCTGCTTACGGAAAATCGCCGCAATTGGTATTTCAACACCGACACCAAACCCCTAAGCAGGACAGAGAAGGCAGTCCCCCACTCCCATTCTGGCCAGAAGCAGCCCAACGCAAGGCGCCTAATGCCTTCTGTGTTTGTGACGCTAAACAAATGTGGTTTGTTTTTTACTAACAAGTGACAGTGACCCTTTTGTATGTCAGCACCTGATGCTGTTGCAATGAGCCCTGACATTTGATGACTGTCCACAGTGTCCGCTGTAAGTCGTCCACTGGATTCCGATTAGCTTACATTTATCCTGAGGTTGTATCTACGGGGCTGACGGCAGCAACATCCCCCCATCATTCAGAACAGGATGGGAAAGTTGTTGGACACCCACGTACGGCAGCCAGGGGCGGGGTCCTCACCCTTGACGCTGTCTTATGCACTATAACTGACACTTCTATTTAGTTTGTTTAACATCCACTTGTTTGTTTGTTTGTTTTTCATTATCAACCTACGCAAGCTGGAGAAAAATATACCGAAATGTTTCAGGAGTTTGTGTGACTATCATAACACCTGACTTCTTCTTTGTATCCAATTTAAAAAAAAAAAAAAAATGGGCAAAGAAACTGAAGAGACACTTCCCCAGAGAGGATCGACAGAGGGCCAACAAACGTATGAGAAAGTTCTCAACGGCACTAGTCATCAGAGACATGCACATTAAAACCGCAAGGAGAAAGCCCCTCTCTCCTGTCAGAGTGGCTGTCACCCCTCAGTCAACAAAGAACCGGTGCTGGCGAGGGTGCAGAGAAAAGGGAACCCTCCTGCACTGCTGATGGGAATGCAGACTGGTGCAGCCACTGTGGGAAACAGCATGGAGTTTCCTCAAAATATTAAAAACAGAACTGCCATCCAGTCTGGAAATTCTACTTCTGGGTGTTTATCATAAGAAACCAAAAAAAAAAAAAACTAACTCAAAAAGATACATGAACCCCTATGTTCACTGCAGCATTACGAGTAATAGCAAAGATATAGAAGCACGCTGGGTGACAGCCAATAGATGAGCGGATAAAGAAACTGTGGCACATATATATATATACAAAGAAACAGTATTTAGCAATAAAAATAATAATAATGAAATCTTATCATTTGTGACAACCCGGATGGACCTGAGGGGGGCGGGGGGCATTATGCCGAGTGAAATAAGTCAGACAGAGAAAGACAAATACCATATCATTTCATTTTTATGTGGACTCTAAAAAACAAAACAAATTGGTAAACACAAGAGAACAGAAACAGACCTGTGGCCACAGAGAGCAAGTTGCCAAAGGGAAGAGCCCTGAGGAGAGGGGAGTATAAAAATGTGAAATAAAAACAAAAACGATGGCAGTGAATAGACATGATATTTACATAATCATTCTATGACAAGTGAGTATACAACTTATTTCCCTTAAAAAAAAAAAAAAAAAAAAGCTGCCACTATGATCTTTGTACAAATGGCGTTTCCATGCTTTTGAATCATTTCCGTAGGAAAGAAACATCGAGATGCAGGTCCTGAGTTAGAATAAATGTACACTCAATGGCTTTTGACCTAACTGCCGAACGGCTTTCCAAATGGTCTGCGCCAGGGACCTGCACGCCAGGACACTGGATGGGTGCTCGTCCGTGACAACCTTCTCCAAGCCTGGCCGTCCTACAAGCCTACGTTTTCTAAATCACAGCACATCAAGGCAGGACAGCAACCCCAAGTCTCCTGTCTCCTTTCTCTAATACCACAGCCACCTTCTGCTTCTCAGCTCTTGAGAAGGGTGCATTTATTTTTTCAGAAAAGTTCAGAGTCTTTCTTAGACGTACGTCTTTTATCTTCTTTCCCTTAACTTCCCCATTCCTCCCCCCCCCCAATTCCAGCTGGCATTCTTTATAGAGCTCCCTCTCAGTCACATGTTTATACATGATCTTCCTAACTGGATAGATCCTCTCATCAAAGATCTTACTCAGTTAAGAATAAGGGGGGAAAAAAGAAAAAACCCTCAGAAGAAGATATACTCAATACAAAAATCACCGGAAGAGTAGAACCGTCCGTTTTCTCTTCGGGATGCTAAGCAGACAGTTGGATAGAGCGACAGGATCCCTCAGCTTCTTCTGAAAGTGGCCCCTTGAGGTGGCTCTCAATTGTCCTCATGGCCACAATGCAACTCCCAGTGGTATATCTCAGCGGCTACTGAACAAGAAAACAGTGTCCAACCCCAAATAGCCTCAGAGCCGCAGAGGCTGGGCAGCTCTGGGGTGCCCTCCTGTACTCTGTCTCAGCCCCCTGGGTGACCTTCACCCAGGAGCACTTGGGGCTGGCAGGGGTGCCCTCTAGAATTACGGGGGCACAGCTGGACAGCACTCAGTATGTTCTGCTGATGCGGCCGGGGCCACTCCTGCAGGCTCCCTCACCCCGCCTCCACCCTCCTGGAAAAGACTTCCCTTACATTGACGTGCAAGCTCATTCACAAACACAGTCACCGTTTCTTCTTTGCTAACATCTGAATATAGTTGTCTCTGACAGTCGCAGCCCGGACGTGACTGTCAGCAAAGGACGCTCCTGCTCAGCGCAAAGTCGGCAGCCTTTGATACGTATGGCTTCCCAAAATAAAGAAGAAATTAACTCATTCATGACCATCACCCAATTTTTTAAGCACCTGCAAAATCTAACATCAAGTTTAGAGAACAGTTCATGACAATGGGATCCTGGGACTTTTTTTTTTTTTTTTTTTTAAGAAAAAGAAAGCAGTCATGTCAGCTAGGAAATGGATATATATATAGAATACTCATTAAGTTCTTGGGCAGTGTTGCTAAAATGTCTTCATAGATGTCATATTTCTTTCTTTCTTTCTTTTTATTTTTTTGTATTTTTCTGAAGTTGGAAACGGGGAGGCAGACAGACTCCAGCATGAGCCCAACCGGGATCCACCCGGCACGCCCACCAGGGGCGACGCTCTGTCCATCTGGGGTGTTGCTCTGTTGCAACCAGAGCCATTCTATTGCCTGAGGCAGAGGCCCAGGAGCCATCCCCAGCGCCCGGGGCAACTTTGCTCCAATGGATCCTCGACTGTAGGAGGGGAAGAGAGAGATAGAGAGGAAGGAGAGAGGGAAGGTGGAGAAGCAGATGGGCGCTTCTCCTGTGTGCCCTGGCCGGGAATCAAATCCAGGACTCCCACACGCCGGACCAATGCATAGACATCCTATTTCATTACACCTTGACCGTAACTCTTCATTTCCAAGAAGAGGAATGTGAAGTGGCTGGCAGAGTTAACCGAGCTGATAAGCGGTCACCAGCATCTAAAGCAAGGGTCTCAAACTCAACTCAGCATGTGGGCCGCAGAGCAAGATCACAGCCGTTCGGCGGGCCGCACTAGGTCTACAAAAGGCAACTGTTACGCAACACTTTTCAGTGTCACAAAACGGCCAGAAACTGTAGTTCGCATCACAACTGCTGTTAACTAAGCTAATATCTAGCTAGGATGCTAGAGAAATGAAAAATACAAGTAGGCCCCTAGGCTTACTTAATTTTATCCAAAATATTTTGAACTTCGTGGATTAGTCTGCGGGCTGCACAAAATTGTTCGGCGGGCCGCGAGTTTGAGACCCCTGATCTAAAGGATGCTAACCGGGGAGAGGTGCCTGGTCTGGGAGAGGTGGGAAACCCGAAACAAGCGTCCCCTGAGAGGGAGCAGGTACATGAAGGCAGACCTGGCTGTTCACAACGGGGCAAGCAGAGCCCTAAATGCTGGGGTGAGACACACAGGACACACTGCAGGGTCCTCACCGTGACTTCCAGCGTTGGAAAGGGGTCTGAGAGGAGAAAGCCCGTCAGGATGGCCTGCCCCTCGGTTGGCTCAGGCCCCATGCCGCTGCAGCCAGGTGCCTGGTTTAGTCCTCATTAGACTGCGACAGGCCTGCACACTGACGTGAAGTGGGTCACGGGACTTGAGGTCAAGCCTGAAGGCGCTCCGCTAATTAAAATCTTGACCTCAGAGTCGCAGGGGACCGGTGTGACATTATCAAAGTCCACAGCCTTGTGCCTGACAGCCAGACATCAATCAAAGAAGAAACTTCATCCAAGGGAGCTGAAAAGATAAAAAGGTAAATGCCAACCAACCCTTCTGGACTGCTTAAATGTTCACCGTGTTTAAGACCCCCCCAAAAAAGCCCCTGGGATGTGATACCGGTGCGGGGCACCCACAGTCCCCTCGAGCGTGAGCCCGAGAAGCAACGGGCTCTTGTTTCCCTGAGCCCACCGACTCCGGCCCCACTCACGGCCGCGAGTGAGCAGGTGCATCACCTAAGAAGACCTGCCTGGTGCCTCTGGGACAGTGTCCGCGCCTAAGCACCTGTTTCTTACCAGACCGCACGTCCAGACAATCCTGAGGGTGTTCCAAGTCTGTCTCGGGGAAATCAGTCTACCTCACTGAGTCGGGGTCTTCTGCTGTCACCCGGTGGTCACTGAGGGTCCCGCAAAGCTGAGGGGCAGGAAGACGAGAGCCTGCAACTCGGCCACCGTGGGTCAGCGGGAGCTCGGACGGCGGCAGCACTGCGGGAACCGTTCGCCCACGGACAATCATCTGATTCCCTTCAAAGATCACACAGTCAGTTTGTGAACAAGGAAACCGAGGTGCAGAGAGAAGAGAGAGCCGAGCTACCCCTGGGAGAACCAGGAGAGCTCAGGGAGCTCGAGGTCCCAAGTGGCGCCGTCCCCGAATGTAAGTGCCGGTTGCTCCAGGCTGGCGGCCACCAGACGCTGTCACCCTCTCACGCAACGGCGAGCCGTACATTTAGGAGATCAGAATAACAAAGCCTGTGTTTTCTGTATCTTTGGGAAAATTCCTTCTGTTCGGTTTTCTCAGATGTGTGTACAAATTTGGGACCTTTTTCATGTTGAGGTGATGAACGTGTTCTGAGACAGACCGTGGTTTATGGGTTGCACGTATCCGTGGGTACACTGGAAACCACCTCACCGTGCGCCGTGGGCAGATCGTGTGGTGGTGAACGGTCGCTCCCTAAAGCTGTTAAAATAATGAAGGGGTCGCCTGACCTGTGGTGGCGCAGTGGATAAAGCGTCAACCTGGAAACACTGAGGTTGCCGGTTCAAAACCCTGGGCTTGCCTGGTCAAGGCACATATGGGAGTTGATGCTTTCTGTTCCTTCCCCCTTCTCTCTCTCTCTCTCCCCTCTCTATAATGAATAAATAAAATCTTTAAAAAAAAATAATGGAGGGGTCTGGACAGCACTCCTTCCAGTGACAGTGACAGGAGTGTCCTACAGCTTTGAGCCGGACACTGGGGCCACTCCGTTCTAACCCTAGAAGCACCTCATTCCCGCTGGGGGACACTGAGCAAATTACCTGACCCAGGTGGGCCTCCATGGTTGCAGCGGGGAAAACGGGTTGGTGTGAAGGTGGTCAATGGAATCAAGGCCTAGGGTTTGGGTGAATCTATGGGAAAACACCTGGCACTCAAAAAAAATATATCCGTTTCCTTTATTGTTACCCGATTCCACACTACAGGGAGTTGGCTATGTCGCTGCGAGAAAGTCGAGTGCTCCTCTTCAGGGCAGGGCTCTTGCTGTCAACGGTGCTCCGAGAAGGCCCGACGCTGCCCATGGCCGGGCACATCTGTCCCCAAGAGTCAGGCCGGCACTTGGGCAGCGTGGAGCTTGATGTAGTCGGATGAGATTGAGGCTTCGGTGCCTCTCTGAGCAACACAGATGATCCTACCAAGCACCGCGTGTCCAGTCTTCTCAGCAGCCGTGAAGAGACATGAAGAGGACAGGACCCTGGGTGGGTGGCAGTGGCCACCACCCCGTCACCACGGCCCTCGTGTGCCCTGGGGCAGAGGACCACACGCTCGGTGCCCAGAGACAAGGGCCCTTGTACCTGCTCTTTCTTCACTTCCTGGCTATTCAGTGTCGGCCAGTGGCCCGAGCAGGCCCAGGCCCCACCTGCCTGTCTGTAAAGTGCTTGTGAGGGTGCCCGTCTCCTGCTGTCGTGGGAGAAAACAACAGAAGTGTTATGTAAACCTGGCCTGGCTCCACGGTGCCTGTCCATCCACGGGCTCCTTCTCCTGTCTCCATGACAACGCAAGCCTCCATCCGTCCGTCCTCAGCGAGGTGACACCAGAGCTCGCAGGGTGTAGGTGGCGCCCCACGGACCCGTTTGCCTGATGGGTCAGTGCTTTTCCTTCTCGTCCGCTGTGTGGAGGCTGGTTTTTGTTCTTCAACCTGGAAAGTGTCCGCTGGTGTGGGGAATTAAGATCCCTGCTCTTCAGAAACCTGTGGAGAGAGACAGCGAGGATCTAGCCTGGGATGTCCATCCACCCCGCAGACGTTCAGTCCTGAGCGTCCAGCGGGTCAAGCTGGCACTCAGTGGAGAAAGACTTTCTGTTGATAGCCCGGCATCTCCACTCTTTGGTTTTTGGGGTTTTTTTTTTTCTTTTTTTTCTTCAGTTCTTGGAGGAAGAAAACATAAAAAAAAAAAACTCCCCAAACCCTCCAAATCTTTATATCTCTTACTGAGTTCGCTAAACTGTCCTTTTGTTCTGCGTGTATGAGAAAGAGGCGGGTTTTCCTCTGCTGCTGCCGGCTCTGTGGGAAGAGAAGCTGAAATCGTACTTAGGACGCGAGAAGACTACCAATGAGCGGGGGCCCTTTGAAAACCGCTCTCTGGGTAATTGATTCACTCGGAGACGGAGAGCCGCCCGGCCCGACTGAAGCCAAGCCCCGCGGGCTGCCCCAGCCCAGGGAGAGAGAGAGAGGTGGGTGGACCCGGAGACCCCTCGCTGCCAGCGGCACTTAGCAACAGGCCCTGCAGCAAGGCTGCCCCCACCGACCGCCTGGCAGCCTCTGAAAACCTTGCAACCTTTGAAAGCCTTTCCATGTATGCTCCTCACACCCTCGAACACACTCAAGTGACGGGTGTTTAACCAGAAGTGAAATCCTTGTTGAAGACAGTCGCTGTGATCAGCAAAGATATAATCATCCTGTGCTTTTTATTTCTCCGAGCTCCTGACTGAGCAATGTTGTACTTGAAGCCGCCCCCGTACCTGGGAGGCATTGTCCTCTCTCCGCAGAAGGGGAGCACGGACACTCGGCAGACCCTCCACCAGCTGCTACAAGGCCTGATGTTGGGAAGGCGGAGGTGGGCTCCGAGGCTCAGTCTCCGATACCCGCTTAGAATGATCACACCTCCCCAGAACCAGCCCAGGCAGCCCGCAGAGCTAGAGGGGCACCATCTCAGCCAGTGGTTCATACATCACGTTAGGAACCCACAACGGAAAAACCACGCGGGTTCTCGGTGGCGTGAGGTAGAATCCCGCACCGGCATCGAAACATCTCTATCGACACTGTTTTGGAGGGAAAGCAAGCAATAATACAAGAAGGGGTACAGTATGATTTCATTTCAGCCCAGGAAAATATTCCTACAGTGTAAATGTTCTTGCGAAAAGGTCTTAAAGGGCACTGACAAAACACCTAAATGAACGTGTGATTCCTTCTGGGTGGAGTGGCACAGATGGTCTGGAGTTGGGGGGGGGGGCACAAAGGAATAGTGAGCACCTTTCAATTCTCAAGTGACCGAGAAATGGCAACAAGTCCCTCGTCACCCTGGGCTCTGATGTAACCAGCTGAGACGGATCAGAGTTGGGTGACTCGTAGCTCCTGCCAGTGAGCTCATCAAGCAATGACACTATTCCTAAATAAATAAAGCAGCTTGTGTCCAACCAATGGGGCCCTAGGGCAATACCTCTTTCCTTCGTCACCACTGCATGGCGGTGTCCCTGTGAGCTGTCAGGAACATGAGACACAGGAGCTCTTCAGTACCAGCGCTGGTGACACAGGAGAGGTCAGCTTGCTCCAGGTCCTCCTAAATGAGAGGTGCCGCTGAGTGTGACTGTACGGGGGGGGGGGGGGCATCATCTCACTTAATCCTGGGGAACCCGGGACTCAGCCAAGGGGCATCCCAGTCTTCCGGCCACTAGACGGCAGAACCTGAACCCAGACCCAACACGACGGTCCGCACTCCGACTCGACCACGGAGATGAGCACTGACATCAAGGGGGATGTTTATGGAGAGAAGGACCTTAGCCGCTCTCTCACTTCTGAGAGCAGAGAACACAGAGGCAGTGACCTGTCCCGGTCTCAGGAGAAAGCCACCCTCCCGTGACCCACCCCCCACTCTCACGGCCGTTTCCTCACCTGTCCTCTAGATGATCTATCTGGTGGACACTCAGCTTCCTCTCCGGGCACCTGCCTGGGATCACCCTTCGTGGGATGACGTGTGAATCTTAGATGGGGACACAGACCGCCTCCTGCTTTAGAAGTTCACAATAGCGCTTGACCTGTGGTGGTGCAGTGGATAAAGCATCGACCTAGGAACACTGAGGTTGCCTGTCGAAACCCTGGGCTTGTCCAGTCAAGGCACATATGGGAGTTGATGCTTCCTGCTCCTGCCCCCTTCTCTCTCTCTCTCTCTCTCTCTCGCTCGCTCGCTCTCGCTCTCTCTCCCCTCTCTAAAATAAGTAGATAATTTTTTTTAAATAATAAAAATAAAAAAATAAAAAATAAAAAAGGAAGTTCACAACACAATTCCCTCCACAGGGCATGTGTGTGTACACACGTGTGTGAGTGTGTGTGTGTGTGTGTGTGTGTGTGTGTGTGTGTGTGTGCGTGCGCGCATCATACAGTACCAGAAAAGAAATCAATGCTCATTGTCTCAGGCTCTTGCCACAAACTAACCTTCTCAATCTGACCCAACCACATCTCCTCTAAGCACCTGAGAGGTCCTGCCTTCCTTTCTTCCAGCCCTCAGACTGACCCAGGGCTCTGGCGTGGTCCTGTGACAGCACCCAGACCCTCGGAGCCCAGAGGTCTCCAGAGGAGAGTTGGGAGGCCTGAGCAGCACCCCCTCCCTGCTTTCCTCTCCAGGATTCTCGTGGGAGCTGTGGCTCCCTTGCTGCTGCGGGGAAAGGAACCCGGATGGGGTGATGGGAGGGGAAGGGGCGTGGCATTGGCAAAAACTACCGCCGTGCGCTCTTTCCCAAGGTCTTCTGAGAGCAGGGGGCAGGGGGGGGGGGTAGGGAGACTTGCGAGCCTGGTGGAGAGGTGAGCATTGAACGCCTCCCCCTAACCCCCAACTCCCACCCCACCTGCGGGAGCGGCCCCCTCTTCCGAGCGGCTGGCCCCGGGGGCAGAATGAAGGTCTGGCCTGAATTTAATTCATGATGAGATCTAGAAGGACACTTGAAAGTGATCAGGACTTGGGTTTAATCCATTAAAAAAAAGACAAATGGGGCTTAGATGTGTGTAGGTGGGTGCGGGGTGGGGGGTGGCCGACACAGGGCTACAGTTCCATCAAACAAACACCCTCCTGCTCTCCCGGGGCTAATTCCAAGTGTGCGGGAGACAATCCGTGGAAGCGGAGAGAGCTGGAATAAGCCTTTGGAAACCTGTAGCCGCACAAAGCCATTGTTCAGGGGAAGGGCAAAGGAACACAATTGGAATCATTTCAGGCTTTGAAAACTTATAATTGCAGGTGAGTGGCTATTATGTTATTAGAACAGCCATTATAACGGCGAGGTACAATTTGAGATAATGTGTGTGAGGACGCTGGTACGCCATTGGGTTTTTACATCAAGAGCAGCACCAGGCAGCCAGTTCCAAATTAGAGGGTACCTTCCCGGAGTTTTTTGCGGTTCTTGGCCCCTGTTTTTAAATCGAGCATTCAGGTGAACCAATGGCATCATTTCTCAAAAAAAAAAAAAAAAAATTTAAATTACAATAATTTTTGGTTGGGCATTTTTCACTACCATTAAAAGTCTCCGAGTCTCATCATTTTAGGAAAATAACCCCAAATCAGAACACCCCATCAGTGAGCTCTCCACATGGCTGTCACCTCTAAATTACCTTTGCTAATTGAATAGAGCTGTGGCATGGATAACTCAGAGGGAGGGAAACATAGAGAGTGTCTTTATTTACACCTAAAATTTGCACTTAAATGGGGATGTGTGTGATGCCTTCTGAGGTGTCCTGACACCTCAGCTAGCCCCTCACCAGAGTGAGAAGAGGCAAGTAACAGGAGGACCCCTGGAATGCCCTCCTGGACTCTGTCGCCTTGTCATCTGGGGACATGCCTGACATTCCGTTATCCTCAGGACAGTCACACCCTCATGAATCTACCGTGTGACTGTCCTGAGGATAACGCTGATGGGCAAAAGGATGCCCACTGACCAAGGTGGGGGACCAGCAGGGAACACACACACGTCTGCACAAAGTCATAGGTGCAGAAGCCCCTCTCACGTGGGCGACAGCTTCCTTTGGCCACGTGTCCCATGCCAGCACCTCTAGACTATGGTGGAGTGGAGATCCCAGCATGAGATTTCGTGGGTAAACTCCCTTTGCCCTACCTATGGGGACTTCTATGCCTTCCTCGCCCTTCTCAACCGCCCTAGAAAAAAAAACCTGGCCAAGTGGTTACCTGTTCTCTTGTGGGAATAACTGAAAAGTTAATGCTAGCAATCCAACCCTTGCGGAATACAGCCCTGGAGACTGGGTGAATGAGGGGTCCATTTGCCAGGTGTCCACCCCCTGGCAGACTTGTATCCCAGGTTGTTGTGAAGAAATCCAGGTCAGCTCAGTCCCTGGCCAGTTATGAATTCTTGATGTGTTAACTCCGTTGTTTCAGGAGGTCAAGAACAGCCCCGTTCTCCAGCTCACCCCATCAGGACGCCACACAGAGCAGCGTGTAAGCAGCGTGATTGTGCAAACGCACAATTGTGCAAACGCAGACCCGAGTAAAGCTCTTACTACGGCATGTATGTCCACGTTCTTGTGGGTTGACTCAAGTACTCAGTTTGCTCCAGGCTTAGCTGAGACGCTAACACCCAGAAACTCACCTGGCTTCCTTTGGTGGCTTTCTCAAAGACACTGACAGGTTGAAGGTCATTGGAAAAAATAAAAGAACTGTGGCAACAACCGATATCACTATGCAAGCCACAGCGATGAGAAACCGATCTAAATAAAAGTGAAAAAGTGGTTTGGCAATAACTGATGATGATTCAGAACTAAAATGGCCTTTTGTTGCGATGGAAGTTTATTGCAACACATGGGGGTTCCTGTAGGAAATTAAATTAACAAAGTCCCTAAATTAACTTATGATCGTCTAAATTTTCGGTCTCTGAGAATCATCTCATGTCTTGGTATATAACATATTATTTAATAAATGACCTTATTCATGGTTTTCCTGAGCTAAATCAAGTGCCCACACTTTCCTGGGAGGTAAGAACAACTTAAACATCTCAAGGCATGAAGATCAAAGTCAGGGACGGAGACAGCCCGAAACATGTGACCGGAGACATCTCTCAGGTTTTATCAATATTTTGCACACCGGTTACAGAGAACAGGAGACATGTGGGAGGCATGCATTGCCAGGAACGTTTGTTGGTCGATGAAATGATTTATTTTGTGCAATATTCCAATCAAGTCTTTATTTTTTAAATAATTTTATATTATTAGAAAGCATATATTTCAACACATACACAAAAGGTTACCATGTGACACAAGTTCATTTCTCATGTGAAACCACACATGAAAACACACACACACACACACACACACACACACACGAAATGGGAAAAGCATCCTGAACAGAACAGTCAGTCTTCTGTGCACGTAGTGGTTGACAGGCCCACGGAGAGGTGGGACCTTTACTTGCTCCAGATGTGGGTTCTGCTCACGTGGTCCATTTCCTCTGCAACTCACCCACGTGTCTTAAGAATGTCCTCTGTGCCTCGCACAAGGGGATGGGGACTATGACGGGTCCTTTTAATTCCTTATTAACTTTGTGTGCCCACTTGACCGGCCACAGGCTTCCCAGAAGAAACACTGAAGCGTGTTTCTGTGAGGAGGGTCTGGCATGAGTCAGCATTCTCATCAGCGGGCTCAGGAAGGTAGATTTCCCTTTGGGGAAGGGGCCCCTCATCCAATTTGTCAAGGCCTGAATGGGACAAAAGTTGGAGGAAATCACAATTTCCCCCTCTCCCCCTTTTTTATGGCCTCACTGATTAAGCTGGGACGTCTCCCCTCAGCTGAGATTTATACCAGCGGCTCCTGTGGGGCTCAGGCCTTTGGACCGAGAGCGATGGGCTCCCTGGGCCGTCCTGGGTCTCTGGCCTGCAGACGGCAGGTGGAAGGACGTCTCAGCCACCATAATTGTGTGACCCAGCTCCTCCAAATAAGTCAGTTATAAACTCTGCATTCTATGTAAGATGTAATCTCTTGTTGGGTCTGTTTCTCAGTAGAACTATGACTACTACCAGGACACAGGAACCAATAAATAGAAATAAAGCCCTCATCCTCAGGGATGAAACTAAAAAATATCCCTTCTTTCTCTCCTGCCTCCTTCTCTCGCTCACACTGGCTCCCTCCTGGATGACAGAATTCCTTAACAAGTGCAAATCATCAAAGGAAGTTCATTCAAATGATTCTAAAAATGTTAATGTGAGAATGAAGGAATAAACAGCCACAAAAAAAGAAAAATGCAGCCTTGCTATGCAACCAAGGAGCTTACTCTTTTTGAAACATATCCATTGGAAAATGATCATTTTTGGTCTCAAAACCTTTAAGAGGGAGAGTCTGTTTTCTGGCCACAGTCGGATAAAAATAGTCTGCAGAAGGGTCAAAGATGGCAGGTCACTCTTTAGCGGGGACCTGCACCCACACGTGGCACTGCATTTGCAGAACACATTGAAAGGCAATATGGCAAAGTTACAGAAATCCTTTTAAAGCATGTGCCCTCATAACGTACAAATAACCGGGGTGCAGATTAGCTGCATTATTCATCGAGGTGCCGTGCCAAACAACGTTATCTAGACATGAATTCCTTACAGGTTTAGTTCATTTTTCAAAAAAAAAGAAAAAACCACGAGAATTGACAGTTCCCGAGGATGCCCGAGCGCACACCGAATCCGTGTCTCCACAGCGCTGAGGTGTTTGTGGGGAGAACGGAATCTTCAGCCCGCTGTCCCCCGTGTTTCTCGCTACAAGGCCAGACGCATCCGGGTGAAGACGGGGGACCAGTGTACCCCAGGGGAGTGACCACAACGCGGAGACGACACCGGGAGAGCGGACTTGGTTTCTGGAGTCAAACCGCTCGGCTTCCGACGCGGAACCCGAGGCCAGGCGAAGCCGAGAGGCTCACGCGTCTCCGATGGGGGGGCCGCCAGGTCAGAGGCCGACAAGGGCCTCGCCCACCCCCGTGGGCGCCCCTCCGCGAGCCGCAGCGCGTCTGTCTCTCTGTAAAAGGAAAACCAACTGCTGCTTCGGGATGGAAAATTCCTTTCAGAGGGAAAATAGGTTCTCTTTCAAAAAATATCCCAGAAAATGACTTGCAGCTGGGGGTTCACGTGTTTCAAGAGAAGCACCCGGGTAGGGAGGGACGCGCTGCTGGGAGCCCCTGCCCCCCCCCCCGGACACAGTGCCGGGAGCCCCCTCCCCCCGGGACACAGTGCCGGGAGCCCCCTCCCCCCCCAGTGCTGTGGGTCTGTGCGTGAGCCACCCCCCCCCGTGCTGTAGGTCTGTGCGTGAGCCCCCTCCCCCCCAGTGCTGTGGGTCTGTGCGTCCCCCCCAGGGCTGTGGGTCTGTGCATGAGCCCCCTCCCCCCCAGTGCTGTGGGTCTGTGCGTCCCCCCCAGGGCTGTGGGTCTGTGCGTGAGCCCCCCCCAGTGCTGTGGGTCTGTGCGTGAGCCCCCTCCCTCCCCCAGTGCTGTGGGTCTGTGCGTGAGCCCCTTCCCTCCCCCAGTACTGTGGGTCTGTGCGTGAGCCCCCTCCCCCCCCAGTGCTGTGGGTCTGTGCGTCCCCCCCAGTGCTGTGGGTCTGTGCGTGAGCCCCCTCCCCCCCCAGGGCTGTGGGTCTGTGCGTGAGCCCCCTCCCCCCCAGTGCTGTGGGTCTGTGCGTGAGCCCCCTCCCCCCCAGTGCTGTGGGTCTGTGCCTGAGCCCCCTCCCCCCAGTGCTGTGGGTCTGTGCGTGAGCCCCCTCCCCCCAGTGCTGTGGGTCTGTGCGTGAGCCCCCTCCCCCCCCCAGGGCTGTGGGTCTGTGCGTCCCCCCCAGGGCTGTGGGTCTGTGCGTCACCCCCAGGGCTGTGGGTCTGTGCGTGAGCCCCCTCCCCCCCCAGGGCTGTGGGTCTGTGCGTGAGCCCCCTCCCCCCAGTGCTGTGGGTCTGTGCCTGAGCCCCCTCCCCCCAGTGCTGTGGGTCTGTGCCTGAGCCCCCTCCCCCCCCAGTGCTGTGGGTCTGTGCGTCCCCCCCAGTGCTGTGGGTCTGTGCGTGAGCCCCCTCCCCCCCAGTGCTGTGGGTCTGTGCGTGAGCCCCCTCCCTCCCCCAGTGCTGTGGGTCTGTGCGTCCCCCCCAGGGCTGTGGGTCTGTGCGTGAGCCCCCTCCCTCCCCCAGTGCTGTGGGTCTGTGCGTCCCCCCCAGGGCTGTGGGTCTGTGCGTGAGCCCCCTCCCCCCCAGGGCTGTGGGTCTGTGCGTGAGCCCCCTCCCTCCCCCAGGGCTGTGGGTCTGTGCGTGCCCTGACTTCTCTGTGTGTGAGATGTGGGCGGTGTTTTCACACACTCGGCCCTGACACCCCCTCCTAACTCTCCCTTTGCACTGGGGGCCTCAGGACTCAGTAGCGGCGTCCTGGGGACGTCTCTGAACCGAACCGGTGTGATGGGTGGTCTTAAAGGACGGCCCCCAACAGTTTTCCCCCAGTCTGCCCCACCCCATGCCTTCTAATGGAGGGGGGGGGGGACACGTGTGACTTGAGACTATGCCACTTTTAGATCTTGTCCTTAACAGCTCTGGCAGAGTTCACGTTTATTCCCTTGGGTCCTGGTCTCCATCCTCGAAGGCTGGAGGAAGAGCTTCTTCCAGGCGTAGGAATGAAGCCGGTTGAAAGGCTCCCAGTTCACAGAGCCTCAGGTTCACCGCAGAGGGTGAGCAGCCCCCGCCGGCGCCCTGGGGGGCAGAACCACCCAGCTGGGTTTAGCAAACTCACAGCACTGTGGAAAGTAGTCAATTGCTATTGTTTTAACGCATTTGGCTTCACATTGTTATGCAACAATAGATAACTGAAAAAAAAAAAAAGAACTTCCCAGTGTCCTGACAACACAGGAGGGTGATTTTAACTTTGGGGCTTTTAATTTAGAATTGTCACGCCCCAGGAGAGACAAAGCCAGCAGCCTCTCCAACCATGTGGGTAAGCCCTCTCAGACAGGGGACAAATGGCTGTCTCCAACGAACTAAAGCGTCCCCACACCCTTTTGGGGGAAATGAGGAGAATGGAAGAGAAAAGCCCAGCAAATCAATTATAGCTACATGTGCGATTCCAGCCTCATGATGCCACAGAGAATCAAATCAATGACGACCTACAGCTGTTCCGATCTCTCACCACCCCCACTAGGAAGTCCCCAGCGTGGATGCCCAACTCCAGGACATGTATCCTTTGGAGTTAGACCCCCAGGGAGTGTGAGGACATCGCCCGTGAAGCATCAGCACTGACTACACGGACGTGGCGGTCCGGCACCCTTCCACCCTCATGTCCAGTCCCAGTGGACAGGGCTGGAGAAGGCACAGGGCTTGTCACAGCAGGACAACAAAGACCTTCCACCCTGGTGTCCCCGAGCCAGTCCCAGTGGACAGAGCTGGAGAAGGCACAGGGCTTGTCACAGCGGGGCAGCAAAGACCTTCCACCCTCGTGTCCCCGAGCCAGTGGACAGGGCTGGAGAAGGCACAGAGCTTGTCACAGCAGGACAACAAAGACCTTCCACCCTGGTGTCCCCGAGCCAGTCCCAGTGGACAGAGCTGTAGAAGGCACAGGGCTTGTCACAGCGGGGCAGCAAAGAAGGACTGTCACGCATGCCGATGTGCTTTCTCAGGCCCACTGCCACCTGTCCCCAGCAGATCATCCATGTCACGGCTTCAGCGATGTCCCCTCCTCAATGGTGTCCTTCTGCAGCTCACTGATTAGCTAGCAGGTCGAACTTTGCAATGGCGACTTAGACAAGTTTCAGAGAGCTACCGTCACTACTAAGAGGTGATCTACATCAAGGGTAATGTGCCATTTCGTAGAAGTTTTAAATGAGAAAAACTATATATATGCCCATACTCCCGATAATCCTGAACTCTCAGCTATCCCATAAGGTGACAGTCTTTTCATCATTAAGCGATAAACAGGTGAATTAATCAAAAAGAACTCCAGATTATCAGAGCTAAACCTGGGCCCCTTCCAGCCAGTGACCAAGGGAAACACCACTGGTCCTTGACCCAGGGAAGAAAAAATCCAGACGACAGGTGCCCAGGGGCCGAAGGCGTCTCAGGAGGAGATGGCAGCAGGGCTGAGGGGGCAGTATTTAATTCACTCAACTTCTATTTAGTGTCTCCACTGTCCTGGTGTGCATGCCTGTGTGTGCGTGTGCGTGTGTGCGTGTGTGCGTGTGTGTGCGTGTGTGCGTGTGTGCATGTGTGCGTGTGTGCGTGTGTGCGTGTGTGTGCGTGTGTGCATGTGTGTGTGTGTATGCGTGAAGACAGGCAGTAGAATTTTACTAGTACGGCTCTTGCCTTTGAAATCCTCACCAGTTGGGGACGGTCCCTTAGCAGTTAGCAATGAAAGGACATGTCAGGTTCAATAATCACAAAAATAAATATTTTCCAGTGATATCACCTGCTTAGCATTGGCACTGGAATTTCTTTTTTAAAAAAAGAGTCTGGGCCCTGGCCGGTTGGCTCAGTGGTAGAGCGTCCGCCTGACGTGTAGAAGCCCCGGGTTCGATTCCCGGCCAGGGCACACAGGAGAAGCGCCCATCTGCTTCTCCACCCCTCCCCCTCTCCTTCCTCTGTCTCTCTCTTCCCCTCCCGCAGCCGAGGCTCCATTGGAGCAAAGTTGGCCCGGGCGCTGGGGATGGCTCCTTGGCCTCTGCCCCAGGCGCTAGAGTGGCTCTGGTCGCGGCAGAGCATCGCCCCCTGGTGGGCAGAGTGTCGCCCCTGGTGGGCGTGCCGGGTGGATCCCGGTCGGGCGCATGCGGGAGTCTGTCTGACTGTCTCTCCCCGTTTCCAGCTTCAGAAAAATACAAAAAAAAAAAAAAAGAGTCTGACAGACACGGGCATTTCAGACGTTCGGAACACAGCAGAGGCCGGCACAGAGGCTGCGGTCACTGTGTCCCGGGCCCCGTTTCAGCTTGGAAAGACCGGAAGAGTTTTGGGGACGGAGTGCGGTGATGGGGGCACCACGTGAGCGCATCCGCCACCACTGGGCTCTGCACTCACAGACAGACGAGAAGGTCGAGTTTACATTATGTGCATTCTGCCACACACACACACACAAAATAAAGTGTTCATAAAAGAAAAAAAGCAAGGAGGGGGGAGAATAAGAGATTTAAAATAAATCATATTATTCTCCTGCATTTTAGGAAAATCATTTTGTTAGCATCCGTCTGAGAGCGGAGAGGCTGGGAGAGGTGGGTGGGAAAACTCCGGACCTGGTCAGCAGCCTTTCCACCGGGGAGAAAATAGGAAAAGGAGCCGGTGAAGCAGGTGTGGAATTTAGGGCCTCCCATGAGCTCGGGGGTGGGGGGGATTGTGACCAAGCAGAAACTGTCGGGAAGACCCCTGGGTGTGGGTGTGTCAGTTTCACGTTCAGAAGCAACCTGCCTTGAACTCTTAGGTTTGGAAATGTGGCCATATCGAGAGTAAACACCCAAATGTAAGAGAAGTAACCCACAGAGGCCCATGACTTACCCTCAATGGACCCCAGAAGCCAAAAAGGACAATGTCATCGTCCCCCAGAATGCAAACCCCTTGGTAAGATTTCCTTATATATTCAGAAGTAATTCTTTGATGTAAAATAATGGCTAATATTTTTTTTGGAAGTTATTATTTTTAGGACTGCAAACCTCTAAGTCATAGTAGTTTGGGATAAGAAAACAAATCTTATGAGGTGGCCGAAAGTTATAACCTCAATTTTTAAAAAGAAATGATTCTGTTAACCTCTATGGATGTCACATTTTGGGGAGCAGAGCAATGATGTCATGGCTTCCACCCTCAGGAAACACAGACACGGGCAATTTTTCTACCTGAGTCCAGAATTTAGGAGCTGGAACTTTTCACTTTTTGGGAACATCTAATTTTGTTAAAAGGGTGGAAATTGTCAGAACCTTTGCCAATTCCCACGCTTTGAGTTCGGAGCTCAAGAAGGCCAAGAAAGTGAGGTTTTCTCCTATTGAAGAATCAGGGCCCTGGCAGTTGGCTCAGCGGTAGAGCATCATTCCAGCATGTGGAAGTCCTGAGCTTGATTCCCGGTCAGGGCACACGGGTGGAGTGACCATCTGCTTCTCCACACTCTGCCTCCCCTTTCTCTCTCTTTCTGTCTCACCCCTCTCTTCTCCTCCCACAGCCATGGCTCTAATGGTTTGAGCAAGTTGGCCCCGGGCACTGAGGATGGCTCCATAGCCTCACTTCAGAAGCTAAAATAGCTCAGTTGCCAAGCAATGGAACGGTGCCCCGCCCCAGCTGGGCAGAGCATCAGCCCTTAGAAGGTTTGCTGAGTGTATCCCAGTCAAGGCACATGTGAGAGTCTGTCTGTCTGTCTGTCTCTATGCCTCTCACTTAATAAAAAAAAAAAAGACTCGGAATCAGTTTTTACTTTCTTCAAAGAATGATAGATACGGTTGGTAGACAACATTTTGACAAAGAACAAAGTCTTTTGTCTCTTTAAGAATAACTGGGTCTTGAAAGAAATAGAGCCCAGCTTGGAACTACACAAAATCTGTGAGTCTTTCAGCAAAATCTGTGAGTTAATTATTCAGTGGTTGTCCAGGATTTACAAAGAAGATCAAACATGGAACCAAAGGCGAGTGGCACAGACGGACGGTGTCACATTCATCTTGGCTGGAATAGAGCGTCCCAGGGAACGGTGCATCCTGGAGGCTCCTTGTGCAAAGCCCCAAGGTTACGGAGGAGGACTCACGCTCAGAGTCCGAGAAACAGCTGAGGGTCATTATTGAAAGCCACCCAAACACGGGCAGAAAGCAGGTGCTGGCTGAGGCAGGGGGTGCGTGATGTGAAGTATTTCAGGGGAATGAAGACACAGGTAGAAAAAAAAAAATGTGGAGCAATAAACTGGAGTGGTGGTGAGATTCCTCATAAAAAAAAAAAATAAAATAAATGAAGAGCCCTGGCCGGTTGGCTCAGCGGTAGAGCGTCGGCCTAGCATGCGGAGGACCCGGGTTCGATTCCCGGCCAGGGCACATAGGAGAAGCACCCATTTGCTTCTCCACCCCTCCGCCGCGCTTTCCTCTCTGTCTCTCTCTTCCCCTCCCGCAGCCAAGGCTCCATTGGAGCAAAGATGGCCCGGGCACTGGGGATGGCTCCTTGGCCTCTGCCCCAGACGCTAGAGTGGCTCTGGCCGCAACATGGCGACGCCCAGGATGGGCAGAGCTTCGCCCCTGGTGGGCGTGCCGGGTGGATCCCGGTTGGGTGCATGCAGGAGTCTATCTGACTGTCTCTCCCTGTTTCCAGCTTCAGAAAAATGAAAAAAAAAAAAAAATGAAGAAAAAGTCCAGTGTTTACACGAACAGAGCTCCATGCTGTCAACTTCTTGGAAGCAAGGACGCTGGCTGTGAAACTAAGCCTTTAGAATTTCATGCCAACTGGCTGAAAGTTTTCTGAGTTTCTGAGTCTTTCATATGTCGCTCTTTATATCATTCGATTTGAGAGAAATTTGGATGACATGTATTTATTGCATACAAAACAAATGGTCTGAGTTTCTTACTTCTTGTTTTGACACTTTATCTGAGGCCTGCCTACCGCAGCTCACATGTGTCACTGTCATTCAGCACGAGACGGCCCAACGGCAGGCCCCACACTCTCGGAGGTTTCTACGGGGTTTCGCCTTAAAATTCAATTTATTTCTGGTGGGATCAGGAACTCTTATAGCCGTGCCTCCGCCGTGACCCTGATCATTTTCCACCCTCGGAGCTGTCGTCCGGTCACTACCCAATCTCCCCAGGACCGAGCACAGATTGGCTGTAAAAGATTCATCCACAGTTTAGCGGAAGGGGATGAGTTTCTCGGCATCAAATGTCAATGTGAGAATTACTCTCACTTCTAAGGCGATCATTAGTCCTCTGAGAGCGCAGGGAAGGGAGGCCAAGTTTCCTAAAGCGAGGGGGGTGGGGAGGTGCAGTGTGAGGTGAGAATGGTTAGGCAGCGTCCACCGCCTGCCCACCCGCCCGTCAGGGGAGGCTGAGAGTGCACAGAGCAGAGACAGCTACGGGGCCCGGGCCCTGGTGTCGGCGAGGAGGTGCGGCCGGAGCCGAGCGGGTACTCTCCAAAGCAAAGACAGAAAAGGAGGTTGGAGAGGTAAGTCCTGCGCGGGGGCTGAGAGGCTTGGAAAGGGTGAGTCAAAGAAGCATGGTGAGCAGACTATTGATACAATCAGAGCAGTATTTTTGAAAGATAAACCGACAGATTATGTGCCTAGAAGAAAAATAAACCAAAGACAGAACTATTGCAACGGTTTGGGCGAGACTTGAACCCATGGGCAACGGGGCAGGAGGGGAGGAATTACTCGTACAAACGCGGTGTGAAGAATGAACCAGGGAAGAGTTAGGGCAGACAGCAGCAAGGGGACCCGATGGGTCTCTAAGGAGCCCTATGCTGGGGAATGTGCTTTAATGTCTCTGTATCTCCCACGCAGGACATCCGGGGACGCGGAGTGAGAGGCTCGCCCTGAGTGCAAAATGTAAGAGGGCGCTAAAAAATTCAGTGATCTCGATACGTAATATTTTAATGTAGTCTTTTATAAAGTCAATATTAACGCACGCGTCTATGATGAGTGTATGAGCCAGGGTTCTGTAGAGAAACGGAACAGTGAGGACCAATAGATACAGAATAATTCTTATTCGGAGGAACGGCTCCCACGGTTACGGGCGCTGACTCACACCACTGTCTATAGGGTGAGTCGGCGAGCTGGGGACCCAGGGAAGCTGATGTCCAGTCAGGAGCCGCCTGCGGACGTTCTGGCCGATGACAAACGGCATAACACCACGATGGTCCCACAAGGCCACACGGAGCTAAAAAATTCCTGACTCCTACGATGTCAAACCCATCGTCATGTCACAGTGCAGCGTCTGAGCTTGTGGTGAGGCTGGGGTAAACCGGCTGTATAAAAGTGTAGCACGCACCATTCCAGTAGTAGACGGAGCCACCCAGGTTTGCACAACCACACTCCCCCTGGGGTTCACACAGTGATAAAACTGCCTGATGACGTGTTTCTCAGAATGTGTCCCCCTCATTCAGGGGCACGTGACTGTGGCTCCAGTCTGAAGGCCAGAGGCTTGAGACCCAGGAAGAGCCAGTGTTCCCATTGGAGTCTAAAGGCAGAAAAGGAGCCGACGTCTCACTCTGAACGCCGGTCTATGCAGTGCTACTGAGTTCTATTCGGGCCTTCGACTGATTAGACGAGGCCCCTGTATATTAGGGAGGGCAATCTGTTTTACTCAACCTAGTGACTTATTGACTTCATCCAAAAACACCCTTCGAGAAACACCTAGAATAATCTCTGACCAAATATCTGAAGCCACGTTGACCCATAAAATTGACCATCACAGTAAACAAAATGTAAAATAGAGACAAGACCAGTATTAGCGAATTATCTTTTGTCTCAGGCTCCAGGGTGACTCGGCGGGGTCTCTAGCTCCCACTTGGCACACGCCTCCTGAAAGCCAGAACCGTGCAACATCAACTCCACACTCGCGACGTTCGCAATGCGCCTTTAGGAAGAGAGAGTTCCAGAAATGTTCATTGAAGACATCGTGATGCAGATTAATTTGTTTGAGAAAGAAAGATTTTTCATCATGACATCAGCCATAGCACTATAACAGCCAACCACCCAGAATCCAGTCAAACATTCCCTTTGGATGTTTCACCCAACATGCTCTTACATTCTGTTACTTTTTTTTAACCCCTGAGACCAGGTTTGCAAATGGATGGAGGCTCCAGTCTATTCTCCTTTCGATTAGGGATGTAATTTTAGCAGCTGTAATTACAGGAATGGTAGGCCAGGAGAACGGAAACATTCTCAGCAGATTACTTCACCCCTTATTACATGCTACTAAGATTGTTATCTGTGCTATTGGAATTAAAGAAACGAAGGCTGGAGGATTTCAATTAACTCGACCTTGATTGCACGGTTAATGAGCAATGGGCATCTGACGTGGCCACAGTTCTAACTCCCAACTTAGGAAATTTCCACTATTTCCTCCCTAATTATCTCCCTAAATGTGCAGAACATAAAGAAAACGCTCTAGCCTTGTTTTCTTGAAATGCAAATCTACATTTACTTTTAAGATGTCTACAAACTGTAAACAACTCGTTTCTAACGTTGATTTGCATATCTACACCAAAATGCCATAGAAATGATTTTTTTTTAATATCTGAATGCAAACCAAGTGCCTTTCCCTAACGAATTAAAATGCTACCTGAAATCAACTTAAGTAAACCAACAGCATTGTTCCAATCAGGAAAAGTAACCATAGCAACATAGTAATTAACTTCCCTCATCTCTCCACCCCTCCATTTTGATTCTAAAGAGGCAAATTGGTTGAATTACTTGTTTGCGTATTTTTCCCAATCTAATTTCCTATTGATATGAGCTTCCTACTCAAATCAGACACCTTTTTCCCCCCACCACATTTTTTGTAAAGTGAAATTTAAAGATAAATCTCTCAGGAATCAATCCTGTCAGTCACACCTCCCATGCCCCTGACCGGCTGACGGGTAATGTGGTAAGCTTTGTCTCTTCACGTGTAATTATGGGGACAAGAATGTATCGCCATAAAATTTTGGAAGATCCACCGAAATATCTTTCTGCAGTCTTGCTTGTTAGGCTGTGACCTCTCGACAGCCAGACTAGGAGGCACCCCTAGCTTAAAAGAAATGTTTTTTTTTATAGCATGAGAAAAATAAAATAGGCAATTATTTGAAGTGTTTAAAGCTTGAGTTCCAGGCGTGACATAGGAAGGATTAGATGTGACCTGGGTAAATCACCTCCCAGGGACTGACCGAGAGCCAGGATGACTCAGAAGATTTCAGCTTAGACAACAGACAGTAGAGCCCCCAACCCCAACGAGCTAACGTCACTCTCCGGACCTTAAACCCACCACGGTTACTAGGCTGCGGTGGGGGCTGGGAAGGAGCCATCCCATGAATTCACCCGGTTAACTGGGATCACACCTGCAATACCAGCCAGATGAGATTTAAAGGAGGCTGAGGCTGAGTACAAGACACATCACATTTCTCAGATGCCTGAGCTCGAGGCCTCCGATGTGCGTCTGCCGAGATAAAAGTCCCCCTGTAGCGCCATGGAAACATAGTATGAGATAGAAGGCCTCTCTGATGGTTGTTGTACCAGGGGTCTCCAAACTTTTTACACAGAGGGCCAGTTCACTGTCCCTCAGACCATTGGAGGGCTGCCAAATACAGTGGTCCTCTCACTGACCACCAATGAAAGAGGTGCCCCTTCCAGAAGTGCAGTGGGGGCTGGATAAATGGCCTCAGGGGGCTGCATTGCAGCCCGCAGGCCGTAGTTTGGGGACGCCTGTCAGAGATCTGTAACTCTGCCTCCCACCATCGCTGTATGCAAAATGGAAAATATCCCTTGATTGGCTTTGCTTTCAGGCCCCGTACAAAGGCCAGAGGGCCCTTTCTAAAACACACTAACCTGGTCACTCTCTTCCTTAAAACCATTCAAAATAAGGTCTTAAAGAGTCCCCGATACAGGCCGTCCCCAGGTTCCGCACGAGATAGATTCTGGAGGTCTGTTCTTAAGTCGAATTTCTCTGTCGACAGGTACAGGTACATTTACCTATTAAATGCAACTTAGACGGATGTTTGGCCCACCACAGTATTTATTTTTTACCTTTCCATGCGTATAAATACTGAAGCATTTTCTTTTTTTTTTAATTTTTTTTTTAATTTTTATTTATTTATTCATTTTAGAGAGGAGAGAGAGTTAGAATGAGAGAGAGAGAGAGAGAGAGAGAGAGAAAGGGGGGAGGAGCAGGAAGCATCAACTCCCATATGTGCCTTCACCAGGCAAGCCCAGGGTTTTGAACCGGTGACCTCAGTTTTCCAGGTCAACGCTTTATCCACTGCGCCACCACAGGTCAGGCCTGAAACATTTTCAAACCTTCAGAGCCCCTCTTGTTTGTGACCCGGGGATGGCCTATGTCCCTGTCCTACCGTTCCCCACGCGCGGGGCACGCAACGAGACACCGGGCTTCTCACCATTGTCCTGATGCCCCGTGTCACACCCGGGTGTCTCCGCACCTGCTGGTCTCCGCCAGCACCGCGCCCCCGCCCCCGCCCCCACCACCCACGCGAATCTTGTGCCCGATGACTCCTCCGTGTCTTAGTATTCCTCTCCGGCATTGCCTCCCCTGAGATTCGATGAGCAAAACCCCCTTTTCCAGGATGGACCCTCCGTAGTGTCTCCGAGCTGCCAGAGAACAATGTTGTCACCCCGTCTAAGTTCTTCCCGCGGGGGGTTTGTAGTTTACTGTTTTCTTATTCTAATGGCTCCTTTCACCAGTTATCAATTTCATGAGAACAAAGAAAACAGTTTAGACTTTTCCATGCTTCCTGTCAGCAGCACAATGTCAGGAATAAAATCAGTTCTTCAAAAAATGCTTTTTGAATCAATGTCAATGCAATTGTTTCTAATGTTAGATTTTTAAAAAAAAAAAATCAGGTGGATTATGGAAAAAGTAATACGGTTAAAAGATAATCTAGCCTACCTTCAGAAATGGTGACACAAATTCAACTTGGGCATGTGACTGTAGCACCCACAGTGGCTGCCCTCAGGCGGTGTCCCCTTGTTTCCTGAGCGGTCAGGTTATAGGATGTGTGAAGACACGATCTGTCCCCGGTTCTGTCTGCCCCACCCAGACAGAAGGCATCCTGGCATGAGCACCCAACTGCCACCCGAAAGCGGACCCCTGTCACCCTCAGAACAAAACTATACGGGAAAAGTACGAAACCGTCCAATGAAGGCTCAGGGACAGTTTCCCATGTCTGTCTACCTCAGTTCAAAACAACTCTCAGAAAAGCAACTGAAAGTCCCACTCTGTAAAACGTGATGTTGGCATCATGTCTAGAAAAAGAAAAAGAAAAAGAAAAAAATCAAGGTGCAATCCCTGCCCCTCACTCTGGAAACAACCACAGTGTTATAGAAAAAAAATAAGGAAGTGACAGGTAGAGGGACAGAGACAGAGAGCTGGGGTGGGGGGTGTAGAAATAGCAGCTGGGGGGGGGGGGATGGATGCTGAACGGGGAGCTGACACAGGCAGGCCGTCAGGAAGACTCCAATAGAGGATTGCCAACAAGTTACAGAACCGGAGGGAAGGAAGGATTAACTCAGCAAGAAGTTATGCAAGAACTTGAGGATGTCTTTCCTGTCCCCTCCACACTGGATTTAATAAGAGCTGCGCTGTGGAAACAGGGCACACACCAGGGAGACTGTGGTGATCAGGAGGCTTTGTTCTGAGATGCTCAGGATATCTCAGGGCCAGGACAGAGCTGATCCCCTTCCGGGCCAAGGCCTCGCTCTCACCGCGGAGAAACACTGGCTGAGAACTCTTCACAGGGAACCAAACGCCATCCGCTGATCTGAACGGGTTCCCGTGAGGCGTCCTGCCCGGAGGTTGGCCCGGCTCCCGTCACATCACCATCCGCTTGCCCCCACCCACACCCACACCCACACCAGAGCAGCCACACCCACACCAGAGCAGCCACACCCACACACACACCCACACCAGAGCAGCCACACCCACACACACACCCACACCAGAGCAGCCACACCCACACCGGAGCAGCCACACCTACACCCACACCCACACCCACACCCACACCCACACCCACACCCACACCCACACCGGAGCAGCCACACCCACACCCACACCCACACCCACACCGGAGCAGCCACACCCACACCCACACCAGAGCAGCCACACCCACACCCACACCCACACCAGAGCAGCCACACCCACACCCACACCCACACCCACACCAGAGCAGCCAGGCACCGCACGGGGACAACCGAGGCCACACCACCGGGAAGGTTTCAGGAAACGGCACGGCGTCAGGGGCCGTGGTGGTGAACTGAATTCCTCACGGTCTCATCTTCATCCAGTCCAGGCGGCTAACAGCAGCACACTGAAGGGAAGCTCGAATCCTGAGGTCGGGCAAAAGGCTGCAAATGTGACGAGTTCATCCAGGAGAGAAAACGAACAGGAAAATATTAGGGACAATTCAGGCAGAAAAGTAGATTGGAGGCCCCGACTCTGAAACACCAAGAACAAGTATTCCTCCGTTTCAAAAAAATAAAATAAAAAGAGTCATTTATGACAACATCCAAAAGGTTGCCAAGATTTTTAATGCCTTTTCAGTGTCGGGTACGACTCCTTCACCCTTCCCAGAAAGCGTGACTGAACCCATAGTCCCCAGGAGAGGCAGGGACGAGAGAGGCAGAGCGTGAGTGATGGTGGCCCGGCCCCCAGCCGGCAGGTGCAGAGGGGGGGCGGCTCTCAGACCCGACTCCAAGTTCCCGCTCTTTCTCTTCGGAAACAAAGGCATCTCTCTGAACTTGTGTGATCTGTGGGCATGCACATGTCTCATTTACACGCACTTCTACAGTCTTGTTAATATAGGAATAGAAATCAAGCCCCAGATTGAGAAGTTTATAGAAATATGCGGGAATGCTACAGTGTTAGGAGGGCGGGCTAGGAGGCCTTGGCCATCTGATGTTCACCTCCGCCTGGTTCTCCCTCCGGGAAGTCACTCGGCTCCGACTCTCCGTGACTCAGTTTCCTCCTCGGCAAACTGCAGATACTGCTCACTCTCACGGGGCTTTCTGATCAAGTGATTTCTGTGAAGCGCTTACGTTCCCTGGAATATTGTAATTACTATAAAATTGTTGGCTGTGTTATGACAGTTATTATCGATGTGTTTTATTGACAACATTTCTGTTTCCTTTCTTCTTACCTTTCCATTGTTCTGTTTTCATATATATATTTCCATAAGGATAAATTCATCTACTTCCTCGGATAAAAATGTCCACTGTGTTGTCCAGACTTAAGACCTCTTCACCACTTGGCAGACACCCCAACAGAGTAACACAGTTCGCATACTGCTAGGAGGTGAAGCCATTGTGAGTTTATTTTTTTTCACTCACCAAAGAATGGGCGGTGGACACAAGGCAGAGGAGGGTCTGCCATGCCATGTCCACAGCGGTCATCTCAAAACACATGCTCAGCATGTCCTCCGAGGCCCCTACCCGGATGCACACTGGACCCACAGCGGCCCCAAGCCGGACACTGGAGTCCGAGCGATAAAAATGCTCGGACGCGTGATTCCAGAGTCCAGTCCATCGCCTCTTATCTCCAGCAAACAAAGCTTCGCCGAAGCTATTTTCTACTCAATTAACTCTTCACCACTTTCAGTTTCCCGACGATCCACCGCCTCTGAACGCCCGCCTCTCAGTATTTCCGCCCCTGAGTTCAGACGTGGGAATCCCCGGCAATCAGCGAAGAATTTGCTGAAAACTCGAAATAAATTGATTTCAGCTTTACAGCATTATCATAAATCTCAGCCAGTGGGAAACCACACTCTCAGCAAAAGTGAGTTTCCGAATTTTCGGAATGAAATCCATTTTCACACGGAGCAACCAGAGCCAGGAACTTAGAATAAGGCCATAAAGTGGTTAAGCTAAGCACAATGGGGAGAAGAAAAAAAAAGCAATCGACTCAGACAAATTGTCCAGTCATCCTTGAAACTCAACCATCCATTTCCGCATGGAAAGGCCAAGATAACGTCTTCATGTCATAAGCATGTAGCACCTTGGATAGAGTTAGTGTTTATTCTTATCTATAGCAGACACACACCGATGTTCATACATCAGTGTGTGTTCCCGCACACATATACATGTACATGCAGATACATGTGCACAAACACGACACCAGGAAGGGGACTGAAGTAAGTACATCCTCCCTTGCTTATTATTCACAACTCTGCTTATACAATGTATTCTCTTCCACAAGAGGCTTCCTTTTATTGCTTAAAGAAGCTCAACTGGCCTGACCTGTGGTGGTGCAGTGGATAAAGCGTCGACCTGGAAATGCTGAGGTCGCCGGTTCAAAACCCTGGGCTTGCCTGGTCAAGGCACATATGGGAGTTGATGTTTCCTGCTCCTCCCCCCTTCTCTCTCTCTCTCTCTCTCTCCTTTCTAAAATGAATAAAAAATAAAAAAAATAAAAACATAAAGAAGCTCAACTTAGTTTGTTACGTTCAATCAAAAGCATCTTAAAATAATGCCTATTACATTTTTTAACATATTACAACGATCTCTTTTACTTTCTACATGTTGGGAGCTGCAAAAAAAGATCTCTCCCTAAATATCTTTCCTATTCAAATTTAACAGTAGGCTCCCTTCATTGAAAGGAAATGAAACCTACATGTAGGAACAACACACACATACACACACTCTCTCTCCTTAGTAGCATTCCAATTATTTGTAAAAAAAAAATATCCTACAATTTCTCTTTTGCAGATTAAAAAACAAAAAAGTAGGTCCAAACAGAAGTAGATCTAAAAAAATAAGTAGGTTAGAAATATTTTCAGGTCCTGCGTTTTGTGTATTTTGTTCATTTTTTGATGTGTCATTGGTTATTTTATTATGTAATCAAATATTTTGCAAATTTAAATTTTTTATTTTTATTTTATATTCAATCATCTGCTAGTAAGGACAGTTTTATTTCTTCCTTCCCATTATGTATGTTTTAAATTTCCTTTTCTTGTCTTATTGCACTAGCTCGGTTTTCCAGCATCAGGTTGAACAGGACTGGTGAGATGAGACGTCCCTGACTTGTCCCAGCATCAGGCTGAACAGGACTGGTGAGACGAGACGTCCCTAACTTGTCCCAGCATCAGGCTGAACAGGACTGGTGAGACGAGACGTCCCTAACTTGTCCCAGCATCAGGCTGAACAGGACTGGTGAGATGAGACGTCCCTAACTTGTCCCAGCATCAGGCTGAACAGGACTGGTGAGACGAGACGTCCCTAACTTGTCCCAGCATCAGGCTGAACAGGACTGGTGAGACGAGACGTCCCTAACTTGTCCCAGCATCAGGCTGAACAGGACTGGTGAGATGAGACGTCCCTGACTTGTCCCAGCATCAGGCTGAACAGGACTGGTGAGACGAGACGTCCCTAACTTGTTCCTCATCTACTAGGAATGCATGTCATTAGATGTTAGCTAAACATTTTTGTAAATGTTCTTTATTAAGTTCAGGAAGTTTCTTTCTATTCCTAGTTTTGCAGAGAACATTTTCTAGGAGTGACTATTTGATTTTTTTTGTAAATTTTTTCCAGACATTAATATGATTATATGATTTTTTCCTTCTTAGATCTATTGATTCATAAATTACAATAATTGATTTTCTAATGTTAAACCAGCCTTGCATACCTGGAATAAGACTCACATGGTCCAAGTGTGTGTTTCTCTCTATATTTTTTTATTTAATTTTACTATTATTCTGAAGAGGATTTTTTACATCTACATTTATGAGAGATACTGGTCTGTAGTTTTCCTTTCTTGTAAAATCTTTGTCTAATTTTGGTGCTAATGTAACTCTGGTCTCAGAATGAGAAGTCTTCCCCTACTTTCTTTCTTTATGAATTTTGGGCAATTGGTATAATTTCTTCCTTACAAGTTTAATATATTTCCACCAATAAAAATATCTGGGCCCAATGCTTTTCATTTGGGAAGATTCTTAATTTTTTATTCAATTTTAAATAATTTAAATTTTATTCAAATTTTATTCAAATTTATATTTAAAAATATAAGCCTATTCAGATGTTAGCTAATTGGGTTTTTTTTTTCCCTTTTCTCTTGGTTTCAGATGCACTGATCTTTCCAAAAAACCTGCTTTGCTTATGTTAATTTTCTCTACTGTATTCTTAGTCTCAGTTTCACTGATTTTTGATCTAATTGTTTTTATCTGTTCACTTAGGATTTAATTTTTTTTCTTCTTTCTGGTTTAATGATTTTATATTTTTTTTCCTTTTTTAACATATGTACACAACACTGTAAGTTTCCATGCAAGATCTACTTTCACTATATATATACACATTTATATACACATTTTTATAGACTGTATTTCTGTTTTTATTTAATCCGAAATATTTTAAGTTTCTCTTGAGGCTTTTTTTTGATTCATGTGTTATTTAGACGTGTGCTTTATTAATCTCCCCAAAATGCTGGAATTTTCCACATACCTGTTGTGATTAATTTCCAGTTTAGTACCACTGAGATCTGAAAGCACAATTTAAGTGATCTCTCTTTGAGCAACATCCCGGTAAGTCAGACCCTGGTAAAATAGTTTCTGATGAGAGTAGGACTTCCCTTGAGGAGAACAGAGAGTCTGGTTGAATTTAAACATGATTGCTTCCCCCCCGACCCCACCCCAGCCCCCTGCCTGGAGCCCCAGGGCACTTTCTTCTGTTCAGCCCTGTGTGATTCTGGTACGAATCTGGTAAACTCATGGAAGTGGAGAGTCCCTAAGGCTGGGCAGCTTCGGGTTGTTAGAGACCAGCCTAGTCCACACCGGTCACTCTTTGAAGCGTCCCTGTGGACTCGGCTCTGACTGGGCAGCTCAGCTCCTGGGCGTACTCCCTGCAGGTGGTGAACCTCTAAAACTTCCAGTCTATCTCTCAGTTCTCAGGGCAGCTTTTTTTCTCTGTGACCTCAATTCCCTGGTGGGTCTGAAACGTGATGTTCGTTTTCAGTTTGTTCAGCTTTTTTCCTGTTGTGAAGATGGGAGGACCTCCCGTGTAAGACCAAAACCCAGAAGTTCCCTGATTTCAATTAAATACAGAGACCCAGGTTCAGGAACAACCAGAAATACTTTCCTGAGTTATCATTTCTCGTTCTCTTTTCATTACATGGACTCTGAGATGAAAAAACATCACTGCCTCAGTCTCAGAACCAGTTCTGCTGCTATCTAAGCTAGTTCTATTTCTTTTTTTGTGTGTGTGCTTAGCTCCAATTACAATATAGAATTAAATCTTACAGACTGACCATTCTGCTGAGATCTTGGGTCAAGAGAAAGTGCCAGTGGAGCAAATGGTTTATTTCTAGTGAATCAGCACATATTATCGAGGTGCTATTACTGCAAGGCATAGATTCACGCAGTAGTTGGTGGAGAGTTTGGCACAGTAAGATTAAAATGATGCTTGCAGCCTGTCATGATAAAGTAAAAAATTCCTCCGAAAGAGCTGTATTCTCAAAGTTAGGGGGGGGAAGAAGAACAGACCCAGTCATTAGCATGGGAAGGTTTTTTTTTTCCTTAAGTTGAAGTCTATTTGAGATCTATTGTTCGTTTCCATTTCTATAACAGATGATCCCTCCATTTTTATTTTGACACCATGTATCTATTTAACGTATTAAATTGTCATCAAGTAATGAGTAATCATTGCCTTTAAACAGCTGCATCCCAGAAAAGAAATAGAAAAAAAAATTAAGAACCTATGGTACTTTCATTTTCATCATGGCTGGTATAAGGACTCCTCTACAGATCCCAACTGTGGCATTTTAAGTAACATTTCAAGAAGGCTTATTCCTCCCTGCCTCTTCCCTTCTGCATGATTTCTCACCCTCCCTCCTCCTTCACCTTTTCCCGCAAGGGCACAAAGAAAGGCCAAAATCTCTTGACTTGTTTCACTTAGAAAAGGGTAAGACTGCAAAGAGAAGCAGATAGAACAGATGTTCAGCAAACAGCTCTAGGCACCAGGAGAGAAGGTATTTTGCGGAGTCAGGAAGGGTGGGAAATGATCACACCGAGAAAGGTCAGCAGCATCCTTAAGCGTGGCAGCCAAATGTTGGTTCACTAATTGGACCACGTACCTCCCAGAACCGTGACAGGGTGGTTCATCTGCAGTTCTCAGACCTTTAAACCCTGCCACTGATCAAGTGGTTAAAAAACGGAGAGATTCTGTTAATTGCTGTTAATTGATTCCACAAGATGTGAGTTTACATGTCACCTCCTAACAGGTGAGGAGTGTTCTTTGTTTTTGGTAGGAGCAAAGAAAGCCTGAAAGAATTGTGGAGAAGAACACATGAATTTAGCAAGAAAAACCAGTGCCCATGCCTGTAAGAATAAGCCCATGCTTCTATACGAGCATGTTTTACCAGAAGGCAATTGACAGCAAATATCAAAATTTTATATAGGCCCTGGCCGGTTAGCTCAGTGGTAGAGCGTTGGCCTGGTGTGCAGGAGTCCCAGGTTTGATTCCTGGCCAGGGCACACAGGAGAAGCGCCCATCTGCTTCTCCACCCCTCCCCCTCCTTCCTCTCTGTCTCTTCCCCTCCCGCAGCCGAGCCTCCATAGGAGCAAAGTTGGCCCGGGCGCTGAGGATGGCTCTATGGCCTCTGCCTCAGGTGCTAGAATGGCTCTGATTGCAGCAGAGCGACGCCCCAGATGGGCAGAGCATCGTCCCCTGGTGGGCATGCCGGGTGGATCCCAGTCGGGCGCATGTGGGAGTCTGACTGCCTCCCCGTTTCCAACTTCAGAAAAATATAAAAAAAATTATATATAATAGACACAGTATATAATATACACACACATAATACACACAGTTTCAGACATGTGTAGTCTGTGAGTGTCTATAGCTTTAGACCTAGTGAAGTCACTTTCAGAATTTTTCCTATAGTGGTGACTGAATAAACATGCATAGATAGATACAGAAAAAAAGTTTATTGAAGCATAAACTGTGAATCACTGGAAACCCCTCTCCATCCATGGAAATAAATTATGCCACATCCACTCAGAAGTAAAGAAAAGTCTCCATCCATTGGTGATGATGACACAGACTTATTTATCCACGTGTTGACATCCAGAAGATTTAGCTGATGGGGAAAAAAATAATTAAAAACGACCATGTATAATACAGCACTATATACATATTGAGAGAGAAAATAATCTGAGAAGAACTTTATTAAAACGTCAGTATCTGGATGGAGAAATATTTTTAGCTTCTAATAGCTAGTAAATTTTGCTTATAGTCATAAGTAAAACAGTAAATCTGTTTCACTTTAGAGAGGAAAACCCCATGTACAAGAAGTAGACACAAATCAAAACAGCAAAACAAGGCAAAATAACAGGAAGGGGAAGATCTGCAAAGCTTCCCGGGCTGTGGCCCAGGGAGCAGATGGTAGAAGGGAAAAAACGGGTGAAAACAACTTAGCCAGAAGGAAACAAGGAGATGCAGAGGAACCCAATGAAATCCCTGCTGGGGTGAGGCCGGAACCGGAAGTGAGGGGCCGGAAGTGAAAAGCCCAGAAGTATCCTGTCTGAGAACCGGTAGCCCGGAAGTGAATCTCCGAAAGTGAATGACCCGGAAGCAAAGTGCAGAAAGTGAATCCATGCCCCCCCAGAAAGTGAGTGGCCGGAAGTGAACGGTCCCTGAGAAAGGGCTGCACGCGAACAAACTAGAAAACTCGGGAACAATGTGCCCGTGTGTGCCTCAGTGAATACATCTCAGTACCCCTAACCATTATCAATGAAACCTCTGAAGAATGAATAAGTAAAAGATGGGCATCTCAGATGAAAGGTGAACAGATGAATTCAAATGGCCAATAAATTGACTTGTAATGTTCAACATCTACTGGTTATAATTATACTGTTATTTTAATTTTATTTTTTTTACATATATGGAAAATCTTCTACTCAACATCGCATTAAAAACCATTCTCAGTCTTGCCGAGCACAGGGAAATGGACACTCTCCTGGTCTTTCCATTAAAGTGTACTTAGTACAAACTACCTGGAGGGCAATTAGGCAGCCGGAGGAGACAGCCGCCGAAAAACAGCGCACACATTTTGATGAAGGAGTTTTATTTCCAGCAATTTGTCCTGAGGAATCAATCACGTGTTTAAAAAGATGCATGTGCAATGCTGTTCTTTGCAGCATAATTTATAATAGTGAAAAATTGGAAACAATCTAAATGACTGCCAATAAGAAATTGGTTTTTAAAATATGGAACATATAAACTATGATGAAATTCAGGAGAACGATTAGCAGACGTGTGCAAGAATACCAAATGAAATAGAAAAATGATCAGTGAGAGAAATAGGCTCCACATAATGTACAGTGTGACCTAAATTTGGTTAAAATATGTGCAGATACAATGCTGATATTTATATGCATAAAATGTACGCAAGGAAAAGGGCTGCCATGAAATATACTATTATGTTACTGGAGATGCTCTAACTTGGCTCTGCCAATGAAGAACCAAGTGGAAGGACCCCACTGCCAAATGCTGAGATATATTACAGAGCCTTGGAAAACACAAATATTTATTGGCCCTTAAGCACAGTCTTCAGGCCAATGAAACCGGGTGGAGATGCCAGATGTAGAATGATTTGTATACAAAAATTTATCATTTGATAAAAATGCCACCATAATTAAATGGAAAAAGGTTGGATGGTTTGAGATAATGTCCAGAAAACTGGTTTATTGAACAGAGAAAAATAAAAATGGTTTTATAAAAGTGAACCCAAGCCTATATTAAAGGCTTAAATACAAAATGAAAAAATGTGAAAGTTAAGAGGAAATATGGCAGGAGAAAATTTTTCTGACATAGAGAGGAGCAAGACTTTTTAAGCAAAACTTGAAAAGTATGCACAATAACAGAGAAAATGATGAATTTAAATATATAAAATGTACTGTGTTTATATTTAAAAACTTAATTGAGAGACAAACAACGGCACATATTTAATGTATACAACTTGACGAGTTTTGATACATTCAAACACCCATGTCACCATCACCACAATCAAGGTAATAGATATCCAACACCTCCCAGAGTTTCCTCTTGACTCATCATTGCTTTTGTTTTATACTATGAACACTTAACATGAAAGCTACCTTCTTAACAAATATCCAGGTGTACAATAACTTACTATTATTTACAGACATTCCATTGTACATCAGACCCGTCGAATGCATTCATGCAGCACAATTGTAACTTTATACGCATTCAAAAAAGGCATATTAAAAAAAAATGTTACATTGGGAGAAGCCATGCATAATGCACCAAATGAAAAGGGTTAATATCGAAAATATGTAATAAAACCGAGCCAATACTAAAGAAAACAATTACTCTAACTTTAAAAAGAGTAATAGTTATGAAGATAATTCACAGACAAATGAACCTAAAAGTCTATAAAAATAGGAAAGGATGCTCAAATTTAATAGTAATTACACACAAAAAGAAATTACATCCAAAAATGACAGGTCGCTATACAGAAATTAGGCCTGGAGAACCTGGAAGCTGGAAAACACCAGGGGGCAGCAGGAAGGGACGTGAAGGTGGGGGCCAACCCATGTGTACTGCAGGGACAGCGGAGACTTGGAGGGACATTCCAGAGAGCAGTTTGGCAGCATTGAATCGAGTTTAAAATATTTATAATGTAAACTACAGGTTTTTGCTGCTACCCACAGTTACTGAAGGTATTCTCACACAAATGGAGATATATATTAGATATTAGATATTAGATATTAGATATTAGATAGATAGATATGTATAAACCTAGAGAGAGTCTTCACCAAGTTGCCAGGTATAGTTATACGGTTACACAGAATGTTTTAAGGAAGAATTAATGGAGAAATATTCAGGCAGAGACCATTAAAAGAAGATTACTCTAGCAGTGTTCACATCAAACAGAAGAGGATTGAAGGCAAAATGCATTTCTAGTCAGAAAGTGTCAATGCACAATGTTTTATTGAAATAAACCATTATAAACATGCACAGGGAGTAATGTTATCATCAACATACATAACAAAAAATTACAAGGGGCTTGACAAGTTAACTTATAAAGAAAGATTTCAAAACACCTAATTAATTATCTTATAAATCAAGCAAATATTCAAACAATACAGGAAGGCTACAGAAGATTAGGACAGCATTTCAAGTTTGAGCTCATGGATGTATTTGTAATGTTGTGCCCAGAAGTTAAGGATATGCTTTTCTTTCAGGCCCATACACAATATTTGCCAAAATATGACCAACCACCAGGATGTAAATCAAGTCTCAACACAATAACTCTAGAGAAAGTAGAAGGAAGAAAGAAAATAGAAGGAAATACAAAGATAAAAAATGAGAGATGACATTAATAATAAAGAATATATTAAATTAGATTAGATATATTATATTTTATAATATTTAATATAAAACAGAAAGAATATAGTTTATAGTAATATATAGTTATATATAGTATATGTTATAAAATCTAGTTTTATAGCATTTTATAGAACATATAATATTCTGTAATATTCTAGAGTGGTTTACAGAAGATTGTTAAAGGTAAAGTTTGTTTTCTGAAATAAAGAATATGAAATTACAACCAGAATGGTTAAGCAAAAGTTGTCAGCGCAAATAAATAATATTAGAAGACACTAGCTATAGAAGCTGCCTTTGACATAGCAATTCCACTTCTGGGAATATATCCAAAGAATCCCAAAACACTAATTCTAAAAATATATGTACCCTTATGTTCATTGCCGCATTATGTACAATAGCCAAGATTTGGAAGCGGCCCAAGTGCCCATCAGTAGATGAGTGGATAAAAAAGCTGTGGTACATTTGCACAATGGAATGTTATTCAGCCATAAAAAAAAAAAAAAGAAGGCAGTCTTACCTTTTGTGACAGCATGGATGGACCTGGAGAGCATTGTGCTAAGTGAAATAAGCCAGGCAGAGAAAGACAAGTACCCTGTGATTTCACTTATATGCAGACTCTAATGAACAAAACAAACAAAATAAAAACAGACGCAGAGATAAAGAGATTGACAGCTGTCAGAGGAGAGAAGCATTGGGGGCTGGGTGAAAAAGGTGAAGAAATTAAGCCAAAAAAAAGACATCATAGACAAACAACAGAATGCTGCTGGCCCGGGAGAGAGGAGGGTAAGGGGAGACAGAAGAAGGTAAACCGGGCGTAAAGGGTGATGGAAGGAGACATGGCTTTGGATGGTGAACACGAATACAGTGTACAGGTGATGTATTACAGAATCATACTCCTGAAACCTATATGATTTTATTGACCAGCACCTCCCCAATAAATTCAATAATTTTTTTTGAAAATTATACTTACATAAAGAAATAATAACAAGAGGCAGAGAAAAGAATTTGAATGGTGTTTCTGTTTCAATCATGTAAACATAGATGTCTGTTTTTAGCTTCTTCCTCCACGAGCAATTTTTCAAGCTGTCTCTCTGCAATTAAGATGCAGTCACATGATGTTCAAAATTAGACTACATTACCAGTTAAGAAAAAAAAAAATAAGAGTCCATGCTTCAGAGATGTTTTACAGTGGTGCTCTTACAGGCCAGCTAAGCCTGGGTCGTACCTCACAGAAGGAGCCATACAGATAAGTCCCTGAGTACCCCTCATGGAAATAACTGTGTTCATAAGTCAGTATACAGGTTGGACTATGGTGCTTCAGTTCTGCAAAGTCGGGAACACACTCACAGCACTGACGTCCCAGAGAACTTCATCGCATATTTATGCAATCTCTGAGAAGTCATGTTCGGGCAGAGCAATCAGATATGGGACTCCAGGCTGACTCCTCCACTGTTGCATCCGGGCCCTCCAGAGAGCTTGAACGAAACCTCTATGCTTTATGTTTCCAGTAAAAAAAAAAAAAATCCAGTGGACTTACCATGCTGACATTTTTAGCTAAGTAAAAGATAGCATCCCAAATTTACTTACATAAGTAACTCAACATGCACTCATTCTAAGGAGAGAGAAGAGAGGAGGACAGGAAAACCCAGGGTCGAGGAAAAGCACTATTTCCCCTGGTGTTCTCAGAGGCGTCACCAACCTCCACACTGGGTCGTAATCAACAGTACCTTCTCTCTTGCGGGAAACAGCAACAGTAGAAAGTCTGAGATACATTCGAGCAAAAATGCAACAGAGTCAGTCCCTGGAAGACTTAGAAATCCTGCAGCAAAACAGCTCCGTAATTCTTATTAAACCCGCAGCTGATTGGAAAGTAAGCTCTGGCTTACTTGCATCAAGAAGTATTTTATGAAATAGAAGTTTGGATAAGAAGCAGGAGAAAGTGAACAATAAGTCCATCTCCTGAAAGTAGGGTTTGCAGGACCGATTTTTCCAGGTTGGAAAGTGATCACCAGAGTGGATTTCCCTGGAATGTTTTATAACTCTGCTTTCTAGTCTCATTTTGCCTTTTCCTTCTATTTAAGTGCCTCCAAATGGAAAACTAAATGAAAACAAGAAAATAAAAAACACAATAAAAGTGACTGCAAGAAGAGTAGCATTAGGTTGTTTTTAATAAAGGAAACTTAAAGATGTTCCTCAAATTAGTACAGAAAGCCATTAGTCAACAACGGTAGATAACATTGGAGGCTTTGTAGAAAAGCACTGTGACCTTAGGATTTGCTCCTCTCATTAAACCCCTGCACCTGTTTAGAGAAACTGGGAGAAGACCAATTCCAGCTGATGTAATTAGAAAAGGGAGCCTTAGGAAGAATATCAAATACAAACAAAATCAAGAAGGATAAGAAAACCAGGATCACAAATAACTGGGTAGCATCAGGAGCCTTGAAATTAAAATTGTAATAGAAATAAGAAACACAGTGGCAAAAATGACAATAGTGGTAACGGTTCGTGTTCACTGAAGGAATACTGTATGCTACATGTGGTTCTGCACTTTTCCTCCATAATTCTCACAGTGACTCTGAGACAGTTACTGTTGCCCATTCTGAGATGACAAATGAAACATAGTAAGAAGTTCTTGCCAAAAATCCAACTGTTTATAAGTGGCAAAGAGTTTCACTTAAGATACATTGTTGTTACCCACGGTGACTTAGTATTTTGTGTGTGTGTGGGGGGTTTCAATGATATGAACAGGGGACTGGCTCCAATTATTTCCTTCCATTCCTACTGTGTTCCAAGTTCAATGTAGTAGGGGGACTCTGGAACCCAATGTCTTGGTGGCAGGCCTAGAGGTCTGCCCTACTTTCATGCCTATCTAACAAGGTTACACCAAAGCTGGTGCACACATGATTATTTAGCCCAAGTAGCTGTCCTGGTTAGAATATCACCACACATTTCTCTAATTCCTGAAGGACAGACTCACCAACGTAATCCTGTGGCCAGCTACTCCAAAGTAGCAACAGTCCTCAGGAACAAACACAAATCAATACATATGACCGTGTATTAATCACCTTCTCCAATCTCTGTGCTCTTGAGATATAGAGAAATGGAGAGGTAAAGGGCGAGAATGGGGGGGGGGGGGATTTAACCTCTAAACTTACGCTGGCCATATTCATAGGCATCCTCAAAGCTGCTTGACGAGTTTGGTACTTCACATTGAACCGGCACTCATTCTGATACTTTTAGTATTCATGATGTCTGTGTCATACATCTTATTTTTCTTCCACTGTATGGAAACACTTCTGGAGGTCTCTGGTCATCATTTTGTATCCTATCAAATGGTCATTCTTTAGTCTCCAGTTTCATGGGGGAACTTCTTTTTTCTTGAGGACAAATCTCATCATTTTTTTTTCACCTCCACAAGAAAGATCACAATGTCTTGCAAATCAAAGGTGCTCAATAAATACTTCAGTAAGTTATTATTCACACGACCTTCTTCCGGTTTCTATGGAGACATGCATACAGCACTTCTGTATCAATTTGCTTTAGCTAAGACTAGACCAACTAAAGAAAGGTACATCAGAAGAGAAGTTCTTCTTTTTTAAAAAATATGTCCCTATGTTCCCCCATATTTCAGTGAGAAATATTCATTAACCTACCTTGGTTTCTAAACATATTCATTTAGAAAACTCTCTATGTGAAGGTTCATTAGTGGTTGGTCTAAACACATGGCATAATCGTTTCCAGTTTTAAATGTAGCTGTTTCAACTATGGTTATAAGACAAATTAGGTCATTTTAGTACAAGAAAAAAAATGGATAGGAAATTACTAAGTTCTTAAGGCACAGATATTTTCCTCAAAATTGTTTTATAGATTTTGATCATTTAAAAAATAATTCTTGAGCCGTCTTTGCCTAACTGAGTTTACCATGATGACTGTCTCATTTTTCCAGTCGCCAGAGCCCTGAGTTCTCAGTGAAGGAAGAGACCCCAACCTCTTCCTTCATGAGCAAAAGGCCGAACCATCTCCACATGCCCCGCCCTCTACCTCTAAACACCACAGCGTTTTCATGGGCTCAGTGACTTCCCTGGGCTGAGTCTTCCTGTTTCTTCCAAAGGCCAGCGTTCCCCTGAGTCCTGCACCTCATGTGCCCCGTGCTTTGGCCCTGTCCACTTCTCTATTACATTCTCACAACCTCCATCTCAGTCCTTCTAATATTTCTTAGTAATGTACTTCCTTCCCAACGACCTTCTGATAGAAATAGTTTTCTCGGAGGTCAGAAACAGCCAGCAGCCCTGCTCTCGGCCTTGATGTGCTTGTCACTCTGCTTCCCATGTGTGTTCCCGTCTGTCCCCAGCACCTTAGCAGGTGCCTGGCCTAGAGCCGGTGCTCAGTAACCAGCTCTGCAATGAGTCCACACGTCAGGGGGTTGAGGACTGAACGAACGGATGAACACTTGTCTTGCGAGAGACTCAACAATGTAGACTTTCGCAGTCCAGTGATTTGGGAACTTTCCCTCTCATACCATCTCAGGACAATGCATGCTGGGACGTTGAAGAAGCAAAGCATGTGACCCCAGGACAATGTGACTCCAAGCAGTAAGCCACGGGAGACCAGTTAAGATGCTGCAGGGTCTTAAGGAAAGTAAGGGCAGAACCAGTGGAAGTTTGGGTATTGAATTCGTAAAACGTCCACCCTGTCCTCCACACTGCTGTTAGAACACAGCAGCAAGTCGTGTCTCTTCCCTCCTTAAAAATCACCCTGTTTCCCCAACAGCCCGTAGGAGAAGTTCCAACCCACCTGTAAGTTGGGGTCAAGGTCTCTGTTATCTGCTCTAACCCAGGAGGGCGGGCATGACTTTGCTAAGTACTCAATCCAGTGTCCCAACATCTGCTTTCAGGCGAGAGAGTTGACTCAGGACCCAGAGAGCTAAGCCAGGGGATGGGATGTGTTCATACACAGAAGGTCTGGGTATGAAGGAATTAATATGTTTTCACTCCTGGAGATGAGCAGTATATATGAAAAGTACATCTGTCAAAGGGTACAACATATAATACATATAGGAGGGGCCTGACCTGTGGTGGCGCAGTGGATAAAACATTAACCTGGAAACGCTGAGGTTGCCGATTCAAAGCCCTGGGCTTGCCTGGTCAAGGCACATATGAGAGTTGATGCTTCCAGCTCCTCCCCCCTTCTCTCTCTCTCTCTCTCTCTCTCTCTCTCTCTCTCTCCTCTCTATAATGAACAAATAAAATCATAATACATATAGGAGGTATGCGTGTGTATATGTAAGTATACAGGTGTGGGCGGGGCGTCTGTGTGTTCACATGTATAATACAGATTTTTCAAAACATTATCCGCGATGAACATTCTTCCAATTCCGGGTTTCTTTCCATTTCCAAGACTAAGCAGTCCTTCTGACATTATCAGAAGATCTAATAGATGCTCTTTTAAAAGAAGCCGAAAATAGAAAAATCTGATTTGACCGCACGATGATTGAATTCTTTCCCAGACAAAGGTTCTATTGATTTTAGTCTATGCAGTAAACTGAACAGTTCTAATATTTAGTTGACAGGGAAAGCAATGAAGAGATGGGCTGAGAAAGTTCCAGAAGCCTGATCAATTTCAAACAAATTGCTGAGTGACATCAGAAAACCAGAGTTAAACCAAGCAAGTCGCACGTGCCTTTCTCCCTGGGGGGGGGGGGGGGGGGGGGCGGGCAATGCAGCAGAGGGTCCTATGTTTTAGGATTGAATGGATAAGTCAGAATAAAAATATTTTTTTTACTGTTCTCTGCCATAATCTCTGATGTGGACCAACGACAGCAATAGTGACCGCATCAGGAAATCGAGCATGAGACAGTCAGGGGAGGTCGTCTAAGGAAGATCGAGGGAAGTGCAGAGAGAGGGGACAAGTAGGTAGACGGGGGGGGGGGGGGGGGGGGGACAGTTCAGCTAGAAGAGACTGCCTCTTTCCAGCCTCAAAAAAACACTAGACAGTAATTCTATGGACATGAAGATTGTGGCGATGGAGTCAAGACAAGAATTTTAAACAATGCCATATAACTTTGTGGTTAAAAGCAGCTCCATCGATGTTAGTTTAAAAATAATAATAATAATAATAATAATAATAATAATAATGAGGGAGAAATAAATTTATTTTTATCTTTAAGACAGACTTTCATTCTTTCAGTCAACGGGTGTTAGCGACAGTCGTGGTTAATTAACGAGCTACGGACGTCCAGCTGTAAAATGCAAGCAAGGAAAACACGGCTTATCGGTTCTTTTCTAGAAAAGAGAGAAGTTTATCTCCCTCCTTTCTTCCCCTCCCCGTCAGCTCTGCTGTCTTTGTGAAATAGCTCTGGCTCCATCTTCAGAGAAGTCATGTCCGTGCAGCTTTGAGAGACCGGTCAGGGAAAGCCCAGGCTGGGTTATCAAAGCGCTTCAGCCCGCCTTGGACCCCCCCCCCCCCCCCCCCCCCCCCCCCCCCCCCCCGTTCCTGGGCTGCAGAGACAAGAGGCAGGCAGACCTATCGCCTCACTATGGCTTCCTGAAACTAACCTGCGCGTTGGGAATATCTTTACTTCCAGGACAGATGCCCGAGGGATTTGGGAAGGACATCTGGTTTAGCTGGGGAAGCTGCTGGGCAATGGGCATGCCTCCGGCGTGGGACTGCTCTCCAGGGGAAAAAATAACAGGGCAGCTGTGGCGGGTGGGTGGGTGGTTAGCTCCGCGTGGCAGGGAGCCTTCGCCTGGTTACTCGTCGGTTTAGAGCGGCAGAGCTTGCGCAGTGTCCGAGTCGGGGCTGGAAGGTGCCATCCCAGCATTCTGACCCACGTGCGCTGAGGGGACCACAGGGACGGACGAGCCCAGATCAGCACGGGGGGGAGAGCCGGCTGCCCCTGACACCTCTCCTGCTCACTACCCGCAGCCAGGACTGACCGTATCCACAGGAATCAGGAATTTTCATTCGGGGGCGGGTCAGGGGGTGCGGTTCAAGGTCAAAGACTAAAAGAGAACAGATAACCTCGACTTATTTTTTTTTTCCCTCATGAGGCCGACGTAGAAACAGATTGAAACGGGTAAGCTCACAGTCACAAGGATAACGGGGCTTGTCCGTGGGGCCTCTGGCCATAGACCAGGGCACCTTTTATAGGATATCTGTAAAGAGCCATCCCACAGCCTTTCAGCGAATACTCCCAGGCAGTAATTAAAGTGCCCGTACGCCTTGCTATTTACAATAATCAAAATTGAAACCCAGGGGGGAGTCAATACTTGCCTTGTTTATGCTTTTCAATAAAAACTAATTAAAGCTACTTAAGTTTTTTCGAGATGGGCCGGGGAATGTCATGGAACCAGTTCAGATGTAGCAGGCCGTTAATTGAGTCTTCGATCAGGGCCTGAACAAAGGAGGGATCGATGGCTTCTGGGTCGGAGCTCCTTCGGACCCCGCTGTCTACGTCGGGCAGGGAGGGAAGTCCGGGAGCCTGGCTCCTCTGGGTCTTCCTGTCGCTCGGCCCCGGAGAGACAGAACAAAACAGACAACATCACCTTAGAGGCATCGGTAGGAGCTCTCAGAGGTGACACTTAACGGTGCTTACCTCGGGTTTGTTTTAATTTTTTTTTTTTTTTTATTTTTCTGAAGCTGGAAACGGGGAGAGACAGTCAGACAGACTCCCGCATGTGCCCGACCGGGATCCACCCGGCACGCCCACCAGGGGCGACGCTCTGCCCACCAGGGGGCAATGCTCTGCCACGACCAGAGCCACTCTAGCGCCTGGGGCAGAGGCCAAGGAGCCATCCCCAGCGCCCGGGCCATCTTTGCTCCAATGGAGCCTCGGCTGCGGGAGGGGAAGAGAGAGACAGAGAGGAAGGAGGGGGGAGGGGTGGAGAAGCAAATGGGCACTTCTCCTATGTGCCCTGGCCGGGAATCGAACCCGGGTCCCCCGCACACCAGGCCGACGCTCTACCGCTGAGCCAACCGGCCAGGGCCTCCTCAGGTTTGTTTTATTCACCCGGTCACGGTTTTGTTTTTGTTTTTTAAGAATGTAACCAGTGGCAAATGCTAACCAGCACGCAGAGCATAGAGAAGGACGGGACAGTCACAAGACATTGGGGTCACTTTCGGCTCCGATGTTGTTCTCTCCCTCTGACGCTGTCCAGAGGGCTCCGGCCCGGTGTGCACCAGGTCTCCGCCTTCATGGGAGGCTGTGGTGCACGCTTGCCTCTGGCTGCAGGGGGCACAGACTTGGGGGGGGACCCGTGGACCGCCGCTCTCCTTCGGCCCTTGCACCACGCAGCTGTTTGCCAATGCTGACCGCGTCTTGGGGGGAAACAAAGGCAGACCCGTTGTCTCAGAAAACAGCATGAGCTGACCGCCTCACCTTCCGTGTGCAGGGCTGGGCACCCTCGCGGGAAAGGCGGAGGCCGGGGGCCACGCAGCGTCCTGGAGCCACGAGCGTGCCCAGGGCAGGGCCGGGGCCTCTGCAGGGCAGCCGGCGCGGGAAGACGGGCTCCTCCTCTCCGTCTCTCGCCGGACCAGCACAGGGGGTAGCTGAGCGCCCCCCGTGCAGAGCGGGCGGCGGGGGACCCACCATTCCACAGGGGCGCACGTCAGCGTGGGTTCCCCCGGCGACCGAGCTTCCCCTGCAGCGAACACGCACAGAGAGGCGGGTCAGAAAGGCCGCCCCTTCCCCAGTGTCCACCTCTGTCCGCAGATCACCAGCAGGCGCCGGTGAGGACTCACCTCCTCCCTGACAGCAGCACTCGTCCTCCTCGGCCCCCCACGCGTGCCCTGCCCGGCTCCGCTCACCGCACCCTCTTTGCCTCTCCTTAGGAAGGACCACAGGACGGTTGGCTGGTGATGGCGCTGAGGTCGCCTCAGCGTGGTCAGCGACACGCCACGCTTCACAGGTCAGCAGCCGCCCAACCTCGTGACACACGCCTCGTCATCCGGCCCCACTGGACAGACGGACGGAAACACGGTGGGACAGGCACGGAGGACGTCCGGGCTGGTGCGTCCTCCACCGAGCAGGCTGTGGGGAAGCGAGACCCTGGTGGCCTTTACCACGAAGTCAGTCGGAAAGGTGGCTTTTATCCCGTGATTGGCTGTGATAATTAATGCTTTGAGATGACAGCCGGAATAAGCGTCAACCGTTTCGTTTTATTTTTCAAAACCGGTTCAGTATTTGTGTAATATTGTGTGCCCAGAAAGTGATTTTGATTGGCTATTTATTTATTTATCTGACAGTGACAGAGAGAGTCAGAGAGAGGGACAGATAGGGACAGACAGGAATGAAGAGAGATGAGAAGCATCAATTCTTCATGGTGGCACCTTAGTTGTTCATTGATTGCTTTCTCATATGTGCCTTGACTAGGGGGCTCTAGCAGACCGAGTGACCCCTTGCTCGAACCAGCGACCTTGGGCTCAAGCTGGTGAATCTTCCTCAAACCAGATGAGCCTGCGCTCAAGCCAGCAACCTCGGGGTCTCGAACCTGGGTCCTCCGCATCCCAGTCCGACACTCTATCCACTGCGCCACCGCCTGGTCAGGCTTGATTGACTTTTTGGTTTTTGGGGGGGTTCTTTTGTATTTTTCTGAAGTTGGAAATGGAGAGGCAGTCAGACAAGATCCACCCAGCATGCCCACCTGGGGGCGATGCTCTTCCCGTCTGGGGCGTCGCTCTGCCGCGACCAGAGCCACTCTAGTGCCTGAGGCAGAGGCCACAGAGCCATCCTCAGCACCCGGGCCATCTTTGCTCCAATGAAGCCTTGGCTGCGGGAGGGGAAGAGAGAGACAGAGAGGAAGGAGGGGGGAGGGGTGGAGAAGCAGATGGGCGCTTCTCCTGTGTGCCCTGGCCGGGAATCGAACCCGGGACTCCTGCACGCCAGGCCAACGCTCTACCACTGAGCCAACAGGCCAGGGCCTTGATTGACTTTTTAATTGAAATGGTTTCTTCCAGGAGATTCTGCCTTTTTTTGTTTTGTTTTGTTTTTTGTTTTTTCCCTCAATGCTTGTTGCAGTACGGGGGTTCCTAGTGTTGTGAGTTTCCCCCGTCTGGAGGGCGCGCCCTCCCCATCCGAGGTGTTGGCACAAAGGAAGCTCTGCTCGGGCACAACTTTACTCTCAGGGTCCAGGCAACGGGGAGCACATCTTGTCAGCACCCCAGTGTTCATGTCACGTGGGGTCCTGTTTCCCTCATTCGGTTTGGTTCCTCGTCCAGTCGTCACAACAAATAGAGGGGACGCAGGCTAAGTGACACGTCCAGGTCTGTTCTCGAAGGTCTGACACTGTCCAAGTTCTAGGTCAGTTGGCCTCAAACATAACAAGATGTCAAAAAAAAACAAACCTGCATTCTTTAGTGCGTGACCACCTGCAAAACCCTTGTCCGTCCAAGAGAGAGGCCCGTCGTGACGAATTGGCTCCCTTTGAAGGGCGTGAAGCGTGAGGTGCAGGCAGTGTCAGGTGGAGACCTGCGCGGTTGTGCTCGTTGAAGCAGATAAGCCCCCCCCCGGGGGGGGGAATTTTTCTACGGCTTGTTAGCGTGGATCCGACAAACTGGAGGTAGTTCGGATGATTCCAACAGGATGAACACACGCAGTGGGCCAAACTGCGATTAAATTGACTGACGCTCTCGTGGGGTGCCAGCTCCAGAGGAATGAGCCTTCTGTGCCCTGAACTCAGCACACACCCCACACCTGATGCCTCAGAGCCCACTTGCACTCTTCCCTTTGAAAAAAGAAAATGTAAAACTTTCTTAATTAGAAACTCAGTCTTTGCTTTGCTGGAGTGGGTTGGTGATCATGCCCGCAGAGACGGTGGGACCAGACTCACTATGCACCCCAGCCTGGCTGCCCCCGTTCCCCCCACCACAGCCTGCTGTCCCTGCTCCTCCCTAGACTGGCCGCCCCCCCCCAGCCTGGTGTCCCCGCTCCTCCCCAGCCTGGCCGCCCCCCCCCCCCCAGCCTGGCTGTCCCCGCTGCCCCCCAGCCTGTTTCCTATCTGCTCTTCAGTGGCCTCGTGATAAGTTCCATCCCCGAGACGCAGGGAAGAAATGGCTCTGCGCCTTCCTTATGACATAAACGACCACAAGCTAGAGTTCAATTTCCTGCACGCATTTTCTGTTGTGTTCGCTTGACATCAGGAAGGCCATTCCTCTCTCTCTTCCTAACGGTCCACCGGGCAGGCAGGTGCGAGGGCCGGGCCCCTGTGGCCGGAAGTGCAGCGCGACCCTTGAGTCTTCCCTCGCAAGGAGCAGTGGACAGCTGGGCCCATAGAAAACCACTGTGGTTCGTAACACTGTTCTTGGAAACAGATCTCAATCCAGACAAAAAATGGAGGTGCGTCGCTAAGTCATTGTGGGAAGAGGACGGTGTGCCCTTCCCTCTTCCTAAATCTTTGGGCATACACATCCCTTTCTGCCCTGAGAGTTGCCTTGTCGTGGTACAACTCAACGTTTTCTTAAAAATAAACATCCTGGCCCTGGCCGGTTGGCTCAGCGGTAGAGCGTTGGCCTGGCGTGTGGGGGACCTGGGTTCAATTCCCGGCCAGGGCACATAGGAGAAGTGCCCATTTGCTTCTCCACCCCCACCCCCTCCTTCCTCTCTGTCTCTCTCTTCCCCTCCCGCAGCCAAGGCTCCATTGGAGCAAAGATGGCCCAGGCGCTGGGGATGGCTCCTTGGCCTCTGCCCCAGGCACTAGAGTGGCTCTGGTCGCGGCAGAGCAACGCCCCGGAGGGGCAGAGCATCGCCCCCTGGTGGGCAGAGCTTCGCCCCTGGTGGGCGTGCCGGGTGGATCCCGGTCGTTCGCATGCAGGAGTCTGTCTGACTGTCTCTCCCCGTTTCCAGCTTCGGAAAAATACCAAAATAAATAAATAAATAGCCTGACCTGTGGTGGTGCAGTGGATAAAGTGTCGACCTGGAACACTGAGGTCGCCGGTTCAAAACCCTGGGCTTGCCCAGTCAAGGCATATTTGGGAGTTGATGCTTCCTGCTCCTCCCCCTTCTCTCTCTGACTCTCTCTGTCTCACTTCTCTAAAATGAATAAATAAATAAAAATAATAAATAAATAAAAATAAATAAATAAACATCCTTCTCTAAAAGAGAATTTCCATGTCAGGGTCAGGCTTTTCTATGGATGCTTGGTAGACACCTCTTATTATTGTTATTATCATTATTATTGTTATTATTGAAACTTCTTTCCCAAGCACACACAGGGACATGAACTGCAGAGATGTGAAGGGTTTTCAGAACCGAAATGGCCAAGGAGCGCATGAATCACAACCCCCTGGGAAGCTCCTGGTCTTCCCTCACGGCACGTCCAGAAAACACCTCTCTCCCTAGGATTCGTTTCGGCCGGTCAGCGGAGGCATTGTAGCCGTGCCAGGTGCTACTGGGTCCTCCCGTCAGCAACAGCTTTGGCTCAGCTCTCTCTGACCTGCCGAGAGTCCGTGCGTAAAAGAACAGTAGCCCCTAAAATCGGATGTTTCTTTGGAAAGATCAGTTGGGAGAGGCAGCTGGGTCTCCCCACCAGCACCCTGTCCACGGCCCTCACCCCGTGGGAGAAGCCGCTTGGCCCCAAGTTCCGGGCCCTCGTCTCCGCACCAGAATCTCTCGCCTCTGTTTACACGGTGCGTTCTCTGGTCCTTCAGTGGGTGGAAAGCTCACAGTGCCCCGCGATTCGGTGTCTCCGAGACCCCTTTTCCTTCCTGCCTACCCGTCTTCATCCTCTGTACGTCCCCGGCTTTCTGACGTTTGTACTTGTTCCAAGTCTTCTACCTGTTTTTGGCCCTAAAATTCAGCTGTTGGAAAACTAACACGCCCCACGGCCTGAAAGGTGCGTTTTCATTGGCTAAGCTTGCCAGGTGACATCGGGCGGTAAGGCCCCGTGTCGGACCCAGACCGTGGGGCGCTGGTGCGGTGCCCATGAGTGACAGCTCTCTCATGGGGATGCTGTAGGCACTGGGGTTTGGGGAGCACCCGCATGGACCCCCCCCCCCCCAATGTGGGCTCAACCCCAAAGCCATGACAGCTCAGGGGAAGGTGCTTAAACGGGCGCTGAACCCAACTCTCGGTTGACTAAGCGTCGGAATCAAGGAAGTAAATTATATGAACTATGTAAAAGTTTTTCAGTTTTGTTTTGTTTGTTACATATCGTACAGATATAAAATATAATTTTATATTTTATATAAAATATGAATAGTGCGTCCACCTTGGGGACACTTATGTCTGCAGTCCCATCAGGGAATACCAGATGAACCGGCCCATGACAATTGGCATGTTATTCCGTGATCTGGGGGCAGGGGGAGGGCTGTAAACGTGTGAAACTTGATGCAATGCCTACCACCAATGTTGCATTTAGTCTGGCTCCTAAATTTAACTTTAAACTAATATGGAAGGGAAGTCCCCTGCTGCCTTTGGAAGATCACCTGTCGGTCGTCACAGCATGGCGCCCAGCAGCCGTGAGCCGGAAGCCTACAACCGTGGGAGTTCTAGGTCCTGTGCTCCTGCGGCATCTGGAAAAGGAGCTCTGTGTGCTGATTTGGGGTGGGGGAGGCTGTGAATTCTAGAAGGTGTCGAAGAGTCTTCTCTTTTAGTCTCAGCTTCAACAGCCTGTGACTCTTTCTACGAACGCGATCAAACTGAGTCATTGCGAGCCACCTGTCCGCACATAGGCCCTTTTAAGTTTTCTGTTATTTTATCCCATGCCCTAGAAAAGGAATGCCCTCGCCTCAAATGTGGGAAGTCAAATGATAATTAAGGATAGTGCAAAGATCTCCCCAGTGTATGAGCACAGACTCTTCGAGCTAGAGTGTTTTCCCAGTCTTTCGAGAGAATGTATGCTCTCCGCGAATCACCACGGACCCCTCTAGACTCCTCTACACCAGTGGTCCCCAACCTTTTATGGGCCACGGACCGGTTTAATGTCAGAAAATATTTTCACGGACCGGCCTTTAGGGTGGGACGGATAAATGTATCACGTGACTGAGCCAAACATCAAGAGTGAGTCTTAGATGGATGTAACAGAGGGAATCTGGTCATTTTTAAAAAATAAAACATTGTTCAGACTTAAATATAAATAAAATGGAAATAATGTAAGTTATTTATTCTTTCTCTGCGGATCGGTACCAAATGGCCCACGGACCGATACTGGTCTGCGGCCCGGGGATTGGGGACCACTGCTCTAGACAATTCAGTCTCTATTGTAAGCTTGTTTCCCTAGTAGAGATTTGCAGCCATTTTGGTTGAACAAACTTAAAAATATTGCTGCTACCATGGAAAGGTATTAAAATTAAATATATATATTTTTATATTCCCGCATATATATACACACACACACACAGATACACATATGCAGCAGATCACCACACTATATATCGTCCACATATCACAATTTATATTTGAAAATAAAAAAAAGTGTTTGGAGATCTTGTTAGCACGGCTAAGAAGAGACAGGTAATCAAGTACAATATATAATAACCAGCCTTATTGCTTAAAGAAGATATTTTCTCAAAATGATTTTCTGACACAATTAACTAATGCCCAGACCAGTGCATTAAGAAACAGTAATAATATTCTCACCACAATGCTTTCTGACAAGAATAAGACTTTCCATGTGGCTTTGCCTATAAAGAGATAATTCAGTGACTGAAATAGGTAGGCAGTTGTATATATATATTTTTTTGTTTTGTAATAATTGAAATCATTCTTTTACTTCTATGCAAAGAATCAATGGCATTTGTTATATTTAATCTTGCAAAGAAAAGAAAAGAAGAAAATCCTTTTATTCTTAGACCCTCAGACATTAGGCTTCAAAGTTTCCTTGGTGTTCTCAGCGCCCCAAGCTCAACTTGGAAAGAGTAACAACGGCTGAATATCTGTCACTCCCTGCTCCTCCTCGGGGTGGCACAGATGCCAGCAGACAGGATTTACGAGGGTGCCTCCAATCACACCCCTCCAAGCGCAGCGATACAGGAAAGTTAGTCCAAAGCAAGAAAAACTGACCGTTCAACTTGATACCAAAGGGCCGGAGGGAAACTTGAATGAATTGTGTGTGTAATCAGTCTACCCAACGATCATAGCTTGACTTTACATATGAGAATATCGAGGCTCTGGGTGGTTAGAATGCCGCCCCTCCCCCCCCCCCCCCCCCCCCCACACACACACACACACACCAAGTGACTTGATAACGGAGCTAAAAGTGCATCGCAGTCTCTCGGTCTCTGCGGATGGATACCTTCCCCGGTTCCGGTTCCGATTCCGGGTGAAGAAGCCAAACACGGTCCACAAGCAGAAGAACTGGTTTGACCAGCGAGGCAGAGTTGAGCATCAGGTACATCACGCAGGACGTGAACCACGGGAAATAGGTGACGGGGCAGAGGAGGCTTAGGGATCTTTCGGCCTCCACGTTGAGTGACCGGGGCGTGTGGCTTGAGTATCAGATTGTAGAAGCCTATTAGGGACCCACGGTGGGGGGGAGGGGGTAGTCATTTTCTACTGAGTGTATCCCCAGGGGACCGGGACCCTCGGAGGGGGAGGGGGAGTGTATCCCCAGGGGGCCGGGACCCCCGGAGGGGGAGGGGGAGTGTATCCCCAGGGGGCCGGGACCCTCGGAGGGGGAGGGGGAGTGTATCCCCAGAGGGCCGGGACCCTCGGAGGGGGAGGGGGAGTGTATCCCCAGGGGGCCGTGACCCTCGGAGGGGGAGGGGGAGTGTATCCCCAGGGGACCAGGACCCTCGGAGGGGGTGGGTGAGCATATCCTCAGAGGACCGGGACCCTCGGAGGGGGAGGGGAAGTGTATCCCCAGGGGACTGGGACCCTTGGAGGGGGTGAGTGAGCATATCCCCAGGGGGCCGTGACCCTCGGAGGGGGAGGGGGAGTGTATCCTCAGGGGACCAGGACCCTCGGAGGGGGAGGGTGGAAGAGGGAGGAAGGAGACGGCACTCCACATGAGCCAGTATTAAATGGGGTCTTAGAGTTAACGAGCCAGAGAGCCGAAGTCCCCTCTTCCTGGAGTCTGTAGCAATGACCGGCTCAACGGGAGGGATTCGGTCTAGGAGGAGGGAGGTGCCACGAAGAAAAAAATCCACTTTGGAATTCTTTCAGCAGACCCCCTGCTAGAGGACTCTTCTCAAACATGAAAAGACCAACAAAAAAAAAAAATGAAACAGAAGGTGCTGGGAGGTCAGGGGAGCCCCCACGCACAGCGACGTCACAAAGCGGGTCCCCAGCTCAGGTCCCTTGAACGGAGAACCCTTTCTTTTTAAACTAAAAATAACGCTTCCTTTTTTTTTTTTTCTTCCTCTTTTCCCTGCAAAGCAAGCAATGAATATTCATCAGAGAAGACCGGTCAAGCATGGAGGGTCTATAAAAGGAGGACAGAAACCCACCTGTCTGCCCTCCGGTATGTAAGAGTGCTACTGCACTTCCTCCTTTGTGGATTTTTATTTCTGAAGGGTGTGTGTGTGTGTGTGTGTGTGTGTGTGTGTTCAAAAGAATAATAAGGAAGAAATCACCATTCATCTCTGGTGATAGGACCTGAGGAGAAATACAGCCGGGGAGAAATCCGTGGCTGTGGGAACAGCTGACCGACCTCTGAGAGGTCGCGGCCACTATCAATCTGCACGGTGCCGGCTGCCTTACAAACATAACATCCCCCACCACCTCCCTTTTCCCCGACCTTCAGCAGAATCCTCTCCCCACAATGGTTCTCCCAGTGATCGTTTGGCTCAGACGCAGAGGAGAGAAAGCACCGTAATCAACTTTTTAGTTGACTTCAAAGGGAGAGAGATGCGTGCTCAGAGGAGCCAAGTTGCGAAGAGGAGATGAAAACTTCAATCCAAAAAACCAGTATCCGCAGGGTCTCGGAGAAGGCTTCCCCCAGGGCGGGGAGAGCGGCCGCACCCCCGGCTCTACAGAGAGCCGGGCCTCAGGATGGATTTCTGGGAGATGGCTCTAGGCTGACACACAGGACTTGGGGACACGAGAGTGGCTGAGAAATCTTACCTGGTGCTGAGAAGGGCACCCCGTTTCATAAAGCCCAGCCCCTCCACCGATAAGAACTTACTCGGAGCACTTGAAATGTCGAGATGGTCTTTCAAAGCAATGCCCTAGAAGAGAGCGTGATCCTGGGCTGTGACCCCCGGGGGAGTTCCTCTCGCCTCCGAGCTTGACTTCCTCCGTTGTGGGACGGGTGACGATCCCGCAGGCACACTGCCCTTGTGGGCACACACAAACACAGGGCAGGAGGGGCGAGCACAGTGCCCGGCACCTGCCCGGAGCCTCACAGCCCTGTCTCCTCGTCCAGGGACGTGGCGCGGACGACCTGACCGTGTACTCAACACCTCCAGAAATGCCCACCCAAGCTCCTGAGGAAAAACCAGGCACATGGCCCCTCTTGTGCCCGATTGAAATGCTCTTCTGTATTTTTTTTTAATCATCTGTCTTTCAGCCGGTGCCTCCACGCTGAGGGAGGAAGCCGCAGGTCCCGGACCCTCCTGGAGCTGGTGCTCACCTCAGAAACTCGGAAGTCCCTGACATGGCGTGGGCTCCAGGCTGCCCACTTCCTAAGGGATGCCCTCTCTCTCTCTCTCTCTCTCTCTCTCTCTCTTTCTCTCTCTGAGTTCTCTGTCGGTCCTCAGATGCCAGATGCAGGTATGGGAAGCTTCCAGAAGGAAGACCCCAAGGCTGAGGCCCCACAAACCTGTGTCTGTGTGCACGAGCCCCCCTCCCCCTGGAAGAGCCAGCACCCTTGTCCCCCCCGAGCCCCGCCTGGCTGCAGCAAGCAGCCTGCGGGAATCACAAGGCCACCCGCCCTGTGCCGCTTTTGCATAAGCCCACGTGGTGCTGGGAGGTGGCGCGAGTCCAGTCCCTCCATCGTCCCCTCACGCAGCACAGAGAGGACACGGCTCCATCAGCCCGCAGCCCAGAGCCGGTTTCGCCGTCAGCCATCGTTTAGGGCTAATCGTGTTTACCGAGGCTGCCGCAGGGCTCAGGGCGACAGGCCGCCCAGCCGGCCTAGCAACTGTCGCTAATGTCACTGATGGGAGGGGAGCAGAGCTGATCCAGGCCGCACGGCCAGCTCGCGGCGTCTCCAGGCTCTGAAAACCCCGGAGGGTCTAACAAAGGAAATTAAACATCTGGTGACACTAAGACAGACCAGGACAAGGGCCGGCCACACGGGGGAGCCCGAGGGGGTCTGAGCAGCCTCGGGTGAGGAGGAGGCGGAAGGAGACAAGGGCAGACCAGGGGATCAGCCCGCGGCAGTGGGAGTCCATGTCAGACCAGAAGCCACAGGACTTGGCAGTGACCGCACACAGACACCTGGGGGATGCAGGGAGGTCCCAGCGGGATCTGCAGGTTGCAGCTGTGTGCCACCCCCAAACATGTGGCCCCCAGAGCACCCTCCGCGTGAGAGAGAGGTCGATGCCACACCCACGGTGTCCAGCCCCTGCCAGCCTGCCTGACCCCCCCTCCGCCAGCCCCACAGCGGCCCTCAGCTCCCGAGCGAACTCCTCATCTCCCTCTACCGAACCCCATGTGCGGGCTGGGTTTCCGGAGTGTCCACGCTCACGCTAGTGTGAACTCACAGGTGCCGTTCTCTCGTTCAGGAAACCTGCATTCCGTCTTTCGGTCCCGTCTCTCATGACAGAATGAGAGGACACCGTCCCTACGCATGGCACCGTCAGAGGCAAACAAGCCCGAGTCTGGGGACGGGGGGCTGGGATCTGGTCATCGATGCACAAAGGCACAGAGATGATCCGGTTTGGGCGTCTGTCCGTAGATGGTGCTGCTTGAGTCCCAGCCAGGAGCAGACTGAGCCGGGCATGGCTGCAGCTGGCTTCGCCCACTCACCGGGCACAAATCCGGAGGCTGGGGTCCCCGTGCGGGCCGCCGACAGCAGCAGGATTCCTCCAGGTCCAAGGGGGTTCAACTGTGGGTGTGACCTCGAGGGGCCTGATGTCTGAGGACCAGTCAGCAGGACCCCTGGCCTGCAAACGTCCACAGTCAGTAACTGCGGGGTCTTGAGCTGGCCTCAGACCCAGGCAAGTGCACTCACTTCGCAGGGAGAGTGGAAAGGTCGCTGGAAGTGCAACAGGCAGGAGGACAGGGCCGAGGGACAGGGACTGAGACCTCAGGGACACGTTGTCACCACCAGGCACGGCGGGGTTCGTGCAGGAAAGTGGACGAGGAGGGTTTCAGGGCTCAGCAGCTGCTCCTGCCGGGAAGTGGGGCAGCTCTTCTTTTGTGGGCTCAATTGCGTCCCCCCCCCATAATTCATGCTCTGAAACCTCAACACTCAGGACCTCAGAACATGGCTGTATTTAGAAACAGGGCCCACTGCAGGCGTCGTTAGTTGAGATGAGGCCATATTAGAGTAGAGTGGACCCGTAACCTCACAGGACTATTGTCCTCATCACAAAGGGGACAACTAGCAGCCAAGCTGAGCAGGACATTTCCGTGTTTCGTGACGGGGTGTTTCCATTCCTCGCTGCGCTGCCCTTCCCATCTGGGCGCCATGAGTCAGCTTTTTCGGGGAGACCTGGTTGAGGAAGGACAAAGAGGCAGACCCTGGAAGCATGTCCACTCCACACAGAAGGACTGTCCTTGTGTGAAGCCCTACAAGGTGCCCGCACCCTTCCGCCGGAACTGGACCAGAGAGAAGGGAGAAATATCTGGGGGAAGTCTCCATAGTCGCTGCTGGATGGACCTTCTGTGCCTCAGAACAGCGCCGTCCAAGACCCCATGTTCCTCGGGGGCCACCCCCTCTCACATCTATATAAGGAGCTGAGAAGTTGCCCACCTCTGGATTAGCTAACAGTTGCAAGTAGGTGCGATGTTCAGCCCACAAGGGACTGTCATCGGAGCTGCGGCAGCGTCTGCAGACCTTGTCACCCAGCGCCTGGCTCAGCACGTCCTGGTCACCCTCTCCCCTCTGCCTCTCCATTCAAAGGGCCTGCGGTCAAACGGCATTGCCGGCTCCATGTGATTGGGCCTCGGTTTCTCCTACTGGCAAGACCAGGAAGAGAAAAAGAACAATTGCACCCTCCTGACATTTGTGTGAGGATCAGGCGCAACTTTGAACTTCGCATGGCTGTCTGTGGGGTGAGGTCAAGTCAGGCTCAGGGTCCTGCTCAGGGTCAGGGCTCGGGGTCAGGGCTCAGGGTCCTGCTCAGGGTCAGAGTCAGGGCTCGGGGTCAGGTTCAGAGCCAGGGCTCAGGGTCAGGGTCAGAGTCAGGGTCAGGGTCAGGGCTCAGGGTCAGGGTCAGAGTCAGGGTCAGGGCTCAGGCTCAGGGTCCTGCTCAGGGTCAGGGTCAGGTTCAGAGCCAGGGCTCAGGGTCAGAGTCAGGGCTAAGGCTCAGGGTCCTGCTCAGGGTCAGGGCTCGGGGTCAGGGTCAGGGTCAGGGTCAGAGTCAGGGCTCAGGGCTCAGGGTCAGAGTCAGGGTCAGGGTCAGAGTCAGGGCTCAGGCTCAGGGTCCTGCTCAGGGCTCAGGGTCAGGGTCAGAGTCAGGGCTAAGGCTGGGACTGAGGGGAGAGGTCGGGCCAGGCTGGGTGTCCCAGTAGAACTAGGAAGGCAGTGACTGCACAGGAGGGGTCTCTGATAACAGTCCCGCTCAGGGTCAGAGTCAGGGCTCAGGGTCAGGGTCAGAGTCAGGGTCAGGGTCAGGGTTAAGGCTGGGACTGAGGGGAGAGGTCGGGCCAGGCTGGGTGTCCCAGTAGAACTAGGAAGGCAGTGACTGCACAGGAGGGGTCTCTGATAACAGTCCCGCTCAGGGTCAGGGCTCGGGGTCAGGTTCAGAGCCAGGGTTCAGGGTCAGAGTCAGGGTCAGGGTCAGAGTCAGGGCTCAGGGTCAGGGTCAGGGTCAGAGTCAGGGTTAAGGCTGGGACTGAGGGGAGAGGTCCGGCCAGGCTGGGTGTCCCAGCTAGAACTAGGAAGGCAGTGACTGCACAGGAGGGGTCTCTGATAACAGTCCCGCTCAGGGTCAGGGCTCGGGGTCAGGTTCAGAGCCAAGGGTCAGGGCTCAGGGTCAGGGTCAGGGTCAGAGTCAGGGTCAGGGTTAAGGCTGGGACTGAGGGGAGAGGTCGGGCCAGGCTGGGTGTCCCAGCTAGAACTAGGAAGGCAGTGACTGCACAGGAGGGGTCTCTGATAACAGTCCCGCTCAGGGTCAGAGTCAGGGCTCAGGGTCAGGGTCAGAGTCAGGGTCAGAGTCAGGGTTAAGGCTGGGACTGAGGGGAGAGGTCCGGCCAGGCTGGGTGTCCCAGCTAGAACTAGGAAGGCAGTGACTGCACAGGAGGGGTCTCTGATAACAGTCCCGCTCGGGCAGCTCTGACACCGGGAAGGTCGGAGGGAGAGCCCAGGCAGTACAGCCCTCCTGACGCAGCCCCACACGGTGGCTTTCCGAAGCAGGCGTTGCCCAAATCATCCCGGCTCCGCCATCCTCAGTGACGGTTGGCTCAGGGTCATGCAAAGTGTCCAGAGACTCCCTTTTCTGACTTAATTTGTGGAGCAGATCACTCAGTGGGGTCCCAAGATAAAGTCCGTAGCTACCAAATCTCAGCTCATCTGTCGTCTGGAGGTCTGTGGTCCCCACCGAGCCTCAAGAGGGTCTGTTTGTGGAGTACAGACCGTGACCTGCAGCTGGTCCTGCCCTGTCCTGTTTGCCTTGGTCCCAGGGCCCCATGGGTTCTGCAGCGGGTCTTTCTCAGGGGAAGGCTCCCTTCCCGGGCCCGCGTCAGCACCGCGGACAGCGCCGTCTTCCCCTGCTGTTCCCCAGGGTCCGGCTCACACCCCACAGTGAACTGAGGTATCAGCTCCAGCTGACTTTCCCCCAAAGGCGTCGTCCTGGTACACCCTGCAAAAACAGCAACTCTGGTGTCCCTGTCCGTCAGACAGAGATAACAGCCCTTACTCCGCCTGGCTATCGTGAGATTTGGGGAGACAGCCAGCCAGGCACCCTGTTCCGAGGCTGGCGTGTGATGGGGCTGCAGCCCGCACTCATCTCAGTCCGTGCCCCCCGCCCTCACTCAAGCAGCTGTCCAAACGCTTCCAACGGAACGAACGGACGTGTTGGGGGTCTCTCTTCCAAGCCCACATAGGGCCCCCTGCCCTTGGGAGAACTTGTAATCAGGCAACTTGACACCAGCCTGTGTTCCTGACACACAAAAAAAGAAGGCTGAGATCAAGAAACAGACAGTAGCCGGCCCTGACGGTGTGCAACCCCAGGCCTCCCGCAGACAGCCTCTGACACATTGTTGCTGAGATGGTAGGAGGCGGCCAAGGACCTGCTGACATTTCCAAGGGCTGGTAAACATTTTCTGAGCTGCCCGCCCAGGCAGAAACAATTTCTTTTTATTTCTATTTGATAGAAAGCACTGAGGTTGTCCAGGGTTGTAGGGAGAACTCGGAGCTGTCCTTGAAGTGTCTGCGAGCCGCTGTCCACACGCTGTTCTTGTGGAGAGAGTTGAGCAAACGCCCGTTTTCCGGAAACACAGACGGGATGGTGAGACTCTGTTGCAGGACCACAGTAAGTGAACCGATGGCACTTGGTTCCGTGCACTGTCCCCAGTTTCCTGGTACGACCTGGGGGTGGGAGGACTTCCTCTCTAAATCAGATCTCCACCCGTTTTCTGCAGGGTCAGCGGGAACCATCCTGATGGTCCCGTTGGAACCTCAGGGCTGCATTTACCTTACGCTGAGGGAGGGAGGGTCGGAAGTGAGACCCAGAGGGTGTCCGTGACCTTGCGGGGGACCAGCGTCCGTCAGTGTGAGGGGCAGGTATGAGGCAGGGCTCCGCCCCTCCATCCCCGGCCCCTCGCCATTTCCTGTCACCTGGTTTCCTGGGACCCACCAGGCCAGCGGCAGAGGAGGCCCCGATCTCCACCACCACCTGTCCTTCCTCCCTGCAGGTCACAGACGCCGTCCACGGGGGCCCCCTCGTCCTCTCCCCTCCCTGACACCTTTCCCGGCTGCAGGGACCTCTGGCCTTGTAACGAGACCCCAAGGAGCCATCTTGTCCAACACTGGCTCTATCTTTGAGGACTACTCCGGTCATCCCAGTGTCCGCAGGTGTCGTTCAGAACAGCGCCACCCGACAGGAAGACGCAGTGGGACTCACCTATGGGATATGCCAGCGTCCACATGCAAAAAGCAAATGAAAGAGCAGGTTGTATACAGGGAAACACTCATTCATGTGTGAGGGTGTTTGGAGGCGGGGCCTTCAGATGTTAATTAGTTCGTGAGGGTGGAGCCCTCGTGAATGGGATTATGACCCTTATAAAAATAAACACTCCCTGTTTCTCTGTCTGTGTGTCTGTGTATATGTGTGCGTGTGTGCGTGTCTGTGTGTATCTGTGTCTTTGTGTGTGTGTACGTGTGTCTGTGTGTGTCAGTGTCTGTGTGTGTCTGTGTGTACGTGTGTGTATCTGTCTGTGTGTGTGCCTTTGTGTGTGTACGTGTGTGTGTCTGTGTCTGTGTGTGTATATGTGTGTGTCTATATCTATGTGTGTGTGTGTACATGTGTGTCTGTGTGTGTATGTGTGTGTGTGTGTGTGTGGATTCCTGGTGTAGCTTTGCTCATAATTCTCACAGCAAGCATTTATTTGATGGTTGGGGAAATTCCTTTAAAAATGTAATAGGTCCAAGCAAAGATTTGGAAAAACACATTTCAGTAATATTGTCATTGATGTTTCCATCTATCGCATAATGTTCTTTCCTTCCCAACAACACAAGTCATTTTAGCTAACGCAAGTAAAAAAAAGAAAAAAAATTAAGGTGACTGCACACCTCTAGAGTAAAGGCAGAGCAGACATGCTTCAGGCCCGGAGCAGGGATGAAGGGCGGGGGGACAGGGCCAGCAGACTGGTGCCTTGTCCCTGCTTTTACCAGGTGTGTCACCCCCAGGAGCCGTTTATTAAAATACCCTGGGCCCCAAGTTCCTCGTCTGTAAGCCGACGGGTCTGTATGACGACGTATGTTCACACACACTGCAGGAACTCGCTGTGGACGTGAGGTGTAGGACCGATAATGTGTCTGGCATAGAAGCATTTAATAAAATGTCCCTTGTCCCCACTGCAAAGGCACGCACCAGTCAGCTGTGACCCGCAGATTTCAATCTGGCCTGCCAGGCTGCAGGGCCGCTGAGCTGTCCCGTCACTCGCCCGGAGGAAGGTCAGCGGAGGACAAGCTTCCAGCGCACGCGTCCAGCAGGGGACAGCGTGAGCACTGGCCGTGAGGGACCGCGCGCTCCCAGGCTGAGGCCTGGTTTAGACCCACACAGCTCTGTGGGACGCCGCCTCACACAGAGAAGTATCACTTGAGTCAGACTCACCGTTGCCCTGCCCCACGGTAGACACCCCCAGGTCGGCCCAGGACACGGGCGATTCCCGTGCCCGTGACAACTGCTCACAGCTTCTTCCGGCTCCCCGTCCACTCTACGGGCTCGTGTGTCTCTCAGTCCTTGTCATCGTAACATCTCCCCATGGCATCGTCAATGGGGTACCGCTGGAAAAAAACAAAACCAATTCTTCTTTCCCGTCATTTCTGGCTGTTCCTCTGGCTTCCCGGGGTCTCCGTCTCACTAAACGTGACGCAGGCTCTGCTCCTGGCACCAAGCCAGACGCCGCGTCGTCATGAGTCACGCTGTATTCAGGCTTCGCTTCTTTCTGGTTTCTGGCCCCTCCGCTCCCCCTCCGGGGGGTTTGTTCTGACCTTCAGAGGGTCCCTGAGCTGGAAGTGCTGTCCCGGGGGCACTAGCTCTTCTAGGGCTTGTGTGTGTGCCCACCTCATCGGAAGCCATGCTCATTTCACACCTGCCAGCCACACATGCTCACTCGTGATGACATGTGCACACCAGCACCCATGCCCGCTCACGATGACATGTGCACACCAGCACCCATGCCTGCTCACAATGACATGTGCACACCAGCACCCACGCACGGGCACACCTGTGTGTGCACACCAGCACCCATGCCCGCTCACGATGACATGTGCACACCAGCACCCATGCACGGGCACACCTGTGTGTGCACACCAGCACCCATGCCCGCTCACGATGACATGTGCACACCAGCACGCAAGCACGGGCACACCTGTGTGTGCACATACACCCAGCACGCTCATGCACACGTGCGCACACACAGAGGCCAATACTCTTGAGTGCACGATGCTCTTCAGTTGCCCTGATTCAATTCCCTTCTCTGCCAAACAAAGGCTGGGGTACACCTCCCGGGAGACCGAGGGAACCCCAGTGAACCCCCCCAATGCAGCGTCTCTGTCGCGTGCGGCCTTCAGCTAGCTCCCTGTGGAAGTGCTGTTTACTGTTCTCAGCTGTGACTGTGTGCCCGGTAGAGGTCAGGGAGCTGTCTGTCCCTCTCCGTCTCGACATCCCCCTCATGAAGACCCATCGTCAGACATCTCTCCGTCGGCCCGTACGCATTATGTACACGCTGGAACAACAACACAATGACAAAAACCCTGTCAATCAAAGAAAACAGAACAGGTCAGAGAAGGACATTTACAGAACCGTGTGCCATCGCAGGCAAAGTTTAACTCAAAAACAAAGCAGGTGGGCACCGTAACGGGGGAAGCTGACAGCACATCTTTATTAACTTCACTTCGTGGTGAGTAATTAATGTGTGTGTGTGTGTGAGAGAGAGAGAGAGAGAGAGGGAGAGAGAGAGAGAGAGAGAGAGAGAGAGAGAGAGAAAGAGAGAGAGGGAGGGAGGAAACGCAGCCCAGGGCCCGGAACGTTCTTTAGCAGCCTGCAAGGGGGCCTCCGTGCGGAAGATGCCGCTCCTCTGGAATCCATTACACAAAGGCCGGTCATCTCATTTCCCCGAAAACAGAGTGGGCGCATAACACTCCCGTAATTGCGTAAATAAAGATTAACTTCCATCATCCCGAACGAAGTTTCAAGAAATGGATATCGCCTGTTGGGTAGGCTAGGCTTCCAACAATTTTCAGTGGTTCGGGGGTAAGCAGGGGGATTCCACTCCCCCGGAGTACGTCCCTGACTTCTCAGTGAACCATGCGGCCGCTCAGTCAGATGCATTCAAACCCCCCCACCTCACATCCTCCTCCCCACCCCACCCCCACCAGCTCTCATTTGCAAAGCATGTCCTGGGCGACTCTTCTGGTGAGTTTGTTGGTGGCCCCTACAGACGGAATTTTGTGTTCCCTGCCTTGCATACAGGGAAACACTCATCCACCTATGAGGGTGTTTGGGCCTTCAGAAATTAATTAGGTCGTGAGGGTGGAGCCCTGGTGAATGGGATTATAACCCTTATAAAAATAAACATGGGAATACCCCCCCCCTAGTATCTCTCTCTCTCCCTCTCTCTGTTTCTCTCTCTCTCTCTCTCTCTCTCTCTGTGTGTGTGTGTCTACCAGCCACCAGGAAGTCCCCACCGGCACCACCTCTCCCAGCACCTGGCCCGTGGACTCCCCGCCCTCCAGGGCTGTGAGGAATGCACGTCTCCTGTCTACACCAGCCAGGCTGTGAGGTCCTGCTGTGGCATCCCACGCGGACTGAGGGAGGGCTCCGTGGACACAGTTCTGCGTCTTCACTTTGTGCATCTTCATGGGACCAGTCAGGCCCCCTGGCCTCCGCCCCCCGTCACCCCAGCTTACGACGGGCGCCAGTCGCCACATCACTTGGTAGAAGGTGGCTCACTCACTACCTGACACCTGGGCCGGAAAGTCATCCAGGAGAGGCACAAAGCGGGGTGAGTTTAGGAGACACCTGGCAGGTGGCAGAGTGAGGGGACGCAGCCAGCAGGAGGCGGTGCTTCTTCCGGCCGGGTCAAGGTCGACCTTTCTGAGCCCAGAGCACCCGTGGGAACTGGTGACTCAGCCAGGAAGCCCCAGACGGGGAGATAAGGGGTCCCTCACCCATCTTGGATTCTGACTCTTACAAAGCTGTCGGAAACCTATGCAAGTTACAACTTACACTCACATCGAATCGATGTAAACTAGCCACCGGGAACGCATTGTCAGCCCCATGCAGGAAGACTCCCACCTGATTCTGTCTCTGAACCCGGCTCCCAGCCTGGCACGGAGGAGGACCCCAGTGCAGAGCAGGAGCCACTGGGCGCGCCAACGTGCATTTAAAGAGGCAAACTCCTCGCTCTCCCTCCGTGCTGTGTGAAATGTATACAGAACACCGGGGAAGGTAACCTGCGGTCTGACCGGCAGCCATCTCCCCGGGGCCACCTCCCCCTCTCGGGCGTTCACAATCGGGTCCTCAAAGCTCCATTATGGATTCTTCTTGGGTCGACACCCAGCTCACGGGTTCTCCTCCTTCCCAGTCATGAAGACCCTCGTAAACCTTGAGTAATGTCGTGTAATTTTGGTCCTGTTCCTTAGGAAGTAGATTGATAAAAACCATAACTATTTTTATTCATCATAAGTAGGTGACCCCGAGCCTGACCAGGTGGTGGCACAGTGGATAGAGTATCAGACTGGGATGTGGAAGACCCAGGTTCGAGACCCCGAGGTCACCAACTTGAGCACGGGCTCATCTGGTTTGAGCAAAGCTCACCAGCTTGGACCCAAGGTCACTGGCTCGAGCAAGGGGTTACTCGGTCTGCTGTAGTCCCAGGGTCAAGGCACATATGAGAAAGCAATCAATGAACAACTAAGGTGTCACAATGAAAAACTGATGATTGATGCTTCTCGTCTCTCTCCGTTCCTGTCTGTCTGTCCCTGTCTGTCCCTCCCTCTGACTCTCTCTGTCTCTGTAAAAAAAATAAAAAAAATTAGTAAGTGACCCCGAGAGCCTTGTGGCCCTTCTTCATAAGACAAACCGGTACAAAGGAGGTGACCTGAGGGCACCTCTCAGCACAGCCTCCCTGCAGCGCTACCAGCCTCGTTCGCCGTTTCTAAGGGACCCAGTGAGAAGACGACTCCTGACTGCCCCTCCAGGCCCCAGACGAGGACAGAGTTGTCCGGAGGGTCACCCATGGGTCCCCTGACCTGCCCAAAGCAGAAACACGAGCTGTGTCCCTGCAGTCCCTCCTGCCCCTGGGACAAAGATAACCAGTCCTGCCCACAGACCTTAGACGGGATGAAGGGTCCCCCCTCGACACCCAGCCCCTCAGCCAAAGAGCAGGACAGACGTGTCCGTCCCACTCAGGTCCACCCTCGAGGCCGGAAGGTGTCCACACGGGGCTGAAACCGTACTGGGCACCGTCTCAGGGGACAGAGGGGCCCCAAGAGCCCGGTGACCAAGCCTGGTCCCTGGGTTTCCAGACACGCTCTACCTCCTTCCAACAGGTCTTCCTCAGTCTGCTGGCTGTCACCGCCGGCATCCCCACCACGAAAGCCCGAGCTCTCACCCGCTCTCACCATCGAAATAGTGCCACCAAGGTCGCCCAAGGTCACGTGTCCATACTGCGGGCAAGAAGGCCATTTAAAGCTGTGGTCTAGAGCGTGTCGCTCATCGGTTCAAATCCTCCGACGGGGAGCAAAGGCCAAGTGTCCCCATTAGCCTTTGTGGCTCTGCAGAATCAGCCGCTCCCAAGACTCCCAAGCTCTCTCCATCCCAGGAATTATCTCTATTCCTGCGTTGGCCTGGCCTGTCAGTGGGTTGCACAAAACAACATCGCACTCACCGGCTGGATGGCCTGGACACTGGACACTGACATTCCTCCCGGGACGATGTCCTGGCCACACACTCACACGTCCACTCACTCCTTGCCAGTCTCTGTTCAAACCTCAGCAGGGAGCCCAGCCCCGGCCACTGTCCTGAAGGCCACACCCACACCCTGCGCGTACCCCTCTCCTCCGTCACCCTGACTGTCCTCTACCTCAGCATCATCACCCCCCACCTGACACATCGACACCCTGAGAGTGGAGACGGAAAAACAGCCTGCACCCTGAATTCCATACCTGCCAATCGGCCTCCTTCTCTATCTCTCCTCAAAGCAAAAACAAACAAACAAAAAAAAAACAGTGTGGTAATGACATAAAGAATTACGGAAACCCTTCCGACGTGGGGTCTTCATTCCTGGGAAGGCAGCAACCAGGGACGGAGCCTGGAAGTCCTGGTCCCTGGTGGTGCAGCCTCACCACACGCCTTCAAGGTTGTGCGGGCAAAGAAGCAACCCTCCGGGAAGCTCCCGCAGTGCCCGGCCTCCTGCTGGCATGCGGACACAGTGAGCCGGTGGCACGCAGCCCCTGGCTGGAGCTGCCGTTGGCAGCTGGAGGCAGCTCAGTCCAATTAATCGGGTTCATTTAACGATTCAGTGAACAGAGCAGCACGCCCGGCCCGCGAGGGAATTAGTGGGCAGTGGGTCCGTCCAACAGGCTCGATGGAATCTGAAAAGGGACAAACGTTTCCCGGGAAGAACTGGTGACCAGCCCGCCCCACGTCACCCGGACACCTAAATGCCACCCACCTGCCATCGGGAAACTATTTTCACACGGGACCCGGACAACGGACGCCCAGTGGCCGATCAGAAGAGACAGGAGGCGCCTGGTCGACCCCAGTCCTGCTGTGGTTTCAGGGCGAACGCCCGGGGATGCGGTTGGGACGTGCTGGTGGCAGGTCGATCGATGGAGATGGCCTTCCTTCGGAGACCCGGGGCGGCGCGCCGGGCAGAAGGAAGCACAGCGTTGAGAGCCGGGAAGAAGGGCGAGGGTGCGGGCTCCTCTCTGTGCGTCCATCTCCCGGGCGCGGACGCCACACGCCCCCTTTCCTCCCACGTGGGTGCACCCGCTGCGCGTCTCCCGGGCGCGGACGCCACACGCCCCCTTTCCTCCCACGTGGGTGCACCCGCTGCGCGTCAGGAACACGCGCTCTCCTATCGATTGGAATGGGCTCTGGGACTGAGCTCCTTTCCTCCTGCTGCGAACCCCTCTCTCTTCCAGCGTGTCTTTTGGGGCTTGGTCGTTCGTTTGCAGTTGGCCTCTGCTCACCCCGGTCATTCAGAGACGCCTCTTTCGGACCTCCGGCCGCAGGGTCCCCCCGCCTGTCTCTCCCGAGCTTCTCGGTGACGTTCCCTTCATTCTCGGTGAGTCTGCTTAAACTCAGAGGATAAAAATTTGTTTCTGGGTCAGGCTGGGTCCCAACAGGAAACAGGATTGGTCAAGGATAGTTTTGTTTTTAATTTTTATTGAGTTCATTAGGGTAACGTGGGCTAATCAAACGGTGCAGGTTTCGGGCATACGATTCGACCTCACGTCATCTGTACGTCACGTGGTGTGTTCACCGCCCCACGTCAGGCCTCCTCCCATCGCCACGTGGCCCCCTTTTCTCTCTCTTAGGACACCCACGCTGTGGTCTGTGTCTGTAAGGGTTGTTTTCTCTTTTTTCTTTGCTTATTCACCCCATTCCTTCTAACAGCTGCCAGGCACTCTGTTCGTCTGTCTCTGAGTCTGTTTCTATGGTTGTGAGTTTGTCTCGTTTGTCAGGTTCCGCGTAGACGCTGACTGTGGACGGGCGGGCGCTCCGCGGAGGGGAGAACTCACCCGAGCCTGCCCCGCGCTCCGCCTGGGGGTGACCTGGGGGGGCAGGGGGGAGAGAGGTTTATCAGAACCTGGGAGCCAGAGCGGGTCCTGAGGGCGCGGTGACAGCTGGCGGGGGGGGGGGGGAGCAGGACGGTAAAGCAGGCCTGACACCCCTGTCCCCGCAGGGTGGGGGTGCTGGTGAAGCCCCCACCACTGTTCACCCTGAGCAGGAGGCCCAGGAAAGGGAGGGGGTCTGGGGCTCCCCTCTGCACAGAGCCTGACTTGCAGCCCCGGTCCCGGTCCCGGTCCGTCCGGAGCTGCCCGGGAAACGCCCTCTGGGGGGGGGGGGTCTTCTTCCTTCCTCTCCAGGGTCACCCTGTAGAGTCCTGTCTGGCTGTCACAGGACCTAGGGAAGAAGCGTCTTTCTACAACTTCAGTGGAACTCCGAGTCACACTCTGCAATGTCCCTCTCTCCCATCCTGTCACGCAGATGTCACTAAATGTTGTCAAAGGAAGGGGACAGAGAGGCGGGGACAACGGCCCTAATGGTGCTGAGACACACAAGTGTGCCAGAGGCTGTGTCCCCTGCACAGGAGGGCACGGGCAAAGGATCAGGAGGTCCCCACTGTGGGGTCCCCAGTGCACCCCAGTCTAGGTCTGAACCCACAGATCAAGAGGACAGAGGAAGAAGCAGAAACGACCGTTCCATGACAAAGCTTTGGGGACAGCCTGTGACACAGTCCAGGAGAGGAATGCACACCCTCTCCTCCTGAAAGGACCCAGAAGCTGCAAGGCCCACAGGGCCCAGGCTGCACCGACTGCCTGTCCACTCCCAGCTCCCTGTGAACACAGCAGTGGCCACATGACAGAGGGGTTGGGCTGTGCTTGGGGACGCCTATGAGTCACCTCCAAGGCTGCTTAAACTGGAGACAGGGGTTGGAACGGAGAGGGGCACAGGTCGGCTGGGACGACTGTCTGTGACGGGCCTGTATCTAGGCAGACGAGTCAGAGAAGCCGAGGGGGCCCCTCTGGTTCCCAGAGTTACAACATGGGGACAGATTCTCACTTGTCATTGTCATCTGTTCCATCCTACCTCCGGGAGATGATCACACCAGCTGATTTAAAACCCTGTCAGGTCCCCTGCTGTCCGCCACAGGACACCTCTGCCCAGGGTTTCCCACCCCCTTAATCACCTGTCCCCAGGCTGCTTCTGGGAGCCCGTCACCGCCCAGGGGACGTCTGTCCTCACTCGCCCCGCCGCCTCCGTCCGGGTCGCCGCTTTCTATGCAATTTCAGTTTTCCTCAATTTCAAGAGCTACTTTCGTCCCCTTGAAACAGGCCTGGATCTGGGTGAGTCAGTATCTCTCTCCTGTCACATTTCAGTCCCGGTGTCACGCCCAGTTGTCACCGGCCCCTCTGTGACAAGGCCTCTGACAGACTTCACTGCTCAGCTTAACCCTGAGTTCTCCTTGAGACGTCATTTCCACCGAATGACCTGAGAGTGAGTCCCTGATGGAGACCCCCCACACCCTCTGTCTGACCTTAAGAACAGCTCCCTCCTCACCCAAGTTTCCAGCTCGTGTGGTCGTATTGATTCTTAGAAGAAGAGAGAGAAAGAGAGAGAGAAACATCGATGTGTTGTTGCACTCGCTCGTGCATTCATTGGTTGATGCTAGCATGTGCCCTGATCAGGGATGGAACCCACAACCTTGATATATCAGGTCAATGCTCTAACCCAGGGGTGGTCAACCTTTTTATACCTACTGCCCACTTCTGTATCTCTGTTAGTAGTAACATTTTCTAACCACCCACTGGTTCCACAGTCATGGTGATTTATAAAGTAGGGAAGTCACTTTACTTTATAAAATTTATAAAGCAGAGTTACAGCAAGTTAAAGCGTATAATAATCATTACTTACCAAGTACTTTACATCGGATTTTCGCTAAGCTTGGCAGAATAAATCTTTATAAAACAACTTACTATAGTTAAATCTATCTTTTTACTTATACTTTGGTTGCTCCGCTACCGCCCACCATGAAAGCTGGAACGCCCACTAGTGGGTGGTAGGGACCATGTTGACTACCACTACTCTAATCAAAGGACCTAGGACCAGCCAGGGACCAAGTTTCTATTTATTATTTGTGGAATCAGGGGATTTCACTCTGTGACTCCAACCAAAATCCTATAGACGCATGGCCATCCTAGGGAAAAGTCAGGGAACTCCCAGCTACCTCCCACCTTCGCACTCCTGCCTGTGGCCAACACAGTCTCTGTCTTCACCTGCCAGATTGCCACCCCCCGGGATCTGCTAACCAGGTGCAGCTGAAGTTGATGGCGGCATGGTAACGCACCCATCACAAACGGATGGGGAGAAGAAATGGCCTGGTGAGCACGCTCAAGTCAAACACCATGCCACCTAAAAGGCTGCCAACTGTGGGAAGAGGATGTGGGACCATCACCGGCACCCTCACCGGGGGCCCCCTGTGGGGACACCGTCTTCCTCTCTCTCCAGCACAAACCTGCCCTGCGCTGCAACATAACTGCTGAGGGATTCATTGTCCTGGCCCCCCAGGGGGAGCCACAAAGGACCCACATGAGGAAGCCCACCTCTGGTGGCCAGACAGCTTCACCAAACAAAAACACCCAGGACTGCAACAAAAGCAGATGTTCCGAGGTCGGTGGAAAACTGACCCAATTTCGTCGATCCGGGAGCACTCTGCGTGCATAGTTTTCTGTTCCGGAGGCGAAGCCCCCAGAATCCAGGTCAGGTGCTGCCTGTCCCCTCTGGTTCTGGCTCCTGTCCCCCCTGTGCAGTTAGGGGAGGTGGCTGCATTGTGGGTACCCTGGGGGGGTGGGGGACCCGAGACACGCAGGGTGGACAGCACATGTGTCAGTGTCCGGGGACGGTGTCTCTCTGCTGTGCCCACCACCACCCCCCTTCACGTGGGCACGCATCTCGGGACTCAGAAAATAAGCTCATCGCTGAAAATGAATGTCTGCTGCAGAGGACGTCACAGAGCTCCTCTGGGCCGTGCCAGGTCTTCCATCCACACGTCGGTTTCGCACGAGAGCCCATCAACTCGACAGAGCCAACGGCTCCACCTGGGTGCCCACCCTGGTCTCCTTCCCGAGGGTCCGCTGCCTCCCGGCCTCGGCCTCAGCCGTGCCCCCTGTGACATCCCCACGTCTCCACCCGCCACGCTTCTTGCCCACTGGGGTGGGCTCTCTGCGGTCCAAGCCCGCCTCCCTTGGTGGCAGACCCGCCCCCCAAGCCCACAGAGCGGGTCCTCCCGTCCTTGCTGTTGTGGTTCTTGTGGCTGTTTTCCTACTGGCATTTCATGTGAGACTTTGTCAGTCCTTTTGACATTTCTCCCCCAAGTTTTGTTCGTGCATTTCACAGCCTCTTAAAAGGTTTTCGGAGTGCTGAGCACAATAAGTGAATCATTTCTCCGTTGTTTGTATGTTTGGGTTCAGTAAAAAGCACTTGGACAAGAGGCGAGACTCTCCAGACCCGGCATTCATGATCAGTTTCTGTCGCTATTGATGTAGGCGGTACGCTTTCTGGAAAGTTCTACCCACCTGCGACTCTTCTGTCTCTAGGGGATACAGCTCGCGGTTGCCGAGAGGGTTGTGTTGCTGCTGCTGCTGCTCTCTCATCGCGTGCAATACCCGGAAGGTAACAATAGGCTGGTCTTTATCCTCTGTTGGTGCCTCTGGGACTTCCGGCAGGACGATGTGGAGCCTCGATTTTCTGTGCAAGGGTTCTCACCACCTCAGGCTCCTCCCTGCATTGGACCCAGACCCGTTTTCCCCCAAACACGGGCGAACGCTGGAGCCGAACCATGGTCCACACCTCAGTGTGGGTGAAGAAGCAACAGAAGCAAAAATGGAAATTGTGTGTGCACATGGATGTGTGCATGTGTGTTGGTGGTAGTGTGTGTGCATGTGTGGTGGTGGTAGTGTGTGTGCATGTGTGGTGGTGGCATTGTGTGGGGTGCATGTGTGTGTATGTTGTGGTGATGTGTGTGTATGTGTGTGTGATGCATGTGTGTGTATTTATGCATGTGTGGTGGTGGCATGTGTGTGTGCATGTGTGGTGGTGGCATGTGTGTGTGCTTGTGTGTGGTGCATGTGTGTGTATGTTGTGGTGGCATGTGTGTATGTGTGTGGTGCATGTGTGTGTGTGTATGCATGTGTGGTGGTGGCATGTGTGTGTGGTGCATGTGTGTGTGCATGTGTGTGTGTGTGCATGTGTGGTGGTCGTGTGTGTGTGTGGTGCATGTGTGTGTGTGCATCTGTGATGGTGGTCTGTGCGTGTGTGGTGCATGTAAGTTTGTGTGTGGTGGTGGCGTGTATGTGTGTGTTTGTGTGTGGTGGCATGTGTGTGTGTGTGAAGAAAAGTCTGCCCGAGCAGGAGCAGCCAGGGCTCAGACCGTGAAGGCTGCCGTGTGTCCACGCGGGCGGAGGCGGTGCATGGCACAGAGCTAGGCCGTAGGAGTTATGAGTAGGAGGGAAATAAAGCCAGAAACTCTGCTATTTTGGCAGTTTATAAAATTTTCTTTCTTTAAAGTGTTTTGTGACTCTAAAACCGATTTCTGAGGAAAGAGGCTGCGACAGGGAAGGGGGTGCTCAGGGAGCTCAGAGCCAGAAGACCCTGCCTCCCGCCTCTCGGGTGACACGGCCGGGGCCACAGAGGGCAGGCCTGGGATCGACATCACGTGACCAGAGTAAGGTATTGCTCGGCATCACCTGTGGATCCGCCAGACCGTCCTGAACCCAGACTGACCCGCCTACCGGTCAGGGCCACGCAACCAGCGAGCGGGACTCAGAAAGAGCTCCCCTGGTTACACACTCCGGCCTCGGCGACTTCTGACCGGGACAAGCTACTCAACTATGTTGCTTGCTTTTCTGGCCAACAGGAAAATAAAGATGATGGCCCACCCCCCATGGCATTTCACGAGAATTGGGTCAATGCCCATGAGCTGCGGAACACGGCACACGGCACCCGGGAGGAAGCGCTCGGGAGGGTCCGCACTGCGCCAGCCAGCGGTGTGCCCTGGACCAGAGCCCCTAGACGCTGCCCTCCTCTCCCACGTCTGCAAACGGAGGGGACTTCTAGCTCGCTGTTCCTCCTCGAGACCTGCTCCCTCCCTCCAGCCCCCTCGACCCCACCCCCACCGCCACGGGCCGCAGTCGTCCGCCTCCATCCTCAGTCAGGCCACACGCACCCACACGGCACCCACAGCGGCACCGGCTTCCCCGGGAACAGCCCCAGTGTGCTAGGGTACATCCTCTCTGCGTGCTGTGTCACTTCAGAACTGTAAAAAGGGAGCCTGGGGAACCTTGACCCTTGACAAACAAAAAGCGCGGATGTGAGGATGGTTAGAAGTCAAGTGCAAGCTCTGGCCTTCACTCACCTTCTCACCTGTCACGGGGGTGAAACTAGGGTACTGTCCCCCTCCTGGGTGGTTACGGAGGTCAAGCAGGAGGTCGGCGGTGGCGAGGGGCCCAGGGGCGGACACCGGTCACCGTCATAGCGCAAGGTGCTTATGGACTGACTCGCCCATCTCTTGCTACCAAACCGTTAGCTTTGCAAGGGCAACGGCTGTGTCCACACTCTGACGTCTAGCCCATGACCTAGCTCAACGCACACGCTGGTTCCGGTTCCGGTCATGCTGTGATAGAACCGAACTGACTAGAAGATTTCCAGAACCTATTGCCCTAGTGATCTCCCGGTCCTCAGAACCAACAGCACATTTGCACCACTTGGGCGGGTTATAAAATCACCCCGGGCAGCTCATGGCCTCCCCCGCGCTCCTCCCCACCCCCACACACTCCCGTGCCGAGTGGAAGCTGCCACCCCCCCTCCAGCCTGTCCACTCGCTCGCTCGTGGCGCCTCCTGTGTGCCAGGCGCCGTGCGGGCTGCAGTGACACCAGGGTGAGCAGCGGACTGTGAGTCGGCAGTGGACCGCCCCCGACCCAGCCCCCAGACACCGCCCCGGGCACGGGGACCAGGCGTGCGAAAGGAGGAGACCTTTATACAGGAGGGAGAGGGCAGGAGGAAACGACCCTCTCTGAACTGAACTCCACTGTGAAGCCTTCCGTGTTTCCTCAGGATCACCGTCACAAGACACGTCGGCGTGGGTTCTGTGTATGAGACCCAGCCTGCCCCCCGGATGACTCGGGGACCCTGCGAAAGGGCTCTCGCCTGAGACTTCTGTCAGCGTTCCCTCTTGGCTCTGCAGAACAGAAGAAGCATTGTCTTTCTTTTCTTTTCCTCTAACTATGATTTCTTTAGACATTTCCCCACTCGCCTTGAACTCCAGAAACTGTACAGACAAGTTTCTATTCATTGCTAAATGTTGTGTTCGTGAGGATGGGTGAACTCTAAGAGGTCTTCTTCTTCTTCTTCTTCTACTCCTCCTCCTCCTCCTCCTCCTTTCTCCTCCTCCTCCTCCTCCTCCTCCTTTCTCCTCCTCCTCCTCCTCCTCCTCCTTTCTCCTCCTCCTCCTCCTCCTCCTCCTCCTTCTCCTCCTTCTCCTTCTCATTCTCCTTCTCCTTCTTCTTCTTCCTCCTCCTCCTATTATTATTATTATTATTATTATTATTACTACTCTCTTCTTGGATCAATACTGCTATGTTTTAAATTACCACAAATTCTCTTTTTAGAAAATACGGATCTCCCGTGGCCACGTATTGTCACGCGTGCAGTTACTGAGAGCCGTTCTTGCTGACTAGGGTCCCGCCTCCAAATATGTGTTCCTTGTGACATACATCCATTGTTGGGGAGTGAACATGGTTTGAGAGCCCTTGGATCAATACTGCTATGTTTTAAATTACCACAAATTCTCTTCTTAGAAAAGACGGAGAGAAGATGATAAAATATAAATGGCCCGGCTCTAAGTCCCTGCAGAACAAAGCCTCAAAGCCTCTGTGACTTGTGCTTCCCAGTTCCGTCCTGCAGGGTCAGGACGGGAACTCGAGTTCATTGCACCTTTATCGTGCGCCGCGCACAATTTGTGATGTATCTAAATGACGCCTCCCCGTAATTTCATGAGTGGGGCACTAACTTCTCGTTTCACAAATGCAGGAGAAGCCGAGTTGGCGAGGCTGGGACCACCGCCCGCCCGGCAGTGACCCGTGAGGCTGAGACAGACCGGTGCCGCGGCAGGACCACCACAGTGCCGATCTGTCCTCTTCCTCCCTCCGACTTTCCCGTGGGATTGTCAAAGGCCCCCGGTCCCCGCTCCGGTGATCTTTCCAGTGCCAATCCCCAGTCTCAGCCATTCCACTTCGCGGACACCTACCCGTTGACTTAATAAATTAAGTGTGCTGCTCACTGAGCCCCATCCGGAAGACGCATCAGAGAGAGGGGACCGGTTCGTGCCTGCTGCTCCCTGAGGGCAGCTGACAGGCTCCCGGAGGGGAGAGAACACACGCACAACCGGGCATGTCCCTCGCTGCGGCGTCCTCTGCCCGGCGTCAGACGGGGACGGCGTCCGGCTCTCGGTCGCGTCTTCAGCTTGTTTGTCTGTTTCTCCGATGACCACTGACGAGGTTTATGTCGGTTCGCTGTCAATCACAGAGGAGTTCCGGATGTCCTTCAGCCCACTGAAGTCGAGGTCATGTGAGGGCAAACAGAAAGGCTCATTCGAGCGGAAGCGTCGATAGGAAAGTCCTGTGTGCTCCGAGGCTTTTTCACAGTGTGACTTGGGGAATTCACGGTGTCCCTCGGCTGCCAGAGAGAAACCACCCTGTGAAATGCCATCCCAGCCTAACGCCCCCCAATTCCTCGAGTTCATTAGCGTGGAAGCAGAGATGACTGATACCTGCTGGGCATCCCTCCTGAGGACAGGGAATCACCAGGAGTTTGTTTTTTTCTCTGCTTTGGTTAAGACACGAGCCTGTGATTTTTTTTTTCCCCCCAAAAGGAATCTGGCTCTTCAGTTCTGACTCCTAACAGCAATGTGACAGCCGAGATAATTTGACAAACTGGGCGCTCTCTTAACACCTCGCACCCTGTCATCTCAAGTCAGCTTCCAAGAGCCGAGAGAGCTCCGAAGGTGAAAGCCAGGGACGCACAGATCAAACACGCGACGCCCCAGCTGCCCCGGGTCGGCGGCGCCCACCGGGCGGGTGAGTGTGGGTGCTCAGCCCTTCTGCCACCAGAGACAGCAAACTCGGTTACTGAGTGTAGCGCTCTGTTCTAAGTCAGATAAAAACAACATGGCATTGACAGAGAAAGGCTGCCCAGTTCCGGAGACAGAAGCCACCTGAATCTATGACGGAAGAGGTCGCCGGCACAGAGGGCCCAAGCGTTCATCCCGCGCCGCCGGTGGGGGACATTCCGGTGACCGGAGACTTCGGGGTCCTGGCAGCTTGGTTAATGGAAGTCCCGTCCTTGGGCTCGCAAACCATGTTCACTCCCCAGCAATGGAGTTATGTCACAAGGAACACATATTCAGAAGGGGACCCTGGTCAGCGAGAACGGCTCTCAGTAGCTGCACTCGTGACCATACGTGGCCACGGAAGATTCTAACAGGAACAGAAGAGACACGTCACCGGGCGTCCAGCTGGCTGGACAGACCAGCCCAGGCTCTGACACCGTGGCTTCTCCATCGTGCACCCCGGCGAGAACAGGGGGCAGGACAAGAGAAAATGGCTGTTTCCGGTCCCCTTTCTCCATTCGACCTGGGGACCAGCACCCCCCTCCCAACCCAACAGATGGCAGACCAGACAGTTTCTTCTGATGAGCTAATTAGTTTCCAGCACCTCATTATCACCTCACAATGGAAATCTCAAGGAACCGCTGAAAGTGCAGGATGTGGAAAGGGCTTATTGGAAGTTCAGTCAGGTGCAAGCTGGAAGTTAAACCCTCTCATCAGAAACGGGCGGAACCCGGTCAGGGGCTGTACTGGAAGAGACTGACGATGACGTGGGAGAAAGCTGTCCATGACAGAGCCGGTCTCCGACATCGACCTGTGCTCCGAAGACATGCTGCCTGTTCCAGACAGTCCACAGAGAAGCCACATCTCATGGTCCAAAGACAACGGACACCTGACCATCTGGCTGGAGGGAGGGGGGCCCCTTTCTCTGAGCCCAGTTCCCTTATCGAGAGAGCAGAGCTATTTCACTGACACGGCCTCAAGGTTAACTCTGCAGCCGTCTAAGGCACCCTGATGGGATGTCATTATTTTTTTTTTTTTAGAGAGAGAGAGAGAATAATGCTCCAAGTTGCTAAGCATGAAGAGGCGTGTTTCTTTGGACGGTGCATACACGCTCCGGCGGGCCCTATCATCTCCGGGGACAGCACTGCTCACACCCGGTTCCCGGTGCTCTGGTTGAGCTGCGCCCACTGAGCCTGACCGGCCGGGCAGTCAGGGTCTGGTGGGGGGGGGGGGGCTTGCTGAGGGGTCACGTGACAGCCAAGCTCCTCCCCCTGGGCGGCCCAGGGCGGGGCGGCCTGCTGGCCGAGTGCGTGAGAGGCTGCAGGGAGACGGCTGTGTGTTCCTCTCTGGGTGTCTGGCTCCCACGCGCGGCTCAAGGATTGTGACGTAGAGGCGTGAGGGGACGCGTCTTTGCACAATGGTTAAAATGCACCCAAGATAGAGAACTTTTCCCGGTGAGAGTCAGTTTATTCTTTCTTCTTTTTATTTATTTTTTTTCCTCCCTGATATGGCATGGGAGCTGTCAACTCTGCCAGATAGCAAACGTCACTCCCTCACGCTGTCCACGTCCTACGACCCGCACTGCGCCGACGGGGAACCACTGGTCGCACAGGTCTGGCGAAGTATAGATTCCTTAATATCCGGCGGACTTTAAAATTCAGCTCCTCAGCTGCACCAGCCACGTGTAAAGTGTCAACAGCTGCAGGGAGACAGTGGGGTAGCACGTGGGACCCCGTGCAGGTCCGGCCCATTTCCATCAGCACGGTGAGTTCTGCCGGACAGCGCTGGTCCACGCCAACCATCTCTGGACACCGTGAAATTGCATTCCAGTTTGGGCTCAGAATCTATGACCAACCACGAGACATTCTCTGGGTGTCCCCAGCCCCATGAAAACCCTGCTGGAGGTCACTGTGGGGAGGGGGCGGGGGCGGTGAGGAACACACCACGTATCTCCTGGAATAGCTAAGCAATTTCTTGCAATCTCTTCCATTTGCCGTTGGAAGAACACCCAGTGCTCTCACCACGAAAGCTCCAATGGCGAGTCAACGTGGACAACTTTAGGTCAGAGGCAAACGCATTAAAGAAAAAAAAATAGGCCTGACCTGTGGTGGCGCAGTGGATAAAGTGTCACCCTGGGAATGCTGAGGTTGCCGGTTCGAAACCCTGGGCTTGCCTGGTCAAGGCACATATGGGAGTTGATGCTTTCTGCTCCTCCCCCTTCTCTCTCTCTCTCTCTCACTCTCTCTCTCTCTAAAAAAACTAAAATAAAGTTTTAAAATAAATAAAAAATAATAATAATATCTAGGGAACAGTCTGTACCCTTTTGTTAATTCAGAATGAAAGCCGCAAACTTGCTCGCGGTGCTCACAGCCTTGCCGGGGACGTGGCACGCTGCCTGAGAGAGGACCCCTCCGCTGCGCACCCGGGTGGTCCTCCTTTTCTTCTCCTACCTCGGCCGTTCGTAGCATCTTTTTCTTTATTTGATCTGATTGAACGGTCGGCTCTGTTGGCCTTTCAACTCTTCTACTTGTAGATTTATTTATTTTCCCCTCTTGGACCCTCTTTCTTGAGAAAGGTTGATGCGTAAAGGAAACAACTAAGCTGACGATTATTTCCTTAGGATCGCTAACACGTTGCCTTTCTTTTCGTCTTCTTTTCTTCCTCGGAAAGGTCCCCTTCCTGGCCCTCTCTCTGGGGCATTGCATCAGGAGCACAGCATGGCACACCCTCAGCAAGCCAGGCGACGCTTTTTTAGCAGTTGCTTACGATGCCTCCCAACACCTTCTTGTTAAACAGACGGAGTTCCGGAGCGCTGGTTTATTCGGAAATGATGTCACCACAGGGCGTGGGCTCATGTCCCTCTCGGAACAGACGGTGGATACCTGCATGTTCTGTCGTCTGTCTCCGGTCCCTTCTTCCAGGACTGATTCCCTGGTTTTCTGCTGATGCCTGTGCCTCCTCCCCTCTCAGAAACCAGTCAGAAATCCCCTTCGCCTGCACCCGGGCTTGGCTGGGGGACGGCGACCTGAGGCTCAGAACCCGTGAAGGCCACTGACAAGCAGGCGAATCATCCAACGGTCCCGGGAAGGACTCCGACCAGATCTGCTGTCACACACTGCGTCCACACGGAGGAAGCCGGGTGGAGACAGAACCCGCTCAGGGGAGACAGAGGTGAGGGAGAGACGGAGCGCCCGCCGGCTGGAGGCACCCCCTTGGGGCCCGCAGTTCAGCTGTCCTGGCTGTGGGCTCTGGACTCGGGGAACCTTTCTGACCTGAGACCTCACACGGGGGCAGCATCTCCGTGGGGCTCGCTTCCCCTGGGCTGCGCATTTCTTCTCAGCGTGGGGCTCAACTCGTGAACAACAAACAAACAATCAAACAACACCTTCTGCAAAACGCCTTGACGTGGTGCTACCGCAGAACAAACTGTGAACACCGGCGAGGGTGTCAGCGGGGAAACTTCCCGCACGCCACCCGCCCGGCGCACAGCCGCGGGGAAAAGCCGGCTGGGAGGCGCCGCGGTCCTTCGCAGGCACCTTGTTAAGTGAAAATTATGCACGACTAAAACACCAGCGAGGGGACGGAACAGGAGGTAAACGTCATCCTCCTTGCTGGAGGGGGCGCGTCCGGGGAGCTGCCGCGTTATAAAGCCCTTTAATTTAAAAAAAATGACATTGCCGGGGCCCTCGTATTGTCGGGCAGACAAGCGCCCTGGCTCAGGGAAAACTGTGGATTTACAGGGTTGTCCTCAAGGGCCCGGCAGGGTGGCCACACCTCGCTGTCAGGCAGGAGGGGACCGGGACACAGAGGCCGCACACCTGGCCCCACAGCCCAGCGCGGATGGGAGAGGTGGCCTTGGCCGTCTCTAAATCTGACGCCCAGGGGTCCAGCTCCCTGTGCGTTCACTGCCAGCCATGTGTGCCATCTTCATACGGGTGTCGTGGTGACTCAGGGGTGGCGAGGCCAGCGTGTCAGGAGACGATGTCCTTTGCAAAGATAGTTTCTTACCCACAGACCTCAAGAGAAGGGGGCCCCCGGGGAAGTCCGGAGCCGGTCAGGAGGCAGACGGAGGGGGGGCTCTGGGCTGGAGCTTCCCTGTGGGAAGGAAAGAGGCAGGACGAGGATTAGCCAGATGGAAGAGTTTCCGTGGGCTGTGGGGTCTGGGGTGGCCCCCCCGTTGTCTGGTCCCCAGCTGCGGGGTTCTCAGGGTCGGGGTGGGAAATGGTGGCCTATGCGAAGGAACCTCATTGAGGAGCTGGGGTGTGGGCACTGCCTTGGTTGATTTGCATATAAAAAGCTTGTGTCGGCCCTGGCCGGTTGGCTCAGCGGTAGAGCGTCGGCCTGGCGTGCGGGGGACCCAGGTTCGATTCCCGGCCAGGGCACACAGGAGAAGCGCCCATCTGCTTCTCCACCCCTCCCCCTCTCCTTCCTCTCTGTCTCTCTCTTCCCCTCCCGCAGCCAAGGCTCCACTGGAGCAAAGATGGCCCGGGTGCTGGGGATGGTTCCTTGGCCTCTGCCCCAGGCGCTAGAGTGGCTCTGGTCGCAGCAGAGCGACGCCCATGGTGGGCGTGCCGGGTGGATCCCGGTCGGGCGCATGCGGGAGTCTGACTGTCTCTCCCGGTTTCCAGCGTCAGAAAAATACAAAAAAAAAAAAAGCTTGTGTCTCTAGAAATTTGTTAAGGGAGGGGGCTGTCCCTCCCCAGTCAGCAAGGACCCCCCGAGGTTACAGTATCAGGTCACAGACACTGAACAAGAGGTCAACATCCAAGGTTACTGGCTCCTCCTCAACTCCTGCTGAGCAACTGGTACATGTCCCTCTACTGGGGGGAGAGGGAGGACTCACTCTGCCCATGGTGACCAGACTCCGCGGAGTGAGCCGCCGCCCACGCAAAGCTGGTGTGGCCGAGGGTCCCCAACGTGGGAGGTCTGAGAGAGGTGGCATCAAGTCCAGGATAGTCTCATCCCACGAAATCGGTGTGCGAATAACAGCCCTATAATACACTCTGAAGGGCTGTAGCCAGAACGCAGAACGCCAGCTCTGAACATCAGAGTTAGACCCCCAAACACGGCAGCAACAGCAGGGGAGGTAACTGGCCCCCCGGGGGGCTGTCCTGGACCCTAATGGCCCAGTGTCCTGCTGCCTGCGTTCTGTGAGGCACAACCACAGGGGAGGGGTCTTAGATTCCTTTCCTCTGTCCTGTTTCAAATATGGTCACCCCCCCACCCCGCCCCCGGCCCACAAACACGCACACTAGCTATTGCCCAGATATTTATATTACACCCCTGGGCCACTCCATTTTTGTTATGGCTTCCTATTGTTATCACTGAAGTGAAGACACAACCCAAGTAAATGTACCCACTGGGGAGCTATCTCTGAGCTCCATCCGCAGGTGCGACGTCGCAGCGAAACTAGCAGGATGTTAGCTCAGGGCCGTGCAAGCCTGGGCAGCAGAGCCCCCCCCCCCCAAGGAGGAGGCGCGCTCCATAGCACTCCACTCTCGTTCCCACGTGTCCCGCGTGCCCATGGCATCTCACGACCTCCCTCCTGACCCCAGGATTCACACTCCAAGCCTGAGTGCTCATTACACCTTCCCACCCCTCCTCCCACCCCTTCTCCCGCTTCCAGTGACGTGGGCGGAGGATCCCTCCGTTGTCCTGGTGACCGCAGCGCGCTCGTCTCATCCGCCCTGGCCAGGTGCGCTCGCCGGGACTGTCCGCGCACGCGCTCAGGCCGGCACCTTCCGTCACCCCCGGGACAAGTGGAATTCGAACACGCGACGAATGTCGCGGCCTTGACCTGGGCGCTTTCCTTGTACAAGTGCTTTGATTCAAGCAAGGCTCTGTCCATCTTACTGAGGGTTTACAGTTCAGCCCAGAGGAGGTGTATTTTTTACTGGTAGGCAGGCTGGCGGGTAGGGTAACCGTGCCAGGCTAGGTCTGCGGGCATCTGTGGACCAGGGGAACAGTGCAGGGGGAGCAGGTCTATTATGGCGTGCCCCATGAGCTCGGGCAGGTCCTTCTGGCCTGAGAACGAGACTATTGCATCCCCGGAAAGGGCATCCGTGCACGTGGAAGCTCAGACAATCCGGATGAGCTGGCAGCTGAGACCCGGCACACAGATGGTGCCGTGTACAAGGACCCTGCCATCTACCGCGATCTAAATAGGAAAAAAATAGGAATAAATATGAAAAACAAGAGCCCCTTGGGTCCCATCTCAGAAGCACCTCTGCATTCCTCCCTGTCCCCGGGCCACCGCTGCCTCAGCCCGGTCCCTCCCCTGCTCTGACCTGGGCCGGTCCCTGCCTCACTTGAATCCCCTGAAACGGGTCTCCTGCCGACCTCTAGGGACACCTCTCTAAGGGGAGCTGGGGGCGTAATCCACAGATCATCCCACAGGGCTGCTCCCTGGCGGCCGCCCGGCTGTGTCCATGGCTCGTCCGGAGCCTCTGAACGCAGTCAGGGAGAGAGAGGAGGGCTGTGGCTCCCGGGGCCCTTTTGGCTTCCACCCTGGGACTTTGCCTGGACACCAGAAAGTAGACATGTCCTTACAACGATCTAGAGGTCACACGCAGATAACCCAGTCCGGCCAGCTCTTGGCAAATGTCCTGCCTCTCTCTTGGCCATCGCTCCTCACTTCAGAAGAACGCAGTCATCACGCCGCAAACGTCTGCCGTCTAGCCGGCCTCCGCGGGACCGCCGGATCCTCTAGCAAGTAGACAGGATGTGTCCTTCTCCAGCGCCTGGCTTTTCTGAGACATAAAACAAGATCTTTAGGCTACGTCCTGAGGAGGAGAGGAAGGGGAGGGGGGGTCTATCTGGCTTTTCATTAAAATAATCCCAATATAATCTAAAGCTTTTCCCCCAAACTCAAGAATATCTGTATTTTAATCCCAATATAACCTAAAGCTTTTCCCCAAAACTCAAGAATATCTGTTTTTTAAGAAGCACAATACAGGGTCCCAGGAGCTAGAAGAAAAAGCAAGTCTGTGTTTTGGTCTCTATGGAAACCCATATCATCAGCTGGGTCCTGCTGACAGTCACACCTGAGTCACATAATTTGTGCAGTGACGCCCCTCTTTATCTGACCACCAAGGACAGTGCTTGCTGCCCTGGGGCCACTCCCACCGTCTCTCTCCACAAGCGTGGACGCTTGGACCGTTAGTTAGCTCTGGTGGAGACGTGGAAACTCTCTTATCTCCGTTCCTGCTTCTTTATCCAGAGAAGCAGCTCCTAACGGGACACTCGGTGAGCTGATGGCAAAAGCGTGACCCACATTCGGGTCAAAGGATTTCCAGCTGAAGCTCCTGCCACAACGTCAAGGACGGACAGACCTCCTGGGACACGCCTGTGCCCTGTGTCCCAGCCAGCCTCTCAAGGGGGTCTGTCCAGCAGCGGTAAATTTAGCCGCAACAAAAAGAACCAGGCTCTACAAGGTGAGAACGGACGTGACGTTGCCAAGCCTAACGACAGGGTTTGTTTTGATAACTCTTCAAAACAAATATAGAGTTCTTTCCTGGCAAAGAGAAAGGGCTAGAGATGGGGTTTACAGTGTGACATGTAGATGAGGCGTAAGTATCGGAACCATGCGATATTTATCAATCGTTGAGAAAATAATAATAACATTGCTATCCAACCAACAACTTTGAGAATGTTGGAAGCCACTACGGCAGTCGGTGGTCTACATCAGTTGTGCTGCTGGGAACACTCGTTCACATCTATGTGATGAAGGCACTGTACATCCTGAAAAGAAATCTGTTTCACTCATTCGTCCCTGAATGTATTTCACCAATATACCCCTGTCTTGTCTGCATAATTCTTGCAAATAGAGAAACAACCACAGACCAGTTGAAACCAGGAGGTCCCTGGCATTTGAAGGTTGTGTGCCTTCTCCTGCCTTTACTCCCAGGAGAACACCGTCAGGAGTTGTGCAGAAACTGGGCTGGAATAAAACACTAAAAAGATCAAAATGACCGCAGGGTCTTTAAAGCTTTGCATAGACACAAGACACAGGCTGACATCAGACAAATGTAATAGGTGGTCCTTTTTGTGACTGTTGTGGTTAGGAAGATGATATAATGGTTCTACTTAAAATGTATATACAGTTGTCCCCAGATGGGAGGGTATGTGTGTGCGTGTGTGCATGTGTGTGTGTTCATGTGTATGTGCCCTTGAATCAAAAGTCAGCCGTCAAATGACTTGGAAAGCGAAAGAGTCATGGATGTACCTTATAAAGTCAGAGAAACTCAATAATGCCCAGTCTTAAAGTCTTGAATAACTCACCTAGTGTGTTATTGTCAACTGAGGGGAGGGGGTGTCAACAAACTGTTTTATATAAGAGGCCAAATTATACCTATTTAAGCTTTTCAAGTCATATCGTTTCTCTTGCAGCTACTCAGTTCTGATGATGTAGCATTCAAGAACACAATATATAAATGAATGACCATGACCATGTTCCAATAAGACTTTATTTACAAATGCAGGTGGTGGGCCAGATCTGGCTTGCTGGCCAGAGCTTGCCTGTCCGTGCCATATATCAGGGTTGTCCAGTGGAACTATCCACAATGACGGAAACATTTCATATATGCTCATCCGATAGAGTAGTCAGTGTTTGCCTCTACTATTTGATCAACTGAAGAACTGAATTCTAAATTTTGTTTAATTCCAACTAAGTTAAGTTTAAATAGCTACACATCGCTAGTGACTGCCCTCTTTGTTGGACAGTGAAATTCTAGACCAGATTATTTGGTGCAAACACGAGCTGTGATTCCTGGGTCTGACTGAGGGCCCTGAGATGAGAGGACTGGATCCCTGGGTAGGAATGTCCCAAGTGAGAGGAGGAGGAACAGGGTTTTGAAGAAGGAAGCAGTCTGTAGGACTGTGATGGTGACCCCCAATTGGCTCAAGTCACACCATTCAATTGAAGGATGTCTCCTAAATCTTAGGGTGGACTTTTTTTTTCCTGGTCTTCAGATAAAGACCCTGCAGTCAACGTGATGGCTCTTAGACCCTCTGAGCTCACGCTGGCCTCTCACTTCCTGTAGGACCCCTTCCCCACCCCCCTCAACACTCACTACTCACGTGTGTCTGCCCCAGAGGACAGGGGGGAGGTGAGGGGGAAGGACAGAGCTGTCTCATCTACGCTGGTCTGTTTGCCTCCAGGAGTGGCCCCAAGTCCTCCTGGTGGCGAGGACCCAGAGTGGCCACAACAGGACTTCGGTGGGGTTGGGAGGGTTGTGTAATCAGCTGTGGCAGACCTTGTTTCTCTCCAAAACCTGAGGGATTTGGCCACTCTGTCACCGGACTTGTTTGGCTCAAAACTCCTGAGAGTGAGACGCTCAGGGTGATGCGCCGTAAACGGGGTGCCTGGCTGGCTCCTGGAGGGGACACTGTGTGAGGTGACTGCCTGCAGTAGTTGCCAGGGCTGTGTGCTGTCTCCCTGTCTGAGGCCGGAGGTCCAAAATCACAACACCAACCAGCAGGGTCCGTTTCTCCCAAGGGCCGAGAGGAAGACTCTGTCCTGGGCCTCTCTTCTCGGGGCCACCTCTCCCTGTGTCTCCGCTTCGTCTTCCTCCTGTGATGTCGGCGTCCAAGCGTTCCCCTCTTACTAGTCACGTTGTATCGGGGGCCGCCGAACAACCTCATTTTAACTCAGCTGCCTCTGTAAAGACCTCGTCGCCAAAGTCAGCCCCGTCTGAGCTGCTGGTGGGCGGGACTTAGACACATGGAGGCGAAGGGGACACAATTCGCCCCACAAAGCAAACTGATTCTGCACCCACCTCGTGGCCAAGTGAGGATGAGGCAGGCCAGGGAGCAGCCTTCTTCAGGAAGGGAACCCCTATCCGGGGGCTGACAGCCCAGCTCAGAGTCACCTCGAGAGGGTGGGGGGGCACGTTGCCCTTTGTGAGTTCACCGATAGGAGGGAGAAAGGGCAAGAGCAAAGACAGCCTTTCTGAGGTCGTCCCCACGCCTGCTTCTGAAGCCGTTGCCTCTGTCTGCCGCAGGGGGGGTGACCGTCACACCCGGGGCCGGAGCTGGTGGGTGGGGTGATCTGTATATATAGGAAGCCCTTGTCCTGTGGCTGGCGAGACCGAAACTTAAAGCACCTTTTCTCGTGTCGTTACTGCTCTACTAGTATGCACGCCCGGAGCTGTGACTCTGGCGGCCACCTACACAGTGTAGAACATGCTGTTTCTGTGGCTGTCGCCACTGTGCAGAGGTTGGAGAAATACATGCTCTGCTGGGAGATTAAATTTTGCAGTAGACCATTTCACTTGGTTCAGTATTCAAAAGTCACGTGTGAATGGCTGCTGATAATACCGGCTTGTCCCCCAGTGTCCGGGGGAAGCAGGACTCTCCTAACAACCGTGTGATTAGATTGTCGTGCAGGCGGCCAGCTTTGGGAGGAGGGTGTGTTCTACCACCGACGGCAGGTCCACCAGCATTTGAGCGTAAGAGGCAGAGCTGGCACAAGACAGAGGACCCCTCCTGTCACTTGGCTGCCACGTCCCGGCTGGTGTGGCTGGCCACGTGGCACTGGAGTTGGTGGACAACGAGATGAGTTTCCAGCCCCTGTAAGGCATGTACGCACGGTGTCTTTATAAGAGAGCAGGGTGACATGAATTCAGAGATCCAGCAGACCCTCGAAATAACAAGGGATGTGACTCATGTTTCAGTAAAACTTCCATGCGAATCAGAAAGCAGTTCCTGGTAAGGAAAGCAGCTTATCCTAGCGGGGGTTTCCAAAGACTGGTTTAAAAGTTGGGAAGGACGGAGGGAGGTTACCGTCTGTTCCGGTCCTGGTACCTGTGGCATCTGCCCAGCGTCCCTGAGCCATGACTCCCTCTGTGACACAGACATGACCCTTTCTATGTGACAGGCGGCGTGTGCCAGGAAGTAAACGTCTACCTTCGCCGAAATCAGAGATCAGAGAGGGAATTGAATGTAATAAACAGCACTGAGCCAAACAATATGCTAGAATCCAAGTGGGTACAAAACAAAGACTGTGGGGAGCTTGACATCACAGCGGCGAAGGTGACAGAGAGCCAAGAACGGCCTGGAAGAGAGATGGGACATTGGAGGCACTGGGTCATCTATCCACCTGCACACTTCAGAGCCCAGGAGACCCTCCCGGCCCGCACTCCACCAGGTGCCAAGGACACAGTGGTGGAAAGAGAGGTCCGGCTCGTGCCTCTGGGGACTTAGACACTGGTTGGGAGGACAGACCATTCAGTAAAGCAACTAAAAGAAAGTATTAATCATAATGAAGCTTAATTTTGAGATCAGACGCTACGATGACGACGGTGTAGTTCCACGGAGACGTGCCTAGCACAGAGAGGACGCTCAAAAAACAAAAAAATGCTTGTTGTTTTTAATAAGCCGAACGGCTTCGCTCGTGTGCAGAGAGGACTTGCCAACAATAATAAGTGGGAAGGATTCCAAGAGCGCAGAAGGTTTAGCTCGGACGTCTGGATGGGCCCGCTGACCTTGAGTTAAGGTCAAGGCTCTCTCTTGTCCCCCCTCCCTGCAGACTCCTCTTGGTCCAGCCCAGACTAATTTTTCTCTCCTAATTTCACTGTCTAGGAGAGAGAGCTCATTAAGAGATTTACCTGCTCACACTAAATGTTCCTTCCCTTAATCTATCTCATTACATCTCCTCCAGCCTCCCCAGGACCGGTCTAAACATCTGAATTTCATCGCTGCCATTAATGCAAATAGGATCTCATCAAGGTCTAAAGATCCCAGGGAGGGCTGAGATTGAATGTCTTCATCTGAATGCATAAAAACAGCAGCTGCTCCTCCGCTGCCTCCCTCGTTTACAAAGTCTCCCTCGGTCAGAGGTGAGCTCATCGGAGCCGCGCGCGCACAAGGGAAGGGTACATTTCAGATTTGTCTCAGCGCCTGCAGGAAGCCCACTCCCCCCGTTCCTCAACGTCAAACCCGGTCCAGGAAGCGGTTCTGCGTGACACAAGGTGGGCACAGAGGAGGGGGCAGCTTGCCCAGACCTGTCCGCGCTGCCCTCCGGCCCAGTTGTCCGCACGCACGGGTTAGGAGAGCTGTCGGAGAACCCCAGGAAGGTCACCATCTCCAGGTTTCTTCTTGCGAGAACTCACAAGCCCTCTCTTGACGTGGGATATCGAAATCAGCCCGCGTCCTCCGAGAAAGAAATCGGGAAGAATTGTCTTCTCTCGGAGCGGTAAGGAGGTGTGGCTGCTTTCATATTTCAGGTCCTGAAAGGCCCGTTCCGTCTTATGGGACGAAAAGTTTGCGACCATTTCCTGCTGCCGCACGTACAGCATGGCGGAGGATGGCGGCGGCTCCCCGGGTAGATGGTCCGCTACGGTTAATAGTGTTTGTTCCAACTGGGCGTTAGAGCAGGCCAGGAGAGTGCTCCTGGCACGTCCTTATTTTCTGTGAGGATGTGGAATTGTCTCTTCAACAGATGACCAGCTGTTTCAGATTATTCTTTGAATTACAGTAATTTTCGTAATTAGGAATAAAGCATCCTGATTTTTTTTTTTTTCCTCTTGGCAAAATCCTCTAAATGTCGGATACCCTCTGATCTCAGAAGGAAGCTCTTCTCTCCCATCTGTAGATAACCCAGAGGGGGATTAATTAAACCCAATTAATACGGCCATTTCTAAAATGGCTACTCGCCTCGCTCAGTACGGAGACAGCATCAGGGAAGACGGCACGATTCTCTCTCTCCAGTGTCTGCAGCAGAAGAATGTGTCCAGGGTGCTGAGGACACGTGCTCCCCGGAGTTCTGGGATGCGGCGCTTTGGAAAGCAAGGGACCCGCCTCCAGCCCTCGACTTGAGACCTCTGTGTGTGTGTGTGTGCGTGTGTGTGTGTGCATACGTGTGCACTGGTGGGGTTGGGATGGGGGTTGCTGCCTGTGGCTCCTCCTATCTCTGGAGCCGGGTGGTTGGATTCAACTGTGATTGCTGCTAAGCGCCCTGTCACCTCCTTACATTTTTTATTCTCATCTTGACATCCATCTGCAACCAGCCCTTCCGTCAGAGAGCAGGGCTCCTCTGGCTACAGATCGGGGACCTTTTGTTTACTTCTTCTAGTGACCTTGGACACGCGCTTTCACACCCTCGCGAGAAGGCTTGACCGCCCGCGCCAGAGGGACAGGAGCCGCTCGGACTCCACACGCGGACCCGCGCACGGGCTCTGTGAATCGAGACGCTGCTCGCCGCGCCCCGCCCCGTGGACGCGGGGTCTGCGGTTTCCTGTCTGACGTTGACTTGGGGGAAATTCTCAGTCGTTACTGGTTCTGTTTCTTTCTGTCTCCTCCTTCTGAGGGCTCTATGGTACTGAACGAATACCTGTGGAATTGCCCCACACTTTCTGAATGTTCTAATTTTTTCTGTCTCCCCCCCCCCCCCTCTGATTTTCCCGAAGTGTCTATTGTCCTATCTCCAAGCTGGAGAGAGTCCTGCCCGGGTCACGTCTCGTCTGCCAACGAGCCCACCGAGGACACGTCTCGCTTCTACTGCGGGGACAGAGCTCGGGCGTCTCTCTCTGTGTGTTTGGAGTTGCATCTCTCGGCTTGCTTTGCCCATCTGTTCTCCTATTGTCTGTAACTTTTCCATTAAACCCCTGAACAGATGAAACACAGTGTTGTAGAACTCCTGACCTGATCGGTCCCACGTCCTTCCCCTGTCTGCCTCTGGGTCTGAGGCTGGCTTTTCCCCTTCAGACTGGGCGTTTTTGTCTTTTAATCTGCCTGGTCATTTTTTTTTTTTTCTTGCGGGGTGGACAGGACGCGGCGTGCTCAGTAAGAGGAACTGCAGGAAACAGGCCATCAGCGACCGAGGGGCGAGGTGCGGGGGGAAGGGAAGCGTCCTCTGGTCCCCTGAGTAGGTCTCGGTCTCTTGGTGAGGCTGTCTCTGGGTGGTGACGTCACCAGGGCCCTCTGGGGTCTCTTCCCTTCTTCCCCTGCAGGTGCGGCCGCGTGGCTGCAGGGGGCTGAGGGTGGGTATTTCTCTTCCCACCCTCAGCAGGTCAAGCTCTGGTCAATGGTGCCTCCTGCGGGCGTGCCTTGTTGAAAAGAACAGCATGCCCTGGCTTATTCCTAAATGGCTTCTTTCCCCTCCCACCACTGGGAGCACAGAGGATCTTTCTCTGGTTTTCCCTGGGAAGGCCTGGTAGAAACCCTGGCAGGAAAACTCACTAAACTGTGGGAACCGCCCCATGTGACAGATTCCTCCCCCCGCCCCCCCCCGGGAGTCTTTAACCCTCAGTCTGCCCACACCGAGCCTCCAGGAGTCCATCAATCACAGCTCAGGTTTTCCTGCCGGGACACTGGTTCCCACAAGACATCGGCTCTTGAGAGCTGGGGTTCTCCGTCCCACCCGTCTCTCCAGTTTGTGGGGGCAGCCAGCCATGTGCCCCTGTGACCTCCCTGTTCTGACAGGTCTAAGAAAAGCTGTGGCACCTGACCTATGGTGGCGCAGTGGATAAAGTGTCAACCTGGAAACGCTGAGGTTGCCAGTTCAAAACCCTGGGCTTGCCTGGTCAAGGCACATATGGGAGTTGATGCTTTCTACTCCTCCCCCCTTCTCTCTCTCTCTCTCTCTCTCTCTCTCTCTCTCTCTCCCCTCTCTATAATGAATAAATAAAATCTTAAAAAAAAAAAAAAAAGGAAGAAAAGAAAAGCTGTGGCTCTTCCTGTCTTGTCCGGCTTTTCACTTGTGAGAACAGAGCGTGGACATCGAAGCTTGTTCGGCGCCAGAGCTGAAGGTGGACGTCCTCTCCTCCGCTCTGTTTAAGGTGAGATACGACAGGAAAAAGTTCTCGTCGTGGAAAAAAGAAAGTCAGTGAAAATATTGATTCACCTGGGATCCAGGGACACTTAAGTTCTTCGAGAAAGGGGGGAAAAACGTTCTGAGCTTGAGCTGAGAAACTCGTGCTTCCGCTCACCCTTCACCGCCCCTGACAGCGGCCACCCTTCCGCGTCTCAGCCTGCACCTGAGCCACCGGGAGCCGGGGCGCGGTGCCCACGGGGCTGTGGTGGCTCTCTGCTCCCCGGGGACCCCTGGAGGCGGCCGCACGCCCCGGCTCCCTCACAGATGCTCCTGTCTCTTTTATTCCTGAGAAAACGACTTCTTTATTACAAGTTGCCTCAAGTCTTCTGCTCAAATAGGTGCCGTGTAAATACTCATGATCTTTTCGAAGCTAGTCCCCTTTTAAAAAACAGTCCCTTGATGAGCCCAGAGTTCTTTTCCAAGAGACTTTTAAAGAAGCCAGCGGGGGTTCCGGAGGCAGCGACACAGAGGGGCCCTTCTGTGCCTGTAGGAGCCGTGTGAGGATGGGGCTCTCAGCCCAGAAGGGAGGGAGGGTCGGCCCCGTCCAGGCTGGGCCGCAAATGAGGATCTACGGAACTCAGGGCGAACCGGGCAGCTGAACGCCAAACTGAAAAGTTTCGTTCACGGGCTTTCGAGGAAGAGCCTAGTGAACTGGGGAGACGTTCCCCGCAAAGTCTCTGTGCTCAAATCGCGAAACCCCAGGGTCTGGCTGAGCCCTCGGCAGGAGAACGCGGCCTGAGTGCGGGTGAACCCGACAGCGGTGTGGACGCCCATTCCGGGTCCTGGCAACGAAGGCAGCTCAGAAAGGGCCGCCCCGCACCTGTCAGGGCTTAGCAGGAGCACAGAACGTCCCACTCCAGGGGCCTCCGGAGGGACACGCACCCAGAGCCTGGGCCCCCGCAGAGACGGTCGGCTCCCGGCTCAGGCAACTCATCTGACATCCCGCCTGAGACTGTGTGCCCGAGGGACAGACCAGTGCTCAGGCCAGGGCAAAGCCCGAGGACAGCGATGTGACTGTCACTTCTCCAGGGGAGGGCGGGGAAGGGTGCCCCAGCTGCCGGGCGTTGGGCTCAGTGCCCAGGAGAGCCCATCCGCCCCCTGTCAGCGGGCAGAAGCAGCAGCTGAGCAGTTGAAAGGTGCACACGGAAGGTCTTGAGTCCTGGGTGCCCACTGCCAGGGCAGGGCCCGGGAGCTCCCTCCACCTCCGCCCTACTGGTGCCCACGAGGAGGGTGGGCAAAGGGGCCGACGCGTGACTGCAGAGGGGAGGGGACTTGTCCACGAGCCGCAGCCCTGGTGCCAGGTTCCTGCTGCCTGGTCCTGTCGCCAGGGTGACACAGTCTGCTACAGACACACAGTTCTCTACAAACAAGGGAGGGAAACGTTTTTACAAGATGTCATTGTCGTGTTCTTGAGAAAACATGTGTCACTGGTGTTCAAGTTGAGCCTCAGTGTCTGTCTCATCAGGTTTCCAAAGTGTGTGGGCTTAACCACCAGAGAGGCCGTTTACAAGGAGGATGGATGGATGGATGGATGGATGGATGGATGAATGGACGGACGGATGGATGGCAGAGTGGATGGATGGATGGACGGATGGAGGGCAGAGTGGATGGATGGATAGATGGATGGATGGATGGATGGAAGAGTGGATGGATGGATGGATGAATATATATTTATACTTACATACATATATATATGCATGCATACATACACAGACATTTAATTATTTATACATTTATAAGAATCTGAGAGATCGTTCCGTAGCAAAAAGTAAAGAAGTGAGATATAGCAGGGCCTTCTTTAAGGAACAGAGAATGTATGTGGATGGGGCACCACTAACGGACAAAGAGAACATCTGAGAATTATAACCACATGTATTGAGTATGTAAGAATCATGCTACACACACACACACACACGCACACGCACACACCACACCTGCTTCTGATCGGAGCCCTCTGGGGCACAATGCACCGTCACAACGCTGATCGGGGGTTCCTGCCCCCTAAGCCCTCCCTCCTCAGACCACAGGCTCCCGTGACCCGTGACACACTCAGGCTGACCTTTGTACATGAGGACTTGCCCCATGCCGGACAGCTCCAGGTCGTGCCTGGTTCCTGCCCTTTGACCCTTCCCCTCACAGAAGTGGGACCCCTTGAGAGCCCCCCGTGAACCACAGGCTCTCTCTTTAGACGTCTCCTGAAACAGACCAGAGGGTGGAAGTCGCTCTGGTCTCGGGTTCGGGGACTCGGCCCCACGTTTGGGCTGTGGAGTGACCTTGGCCTTGGCCCCCAGTTGTGAGCATCCATCTGCTGTCAAATTCCTCAAAGAGGTCACTCCCTTGGGCTCAGGCCCGCGGGGCTCTGGTGTTGGGTGTGGGTGCAGGCCCTGGTTCCTAGTCCAGAACCCCCAAGTGCTTCCAGAGAGAGGTGCCACCTGTCCTTCCCAGGACTCCCGCCGACATTAGACCGGGGACCCAGCGCAGGGACTTCCTCAGAGCAGCGGCCTTCCTGTCATCGCTCACCCTAGGTCTCTCCAGCCGTGCTCCCCTGCGGTGGCAGGAAGAGCTTGTGAGACAAGGCTCCCAGCCAGGCGGGTCCAGGCGGAGGTGAGACACACAGCCAGGCCCGGGTCTCGGTCAGCATGTGAGGGAGCAGCGTCTTGAGCAACAAGAGGACATAAGGAAACGTGGTGTTTCTAAGAGGGGCCGCGTCTGGCGTGGAGGGAGGGCCTCCGTGAGGCGGGCGCGGTGGAGGGTGACAGGGGGTGACAGTGAGGCAGGCCGTGTCACACTTCCCGGCCCCTCTGGAAGAGATGGTACAAGGCACAGATCTCCCCATGATCTCACCGCATTTTCACCCCAAAGTTGCAAAAAAGCAACAAGGAAAGGTCTTGCGGGCAAAACATCTGAATCCGTGGTGGTGAACAGGGGGTCTCCCTGGGCGGTGAACACGGGCTCTCTGGGCGGTGAACACAGGGTCTCCCTGGGCGGTGAACACGGGCTCTCTGGGCGGTGAACACAGGGTCTCCCTGGGCGGTGAACATGGGCTCTCTGGGCGGTGAACACGGGCTCTCCCTGGGCGGTGAACACGGGGTCTCCCTGGGCGGTGAACACGGGCTCCCTGGGCGGTGAACACGGGGTCTCCCTGGGCGGTGAACACGGGCTCCCTGGGCGGTGAACACGGGGTCTCTCTGGGCGGTGAACACAGGGTCTCCCTGGGCGGTGAACACGGGCTCCCTGGGCGGTGAACACAGGGTCTCCCTGGGCGGTGAACACGGGCTCCCTGGGCGGTGAACACGGGGTCTCCCTGGGCGGTGAACACGGGCTCCCTGGGCGGTGAACACGGGGTCTCCCTGGACGGTGAACACGGGCTCCCTGGGCGGTGAACACGGGCTCCCTGGGCGGTGAACACGGGCTCCCTGGGCGGTGAACACGGGGTCTCCCTGGGCGGTGAACACGGGGTCTCTGGGCGGTGAACACGGGCTCTCTGGGCGGTGAACACGGGGTCTCCCTGGGCGGTGGACACGGGGTCTCTCTGGGCGGTGAACACGGGGTCTCCCTGGGCGGTGAACACGGGGTCTCTGAGCCAAGGGAGCCAATAGGAGCCAAGAGCAGCCGACACCTGACGACGTATCAGAGACCGCCCGGCCCTCTGTCTTCACAGCCGCCCCTTTATCCTGCGTTCCTCTCTCTTCCTCAGACACTCGGAGGTGGGGAGTCAGGCCCTGGGGCATTGGGACGACACCCATGCCAGGCCAGGGTGACACTGAGACAGTAGCGCGTGTGACACACGGTGGACGGACACCTCTGTCCCGGATGAACGGGGGGCGGTGTGGTTCGTTCTTCCCCAGCCTCTTGGGAAAGATGCGCTTGGTGCAAAGGGGCGTTCCGTTACCAAGGAGACCGTGACCTCGGGTTTGGAGTATCAATAACACTTCCGTCCCCGCTCTCGTCCGCCACGTCGGGCTTTGCACAGGGACCCGGGAGCTCGGACCGGCCCCCGGGGCCTCCCTGTCAGGGTAACTGGGCAGGGGGGGCTGTTTCGAGTCCGTTTCGCAGATGGCCAAGGGCTGGGCATTATTCAAGGGCCTGTGACTGCTCAGACACGCACACGCGGGCGGTGGGGAGATCTGATCTAAGAACAAACCCAGAAGGGGCAGAGCTTCAGACGGAGGCCAGCGTGTCAGCAGCCGTTGGACGCCGAGTTGTTTCCTTCTCTCCTAGGAAAGTATTTATTTATACTTAGAAGGCAACTTTGTTTCCCTTATCAGTCACGGCTCTCAGACCGAGTCCCGCATTTCCTGGAAGTGATTGCCCAACCCCACTGAGAGAAACTGATGGTGACGCGTCCGGAAGAACAAGGCCCCCAATTGAAGAAGGGATCATTCTCGTGGACACCTCCTCCGGCAGGAAGCCGGGCGACGGCGGGGCCCCGGGCTGCATTAAATGGAGCCCCGGTTATGACAGGCAGGGCACAGGGGCCGCTCCCCGGAGCTCGGGCCCCGCAGTGGCAGCCAGCAGTGCCCTCGGACAAGCCCGGGAGGAGGCTCCGACCCCACTCTTGACGACACGAGGCTGTGCCTTCAGGTCCAGTGTGGTCAGACCCACTGTCTGTGTGTGGAGGGGACGGCCGATGACAGGGTCCCCGGGGGTCTCCCAGTTGGGGACGTGCCTGAGGTCAATGCCCAGAACCGAGATGACTTCTCCCCGGGGCTCTCACGACAGGATGCAACGTCATGTCACCCACGCCCCGGTGCAGGGTGTGGATCCTCCACGTGTCTATGGACCGACGGCCTCTCGTTCTGTCATCTGCACGTCACCCGGGAGGGGATGCCCCTTTCTCTGGTCTCGGCATCGTTCTCCTGCACCTCTTATTATAAAATTAAAGGTTTTAACTTGAAAGTGTATATTACTTTTCAAAATGTACTTCCTGGGCCCTATCTTTGCTGATAGAGCCCACCTTTCCGAGTCTAGACAGCCGGTGCCCCCTGGCTGCCGCGAGGGGCCGTCAGGACTTAGCGCCTTGTGCCTCAGACGTTCTCTGGTGTTTCCTGCACGTGGACGCTTTTCCTCATACGTGATTTCAAAGAAAATAGTACAGCCCAGCGGGTGAGGCAGGCACACTACAAACCTGCATGTCACATCCGGGTCTGTGCAGCTGTCACGTTCTGTTCAGTGGATTCTTCCAGAATGCGGCGTTTCCAACACGTGAGTGCTGATTCCTCGCTCCAATCCCGCCGGTTCACGAAACCCAAATATCGCACAACACCTGCACCATCGCACCGGGAACGGGGACGAGCCGCTCGCAGCGGGTTTACAGAATTTGTAACAAATAATTTAAGGAATGAAGTGTCTAAAGGCTGCTTAGTGGACGTCACTTAGAACCACGTGCTTTAAGTTTCCGCCGCTGAGATCCGGTCATGTCCAGCCCCCAGAGTTAAGTAGGACCAACAGGATGTGGACGAAGAGAATAAACTTGAAAAATAGGCAGAAACAGAAGCCACTGCGTTTCTCCATCTGTTTACACCTCCCAAAGGAAAGAAAAGAAAAGAAATGCAAGGAAAATGTGACTCTCCTTTAAGTGGTGTCAGCTGCAGGGTCTCTGCGAGGGTCCCTCTGTGTCCCCGGAGGGGGACAGCCCCAGCCACCGGGCAAACACGATTCCACCTGAACGCTGCAGACAACCAGACTTCCGACCTCTGTGGTTTAGGAGAAGGTGTTTTCTGTTGTTGCACAAGCGAAGAAGTATTTCCAAGTGAAACAGGTTTTGAAAACAGAATCGTGATGTTTTCTGTTTGGGGGAAACGCCTTTGCCAAGAGTTCCGAGGTCTCGCAGTGACACCCAGTGGCCAGAGAGGGAACCCCCTCCCTCAGCCCGTTTTAGTGACACCCTGTATCAGGGAAGGCACTCACAGAGATGAGGACGGGAGGGTCGAGGGTCGGGGACAAATGGCAAAACGGGCGGCGGCAGGGTGTGTGGGGGAGGGGGAGGGGGAGGTGCAGGGACATGCAGGTCAGATGACACGAGCACAGGGTCAGAGAGGACAGAGGCTCAGGCCTCCCCCAGGGCCGACAGCCCCACGAGATGCACAGCACGCGAATCCACAAGAGCGACGCCTGTGAGCTGGGCAGAGGCCGGGGGACGCCAGGTTGCTAACGCTGGGTCACACTGGAGAGGCCACGAGAGGCCACGTGACAGGCACGTTCCCCCTCAGCCTTTGCAGCCTGGACAGAAACATGGGTCCCCCCAGGGCCGGCCCTGTGCCCCACGACACTGAAGCACACGGCCATCAATCTGGGGGCGTATAAAGACGTGCGTGGGGAAGAGTAAGGATTGCAGCAAACCGATATCGCAATACCTGACCTCGAGAACCGGCCCAGCGCGGGACCTCGCGCGGCGGGATGACACCACGGGCCAGCAGTGCCTTGTTCCTCTACTGCAGCGAGTCGTCCCGGGGGACAAGGACGAAGGCCAGAGACAGGACGTTCTCACCCGGCTGCCACGGGATGGTGAGACGTCCCTCCCCGAGCAAGGTGGTCCTGACGCAGCGTCCGGGACTCCGAGTGGCTTCTTCCAGCCGCGGGGCGTGTTTGTCTCACGACGCCTCCCCTTTAACTCTCCAACGACGCTGGCTTGTTTCTTCGTGGTGAGAGGCGGGGCCGGGGGAAGTTAGATCCGGACGACGTGGGTGTGAACTGAGTCCTGCCGCCTACTCGTTGTCTAAGCTCCGTAAACGTCCTTAACCACCCCGAGGCCCACTTTCCTTCTACATACTTTTTGTAGTATTAACATTTTTTTTAATTTTTTTATTTATTGTGTTAACATGGATTCAAGTGTCCCACTAAATATAACTCCCGCGCCCCCACCCCCGTGTTCCCCATTACACCCCTTTTGCCCTCCCCCCTCCTCTCTGGGATTTGCTGTCTTGTTTTCTGTATCTCTGTGTTACCTATATAATTTCACTAATCCCTTCACCATCGATCCCATCCCCTCATCCCCTTCCCTCTGACAGCTGTCCCTCTGCTCCCTGTGACCCCGCCTCTGCCTCTATTCCGTTTCTCAGTTCACTTTGTTCATTAGATTCCACATATAAGTGAGATCATATGACATTTGTCTTTCTCTGCCTGGCTTATTTCACTTAGCATAAGAGTTTCCAGGTCCATCCATGCTGTCACAAAAGGGAAGATTTCCTTCTTTTTCATGGCCGCGTAGTATTCCATTATGTAAATATTCCACAGCTTTTTTTATCCACTCGTCCACTGATGGACACTTGGGCCGTTTCCAGATCTCCACTGTTGTAATCAATGCTGCAATGAACATGAGGGTAAATATCTTCTTCTGAATCGCTGATTTGGTGTTCTTAGGAGAGGGGTCAGGAACCTATGGCTTGCGAGCCAGATGTGGCTCTTTTGATGGCTGCATCTGGCTCGCAGACAAATCTTTAATAAAAAAAAATAATCACGTTAAAAATACAAAACATTCTCATGTATTACAATCCATTCATTTCCTACTGCTCATGTTCATGGTTGCGGGTGGCTGGAGCCAGTCACCGCTGTCCTCCGGGACAACAGAAGTTTTTATTGGATAATGTGTATCATACACGGGTCGTTGTATGGCTCTCACGGAATTACATTTTAAAATATGTGGTGTTCATGGCTCTCTCAGCCAAAAAGGTTCCCGACCCCTGTCTTAGGATATATTCCCAACAGTGGGATAGCTGGGTCAAAAGGCAGTTCCGTGTTTAATTGTTTGAGGACACGCCCTACCGTTTCCCACAGTGCCAGATTCCTACTCTACTTTACAAGAACAATAACACTTACCCTATAGAGTGACAGTGAAAGCTAGTGATATAACCAAGTCTGAATAAAGTGGTGGCCCCCAAAAGAAATTTGCTTCTATTCCGACGTTGTATTACAAAACTTGCCGCCCAGACAGACAGAAGCACTGAGGACCTGTCGCAGTCAGTGCCCACTCACCCACCCGCCTGACCCTCTTTACCCCTGACCTCTCTGCCTGCACATTTGACCATCCATCTCAGTTTTTTTTTTTTTTATCTTTTTATGATGTGTGTGAAAGATGCAGACGGGGAGATCTCACCTCCAGTGATAGGTTAGCAAACAGTTCTAGCCCCAGATCGACGGTGGAGTCATTGTTGCAGCTTGGTTTCTAAGAAGAGTCGCATCCGCGAGATGACAGACGCCCCCTCCCGCAGACAGAAGGCGACCGCCTCTGGGGGGGGGGGGGTGGCGTGCGGATACTGTCTGCCCCCAAGTTCATTTCGCGGGACCAGCAATGACAGAACGCGCCACCAGATGGCAGCAGCGGCCCACGCTGCCGCGCGCGCCTCTGCCCTCCATCCACCCGCCTTCGGATGAACAGGTGCATTCGCTCCCTGGAAACGAGACCTCCCTCCACAGAGGAGCCTGATGAATGTGAGGCCAGGTCCCTGATGACCCCCCTGGGGCTGTTCTGTCAAAGCTGCCGAGGACACCAATCCGAGGACTGGTCTGAGAACACCCACCACACACAATCAATCAGCCCCCAAAGTTAGCGACATTTAACCAGGAGGAAAGGAAAGATCTTCGGTGGAGCTGCCCACAAAATAAGAGCCGGCGTGGGGCGAGTGTCCCCTTCCTGTCCCTCACATGCTAGCTGGACTTAATACAGGGCTGTGCCAGGCTGCCTGTGGAGAGGAGACAGGACCCAGAATATTCTAGAACAGCCAGGAGGGGGGTGAGACTGAATGGTCCCAAGTCAGCCCTCACGAAGGTTCTGAATCGTGTTGGGCACATCCTGGAAACGAAGAAGAGGCCGTGTCCGTGAGCAACCGCGTGACGGCGGAGGAGAGGACCCTAGGAAGGGGGACAAAGAGAATGTGTTCTGAATCGTGTTGGGCACATCCTGGAAACGAAGAAGAGGCCGTGTCCGTGAGCAACCGCGTGACGGCGGAGGAGAGGACCCTAGGAAGGGGGACAAAGAGAACGTGACAGTGGTCCAGGCGGCTACGGGTGGAAAAGCACCCCCCAGGGCAGGTGCTCAGTGGTGCAGAGCCTCCTCTCCAGAGCTCCACCCCCTTTCGCTGGGATGCTCACGCAAAGATGGCCGCACGTGGGGACGCGTGGAGGAGAGATTGTGCGACAGGCCGTGGCAGGAAAGCAACGTTGCTTGCAGGAGGAGCTCGGACACACAGTAGGTGACGTGACACACAGCGACAAGTTTAATTCTGAGCAACCCGGGGACAGGCCTTCTGAGATTTTGACTCACAAACCACAGTTCCTACCCATGAACCAAAAAAAAAAAAAAATAACCTCCAAAACTCGGAGATATCCTTTTAGACACGCAGGGAACATTTCATGCGACGAGAGCGTGCTTTGCCCTCCCACCCACCTGCTACCTGAGTGCTTCCCCACCGTGCAAGGCCCCTCTGCAGATAGATACCCCCAGGTCTAAGTCCCCACAGAGCCCCCTGGCCCCCTCCACCTCACCTGTCCGCCCAAGGTGTGCTTCCTCCATGCAGCCCAGCTGATCAGACTCCTCTGTGTGACCAAGGTCGGTGTCAGCCTGTGTCCTCGCATGGTCTTCCGTCTGGGTGTATCTGCATCCAAACGTCCCCTTCTAGTAAGGACACCAGTCATGTTGGATCAGAGCCCACCCTTGTGACCTTAATCACTTAATTACCCCTTTAGAGACCCTATATCCAAATAGGGTCACATTCTGGTCTTCGCCTGTAAATTTGGGGGGAGGGGAGAGGACACTGTGCACCCCTCACACGAGGTCAGTCAGCGTATTGTCAGGGGACGGTGACCACTGGTATAGAACAAAGCAGGGGAAGGAGGAGGAAGTGCACTTGGGCGGGGGTCCTGGCCTCGTGCCCGCCGGGTGCTGGGGCCGCTCACACCGGCCAGTGGGGCCTGTGGTTGAACGTTCCGGGAGATTTGCACGCGAGCTTGAAACCGGCTCTGAGGGGAGGAGTGAGGCCACGCAAGTCGGGACTCTCGACAAATCAGGGCCCCGCACACCCCCGCCCGACCCCGCCAGCCGTTAGATGTTGATGGCATGCCGGTGGGCCTGGGGCAGAGAACAACGGCGTGGCTCAGAGGAACGGCCAGAGCTCCGACCCACAAGGCTGGGAAGCCTCGGCCAGGACGCTGGCTTCAGTTCCGAGTGAGACCCAGGGTCTGGAAGGGCTTTGAGGGAAGAGGAGTCACTACTGGACTGAGTTATGAGAGGGCCGCTCTGCAGCCGTGTGGGACACAGGCGTCCAGTGGGTCCAGCTGGAAGCAGGTCATCCAGCAAGGAGGCCGCTCTGCAGCAGTGTGGGACACAGACGTCCAGTGGGTCCAGCTGGAAGCAGGCCACCCAGCAAGGAGGCCGCTCTGCAGCAGTGTGGGACACAGGCGTCCAGTGGGTCCAGCTGGAAGCAGGCCACCCAGCAAGGAGGCCGCTCTGCAGCATGTGGGACACAGACGTCCAGTGGGTCCAGCTGGAAGCAGGCCACCCAGCAAGGAGGCCGCTCTGCAGCAGTGTGGGACACAGACGTCCAGTGGGTCCAGCTGGAAGCAGGCCACCCAGCAAGGAGGCCGCTCTGCAGCAGTGTGGGACACAGACGTCCAGTGGCCACCCAGCAAGGAGGCCGCTCTGCAGCAGTGTGGGACACAGGCGTCCAGTGGGTCCAGCTGGAAGCAGGCCACCCAGCAAGGAGGCCGCTGCTGCCGTCCAGATGGGAGGGGACGGCATCCTGGATCCACAGCCTGGGACGGGGCGTAGGCAGCCCAGACCTGGCGTGAGCGGGTTCCCCTTGGCATTGGGGGCATCAGCGTGGGCTGCAGCATGTGTGAAGTGGGGGTGGGGGAGTCACGGACGACTTCGGGACGTTGGCTAGTACTTCAAGCTAGGGAAGATGGGAGGGTGGGCACTGTCCCCGGGGTAACAGAGGTTGGAGGTGGACTTGCAGAGCAGGTGTTTGTATTTTTAAAAAAAAACAACAACAAAAAATCCTGAATTTCAGAGGAGAGGTCCAGACACACGCATTCCTACCTCAAGCAAGCCTGACCTTTCTCTGCAGAATAAAATAATGTCCAGCCTGACCTGTGGTGGCGCAGTGCATAAAGCGTCAACCTGGAAACACTGAGGTCGCCGGTTCAAAGCCCTGGGCTTGCCTGATCAAGGCACATATGGGAGTTGATGCTTCCAGATCCTCCCCCCTTCTCTCTCTCTCTCTCTCTCTCTCTCTCTCTCTCTCTCTCTCGTCTCTCCCTCTCCTCTCTAAAATGAATAAATAAAAAAATAATAATAATGTCCAGTTTGTCAGGAAACACTTTGGTTGGTCAAGTGTTTGCAGCCCACTCGTCACTAGGGGGCAATCTAAACTAATCTATTCCCTGTTGAGCCGTCTTTAAAGAGGCAGTTACAGCTGGTCTGATAAAACCAGGAGAATATTAGGCACGAGAATCGGGTGTTCTCACCTGAAGGCTCTTCCCCGGAGGGCTGAGTGCCCTCGGCATTGGCATCCTGCAGGGTTATGCCGGCTGCCGTGAGTTGGGAGATTTAGAAACTGACACGGTGAACGTGAGTGAAAAGGTCATCCGTTCCTTGCATTGGACTCAGTGTTTACTCACCATATTTGCCCAGACGGTGGGCAGAACTGTCCTATCCATCTCTTTGTGAGTTCGTGTGCCTATCGGGGATATGAAGGAGATCGTGCCCGAGCCCAGACCTTTGTCTCTGGCGGGGAAAGGTCATGGCATTACCGAGCTCCTCGACCACTGGCCGCAGGGGTTCATCCGCCCGGTGACCGTCTAGAGAGGGCTGCGGGCCCACAGGCCACCTCGAGACAGCGAGGAACCGGGTGTGACACGTTAAAGGAAGGTCAGTCTGACCGGTGGTGGCACCGTGGATCTCGTGACAACCTTGAACGCCGAGGTCACCGGTTCTAAGCCCCCCGGTTCCCAGAGCACACAGGAGAAGCAGCTATGTTACGAGTTGATGCTCCCTGTACTTCCGCCAGCCCCCTCTAAAAGTCGATACATAAAATCTTAAAAAAAAAAAGTAAGAAACAAGAAACAAAGAGAGTGAAACGCGAGGGAGGGGGAAGTGGCGAGGAGAGAGAAGGCTCCCTGTCACCGTGGGGAGAAGTAAGTGGGGGGACAGAAAGGGTGGGATTGATTTAGACGAGACCCAAGGCCAGGGGTGTGGCCCAGGGAGAGAATCCAGGAAGCCCAGTCTGCCCCCGAGATGCTGCCCCCCCCCCGCCCAGGTTCGAGGGGCCAGCAGTCTGGTCATCAGCACACCGGCCGTGCCTGGGGGCCGAGCTGCGATGGGGGTGTCGGTGGTTGAGGTGGTCAGCCGGCCTCGCTGTCCACCAGCACACGGTTGTCCCTCTGTGACCCGGAAAGAATGTCGTCTTCAGGACGGAGGACACGTTCTCTGTCCACTCCCGGGGTCTCCGTGCTCCAGGTCACCCTGCCTGTGCGTCCACGGTTTCGTTAGAGTCCTCATAAAAGACACTGAAGTCAAGAGGCCGTCTGAAATATATGACACTGTCATACTTGGGTGTGTCTTTCCTTCTGTCAAACACTGAACGTGTCCAGCAATCCTGTTATAAGACCCACACAGCCGTACCTTGTCTGCTCTTTGCCGCAAGGAGCCAGGTGATGGGCACAGCCTTGGTGGCCCAGAGGAGACAGCCCTTCGGGGCGTGAGGTGCCTGAGGACCTGTCCCCTGGGTGGAAGGAGGCACAGACGGCTGCAGGGGACGGGGTGGCACTCTATCACCGCTCGGAGGAAACGGAAAAGCACATCCACCATGGGTTCACAGCTCACACACAAACCAGCCTCCTTGTTTAATGTTTTCCTTTAGCAGCAGAGAAGGATGTATATATAGACATTTTCACCTGGAATGATGTGTAACGGCCCCGAGCACCGACCGTCCTGTGTCTTGGGTGGCGTGGACGGGCAGTGGGAGGTGGCCTCCCAAGGTTCTGCTCCGGTAGAAACGCCACGTCAGGGCGGGGTCCTATCATCGGCTCTCGAGTGGAGGTTTCTGTGCGTGTGTGAGTCCAACACGGATGTGCTCAAGGAGAACGGGCCCCAGGAGCCAGACCCAGGAGAGGGCCAGAGAGAAACCAGATAACGTCTCACATGATGACGGGGCGTCTCAGTATTGAGATGTGATGTATCGTTGGACTGAAACCCAAGGTTGCTTCCTACCCAAGGTCATTTCTAAAAAGCCAAGTTTAACCTTGAGAAGTCCGGGTTATCGCTGCGCAATCCAAACTGTCGGTACCCGGGGGCGGGTGGGAAGCCCTTCCGTTTCCGGGAGCCGAGGTCTCCACTTTGCAGCCTCTGCTCGGTCCGCGTCTGTGCACAGGAGCACCGACAAGCCAGACCCCGAGTGTCCCCTGGGCTCCTCACCTCTGTCCTCAGCGCCGGGCGCAGGGGCTACAGACGGACGGCTCGCCTTTCCTTCCGGCTGCCGTCGGCGCACCCCACACCCCCCCTTCTGTGACCCCACCAGCCCGGCTCAGACGCCCCCCCACACCCCCCCCTTCTGTGACCCCACCAGCCCGGCTCAGACGCCCCCCCACACCCCCCCCTTCTGTGACCCCACCAGCCCGGCTCAGACGCCCCCCCGCCCTCCCCCCGCCCCCCCTCGTGCATGCTGCCTGCTTGGCCATCACCCATGAACCACGGTCCCTGTCACGTCGCTCCCTTGCTCTGACTTTTCAGAGCTCCCTGTCCTCACCAGGCTGGGGTCCAAACTGACCGGTCTGGGGGCCAGGCTGCCGGCCACTCTGCTGTCTCACGAAGTGGGTCCACCCCCACCATTGATGTAGCCACAGCCGAACTGGGGGGCGGTCACTGAAGGGACAAAGCCAGAGCCAGGGGTCCTAACGCTGGGCTGGACTCGGAGAAGGGTGACCTCAGCCGTCAACCTCCGCTCCATTCTCGGGAGGCCAAGGTCGCGGAGGGGAAGAGCGCGCAGGCAGGCAGGGACCCCCGTCCGTGAGGACAGCGTCTGCACCACGGCAAGCTCTCGGTAAGCAGGCTGGACGTTCATCAACAGACGCTGGTCTAAGAGGGTTTAGTCGGATAGTGGCAGCAACAGCCCAACAGTGCTTTGAAAAGCTCTCTTTGGCTCTCTCCTTCCCTTCCAATATTTATTATTATTTTTATTTATTTATTCATTTTATTTCTTTTATTTTTTTTTGTATTTTTCTGAGAAGCAGGGAGGCAGACAGACTCCCGCATGCACCCGACCGGGATCCACCCGGCATGCCCACCGGGGGGCGATGCTCTGCCCATCTGGGGGCGTTGCTCTGTTGCAACCAGAGCCACTCTAGCACCTGAGAACGAGGCCAAGGAGCCATTCTCAGCGCCCGAGGCCAACTTTGCTCCAATGGAGCCTTGGCTGCAGGAGGGGAAGAGAGAGACAGAGAGGAAGGAGAGGGGGACGGGTGGAGAAGCAGATGGGCGCTTCTCCTGTGTGCCCTGGCCGGGAATCGAACCCGGGACTTCCACACGCTGGGCTGACGCTCTACCACTGAGCTATTATTACTTTTTTAATGACTCTATCCTTTGTGTTGGCATGAAAGGCTCCTCTGTGTAGCTCACACACACACAAAAAACAACAACAACAACAAAAAAAAAACCTGCTTTAATTTTTATACATCCGATACGTTTGGGAAACCTCGCGAACTTGAGTTTTGACGCAGGGAGGAAACCCTGGATTTCTGCCGAACGGCGGTGATACCTGAGCGGATAACGGCAAAGGACAAAGGCCCTTTGTCAAACTTTGGCTCAGCGGAACCTGCCCGGTGGGTCAAGTGTAGAAACTTGGATAGCGAAGCCTCTCAAGCTGCCAGTTTCAGGCTGAGAAAATGGTTATTTCACCGAAGAAAGGTGGGACGAGCTCCAAGCGTCCGCTTCCCTCGCACTGCCGCTCGCAGAAGCCACCTCGCGCCTGGGGACACGGGGCCGTCCCTCTGGCTGAGAGCTGGGGCTTAGTGAACCAAACCGTTACGCTGCCCCACACCCCACACGACAGCCATCCCTAAATACTTTCCTTTCTTTTATTATTCACTTTCTGTATTTTTTTCATTTCTCATTTAAAAAATTTTTTTTATTTATTTATTCACTTTAGAGAAGAGAGAGAAAGTGAGAGAGAGAAGGGGGGGGGGGGGGAGGAGCAGGAAGCATCAACTCCCGTATGTGCCTTGACCGGGCAAGCCCAGGGTTTTGAACCGGCGACCTCAGCGTTCCAGGTTGACACTCTATCCACTGCACCACCACAGGTCAGGCAAATTTTTTTTTTTTTTCAATTACCGTTGACATTCAATATTATATTAGTTTCCAATGTACAGCCGTGGTTAGATATTTATATAATTTAGAAAGTGATCGCTCGGTAAGTCTAGTCCCTACTTGACCCGATAGATACCTATCACAACATTATTATTATTATTTTATATTTTATTGATTGATTTGAGAGAGAGAGAGAGATGTAGGGGAGAAGCAGGAAGCATCAACTCCCCTATGTGCCTTGACCAGGCAAGCCCAGGGTTTTGAACCGGCGACCTCAGCGTTCCAGGTTGACACTCTATCCACTGCACCACCACAGGTCAGGCAATTTTTTTTTTTTTTCAATTACCGTTGACATTCAATATTATATTAGTTTCCAATGTACAGCGGTGTTAGATATTTATATAATTTAGAAAGTGATCGCTCGGTAAGTCTAGTCCCTACTTGACCCGATAGATACCTATCACAACATTATTATTATTATTTTATATTTTATTGACTGATTTGAGAGAGAGAGAGAGAAGTAGGGGAGGAGCAGGAAGCATCGACTCCCCTATGTGCCTTGACCGGGCAAGCCTGGGGTTTTGAACCTGCGACCTCAGCGTTCCAGGTCCAGACGTTATCCACTGCGTGCCCCCAGGTGTGAGGTTATCACGACATTCCTGACTGTATTCCCTCAGCTGTACTTTCACCCCCATGACTACGTTGCAACCACCAAGGTCAGGCCGCTCCCAAGTGTTCTCTACGTTTCTTATCTCTCTGGACTTCAGCATTCCAGCTGTAAAAAGCCCAGACACACCTATGGAATCTGCTCAGGAATGTCAGGGCCGCTGTCTGCACCACGAGAGGTGGGGGTAGCAAAGGCCCTCACCTCCCAGGACTCCCAGGAGGGGACCTCTGAGCACCCCGCTGGTGGTGGCTGCAGCAGGTGGGCCGCCCGGGGCTCACTCACTGCACAGCGCAGGGGGCGGGTCAGAGTGCCCCCTCCCAGACTGGCCGGTAGTGCAAGGGCTGGACTGGGAGCGGGTGTCACGGAGAGAATACCCAGCGTAACCTGGAGAGTTCAAGGTCGCTCTGTCCTCACGCTGAAGGGATGCTGTAGGAACTGAACTCTGGTTGATTTCAGTTAGCCTGCAGTCTCATCGGATTCGGGACGCCTCGTTTTGCTGAGAGTCGCAGAGCCTGTCAACGGCCCCGAGCACCGATCGTCCTGCGTCTTGGGTGGCGTGGACGGGCAGTGGGAGGTGGCCTCCCAAGGTTCTGCTCCGCTAGAAACGCCACGTCAGGGCGGGGTCCTATCATCGGTCCTCGCGTGGAGGTTTCTGTGCGTGTGTGAGTCCAACACGGATGTGCTCAAGGAGAATGGGCCCCAGGAGCCAGACCCAGGAGAGGACCAGGGAGAAACCAGATAACGTCTCACATGATGACGGGGCGTCTCAGTATTGAGATGTGATCATATCCGGCAGAAGGCGTCTTTGCTTCTGATGCAGAGCCGACATGGGAACAAACCCTGACCACACACACACGCGCACACACACACACACACACACACACACACACACGGAAACAGGCATTTGTCCGTCTGAAGGCAAAACCCATGAAGGTGACACAATCCAATGCCACCATTCCTCCTGGGGACCCTGAGCTTGCTGGTGGCTCTGTGACGCACATGCCTGCTGCTTCTCTGAGCCCCTTCTGCACACCTGTCCACAGGCCCCGGATCCTTGCACACTCAGACGGGCCCGTTCTTCCGGGTGATGTCCGGAGACACTCGGGCTCACCCATCAGGTGTCGGCTTTATTTGCTGACCTGTTAGGGTCTGGCGGGCAGGTTCTGAGCAGCACCTCACGGGACCGTCCACAATTCCGGAGGCTCGATCGCTGTGTGACCTCGGGCAACTCAACGCACCTTTAGGGACCAGAGCGATGGAATCTATACAATCTCAGTATGTAGCTCAGGACTTAGAGACCACGGTTTCTCGAGGTCACTTCCAAACCGAGACTGATGTTTCCCAGGAGGACCCGAGCGCTCGCATGGCACGGGGGAGCTAGGACTTGCCCAGAGACCACCAGAATCACCGTGGAGCCCCTCCTGGGCACGGTTGCCGACGCCTCTTCTGCTCGGACCGTCTTTAGCTGTCCGTGAAATGGCCCGTGACGACAGACACGTACCACAAGAGAAGAGGTAAGTACCACACGAGAAGGTGTCAGGTGCAGCTTAGCACACGGGGGGCCCCCAAGTGGGGCTGGGCCGCCCCCCAGGGAAGGGCGCGCTCGGGGGACAACAGAAATGACGGCAGGGCCCCGTGTGGCTGAAGTTTCCGGGAGGGAAGAGGATGCCAAGGCGAACCCGACACCGGACACCGGGCATCCCATACGCTCTTCCTCGTGGATTGAAACTCAACACCCGTCTTCTCCGCGCACACCCCGCTGGCCCTCGCCTTATTTGGAAGGTGCTATCATCGCTCCGACCTGAAACGTGAGCGGCCCTGCCCCTGGACAGCCGGTATTGTGTGTCATGGGAACATCAGATCCAGAAAGGGACACTTGGCAGGCCGGCGGGCTCTGCCGTCCACGAGGCCCAGCGCGAATCTCTGACTTGCAGGCAGGCGCCTGGCCGGATGGCGGGCGGCGTACGCACGTGTGGCCGTCTGACCACCGGACGCCCAACAGGAAGTGTCGTCCATCCGGCTCTTCGGGCCGAACCGAGGGGCGGGGCAGGGAGTGTTTCTCCCTTCGCGCCGATGTAAATGAGCACAGTTAATTAATAACCACCCCCGGCCCATCAAATCTATTCCTCTCCTCGCTGGAAACGTGCCTAGAATGCACATGAGCGAGAGGCGTGAGGTTTAATTACTCCGCCTCGGGCCGGAGGCGTCCAAGATCCCGTGTCCCCTCGTCCTCTCCACAGGCCTTTCGGCCAAAGCTGGGAGAGAGGGGGAGAGAATTGAGAGTGTGGGCTCACTCACAAAGGCACCCCCAGAGTGAAAGTTGCGCTTCCAGGTTCAGAATGGAAACATAGTTTCATATAACAGTAGAAACGCCCGTGTCCTTACGACCCCCATTCCTCGGGATTAACTGCGTCAGCTCGGAAGGCGACGGCTCGTCCGGGTTCTCCGGTGGAAATTGATTAGCAAGCCCGTGATAACAGAACCCCCCGCCTCCCAACCTGCAGCCGCTTGTCAGTCGTGGCTCAGACGTTCCATTCGATCGGGGAAATGTGCCGAAGCGCAGACCTTACGCCGACGGGCGCTAACCTGGCAACTCCTTAGAAACGTTCCCCACAGCACATCGGGCCCTATCGACGAGTCTGAGGAGTCCCAGCCCTTTAACGAAGGCGGAAAGGTCCCCCCCGGGCCGCAGGGCCAGTCGGTGCTGACGCTCTGCAGGCAGAAGGTGCCCCTGTGTGAGTGGGACCCCGCCAGAGCCCTGCAGATGGGCTTCCTGACCCCCGTCTACTCTTCTGTCCCTTGTATTGGGAGCAGGAGAGCAGGGTTTTTCTTTTATTTTTTGTTTTGTTTTTGTTTCTGCTGTTTTCAGTGGGATGTGGACAGGAGGGCACCTGGCAGGTGTTTGCTGGGCAGATGCTGGCATTCTTTCCCCTCAGGAGCCTCCCCACCCTGCTGCCCCCTCCCCGCCGACCCTGGCTGGGGAGCAGCAGAGGAAGAGGGACAGGGAGGGAGGTGACCAAAAATGCAGAGAGGGGAAAGCAAATCAGGGAAGGCTCCCGGGTCACCCCGCTGGGAGCCGACACCTTGCTCTTCCTCCTTCTAAGCAGGATGGACACTTGAGGCGTGGCACTCACAGGTGAGCCAGGGAAGGGCGAGCTGGGGGTTCCGGTGGGCTCAGGGGGACCGCCGGCAATCCTGCCACTGCCCCCTCCCCCTCCACGGAGCTCCTCTCCCGCACTAGACGGAGAATGGTAACCAGCTTGCACACCGTGGGGCCCGCCGGGCCGTCGGCACCTGTCAGATGGCACGGCACCTGAGACAAAAGGCTTTTGTGCGTAGGTTGGCACCATCTGGGAGATGCTCGCCCAGCTGCCGCCCGCATTCTGTTTGTCCCGCTCCGCGGACAGGAGGCGTAAAGGGGGCGCGCAGACAGCGCCCCACAACTGAGCCCGGGGTCTTTCTCTGTGTGGGGGAGGGGGACGTCTCTCCTTTAACCCTTCCAGGGTCTTCCTTCTGGCCTTATAATCAAATAGACACAAGACAGATAGATGAACGAGAAGAGAAAAAAAACGACCCAATTTAATTAGATTGAAACGGAAGCCCCACACAGCTGAGAGGCAGAGACGGACAGTTACAGTGAGGTCCGCGTGACCTCCTGGGCTGAGGATGAGGGAAGAGGTCACCTGGGGCTTCAGAGGGAGGGGAGAGGGTCGTTTTGCAGGACGATAGGACGGCGGACGGTCAGTAAGTAGAAGTTTTTTTGCCCTGCCGCAGAGAGAGGTCACAGCAAGTGGCTTCTGGTGAGAACTTCTTGTCCTAAGCCAGAGGTCCCCAAACTTTTTACACAGGGGGCCAGTTCACTGTCCCTCAGACCGTTGGAGGGCCGGACTATAAAAAAACTATGAACAAATCCCTATGCACGCTACACATATCTTATTTTAAAGTAAAAAAAACAAAATGGGAACGAATACAATATTTAAAATAGAGAACAAGTAAATTTAAATCAACAAACTGACCAGTATTTCAATGGGAACTATGCTCCTCTCACTGACCACCAATGAAAGAGTATGTGGCGGGGGCCGGATAAATGGCCTCAGGGGGCCACATGCGGCCCGCGGGCCGTAGTTTGGGGACCCCTGTCCTAAGCAAAGTCCCTCATTGAAATTCTTTTTTTTTTTTTTTAACATTTTAAGGGAAAGTTGACTTAGAAAGTGACCGAGGTGGTAGAAGCGTGCCAGGTGGGCTGCGTGGGCTCAGGGAACAAGCCGGGGGACACAGAAGACGGGCCCCTGGGGCTTCAGGAGAGAGAAAGGCGGAGGACACATGCCTGGGTGGGGGGAGGGGGCAGGGAAAGGTGGGTGTGCCCCCGGGGGGGGGGGGCAGAGCTCTGCGTTCTCTCAGGGAAGGAGTTCAGGCTGCTCTTGACCTCGGAGGCTTCAGCTCCAAAACAGTCCAGCTGCCCACGCGGGCCGATCGGGGAGACCCGTCCTGAACCCCTTTGTTTTCCGAGGCAGAAGGCCGTGGGGCCCCCCACCGTCAGCCGTGGCTGGACCGGTCCCCAGGATGCCTGTCCCAGAGGCCGGGGGACCTCACCGGCGTGTGTCCCGGGTCCATCTCCTTGACGGGAGATTGACAGGGGGCTCACTTCTCCCCCTGTTGGCAGGAGAGTGCGTGTTTTCAGCACGGCACCCTGTTTTGCCATCTGGTGTCATGGCAACAGTCGCAGATGAGAAACCCCAACATGGAGCCCGGCTGTTCAGGGAAGAGAAGGATAGACGCTCATCTGCCGATCTGGCTATTTTATCAGCGTCTGGGGAAAATATTTACGTTTCACCCTGGCCCACATGGCTAATGACGAGTTGTTTGCCTACCCCTGGTTCCTCCTCTCTGGGAATATGCACGTGTCAACGTAGCACGCTCAAAGAACGGAGAGCACCAGAGCCAGATGACACGCGCACACACACACACACGCATGCACACGCGCACACATATGCACACACGCACACAGGGCTTCACGTCTTGGCCCTATAACCCCCTGTCGTGTGTGATCACATCTATGCCTTGCCAGAGGAATCTGAATAGATCCGCATCTCAGGAGTCTTTATGGGACTCCTCATTACCTACGTTAGCAACCCCTCATTACCTACGTTAGCAACCCCGGCCCAGTTAGGAGGCCAAGCGTCCTGCCACCAAGCCGGCACTGCGTTCTGGGTTAAAGCTCTCCACGCCGACCCAGCCCAATTTGTTCATAAAATGTGGTGTTTTCTGCCACCTTATTCATAAGCTAAGGAGGGCCTTAGTCTAACCACAGGCTAAGAAGAATTTAGGCCCTGGCCGGTTGGCTCAGTGGTAAACCTTCGGCCTGGCGTGCAGGAGTCCCGGGTTCAATTCCCGGCCAGGGCACATAGGAGAAGCACCCATCTGCTTCTCCACCCCTCCCCCTCTCCTTCCTCTCTGTCTCTCTCTTCCCCTCCCGCAGCCAAGGCTCCATTGGAGCAAAGTTGGCCCGGGCGCTGGGGATGGCTCCATGGCCTCTGCCTCAGGTGCTAGAATGGCTCTGGTTGCAACAGAGCAACGCCCCAAGATGGACAGAGCATCACCCCCTGGTGGGCGTGCCGGGTGGATCCTGGTCGGGCGCATGTGGGAGTCTGTCTGACTGTCTCTCCCCATTTCCAACTTCAGAAAGATACAAAAAAAAATAAGAAGGATTTTTAAAAAGGTGAATTTTATGGTATGCAAATTATGGCTCAAGAAGAAAAAAAAAAAAGAAAAAGGCAGAAGGGGCCCCCACCCTAAGCACCTGCCTTGTTTATGTAAATAGGTCTCTATGTATTCTTGCTTCCTCTCGCAGTGTTTGTTTCGCTTTCAAAGGAAACATAGTAACTAGAATGTGAAGACCTTTCCCAACAGGGAGGAGAGTTCTGCCTTGTCCTCTCCTCAAAGGCAGGGCGTGGCTTCTCCCGGGTGGCCACTCCTCCCTCTAGCTCTTCCTTCTTGACTTGCTGTTAGTTCTGCAGCTTTCCTACCTACAGCTTACTCTCCGTCTGTACTGGCACTCGCTTCGCCTGACCTCCCGGAATTAGTCTGCGTTATCTTTGCTCGCTTCTGCTCTGCGTTTTCCGTGATGTTACGACATCACGCTGTCCCGTCAGCGCAATGGCACGCAGCTGTTCGGAGGGGGGGGGGTCTCGGCTCCTGCCCGCTGAACCTCGACAGACAGCGTTCCCTCTGTCAAGTCGCCCACACCTGGCCCGCGTCCCCCTGTTCCATTCACCCCCTCTCCCAGTCTCTGAGCGCAGGGACAGCCGCACGGGACCATTGCGTTGGCTGGGCCCCTGGGACACCACTTGCTTGCTCCGCAGGGCAACCCTCCCTGCTGGGCTCCTGGGGCGGGTATGACCCTACGTGGGCAGATTGCTGAAGAACAGGAGACATTTTCTACTTCCCCCTGTAGCTCTCCTTCTCTCCCATGGCTGTGACCCACCCACGGAAAGTAGGCAATGCCGGCCGCTGCACCCTGGGAGCCACAGTGTGCCTCGGTCGGCCTGAAGTATCCATCCCCGCTGTGCCCTGCGTCAGCTGCGCCCGGGCGGATGGAGCATGCCTTCCGTTCCATCCCTCCCACCCAGGTCATTGATCAAGATGTCAAACAATGCTGGGCCCGGGCCCAACCACTGAAGAACACCTGTTCTGTTAGTCTCGTTATCACTGATCCGTCGATAGCCACTCTCTGGGTACACAGGTCCGGCCAGGTGCGCTGGAATGCCTGGGAAGCTACCCCCCCCCCCCCCCCGCCCTCCTGCAGCCTAATGTATCTACCTGGAAATACTTGCTTGTTCAAGGTGTTTCGCGGGGTGAGATAACAAGCGCAGTGGTGAGACAGGTCAGTACCCAACGCGATGTTGAGTCATCTGCTCTCGGAAAACCAACCCCCCCCCGAGCCTGAACCAGCGTGTCTCGCGTGGCGAGAAAACAAGGCGGCGAATGGTTGCGTGAAGGCGTGCAGCCACGCACACACCGTGTCCTCTCCGCTTCTTAACACGTCCCCGGGCTTATGGACAGGTCGTCTGTCATGTGGCCGGACGAGTGAGTCCCTTTCCAGGGCAGGACAGAAGTGGCAGCTGTCCCTAACAGCTCTCTCTACCCTGGGGGTTTTTTGGGTTGTTGTTTTGTTGGGGGTTTTTTTGTGTTTTTTCTTTCATATTTGATCTGGCTCTCCACCCAGCTGCTCGTCACTCAAACATTTCAGACTCGGTGGTATCTCCCTAGCTCCTGACGCCTCCTTCAGGGCGCCTCTGCGTGCCAATGGAACACAAGGAGGCTGGCCCAGGCAATCTCATCCAGAACTTCACTCTTAGATGACTCTTACAGTCACAGGGCGGGGGGCGTCTCCGCTCTCCACCACCCCGGCCGGCAGCCGCGAGGTTCCGTCCCCCGTCCTGCGTGCAGCAGAGCCTCTGCTCCCAGACGCGTGTGGCGTGCCGGGTCAGACAGCAGGCACAGAGCCCCAGTCGTGTCCTCCGAATGTGTGAGCTCCCACGGTGACACGAAGCCCCCGTCTTCTCATCTACAAAGTGGGGTCAATCGGGACCTCAGGGAGGGCTTTGAGGATGTTAAGTAAGTTCATAGAGTTTTCTTTTTTTAAAACTCCTTAGACTATTATCTGTCACATGGTGATCAGTCACCTTAAAAATTGCTCCCCCCCAAAAAAAACCCTTCCTACATTTAATTATGAGAAAACATCAGGCAAACCTGAATTGAGGGGTTTTCTACCAAATAAGAATAAAAATAATAACAGTAACAATAATAATACTGAAGCAGCTATCTCATTGAAGGAGGCTATAGCAGGGCTCCCCAAACTTTTTACACAGGGGGCCAGTTCACTGTCCCTCAGACCGTTGGAGGGCCAGACTATAAAAAAACAAAACAAAACTATGAACAAATCCCTATGCACACTGCACATATTTTATTTTAAAGTAAAAAAAAAAAAAAAAAAAAAAGGAACAAATATAACATTTAAAATAAAGAACAAGTAAATTTAAATCAACAAACTGACCAGTATTTCAACGGGAACTATGGGCCTGCTTTTGGCTAATGAGATGGTCCTCTCACTGACCACCAATGAAAGAGGTCCCCCTTCCGGAAGTGCGGCGGGGGCCGGATAAATGGCCTCAGGGGGCTGCATGCAGCCCGCGGGCCATAGTTTGGGGGCCCTTGGGCTATAGTAACCTAACCAGCACATGCAGTGTGGGACCTGCGTTGGATCCGCCGCGGGGAGGAGACGGCAGGGAGAGCCGGTGAGTTCGGCTGCCCCTCACGGTGCTTTATGTGAGGGACCTCGCCAGGGGAGCGTCCTGGTCTGGATAGCGGTGCTCCCGCTCCCTGTCTTGTGAATGTTAGAGGAAGGTGGCGAGGGCGGCACGAGAACTCTCCGTGCCATCTGCGCAGAGCTACCGGTACGTCTACCACTAGATGAAAACACTGGACGGGTCCTAGCCAGGCACGCTGTCTGTGAGCCCGGGGACGGCTCCACCCATCCCGACCACTGAGTCACCGTCCTCCAGGCGCTTAGTCCTTAGTTTTCCTTAACTTCACACGAAAATGGTAAACAGAGGATTCAGAAACCAACAGGCAGGGCTCTCCCCACCCTGGGCCCTCCCCCCCACGGCTCACCAGTGGGCGGGATGGTGCACGCTTTCTCACTTATACACCGGAGGCTGAGGCTGCGGACACCACAGCGCTCACCCGGGTCAGTCCCAGCTCTGGGGGTGCCGAGTCCAGGAAAGAGCTAGCTAGGTAAACAGTAAGCTCTTTCTATGGACAAGTAGTATTCCATTGTGTGGCTAGGCTGTCACGTGTGTTGTTGTTGTTGTTTTTTTCCCACTTAGGTGTTGTGCACTGGGGTTGTTTCCATTTTGGGGCAGCTGGGAATAAGGCAGCTTGGAGCCTGGGTCTGGGTCTTTGTGTGGGCATACGCGTTGTCTGGGGTAAATAGCGAGGAGTGGGATAACAGGCCGTACGGCCGTGGTATGTTGAAGGTGAGAACCTCTAAGCCTCATCATTTGCACGCCCACCAGAAGCGGAAGCCAGCTAGGCTTCTGCACACGTCCCCTTCGGTGCTCAGTGTGCCCAGTGTCCCTCATGCTTGTCCTTCCCAGAGGAGCCTCACAGCTCGTCCTTGTGGTTTTAATTAGCGTGGTTGTAGTTCCAACCACGGATTTTGCGCTTTCTTTTATTGTTTTCAATCATGAGAGCTTCCTTCTTTTTTTTTTTTCCCCCCCCTTTTTTCTACTTTATTGGTGTGGCTATGATCGATCTCCACGACACTTCTGTTTAATAGAAGTCATCACAGCAAATATTCTTGCCTTGTTCATAACTCTAGGGGCAAAGTATTCATTGTTTCACCAGGAAGTGTCATGATAACTGTCGGTGTTTGATAGATGTCCTTTGCAAAATTAAGTTCAGATGTATTCCTGTTTTCTAGGTGTTTGTTTTTTGGTTTTTTTAATTTTATGTATTGATTTTAGAAAGAGAGGTAAGGAGAGAAAGAACAAGGCAGAAACACCTTTACGTGCCTTGACCGGGGATCAATCCCACAATCTCTGCACATCAGATCGCTGCTCTAACCAAACAAACTACCCAGCCAGAATTCTTTTTTTTTTTTATCTAGAATAGATGTTTGAATTTTACCACACGCATTTTTCTTTTAGTAATTCAGATGATCATATATTTTTTTATTTTTTGTTTTATTAACATGCTAAAATACATGAACTTTATTTCTAGGATAAATCTCTTTTTGGTTCCTGTTTTATCCTATTACACATATGTTTTTACACATTTTAAAATTTGATTTGCTAAGTTTGCTAAAACCTTTTACATCTGTGTTCGTGAAGATTATTGGTTGTTTTTGTTTGTTAGTTGGTTGTTTTTGATTTTTTTTTTTTTTTAATATCCTTGTACTATCATTCTCTGGTTTTGGTATGTAGGTCATGCTGGCCTCGTTGAACAAGTTGGGAACTATCCCTCCTACTCGATGTTCCAGAGGACTTTCTGTAGAGTGTGTTACCAAGGACTTTGACTTCTTGTCTCCTGATATAAAAAAAATTTATAGCAGAGACACTGATACATGTCAAGGCATATTTGTTGAGACTCTGCTGAGGGCAAAGCCACTGCAGGTGGTGTCCATGACAGAGATAGGTGTCCATGTTCTGTGCCCTGAGTTGGGGCTTAGGGGTTTCTATGACTTAGGGACACAGATGCCTGGTATACTAACTCTGATGTCTGGGTATTATACACCAGCGGAGCAAAGCATTCTGGGATTGTGCAGCACTTATTATGGGATGCAGGAAGGGACTTTCCCAGTCAGGCATTGAGTTTGTCTTTGTGATTTGTGGCTTGGCTTTCCATCTGAAAAAACAAACTTAAAAGGAGTCAGGTTGGTTCCTGGGCCATTGTTTTATAGCTGCCTGTTGGTCACAGCCATGGTTCTGGCAGGGCTCAACTCGGTGGAGCAATTTCTGGGAACATTGTCTTCTACCCGTTTCAAGGTGATACTATTTCTTCCCTAACTGTTTTTGTGAAACTCGCTGCTGAAACCATCCGTGCTTGGAATTTTCTTTGTGGGGAGGTTTCTTAGCTACAAGTCGAATGTCTTTTAATAAACACGGGGCGTTTGAGACCCTTTCTTTCTGACTCTGATTTGGCCGTTTGTGTCTTTCACGAAATCTGTCTACTTCATCTAAGTTGTCAATTCTATTAAAATGGTCCGTAACATTAACTTTTTTTTTCCCCCTCTTAATAGCTGCAGAATCTATAGGGATGTTACCACGCTCGTTTCAGATAGCGATCATTTGTTTTACTGCTTTTTTTATTTCCTGATTAATCTTTCTGGAGGTTTGCCAATTTTATTGATCTCAAAGAGCCAAGGTTTGGATCATTCTAGTTTATTCCCTTTCTGCTCTGGTTTTTATTATTTTATCTGCTTGGTTTGGGTTTAATTTGCTTTTCTTTCTTTCTTTTTTTTTTCTTTTAGTTATCGTAAGGTGAAAACTGAAGTCTCTGTTGAGAGACCTTGCTTATTTTCCAACACAGGCTTCTCCTGCTGTGTGTGTGGCCCTGCAGTCTGGTGAAGCAGCGTCCCACAGAATGCACACGGTGCGTTTCCATTCTCATTCAGTTCAAAATAATGCCTGGTGTTTGTTTTGACTGCTTGTTTGGCTTACTTAGATGGGTAGCATTTGGTTTTCAAAATTTAGGGTTTTCTAGATACTGACTTTGTCATTGATTTCTCTTTCTTTCTTTCTCTCTTTATATCTGTATATGCTTACAATTACTGCCAGATTAAAAACAAAACAAAACAAAACAAAACGAGCCGTGTAAGGCGAGGCTGGAAGGGACCCGAGCGCTGGAATTTCTGTCCTCACGGAGTCAGGGTGCAGCCATTCTCCAGGTACAGAAAAATATTCACCAACCAGGAAGCTCCCCTGAGCCCTGTGTTTAGGATTTTAAATCAACCTTTCATTATAGAGCCATGATCACTTGAGTCATCAACCACACGGGTGACCTCCATCCCCACCCTAGAGGTCAAGGGATGAGGCCGAGGGTTCTAACCCTCTCACCAGCCGGCTCTGACATGGCCAGCCCCTTCCCTGACACAAGCTCAGGGCTCACCATGAGTCACTTCACTACCCTACATTCAGGTAGAGTCGAAAGTGACTCACCTTGAAAAACAAAAGACAATCCTATCAGGAGATTCCAAGCATTTTTGCAGCTCGGTGCCACGAACCAGAAACCCATGAAAGAGATCTGATGTCCTGTTTCATTCTATCACACAAGTCCTGAGGCCCTCTCAAATGATCTTCTCTCCACATTTTTCCTAGCTGACTTCCACTGGGCTCAAAAAACATACCCTGAAATGAGTTCAATTAGCTAAAATTTGTCTAAAACACCCTTTGACCCCACACTATGGTTGACTTTTGATTACTAGTCCCCATGTGCAGACCCTGCACGTGGACAAAGTGTATCCTGAACAGGGTATGTGCTGACACCCTGATATTCCATTGATGTACAAGGCATGCACCCATATTTATTAGTTCATAAGTGTGCATAAACGTACAGGAACTGTTTATTATAAACAACTTTTATTTACATGCATATAAACAGCACACACAGGCACACACACAGTGATCATCGCTCCTGGGAAAGGAAAGCAGGTCGAGGAGAGCTAAGCTTTCACACCTGGGCCTTAGAGAAGCTCACAGTTGAACGGAGACCTCAGCGGGAGGCAGAGGCCCCATGCAGAGGCCCCATGCAGAGGCCCCCAGGTGGCTATCCTTGGGAGAGCAGCCTTCAGGGCAGTGAACTCCGAGGCCGGCTGTGCACACAGGCTGGAATCCGGTTCTGAGTGGGCGTCCCCGCCCCAGCGAGTGCCCGAGGCCTTCGGCACTGTGGGGAGGACTTTGCACTCGGTATGCAGACTGGCCTCCCTGCTTTGTTAATGAGAGCACTGGGGACCAGCTGGGAGGGCTCCGGCAAGCCTCTCTGATACATCGTCCAATTATAGGGTCCCCAGGGGGAGCGCCTCCTCCCAGGCTGACCGCAGGGCATGCAGGCTCGCTTGATCCTGCCTCTTCTCGGCCTTTTTATTCCTAGTCCTTGCAACCCCACGAAATCCTCAATGTTGCAGTTCAATCTCTCACAGTAACGCAGATGCCTTTTGTTGCTTTAGGTGGGTGAGGAGGGAAGTGTGCAGGGGAAATTCGGGCAGATCACGGCCCTCGCGTGACCTGCCCCGGGCCCCAGCCTGGACTGACTGGGGGTACTTCTGCCCCAAGTGGCACTGGGCTCCTTCGGGGTGTCGTGCTGCCTCAGCGCCCGGCAGACCAGTCTGGCAAACTTGAGTGTGCTTCCAAAAGGAGCTGCTCCCGGTGGCACCGCTGGGCCCTGCTCCAGCCCCATTGTTTCCGATTTCCTAGGACACGGAGGGGGGGGGGGCGCATTTCTAAGCAGTGCCAGGTGCTGCTGGGCAGGGAACCACTGGGAGACCCTCCACACTCGATATCTGTTGGGTGGATGAAGGTTCTGTTGGGTTCCAAGGTGGTGGTCCCGGGTATCTGAGACACCCACCGGTCACTCACTGCTCATTCTGCGACTTCAATCCTCCCTCGCCGGCCCGCCCACCTCGCCCTCCTCCGGCCCGGCTGCTGCCAGGTGCTGCCCCTCCCAGCGCTCCTCCCCGCCGCTTCGCAGCCGCGCCTGGGCCCCCACCAGCCCGGAGGGGCGCGCTCCCGCCCGGGGGCGGAGGTCCCGGGAGCAGGGCGGGCGGGGCGCTGCTGCGGGGGCGGCGCTCGGTGGGCGCGGCGGAGCCGGCAGGGCGGGGGCGCGGCGCACCTGGCTCCCCGCCCCTCCCCGCCCGCGCGGGACGCCTCGGCCCCTGCCTGCGTCCTCTCAGAGGCCCGCCACTGTCCTCCGCCGGCCCGCGTGGGCGGACGATGGGTCAGCGCCGAGAAAGTGAATGAGGGCGGCGGCGAGCGCCTGACTCGGCCCGGCCCGCCGGCTCCATGGACACGCCGTGCGCCTCGGCGGCCAAGCCCCCCAGCGGGTAAGCGGCCGGGCGGCGGGGCGCGGGCACCGGGAGGGGACGCGCGGGCACCGGGAGGGGACGCGCAGGCTGCAGCGCTCGCTCGCGGCAGGGCACCCCCACGCTGACCGGCGCCGGGAGGGAGAAGCGGGTTGTGTACTTTGTGCGCCCGGGTCGTTGCCCAGGTGACAGTGTCAGGCGGAGGCCGGAGCCCTTGTCGCGCGTGTGCGCGCGCGCCCTTAGCGGGGTCCGCGCAGAAGGGCCCCCACCGAGTCCCCGCAGCCCCCGGGAGCGTTGCCCGGGCATGGGGGGTGGGAAGGCGGTGCGGGCCGGCCTCCGACTCCAGCCGGTCACCTACGCGCCGTGTGCGGCGCTCCAGTCGCGTCCCCTCCCTAGGCCACGGCTCCCGCAGGGAGAGAGGGAGGTCCGGCGGCTTGGAAGGCGCGCTGCCCCGGGGTCCCGGGGAGTCGTGTGGAGGGCACCTCCCTGGAGGTTTTCAGGACAATCGCCCCCCTTCCCGACTTTGTTTTCCGGGTCCGCTGCACAGTGGACAGGGAGCAGGGTGACACTGAGCTGACGTGGGGACCCTGGCGTTGGACCTAAAGCCAAGGCTTCGGTCCCCGCCCGCTGCCCGCCCTTGAACGGTGTGTTCCCATCCCACGCGTCGCGTGTGCGGGTCCCAGGCCACGCGCTCGTTTGTCTCGCAGGGAGAATCACATCCCTCTTGCCAGAGAAGCAGCCCTGCCCTTTCTTGGGGACTGAGCTGGAGTTAGAACCGGGCAGGACTCAACCAGGCCGCGAGGCCCGGGTAGGCGGGGTGCGCGGATCTAGGGGCAGGAGCCCTTTCGCTGGCCTGAAGGGAGCGAGCTTCTATGAGTCCCGCAAATGGCATGAGCTGCGCGGAGGCACCTGCTCCCCCCGGGGCCCTATTTCTGCTCCAGCAACTGCTCTGGACCCAGGCCGCTTTGGGGACAACTCATCTGTTCTCTCTGCACTTGTGCCCCACTGACTCACTCTGCCCTGTGCCCTGGGCCTCTGGTGCCCAAGTCTGCAAGAGGCTTTCAAATTGGCCTTAAAAAAAAAAAAAAAAAAAAAAACACAAAAATTCTCCCCTTCATGCCAGGAAAAAGTGAGACAGGTTAACAAATCGAATAATGCCGGGGCCAGGAATGTTGACAAGAACTTTTTTTTTTTTGTAGTGCACTTTGTGGTGGTTATGTAATTCCCTCTGAACAAACAGATCTCCCCCCTCAAGAGAAGAGAACTGTGGGGCGTTCCCTCTCACTGTAAGAGGCATCCCCACACACAGGACATGGGGACCGGGCAGCACAGTGACCTTTAAACCTGGGCTTTGACCGTCTTTGCCCAGGAAACAGAGACTCCGGGCTGCTGCCTTTTTCATTCCCAACTTCAAGTTTAACGACTGTCATTTGTTTTAGTGCCTTTTAGTGAACAGACATCGAGAAAATATCAACCTGCTTTTGTTTCCCAGACAGAGATGAGGTGTTTAATGACAGGGTATTGCGATTTAACCCCCGAGGAGAGGACGGTGGAGGGTCTTTATTCAGTCTTTTATGTCCTGTATAGGTATATCGCTGGCCCACCCAGACTGCTGGGCAGGGACATGTCTGGCGAGTCCTGGGGGCTGGTCAGGGCCATGGCTCTTCCTCTTCCCTGACCTACTCCTCTGTTCCGGAGAGCGAGGCTGACCTTGCCTCGCATCCTGGCGTGGGGGGTGGGGGTGGGAAACAAACGTGGTTTCTCTTGGGTCTCAAATCAGACTTGTAGTTGGTCGGTGGCCAGGTTCCTGGCTGACGTCGTGAACTTGTCGAAAACGATGGAAACCAGCACTGGACTCCTGTGTAGAAACGGGCCAGTGGGGGACAACAGGAGGGACCCAAGGAGGTTTCAACGTGACAATAAACTCAGGCCCACAAAGGCCTTGCCGTGGGGACGGCTGGAGGGACAGAGGGCTTAATGAAGGCAAATTCACAGCTTGAATGTCTGACTAAATTATTAATAGGCAGTTATTCATTATCTTTGCTGGAGACGCAAGTGTTCACTCTTAGTTGGATTGAAGTGATAGGCTTTTCTTAGTAATTGCCTATTAAGACAATAACTGACAACGCAGCTCACTGCCTGGGGAAGACTGTTCTTTTAGGAGGGAGGACACAGAAACTGTACCTCATCGAACTCGAGGTGACTGTAAGGCATGTTAGAGTTCACTTGAAGCGTCATAAATGACAGAATATTCTAGGCTCCAAGGAAAGGCAAATCGGCCTCTTGGGCAAGTTTTAAAATATATTTAAGACCGTTTAAGATGACCCGTGTACTTGGTTTATGGGTGAGATCCGCACCAATAGACAGGGATGGACCATGGGGTTGAATTTTGCACTGGGCCTCTGTGAGTAAGGGGGTTTGTCAGGACACTGGTTAATTGTTATTTGTTGTTTATATGGAAGGGACGCATATTTCGGTAAAATGGAATCCTCTCCAGTGACATGAAATGTAAGAGCGGCTGTGAGTTCCAGCCCTACGCTTACGAGACACTCGTTGGAGGTTGGGTAATCAGTTTCATCAACGTGAGCTTCATGTCGACAGGGCTGGTATGCCTGTCTCTAATAATTTAATCAAGTTATCAGGACAGGGAACAATTTTTTAAAAATTAATCAAAGTGGGTAACTTGAGCTTGCCCAATTGGTTTTGAGTCTATGTGCCCTTGATGGTTGGCACAATGACATTTTCTACTTCACCCCTCACCAGCTTCCACTGTTAAGGCAATGTTACAAGGGTACACTACACCATCATCAGACATTTACGTGGGCAGCGCTTTTCTTCTGTTTTTAAGTTTTCTAGGCTTTTGGCTAAGGTGTTGGAGGAGGTGGTTCCATTCTTTAAGATGAGAGCAGGCATAATGCAGACGCTGGGTACTGTTGGGTGTGAAGTGGGAGGTAGGCCTAAGAAGTTTTTATTTCTTTGCGATTGTAATTTTTTCGTCATAACTTCGAAGAGTTGGACCTGTCCCTGTTACAAGAGCAAATAATGTTAGAGCATTTTGAACCTGTCTCGGTGGCTGCACTTGTGTCAGGATGATGAACCTAACGTCTGATTAAATGTGTGCCCTGCTGGGCCACCCGGTCACCCGCCTGGGACTGTGGCCAGCAGCCCAGCCTCCGTTCTCCGCCCCCCGCCCCCCACCCCCACCGCCACCCCCCAGCACCCCCCACACACGCAGGTCTGGGTTCAGTGGCCTCTTTAATTTGGGATCTGGGAAATGAAGTCATAAAATCTGTACACCTCAGAGGACTCCCATAATTATTAAGAAAACAAGATTAAAGGCTCTATCTGTAGACCATAATAAGCAGTGTAGGTTTCTAGGCCTGCGTGTGTGTGCGTCTGTGTGTGTGTGCGCGCGCTTTGTCATTAAATTTTATCGTTCAACATCACTTTGCAGTTGATCAGAAGTCTTTAAAAAGCAGAAATATTTGAGGCCAAGTGTGCTTAGACGGAGGCTGTGTGAATTTAAAAGACAGGGATGCTTGGTTCTGATTGAAACCCACACTAAGTGGAAACATGTCAGCGGAGAGAGCTGGTGGGTTCGTTCTGTGTGGTGCCCTGCCTGGCTCCATCCTCTCCCCTTCCACGTGTAACGAGGGGGCCTGTGGGTTTTGTCTGTGGGTTAATGTTAGATACACGTTTTTTCAGTTACTCTATATGAAACAGAGATTCGATATATATATAAATACATATATATACACATATATACACATATAATGCTTTTATAGATCTTCCATTTTACGTTTTCTCTATTGAAATTATTTAAATGACTTATGCTCTTGATATATATTTATGTATATATATTGATATATATATATATAGTGATATTGATAAGATGCCTTTATTATCCGTTTTAAGTTTTAGCCCCAGGCCCTCCTACTGTATACCTTTGCTTCCTCACCGGTCCCTCGAACGCCCAACGCCCGCCGTCCAGGGCCACGTGCTGGTTTTCGGCACCTGCGTGGACGGCACCTGGACTTTCTGTTATCGGGTGCCAGTCCCCGGGGGGCAAGCTCACTTCCCAGCTGGGAGACGCTCTATAGGGTTTCACAGGCTTCCTTCTGATCTCCGCTGAGCTGTCTCCTGCAGGTCACATCTAATTACAATAAATTCCACAGCAAAAAACATCTCAATTTAAAAAAAAGTGGGGGGTGGGGTGGGGACGGGAGGTAAAAGCTTTTCAGGCCACCGTGAGGGTGTCGTTTACTCAGCTGCATCTGACTCGACGGGTTTCCAGACCACAAACCTCTCTGCAGGCCCTCCCCCACCTCCCCCAGACCCAGGGATGCCTTAAGAGGTGCGGATAGCTTTAGAGGAATCATTGAAGTCCTTGTCCCCCTTCCCCAAGCGTATGTAGGACATGTCCCCAAAGATGAGCCATCTTGGTCCTGGTTCATTGACCCCCCCCCCCCCCCCGTCTTCTCAGCTTGTTGTCTAAGAACCCAGATGAGGGTACCGTTCACGGTCTCAGGACTGTTCCCCCAGACGCCGGTTGTCCTTTCCTCCGGGTAGTGTGTGTCCCTCCATCCTGCCGGTACACGGGAGGGCCGTGGCTTCCTGGGCTAGGCGGGATGGCGTGTCCCCTGACCCCAGGTGCCTTCTGCTTGGTCATAACTCCATGTGACTTCCTCCTCCAGCTGACGTGGAAGGCACGCTGGCTCAGGAAAGGGAAGGCTTTGGCTCAGCGTCTGCCGTGCAAGACACTGTCCCTCCTCAGGGTCGCTCTCTGCTTAGTGTTTTAACTCCCGCCTGCTTCCCATAGTGCCTGCGCCCCCCTGTGTCCCCGCCAGCCGTGTACCAGGGCCCCGGTGTCTCCATGTCTCGCCATGGACCCACTCGGCCATGAGACGTCCTGGAGGAAGTGGGCACAGGAACGAGAGAGGGCGTCAGCGGTCTTTGCTGAGAGGGTCGCGTCTCTAACCCTCCGTGAGGGCCAGGAGGGCAGACGGGCAGGTCCTGGGCCCTGCGGGAAATCTTGTCCTCTGTGCTCTGAGCCTCGCTCACAGAAGACGGTGCTGGGCTCACACTGTGGCCGTGGTCACCTGGATGCAGGCCTGACCGGCAGCTGGCGACTGGGCCGCAATCTCCCTGTATCCCCAGCACAGAGATGGTGGACGTGCCCTGCCCCGCCCTGCCCCACCCTGCCCTGGACAGCTCTGACTTCCAAGAGCAGCAGTGACCGGGTTTTTTTTGTCCGGAACAGGTCAGGAGGCCAACATTTCTTTTACTGATGTCTCTGTTCCTGTCATCCATGCCGGGCCCCCTTCTGCTCGTTGAGGAGTTTCTGAGTCGGGCCCTTGGGGCTACCAGGGTGGAAATGTCAGGCTTCCCTCCTCACCGCGGGCCTGGGCGTAGGCAGCTGGGGTGGGGGGGAGAGAGCTGGCCCGGAGCGGCCCAGAACGTGGCCTCAGCGTCTGCGCTCCGAGCCGCCCGGGAGTCAGGGAACGGAGGAGGGATACCGGATATATTGATCCTACAAGGACGCGTCCACAGCTCCCAGGATTCAGTAGCAAACTGAGCGTGAGCGTCTGTGTGATCACGTGTGTGTGCGCCTGGGAGCGGCTGTGACTGTGTGAGAGTGTGGCTGTGACGGTGTGTACGTTGTGTGCGGTAGCATGACAGTGTGTGTGCATGTGAGTGAGCATGCGTGTACATACGTGTGCGGGCTGAGAGTGCAGTGGACGCTGACTCGGCCAAGCAGCAGACGCCCAGATCGGATTTCTTAGCCCTCGTGTTTTGGGAGCTGCGTTTAAACATAGCTTAGGTGGGTGGGACAACCGGCAGAAGGCTGTGTGTGCTCCTGTGGCTAATGATGGAGACTTAAATATAGCTTTGTTGGCTGGAGTCCGATTAATTCTGAGCAGAATCCACTTGTGTTCAGTAAAGAAACCGTCGGTTTGGGGAGGGACAGGCATGCTGTGGCCGGGACCTCAGCATTTGCCCCCAAGAGCAGCGTGGTGCCGAGGGTCCCCGTCCACCCGCCCGCCGCGGTGCTGTCTGTGATTATCAGGTGGCCGGGGGGGGGGGGGGATTAAAGGCCTGAGCCCTCCCCCTCTGCCTCCAAACCACTTCTTACATAATGACGGCCGCTCGCTGCGGTGACTGCGTCCTGACACCATCGCCCACGGGCAGGTAGACTCTAGACTCTCACGAGCACCAAAGTCGCCCATTAGACCCCGAAGCGTTCCTGGGGTCACGGAGGCTGAGCGTGTCCTGTGCCTGCGCCCCCTGAAGCTCGGTCCCCTCCCCCTTCTCAGCTGTGTCTGCCGATTCACACGCAGACCCGTCGTTGAAGAATACGGCCAAGGGAGGTCTGTGGGCAGATTTCACAACATTCAGAAAAGTGTGAAAACTGGATTGGAAACTAGACTGATTTATTTTTTCTTTTCTTTTTTTGTGACAGAGACAGAAAGACAGAGAGAGGGACAGAGAGGGACAGACAGACAGGGAGAGAGATGAGAAGCATCAGTTCCTTGTTGCAGCACCTTAGTTGTTCATTGACTGCTTTCTCATATGTGCCTTGATGGGGGTGGGGGGAGGGGCTACAGAAGACTGGGTGACCCCTGGCTCAAGCCAGCGACCTTGGGCTCAAACTGGTGAGCCCGTGCTCAAACCAGATGTCTTGGTGCTCAAGCTGGCGACCTCAGGGTTTCAAACCTGGGTCCCTGCGTCCCAGTCTGACGCTCTATCCACTGCGCCACCGCCTGGTCAGGCAGAAACTAGACTAATTTAAATGGAAATGTTTTCTTATGAGTCATCTTTTTTTTTTTTTTTTTTTAAATTTACTGTTTTGTTTCACATTTTTGGAATGATGAATTCTGGGTGGTGAATTTTTCTGAAAGGGGGAAACGAGTGTTCTTCACAAGGGCTGGCCTGATTTCTGCATGTCAGTCACCTCTGATAGTGGTATCGTCCCGCTGGTAGGAGACTGGCCACCTGCCCAGCACTGGGCGCCTGGACCCCCTCTGGCCATTCGCTTTTGGGGGCAATAACCTCTCTCCAGTTTCTGGGAGGGGTGGTCATGTGACCCTGAAGTCGGCTCCCCATCGTGTGGTCCTGCAGTCACACAGAGTCAGAGCTTTGCGGAGTCCTGCTTCCTGGAGCCACTCTGCCTTGTGCAGGGAGCTGGCAGCCGTCCACCCGCCATTTCTCAACCACCTTCCTGAAGACAAAGCCACATGGGGGGCATCCGCGTGACTTCTTCCTTGTTCGGGTCCCTGGTGATGCTCCCTACGTGGCTGTCCCCCTGCGAATGCATTTCTAGAGGCGGAAACCTTGCAGGACACTTAGGTGGGAGTTGGTGTGTGAAGGACACGTGTGGGCTGTGGTGGGTGAGGACCCAGCCCAGCTGTCGTAGAACATAATATGCGTTTGTGAGTCAACATGGCATGTCGGACCTGGCAAGGCACTCTGCCTTGGTCCTGGCTGAGGGTTTTGTCAACCTCGGGACCCCCCCCCCCCCACTGTGTGACCTGGATGCTGAGTCAGCTCGCGGTGTCTTGTGCCCATGGGTTTAACAAGCACCTGGAGTTCTGCTGTGCCCCACAGACCAGCTGCCTTCACGGTGGAAACGCCATGGACCCACCTCGCACATTTGCTGGTGGCGTCGGCCCGTGGGCCACGTTCGCCAGGCCTGGGCTGAGCTGAGACTCTCCCTGGTGACCCTTTCACTACGTCACCCTGCGGGCAGGTGGGCTCCTTGGATGGGGACCTTCTAAGGTTGGCATCTGTGGCCTCTCTGTGTGACCCCAGGGGCGGTGGAGGTGACACGCTCACCCTCATCATTGAGGACAACTTGCCCACCCGGCGTCCGGAGGGGGGTTTGTTAGTGTCACAGACGTCCCGAGCTCACAGGGCCAGTGCAGCGGGACATCTCTCCATCTAAGCATGCCCCGCTCTGTCGTCCTTTTCTTTAATTGTTTTGGAGTAACCTGTCCGTCTCGCGGTGTCCCACTCGACCTGCGCGGCACCTTCTCCCTGGTCTCTTATCGCAGGTTGTTACAGGTCTGTGTGAGACGCTGGGACAGTGTCTCCTTCACGGCCGGGCTGAGGAGGACCTGGCTCCTTAGATGAGGCCTCTCGGAGCGGCGAGGGAGATGCATTGGGAATGTTTCCCCGACACGCACCTCTTGTGTTCTGAGTTGACAGTGACGCGGTGTGCTGACCTTGAGGCTGAGGAGAAGTGATGGACGACATGTTCCTGAACCGGCTCTGCTGTGACGCTCGTGTGTGTGTGTGTGTGCGCGCGTGTGTGTGCATGCGTGTGTGTATGTGTGTGTGCGTGTGCGCGCGTGCGTGCATGTGCGCGCGCGTGTGTGCATGTGTGTGCGCGCGCGTGTGTGCATGCGTGTGTGTGCACGCGTGTGTGCGTGTGCATGCGTGTGTGTACGTGTGTACGTGTGTGTACATGTGTGTGTGCATGTGTGTGCGTGTGTGTGCGTGCGTGCGTGTGTGTGTGTGCGTGTGTGTGCATGTGTGTCTGTGTGTGCGTGTGTGTCTGTGTGTGCGTGTGTGTGCATGCGTGTGTGCACGTGTGTGTGCATGTGTGTGTCTGTGTGTGAGCGTGCATGTGTGTGTGTGCGCGCACGTGTGCGTGCACTCATGGGGAGGGGACACACACATCACCCGCGCAGCCTTGTCACTTAGGTGGGTGGTGTCCTTGTCCTGCTAAGTATCCATTGGCATTAACACGCCCTCTCATTGGTTTTGTGCTCACAAAGGCGACGTACCCTCAGGAAAGAAGGGAATCTCCCCCCCAGGTTCTGTGTCCTTTTCCTTTTGTCAGAGGGGAAGTGGAGACCACCCCTTGCTCCGCATGGGGGCCCCAGCATTGGCAGCAGAGCAGGACAGGTGTGCAGCTGGCTGGTCACTTCCAGGTGAGGCTGTTGGTGTGAAGAAGGACGGACGGAGGGATGGCCCTTGTTCACGCCTGCCCACCGGCTGCCACTGGACCCCGAGGAACCTCTCCCCCCTCCGTCCCCACGGGGCGCCGGTGCAGAAGCTTGTCACAGCCTGCGGCTGGGTTCTGGTCTCCCGCCGGTTGGCCCAGGGAGGGCCCCTGGAGGAGGGCTCTGATCTGGCCTCGGGCCCCCTATGTGGCCTCCTCACGTGGTACCTCCACCCACTACAGAGAGCCTGTGATGGGGACTGCGCTCAGCGCGGTGCTCGGTCAGCCATTGTCACAAGGCGTGCTGTCGGCCGTCCGGTGGACTGTCCACAGCACAATAACACCCTGGGGCGACTCCCCTAACACACAGGCTTTGAGATGAGATGTGACACAGAGCGGACCTGGGGGTCCCCTGGGGAGAGGGTCAGGAAAGGGGTCCCGAGCCCACAGAGCAGCTCTGGGGGTCCCCTGGGGAGAGGGTCAGGAAAGGGGTCCCGAGCCCACAGAATAGTCCTGGGGGTCCCCTGGGAAGAGGGTCGGGAAAGGGGTCCCGAGCCCACAGAGCAACTCTGGGGGTCCCCTGGGAAGAAGGTCAGGAAAGGGGTCCCGAGCCCACAGAGCAGCTCTGGGGGTCCCCTGGGAAGAGGGTCAGGAAAGGGGTCCCGAGCCCACAGAGCAGCTCTGGGGGTCCCCTGGGAAGAGGGTCAGGAAAGGGGTCCCGAGCCCACAGAGCAGCTCTGGGGGTCCCCTGGGAAGAGGGTCGGGAAAGGGGTCCCAAGCCCACAGAGCAGCTCTGGGGGTCCCCTGGGAAGAGGGTCGGGAAAGGGGTCCCGAGCCCACAGAGCGGACCTGGGGGTCCCCTGGGAAGAGGGTCGGGAAAGGGGTCCCAAGCCCACAGAGCAGCTCTGGGGGTCCCCTGGGAAGAGGGTCGGGAAAGGGGTCCCGAGCCCACAGAGCAGCTCTGGGGGTCCCCTGGGAAGAGGGTCGGGAAAGGGGTCCCGAGCCCACAGAGCAGCTCTGGGGGTCCCCTGGGAAGAGGGTCGGGAAAGGGGTCCCGAGCCCACAGAGCAGCTCTGGGGGTCCCCTGGGAAGAAGGTCGGGAAAGGGGTCCCGAGCCCACAGAATAGTCCTGGGGGTCCCCTGGGAAGAGGGTCGGGAAAGGGGTCCCGAGCTCACAGAGCAGTCCTGGGGGTCCCCTGGGAAGAGGGTCGGGAAAGGGGTCCCGAGCTCACAGAGCAGTCCTGGGGGTCCCCTGGGAAGAGGGTCGGGAAAGGGGTCCCGAGCCCACAGAGCAGCTCTGGGGGTCCCCTGGGAAGAGGGTCAGGAAAGGGGTCCCAAGCCCACAGAGCAGCTCTGGGGGTCCCCTGGGAAGAGGGTCGGGAAAGGGGTCCCGAGCCCACAGAGCAGCTCTGGGGGTCCCCTGGGAAGAGGGTCGGGAAAGGGGTCCCGAGCCCACAGAGCAGCTCTGGGGGTCCCCTGGGAAGAAGGTCGGGAAAGGGGTCCCAAGCCCACAGAGCAGCTCTGGGGGTCCCCTGGGGAGAGGGTCGGGAAAGGGGTCCCGAGCCCACAGAACAGACCTGAGGGTCCCCTGGGAAGAGGGTCAGGAAAGGGGTCCCGAGCCCACAGAGCAGACCTGGGGGTCCCCTGGGAAGAAGGTCGGGAAAGGGGTCCCGAGCCCACAGAGCAGCTCTGGGGGTCCCCTGGGAAGAGGGTCGGGAAAGGGGTCCCGAGCCCACAGAGCAGCTCTGGGGGTCCCCTGGGAAGAAGGTCGGGAAAGGGGTCCCGAGCCCACAGAGCAGCTCTGGGGGTCCCCTGGGGAGAGGGTCGGGAAAGGGGTCCCGAGCCCACAGAACAGACCTGAGGGTCCCCTGGGAAGAGGGTCGGGAAAGGGGTCCCGAGCCCACAGAGCAGACCTGGGGGTCCCCTGGGAAGAAGGTCGGGAAAGGGGTCCCGAGCCCACAGAGCAGCTCTGGGGGTCCCCTGGGAAGAGGGTCGGGAAAGGGGTCCCGAGCCCACAGAGCAGCTCTGGGGGTCCCCTGGGAAGAGGGTCGGGAAAGGGGTCCCGAGCCCACAGAGCAGCTCTGGGGGTCCCCTGGGAAGAGGGTCGGGAAAGGGGTCCCGAGCCCACAGAGCAGCTCTGGGGGTCCCCTGGGAAGAGGGTCGGGAAAGGGGTCCCGAGCCCACAGAGCAGACCTGGGGGTCCCCTGGGAAGAAGGTCGGGAAAGGGGTCCCGAGCCCACAGAGCAGCTCTGGGGGTCCCCTGGGAAGAGGGTCGGGAAAGGGGTCCCGAGCCCACAGAGCAGCTCTGGGGGTCCCCTGGGAAGAGGGTCGGGAAAGGGGTCCCGAGCCCACAGAGCAGCTCTGGGGGTCCCCTGGGAAGAGGGTCGGGAAAGGGGTCCCGAGCCCACAGAGCAGCTCTGGGGGTCCCCTGGGGAGAAGGTCGGGAAAGGGGTCCCGAGCCCACAGAGCAGCTCTGGGGGTCCCCTGGGGAGAGGGTCGGGAAAGGGGTCCCGAGCCCACAGAGCAGACCTGAGGGTCCCCTGGGAAGAGGGTCGGGAAAGGGGTCCCGAGCCCACAGAGCAGACCTGGGGGTCCCCTGGGAAGAAGGTCGGGAAAGGGGTCCCGAGCCCACAGAGCAGCTCTGGGGGTCCCCTGGGAAGAGGGTCAGGAAAGGGGTCCCGAGCCCACAGAGCAGACCTGGGGGTCCCCTGGGAAGAAGGTCGGGAAAGGGGTCCCGAGCCCACAGAGCAGCTCTGGGGGTCCCCTGGGAAGAGGGTCGGGAAAGGGGTCCCGAGCCCACAGAGCAGCTCTGGGGGTCCCCTGGGAAGAGGGTCGGGAAAGGGGTCCCGAGCCCACAGAGCAGCTCTGGGGGTCCCCTGGGAAGAGGGTCGGGAAAGGGGTCCCGAGCCCACAGAACAACTCCGAGGCCATGCACGCTCCCCTCCTAGCACCAGCTGGATAGGCGGGCGCCCCGTATTTTGATGAGTGGCGGCACCATCACGGGAAACACGTAGGAGATGGTCAGTCCCTCGCCCCAAGCTCATCACTTGATAGAAACAGGTGCTCAGTGTCTGTGGCTTTGACAGACTTCCTCTTGATCCTGTGTGTCTTGCTCAAGTGAAGTTGTGACAATTGAGACATTATACTGGCCTCTGTCCTCACTGCGCCTTGAGCCTGGGGGGCCGGGTGGCACCCCCGCCTGCCGTGACCTGCCACGCCCCGCCCCGCCACACCCGTGGAAGCAGATCTCCACGTCGGCCGCTTTGGCGAATGTGCATGGTGGTCCTCGGTCCACGTGCGCCTGTGTCTCGAGTCTCCAGATTTGATAAAACGGCCTAAAACCGGGTAAAACCTGACACACTGGCCGCTCTCTTGACTTTGTCGGGAGGCTTGGGAGCGGGCCGCCTGCTCCTGTGTTTGCGGACAGCCCGCCGGGGGAGTGCAGCTTCAGACGGCAGGTGCGGAAACAGTGGCGCGTTTCTAAGTCCGCGGCCCCTGAGCGGGGTGGCGGTGTCACCGTGGCAGCCTCTTGTTGGGGAAGTGGAGCCAGTGGGTGAGCACAGGCTGGAGAACGGGTCACGGGCGCCCCACGGCGGGGGGGTGGTGGTGTCCGTGACCTTCTGACAGCGGAGCGAGTGGTCTGTCCTGTGGCAGGTCTTCCTGGATCTCGGCAGGGGGGTGTCCTCCCCAGGGGCTCACAGTGACCTCAGATGAGGGCCCCCAGCAGCGCACCTGTGACTCTTCGGGAAATAGACGGTCCCCTCGCTTGAGCGGCAGAGCGTCAGAGCGGAGTGTGGAGGCGATCCGTTCCCTGACTCATTCCGATGTCAGCGCCCAGCGTGGGGGGTGCGGGTGGGGACTGCGGGGTGACCCACACAGGACTCTGTCCTCCCGCCAGGGTCCCGTAGAGGAGAGGCGGGCAGGCGGCGTGACTGGCACGCACGGCCAGCCAACCGGGAAGCTCAGAGGAGCAGAGTCCGCCCGGTCGGGGCAGGAGAGCGGAGGAGGGGACCCCACGGAGAGGCTGGCAGACAGCACCGCGGCCTGAGGTCACGTGCCGCGGCCTGAGGTCACGTGCTGCTGGTGAGGGTCACGTGCCGCGGCCTGAGGTCACGTGCTGCTGGTGCGGTCACGTGCCGCGGCCTGAGGTCACGTGCCGCGGCCTGAGGTCACGTGCCGCGGCCTGAGGTCACGTGCTGCTGGTGCGGTCACGTGCCGCGGCCTGAGGTCACGTGCCGCGGCCTGAGGTCACGTGCTGCGGCCTGAGGTCACGTGCCGCGGCCTGAGGTCACGTGCTGCGGCCTGAGGTCACGTGCTGCTGGTGCGGGTCGGGCAGGACTCCGGCCTCCCCCCCCCTTCTCTCCCACGGAACGACAATAGCCGTTGTTGCTGGTGCTTACCAGGCACTGTTCAGAGAGCTCGCCTGTGTCACCCGTTTAACCCTCACAGCGCCCCACGGGGCCGAAGCGGACGCTGCTGTTTTCAAAGGAGGATGGTGGGACGCAGAGACGTCACCCAGTCGGGGTCACCAGCGTCAGCGAGGCGGCCCCCCCGGGGCGCCCAGCGCCGAGCCCCGCAGTCCTGCGGCCTGCCTAGCTCCTGACCCCGGCCGTGTACTCTTCAGACGTTTGTGGGACGTTCACGCTGGGACCTGAGGAAAGCTCTGGTCTGGATCCAGGCCGTGGGGAGGGTTTTCTAGGGACTGTGAGCAGCGGAAGCCACCTCGGGTCCTGGCAGAGTACCATCTTCGGGGGACAGCCTGGCCAGGGTCCTGCCGGACGGCTCCTGGTCGGCTCCTCCCTCCAATGCCGTGGCCTCCCGTGGCCAGGCCGTCAGCCGCCTTGCCCCTTACCCAGGAGTCAGGGGGCTTCTGCTGGCGTCCACACAGGGGGCGGTGTCGGGACCCAAGGACTCCGGCCCCTGCCTGCCAAGAGTCTCCGCTCTGTGTCCCTCAGTCCCAGGTGTCGGGGGGCCCTGGCCTGATGGGGGGGTGGGCTCCCGTAGTTTCATAAGCGCCATTTTGAGTCAGAAATCGAAGGCAAGCGTTAACACCTGTCTTAATCAAGTAGGAAAGCTGCCAGGCCAGGGAGCCGGTTCTGGGGGTCGGAGATGCCCAACCTGTGGGCTGCAGCAGTCCCGGAGGCCAGAGCTCCTCAAAGTGCCGTCCCTGGGCCTGTCTGCAGTTGAGAGTGGGCGTCCAAAGCTGTTGTAACAGTTTGGTGTTCCTGTGACCCCCCCAAGGGCCCGGTCACAGACGTGGCCTGGTGACCAGGGTGTGGATGGCTTTGGTCTTAGCGCTGCGGGGGGACACGTGGGCTGACACCTCCCCACGCTGTGCCATTCATGCCCCTCAGGAGGCCTGTACGTGGGCACCATTGTTGCCTTTGTTTCGGGGACGAGACACTGAATCCCAGAGATGTCAAGGGACATGCTCAGAGGTACAGACCCCCAGCCCCCCGGCAGCCGGGGCGAACTCTGGGGGCCCCTCCCGGGTGCCATTCAACTGACAGTGCGTTCTGTCATTTTCTGAGCCGGACCGCCAGCCTCCTGCAGTCCCTGCCCAGTCACAGCAGTGTGACCAGGGCTCAGTTCTGTGCCACGTGGACCTCGCCCCTGGCCGGCTGCAGCGCCCTCACAACGTGGCATCGGGCTTCCTGTAGCTCGGGAGGGAATGCAAGGGGAGAGTCGCAGATGACCGAGCCCTTAGAGGTCACACTGTCCCTCCCATCGGGCTGCCCGGGTGAGAACCGGGTCACCACGTCCAGCCCTCACTCGGGGCCGGCAGGACGCTCTTCCCTGCGAGGGGACCCGTGAGAAGCGAACACCCTGCGTCCTGCTGGGCCGTCTAGGCTGACCGGCCTCATCCCAACGCGCCTGCCGCAAACCCCCGGCGGAGGCGCATCGGAAGCCCGGGCCGAGGGGCCGTGGGAGAGGCTTTCCGAGCGGAGCCCGCAGGAGGTGGCCCGGGGTCAACCCCCTCTGGCGGAGGGCTCCTCACGGGCCCTGGCTGCCGGCAGCAGGCGTCTCAGACCACAGCGCGCTGCTGTTTATGTCACAAAACGATGACCACTTCCCTGTCCTTTAAAAAAATAATCAAGGCCTGACCTGTGGTGGCGCAGTGGATAAAGCGTTGACCTGGAAATGCTGAGGTCGCCGGTTCGAAACCCTGGGCTTGCCTGGTCAAGGCACATATGGGAGTTGATGCTTCCAGCTCCTCCCCCCCTTCTCTCTCTGTCTCTCTCTCCTCTGTCTCTCTCACTCCCTTTCTCTCTCCTCTCTAAAATGAATAAATAAAATTAAAAAAAAAAAAAAAACCAACTCCTCTCAGGTCCGGGTGACCACGTGTCTCAGTCTGTCCCCTTCCCAGCCTCTCCCCATGGGGCTCTTCCCGACAGTGCCCACTGCACGCACCCAAATGCCCCGAGACTGTCACTGTTAGGGTCACTCAGCCTGGACACCAAGTCGGCCCGAGCAGACGCCAGGGGCCCATGCTGTCTGGGAGGCAGTGGCTGGCAGGAGGGGGGCGTGCTGCAGGACACACCCCGGGGCCGTTTTTCCTTCTATACACGTTATACTCATTTTGTAGTTCTCTAAATATTTTTACGGTCAGGTTCTTACTGCTTAACACAGGTAACCTGCACTCCCTGTCACGAACGTGTACAAGCACTCAGGTCTATATTTCAACTTCCGGCAGGAGGAAAATTTCAGTTCTAGCTGTTACTTGTCCCTCGAACCCAACTCCCTGGGCCCTTATGGGTGTAGGCTGGGGGGAGGGGGGGTTAACACGTTGAGAGTGTCAGGTTTTATTATGTTTTAATTGAGACATAATCCATACAGAACATTGTCCTAGTTTCAGCTATACAACATGATCCATTTGCCGTATGAATATATTGTGAAGTGATTACCAGGACAGGCCTCCCAGAGTGGTTAAGAAATGAAAAGATTGTTTTCTTGTAATGAGCACTTTGAATAGAGTTTGAGATCAGGAAGGGTGACGCCCCCAGCTTTGTTCTTCTTTGTCCAGATTGCTTTGGCTATCCGGGGTCTTTTTAGTTCTGTGCGAATGTTAAGATGGTTCTATTCTGTGAGAAATGTCATTGGAATTTTCATAAGGATGGCATTGAATCCGTGGGCGGCTTTCAGAGACGTGCAGATTTTTAACAATATCAATTTTTCCCAGCCATAAACACAGGTATCTTTTCTGTGACCTGTGTGTCCCTTTCCCGGGGAAGGGGGCGCTTCCGGTAAAGACGTGTCTCTGCTTCTCCGGGGTGGGGGGCGGTTCTTTCTGAGTCAGTTGGGGTGTGACTCAGCCAGAGAGGTTTGCCGGAGCACCTGGGGGACTTGACGTCCAGTCCTGGCTGAAGATTGATCATTCATTCATTCATTCCTCCGTTCAACTGTTTGTCCACCCAGCAAGGCCGGCCGTGAATGGTGTGAATAAAGAGGTGGCCCCAGCTCTGGCCGGGGGCCGCTCTGGGATTTGGGTTAACCCACGTGGCCACCATCGTTCCCTGTTACAAAACTTTCCCCTTGGGAGGCCTTGGCGAGTGCATCTCGGTGCCTGTCACGTGGTCCAAGCAAGTTGCTTTGGTAAAAGCCAGGCCGGCCCAGGTCGGCACCCAGCACGGCTCTGTCCTCAGCACCTGCTGCCATGCGCGGCCCCTCGCCTGGACGCGGTCAGAAACAGCCGTGCTGCGACCTCCCTGCGGGGTCCTGCATCCGTTGTTCCCCTGCACGGCGGTCTGTCTGAAAAATACATTGATCGTAAGAGACGTGAGATATTTCACTTCTGTAAAAGAATGCTTCGGTTAAAAAAAAAAAAATTGCCCCGACCGGATAGCTTGGTTTTTAGAGCATCGTCCTGAAGTACAGAGGTTGCCGGTTCGATTCCCGATCAGGGCACCTACAGGAACAGATTGATGTTCCTGTCTCTCTCTCTCTCTTCCTGTCTTCCTCTCTCGATAAAATCATTAAAAAAAAAATCAAAGAAAGAAAGTGAAGTCACGCTTAGTTTTTACTTGTGCTGCTTCGATCATCTGCTAGCACTGCGGGGCGAGCTGTGAGGGAAAGTCCTATGTAGCTGCTTGTTTCCGTGCTGACATTTCTGTCATATTTTCCGCCCCGGTATGGGTGTTCAGAAATGAAATGATCCGATTTTACTGGTGTAGAACCCTTTTACATTGCATTTATTTCATTAGCTATGATTTTTTTTTTTAAACCGACAGTTAACCATACATTTCACCCGGGTGCTGGCGTCGGGGACGCGAGTCCTCCGTCCCGGGCCTGGGGGTGACCCGCGAAGACAGCTCTCAGAACGAACGAGAGACTCTGAGCAGGGCTGTCTCGGGACCGTGGGCACAGGGCCTTGGACACGCCCCGAGAAGGGGCAGTGAGGGCCCCACTGGCCGGGCGGGGCTGAGATAAGTCAGGTTTATTTTTACGAAAGGCCTTCTCAGAAAGCGGTTCTGCCGACGCGATTCTTAAATAGAACGCGCCTTGCAGACGACGCCCGGAGCCGCCAGGCGGAGGGGCTGGAAATATCGCAGCGAGATTAGCTCAGGAAATAGACGCCTCGAGGCTCATTCGATGGGGATTTCTCGCCCCCCCCCCATGAATAAAGAGTGAAGAGGTGTGGACAGGCGCTGACCTCCACGAGGCTGTCGGCACTGGACACCTTTCAGAAGAGTTAACGGGAAAGTTGAGAGAGGAGGTGAGGCCGGTCCGGGGGCCGCCCCCTGGTGGCAGTTCCGGGACGCACAGTCCGTGAGGACCGGCCACGGGCGCAGCACCCACAGGGAAGAACGGGATCCCGTGGCCCCTGGGGTGCGTGTGGCCCCCTGGTCATCAGGATGTCGTGCGTCCTTTGCTGGGTGCATCCTGACCTCGCCTAGGCAATCCTGTCAGTGCCGATGGAACAGGCCAGGTCAGCGACCGCAGGGACCCGAGCCACCCGCCCGCCCGCCCGCACGCACCGGATTCTCTCTTTCTTTCTGATCATTGGGCAGCATTTAAAAATAATAATAATAATAATAATAATAATAGTAACAGTAAACTGGATCGCTTTGATTGAACAAGTGACACAGGCGCACTTGTGAACTCTGTTACCGAGACGCAGGCCCAGGGCGAGCCCGAGGCCAGATCCTCTGCGGGTCCGACGGTCGGCGGGCATCCCGGGCCAGCGAGGGCAGCTCCAGAGAAAACACTGAGCCGTGATCTAGACCCAGTTAGGACTGACATCGTCCCCGACCGACAGAGACGTGGGCACGTGGCCACCGTGGCCGGGACTGCGGTCCCCGTGCAGAGAGCAGCCGCTGGGGAGGGTGCCCCGCTCCGGGGCCAGGCGTCCGGCCGGTCCCCGCTGATGAAGCGTCTCCCTCAGGCTCTCCCGCGGTCCCGTCAAGATGACTCTTTGCTCTGGGCGATGGAGAAGGTGTAGAGGCCTGTAACTGCAGACCGAGGTCTGTCTGGGGATCTGCCGTGGTCGAAACACAGGGCTGAGGAGACTGTGACCCACATTGAGGAGATTGTGACCCACGTTGACGCTTTAGAAACTGTCCCCACACTCAAGAGCCAGGGTTTTTCCATCAGGGCCAGAAGCCCCCGGTGCCTCTGTCCCCCCACCTCTCCCTCTGTCTGTGCCTGGGCAGCCGCGGGTCGGCCGTCTGTCACTGTAGGCGGGCTTGCTGCTTCTAGAATCTTCTATAAGCGAGTGGCATTGTGTCGTGCACACCACACTCCTTTTCTGTTGAGTTTTCTTACTCAGCACGATCATTTTGATACGCACGGATATCCTGGTGCTCTGTATATTATTGTGACCAGAGTGTTTCACTTGTTGACTGATAACGACCTGCCTCATGTGTTCTCCCGTTGGGGGAGCTGTGGGTTCCTTCCGCGGTTTCCGTGTTAGAGATAAAGCTCCTGTGAGCATTCGTGTGTCGTTTTTGTATGGAGATGTAACCCCTCTGTCCTAGGTGAACACTGAGGCGCGCTTGCTGAGCCACATGGTAGGCATGTGTGTGAGTGAGTGTGTGTGTGTGAGTGTATGTGAGAGTGTGTGTGAGTGTGTGTGTGTGTGAGTGTGTGTGTGAGTGTGAGTGTGTGTGTGAGTGTGTGTGAGAGTGTGTGAGAGTGTGTGTGTGTGAGTGTGTGTGAGTGTGTGTGTGAGTGTGTGTGTGTGAGTGTGTGTGAGAGTGTGTGAGAGTGTGTGTGTGTGTGAGTGTGTGTGAGTGTGTGTGTGTGAGTGTGTGTGTGTGAGTGTGTGTGAGAGTGTGTGAGAGTGTGTGTGTGTGTGATTGTGAGTGTGTGTGTGTGAGTGTGTGTGTGTGGATGTGAGTGTGTGTGTGCGCGTGTGTGTGAGTGTGTGTGTGTGAGTGTGTGTATGAGTGTGTGAGAGTGTGTGTGTGAATGTGAGTGTGTGTGTGTGAGAGTGTGTGTGTGTGTGTGTGAGTGTGTGTGCGTGTGAGTGTGTGTGTGTGAGTGTGTGTGTGTGTGTGTGTGTGTATGAGTGTGTGTGTAGAGAGTGGGATCACTCCCCCCGGGTAGAGGGGCCTCATGGCAGGGGTGCCTCGTACCTGCGAGCCAGTGTGCACCCAGTCCTGGTGACCCTGGGGTCCCCATGGTTCCCCTGGGGTTCAGGTCTTCTTTGCTCTCGACCTGGAAAGGGTGCAGACACTTGGTCTGGAGCTGCCCCAGGGCCCTGGCGGGCGGGGGGGGGGGGGGGGTTCAGCCGCATTACCCTTTCCTAGGGTTCAGTGATTCTTTTTAAATGATTCAGTCGGCCCTGGCCGGTTGGCTCAGCGGTAGAGCGTCGGCCTAGCGTGCGGAGGACCCGGGTTCGATCCCCGGCCAGGGCACATAGGAGAAGCGCCCATTTGCTTCTCCACCCCTCCGCCGCGCTTTCCTCTCTGTCTCTCTCTTCCCCTCCCGCAGCCAAGGCTCCATTGGAGCAAAGATGGCCCGGGCGCTGGGGATGGCTCTGTGGCCTCTGCCTCAGGCGCTAGAGTGGCTCTGGTCGCAATATGGCGACGCCCAGGATGGGCAGAGCATCGCCCCCCTGGGGGGCAGAGCACCGCCCCTGGTGGGCGTGCCGGGTGGATCCCGGTCGGGCGCATGCGGGAGTCTGTCTGACTGTCTCTCCCTGTTTCCAGCTTCAGAAAAATGAAAAAAAAAAAAAAAGAAATGATTCAGTGATTCTTTTTAAATAATTATCATTTATTTTTAAATAGACCTCACCCTAAAAATGGGAAAAGATCACTTTGGAATAGGTTACTTTTCAGGGGTTTTTCCTATATTTAAGATTAGCAGCCATTGATTTGAAGATTCCATTAATTTCATTCAGTGAATGACTTCAAATGACAAAAATGATTAGTTTTTTGTTTTTTTGTTTTTTCAGAAACATGGCAAAAAAAAAATTCAAAATTCATAAAAGTTGAGGACCTCGTGCAGGGACTCCCGTGTGCTTATTACGGAGATTTTAAATTTTTACCTTTTGGGGGGCTTGATTATTTTATGGGAGAGTCCCACATGCTGACCTCACATGTGCCACTCACTGACGAGGTTGGCACAGCTAAGTGGTCCCACCTGTTCGGTGGTGGCGCAGGGGTTAGAGTTCACTGGGGACTCTGAGGTCCCAGGTTCAATGCCCCAAAGTCACAGGCTCGAGTGCAGGCTTGTCAGCTTGAGCATGGGATCATCACGATTCCCAAGGTCGCTGGCTTGAGCCCAAAGTTCACTGGCTTGAAGCTGGCTGGAGCAAGGGGTCACTGGCTTCCACTGGAGCCCCCACCATCCCCGTCAAGTCACATACAAGAAACAATCAATGAACAACTAAAATGAAGCGACTATGAGTTGATACTTCTCTCTCTCTTTCTCTCTCTCTCTCTCACTCTCAAAATCAGTTTAACAAGGAAAGAAAGAGTACCATTCCACAAAACCCCCACAGCTGAATCATTCCTTACAAGCACTGAATTTCCTGTTGATAATTAAACTTTCCAGATCACCTTCCAGGTAACCTGGCACATTTGCAGAAGAGATTCTTAAACTGAGACTGCTGGTCGGAACAGCTGGTCAGACCGAGAGCTCAGCCTCCCCTCTTCCTAGTGAACCTCCTTCCTGTCGGTCCCTGTCACCGCGGGTGTCTCCTGGTTTCCTTCCTGTCCCTTCCTGTCCCCTGTTCCCTCTGTCTCAGCCCCAGTCCTGTCATCTCTGTGTCCCTCAGCAGTCACTGTGGGTGGGGAGGGTGCTGTGTGCCCGCCCACCCCCCCGTGTGCTCGCCCTGAGGCCGTGCGTCTCGGGGACCCTGCCTTCTAGCGGGACGGAGGGGCAGGTCACGACCCCGACGGTGCAGCCTGGTCATGTCAGGGCAGAGACCAGCCCGGAGCGGCGGGCACCTGCCCCCGGGGACAGTCTGCAGGAGGACGCAGACGTGCGACTTGGTGTTTCCTGCTGTCCTCATCAGCCAGAGCTTCGGAAGCAGGCAGGAGACGGAGGTTGTGAAAGACATGGGAGAGACAGCAGGACTCCCCGAGCTGTGTGCTTACGTCTGCGTTTTATTTTTATTTTTTTAATTTGTATTGATTGCATGGGGTTGGGGGAGGAGGGACGTTAAGACAAGATCTAGGGAGGCCGAGCACGATCGTTCCCCACGGAGAGGAGACCTGTTCTTCCCCAGCTGGCTACCTGAGTGGTGGCATCTCAGGTTTCAGGTAATCTCGGCTGAGGCGGGCCCTGGCCATCCGCTGGCCTGGCTTGGCCTGGCCGGCCGGCTGGCTGTTTTGCTTGTCTCTTCTGAAACCAAGTGCCTCAACCATTAGCCGTCCGATTTCAAAGTAGACCCAAGAGCTGTGCCCACGGCACTGGGTCTCCTCTGGTGACTGAGAGCGTGTGTGACAGGCTCGGGGACCGGCCCGGTCTAGCGTGTCCCCGTGATCGTGTCTGACACTGGATGGCGTTTGCTCAAGGACACGCACCCCCTTCGCCCAGGTGCCGCCTCTCCGGTTCAGCGTGGCCACGTGACCAGCCTGTTACCTCGGCTCACGCGGACAGTTCAGTCCCCAGCACTGTCTTGTGGCCGCCCCGTCTGTCGTCCTGCTCGGCAGGTTCTCTCTGTCCCACCTGTTTCCCCAGGGCCTGGCGTGGGGCCTGTGTCCGGGAGGGTGAATGGCACGAGAAGCAGCGAGCCCGGCTGGGGACGGGCGGGGGGGGGGGGAGCTCTTGGCCAGGACGGCTGTCTACGTGCCACCACGGGGCACTGCCTTTGTCTTCGTGCTGGTGACGAGCTGGGCAGGAAGGGGAACGCCGGGCTCCGTGGCTCCCACCACGAAAGTGGGACGAGTGCCTGGTCCGCACGGAGGCCTCGTTTTCCGAGCGCTGGCACATAACGAATGCCTCGCACTGGATTGTTCTGCTGCCCACGGGCAGTCTGAGGCTTGCTGGACATGTTCACTTCTGTCCACCCCCTCCCCAAAGAAGACACCCACCAGGAAGGGGCTCCTGGTGGCTCGCTGGGCTCAAATGTAAAAAGCGGAGCCTAGCAGCCATTCCCCAACAGGGACCTCTCAGAAACACCCACTTCTGGGGCTGGAGGCAGCCGGCACTGAACTCCTGGCCTGCTCTGTGTCCCTGTCATCAGAGCCAGCCCTTATAAAGGAGTGCCTGGAATCCTATTTCAGCCAATAGGACGGAGGCTCTCCCCACCACCCAATCAGAGTTGGGCTGCTGCATCCTCATTAACATCTTCCTGGACCCGTCAGAGCAGCTGCATGCTGACCAAAGAGGACGGCGTTTATTGGGCCAATAGGACGGAGGCTCTCCCCACCACCCAATCAGAGTTGGGCTGCTGCATCCTCATTAACATCTTCCTGGACCCATCGGAGCAGCTGCATGCTGACCAAAGAGGACGGCGTTTATTGGGCCAATAGGACGGAGGCTCTCCCCAGCCAATCAGAGTTGGGCTGCTGCATCCTCATTAACATCTTCCTGGACCCGTCAGAGCAGCTGCATGCTGACCAAAGAGGACGGCGTTTATTGGGCCAATAGGACGGAGGCTCTCCCCACCACCCAATCAGAGTTGGGCTGCTGCATCCTCATTAACATCTTCCTGGACCCGTCAGAGCAGCTGCATGCTGACCAAAGAGGCCGGCGTTTATTGGGCCAATAGGACGGAGGCTCTCCCCACCACCCAATCAGAGCTGGGCTGCTGCATCCTCATTAACATCTTCCTGGACCCGTCAGAGCAGCTGCATGCTGACCAAAGAGGACGGCGTTAATTGGGCCAGTCCCCCTGGGAGGAGTTGGAGTCCTCATTGGCGTGAGGACTGACCGATCAGTGACCAGGAGTGGGGGCTGCTGTCTGTATCAGTCATCTATCTATCTCCCCTCTGGGTTAGAGAGCATGTCTTCCCTCCCCGCAGAAGACTGCAGACTGCATGTCCCCGGCTGGACGGAAGAGGAAGACACCTGGCTGGCCTAGCACTGTCCAGCCAGAGACGGCCACTTCGCCTGCGGGTCACCTCATAGCTGTGCTGTATCACAGTTGCACTTATTTGCGCTGAATAAAGTTCCCTTCCTCACCGCACCCCAAATCAGAAATGCCTGTTGCCGTTGAATTGGTGCCAAGAGCCAGCAGCTGAAACTTCTAAATGGCACAGGTGGTTAGCACACCCACTGTGTGTGGAGGATGGTATCACTGGTAGCAGCCGGGGGCGGGGAGTAGAAGGAGCCCCATTACTGTGGACCCCAAGATCCGGGCCCCACTGGAGAGATGGGAGCTTGGGTCTGTGTTCCCGGGGGCGGGGAGTAGAAGGAGCCCCATTACTGTGGACCCCAAGTTCCGGGCCACACTGGAGAGATGGGAGCCTGGGTCTAGTGTTCCCTGGACGTCTGCAGGCAGGGGCCGCATGGCCAGCTCTCCTGAGTCCGGGGAGGGCCGGAGGGAGGACAGGAGGGATGGCCGGAGGAAGGCACAGAGGTACGCGGAGCGCAGCCCGTCTCTCGTGTTGTATTTGTGGTGTTCTTCATTCGATGACGTGGCCACGACTCCTCCGTCCTACGTGTGATTAGCCCCACTATTTCTCCCAGCCTGTCTGTCGTTTGTCTCCTGGTTCTTTTAACTGTTTTTAGAAAAGGAGAAGGTTTCATTGTGAGGAAGCCCCATACTTTTTGCACTTTCTGCTTCAGACATGCTGTGGGGGCCACGTCTAAACACTCTCGCCGAACCCCAGGCTAAGAAGATTTTTCTCCTGTTTTTCCTTGGCCATGTAGCTCTAGGATTAACTTTAAGTTAACTTTTTATCCACGGTGTGAGATTTAGATCAAAGTTCGTCTTGTCCTCCTCCTCCTCCTCCTCCTCCTCCTCTTCGTTCTTTTTTCTTCGGGGTCGAGTGTCCAGGTGTTCCAGCACCCTGGTCAGAAAGACCGCCATTTGTCTGCTCAACTGCCTTTGCATCCTCGGCAGACGTCAGCTGACCGGCTCTGGCTGGGCCGCACGGTTGGTTACGGCATCATCCTGCCGTGGAGAGGCTGTGGCTGTGGTCCCCAGTCAGGCCACATAGACAGGAGCAGATCAATGTGTCTGTCTCTTTCTCTCTCTCCCTTCTCTCTCTCCCTTCTCTCTCTCTCTCTCTAAAATCAATAAGCAAGGGAAATAAAAATCAGCCATATTTGTGTAGATCTATTTCTGGTTTCTTTATGTTGCTTAATTGATTTATATCTGTTCCCTCGCCAATACAATAAAAGATTGTAGTTTTATGGTCTTGAAGTTGTTGAATGTATATATATATATGTGTGTGTATATATACACACACATATATATATACACACACACACTGATTTGTGCAAAGCTTTCGCTTCTTATAGTTTTAATGTCTGCTGTCTGTGGTGATGCTTTGTTTTTCACTCTTCCTGTTACTAATTGATGTCTTCCTCTTTTCTGTCTTGCTGTTTAGTTTTTACATTTTATTGATGTTGACAAAGAATCGTTTGTTGTCATTTTTTTTTTCTATTGCTTTTTTTCCCCTTCTGCTCACCTTTTATTATTTCCTGCCATTTGGATCATTTTGAGTCTTTACTTTTTTCCAAATTGGATTAGATCTCGACCTGACTGACGTCAGGCATTTCTAACGTAAGCCTGCGCTGTGATACAGTTACCTTTCACACGTCTTTATTCTCATCCCATCCATTTCTAACCTAAGCCTGCGCTGTGATACAGTTACCTTGCACACGTCTTTATTCTCATCCCATCCATTTCCATGTTTCTAGTCCTGTACGTTCTAGTCCTGCCAGCTTCCATTTTTTTTACCCCGTGGGTTACTTAGATTTTAGAAGCTTGTCATTTAATTTTCGAGTGCTTATCCATTTTATAGGGATTTTTTTTTTCTGTTATAGAGTTCTAGTCTAACTCCAGGAAGGTTAGAGACGGTACTTTTCTATGCCTTCAACTCCTGTTCCATTTGATAAAGTGTGTTTGATGAGCCAGGGGCTGTTCTGTCTCGGCGAAGGCTCTGTGCGCCCTGGGACGCCCTGTGTCTCTCCGGCGACACCGTCGCGCTGGTGGCCATGGCGCCTGCTCCGTCCCCCTACACCCTTGCTGCTGGTGCGTGGGTGACATGGATTACCCAAAGAGGAGTGTCATCTTAGATTTTTAACGGTACGTTTGTCTGTTTCTCTGGCCTGTGTTGTCAGTTTCTGCTGCAGGTGTTTCAGAGTTTGACGCATTGACGTGTAGGCGTTTGTCTTCTTGGTCAGTTGACCCTTATGTTATCAGGAAACGTCACTCGTTCCCCCTGGGAGTTTGCTTGGATTCCTCTGACATTGAGACAGCCACTCGGCCTTTCTTTTAGTTACCAGTGGATGGTATATTCCCCCCCCCCCATATCTTACTTTTAAACACCTATTTTATTAGCTTTAAAGTGAATTTGTTGAAAGCAGCATGTAAGCGAATAATCTTTTTTTTTTTAATTTTATTCATTTTAGAGAGGAGAGAGAAAGGGAGAGAGAGACAGAGAGGGAGAGAGAGAGAGAGAGAAGGTGGGGAGGAGCTTGAAGCATCAACTCCCATATGTGCCTTGACCAGGCAAGCCCAGGGTTTTGAACTGGTGACCTCAGCATTTCCAGGTCGATGCTTTATCCACTGCGCCACCACAGGTCAGGCCGAATAACCTTTTAATTAAAGCGTTTAGACCACTTCCATTCAATCATTGCATCAAAACCCTTTACAGGAGTGAAGGATATTGGCGCGTAGCTTTTTATTGATATTTTTGGATTTAGGCCAACGATTTAATATTTTTTTGTAGGCGGTCTTGCATCCTGCTTTACTTTTTTGGTCTTTTTTTGAGATATCGGAAACATTTTAGTATCCTCTTTTAATTATTCTCTTGTTGTGGGTTTTAGTATGTATTTTGTTTATCTTTATGGTTTTGTCTAGGGAATAAACTATGCAGACTTTTCACAGTTTCCTTAAACTCAATCCTTGATCAGTTCGTGAAGAATATGACTTACTATCCCACAGGCACTCCCCACCACCCCCAGTGACGAGTTACATCTATTTTTTTTTTTAAAGAACTCAAGAAGACAAGCATAGTGTGTTGTGTTTGCCTGGCCTCCTCCTGACACTCCGATGCTCCAGGTGTCCTCCCCGCGGGATCTCCGCCCTGTCTGGAGAAATCACTTTTGGAAAATTCTCCAGGCCAGTTCCACCGGCAGTGAATTTTCCGTGTCTGCCTTTGTTTGAGGTTGTCATTGTCTCACCTTCGTAGGAGAGGATACATTCACTGCAGACAGAGATCTGGGCTTGTGGCTCTTTCCTGTAGCTCCTTTAAAAGTATTTTTCCTCTGCCTTCTAGCTGTGACAGCTTCCGTAGTCATTCAAATAGTGCGCAGGGAAGAGATGCGGGTTTCTCTTGTTGCTCTGAGTGCATCTCCCCTGGTCCTCAGTTGCCAGTGCCTCTGGTGGCCCATCTGGGACCTGGGTGACGGTCTGGCTCACTGTTCAGTTCTCAAAGCCCACGGTGTCCGCTAGGGGTCCGAGCCACAGGTGTGCAGCTGTAAGACGCTTGGGAGCCGGGGAGGGAGTCAGCGGTGGAACACAAGGGGTTTTTAGGGCAGTGACTCTACCCCGTACGATTCCACCCTGGTGCGGGCGTGTCGTTATACGTTTGTCTAAACCCACAGACTGGGCTCCACCGGGAGGGAGACTTAAGGTTGTGTGTGACTTCTGGCTGATACTGAAGTTAACGTCGGTGTGTCTGTTGTAACAAATGTACCCTCTGTTGTGGGACGTTCACAGCAGGAGCAACGTGGGAAACCCAGTGAATCTGAAACTCCTCTAAAAAATATAAAGTCTATTAAACACACACACACACACACACACACACACACACACACAGACACACAAGTGCCAAAGGATCTCATTAAACAATTGTAGGGCCTGGTAAATAGAGCCGAACATTCCAGGTCATTTATTGAAAGACAGAAAGATAACGAGGTGCCCAGGGAAAGCGCATTATGTGCTTTTGGAAGCCCCTGCTGGGCACACCACGTGGCCGGGTCCTTTTGTGTAGGTGGCACACGCGGACTCAGTTTCTTCCGTCCAGTTTCGTGGGCTGTCTTTCTTATTAGAATCACCTGGGTTTGAGGCGCTCACTTGAAAGGCATTAAAAAGTCACGGTTTAATTGAATGTTTAGGCTGGGCATACAGTACCTTTCACAGAAATGAGCTGTGTGGTCTCTCCATAAATCATGGGGTTTTTCACAGGCTAAGCCCCACGCCTGTTAGCCTCCCGGGACTGGGCTGGGCTGGGCTGGTACACAGGGTGGGGCCTGCCGGTGGTAATCTGAGAGTGACAACAGCTGGGCCAGTCCTCACACGGCCACAAGTGTCCCTCCGAGCGCAGCCAAGCCGTCCCCCGCAGGCCGCCTGGTGCGTGGGCGCAGGGGTGGGCGGAGGGAGGCGAGGAAGAGTCAGCGCGCGCCCGCCCGCAGCCTGTGCGCCTCTCGGCTGTTTCTGTCACGGCCAGTGACCGCCAGACCCAAGTCACTGAGACACACAGGCCTCCGTGTGTCGAGGGTATTCCTCCCACCCCCGTTGCCTGGGTTATAGTTGTCATTTTCCTTCGTCCCTTTTGTTGATCTTGCCTTCGGAGGCACGGCGCAGGGAGGAGGCTCCCTGGCTTTGGCGGCCGGAGTCACGGACCGGTCTAAATATAGCGCGGCTGTCTCTGGTGTGCCTGGAACGAGGGGACGCGAGTGGCCATAAATGGGAGGGACGCTGTTCTCCGTGTGCTGACGGCGCCTCCCTCGGGCCTGGTTCTCATTCAGTTCATCTCCGGATCACACTGACCCTGCTGGGTGTGCGTGGGCGGGTGTGTGTGTGGGTTAGAGTTTCTGTGAATGTGGAGCTTCTAAATTTATACACCACTTGCTACGGGAATTGAAGGGCTCATGCCTGCAGCCGGCACACCAGGCTGGCCGCTGTGTGTGAGGACAGAGGGAGGCCCGTCCTGTTGGCACCCCCAGGGTCCCCGCTTCTGACTGCGTGTGTCCCTCTTGCGTCTCATGCAGAGACAGGGTGGAGATCAGCGAATAACGTGAACTGACCTGCTCGGGGCTGTTGACCAGTATGTCCCCTCTCGCTCCCCACGTCCTCAGAGGAGGTCGGCTCGGCACGGGCTGGGAGTCCCACGGGCATTCTGAGAGCCCGGCCAGAAGGGCGGTCATCTGTCTGCTCATCTGCGGCCCTTTATTGACGGCGTCCTGTGTGTCCCTGTGCTCTGCGTGCACACAGGGCGGCCTCACACGAGCTCCGGTAGCAGCCCTGCCCGGGCAGCGTCCTTCTGCCCATCGACAGGACAAAACTGCAGGGCAGCAGGGGTGTGACCCCTGATCTATATAACAGTCCATCCGTCCATCTGTCCATCCCTCGTCTGTCCATCCATCCCTCCATCCACCTATCTATCCATTGTCCATCCCTTCATCCATTGTCCATCCATCCATCCCTCCATCCACCTCTCTATCCATTGTCCATTCCTTCATCCATTGTCCATCCATCCATCCCTTCATCCCCCCATCCATCCATCCATCCCTCTATCCATTGCCTGTTCATGTATCTATCCCTTCATCCATCCCTTGTCCATCCATCCATCCCTCCATCCATCCATCCATCTGCTGCCTGTTCATCTCTCTATCCCTTTATTCATCCATTGTCCATCCATCCACCCATCCATTTGTCCATCCAGCCATCCGTCCACCCATCCATCATCTGTTCGTTCTGTTCTTTGTTATTAATTACATACACAGAGGTAACTGAGGTGAGTTAGGGCCACAGAATGTTTTCTTTGTTTAATTAAGCGCCAGGGATGTATGGGGGAGGGGGAGGGGAAGGCCACATAACAGTTAATAATATTGTGATTTTATCCAGAGAAAAGAAATGTAAGAACTTGTCACCCGCACACGTGCACACATGTGTTCACACACGTGTACATACCCCTCAGAGTAGGCAGCCCATATTCTTGAAGCCCCCCTTCCGTACCCCCAGCCTTCCCGTCTCCGTACTCCTGACCTGTTTCTGACACCAGGATACTGACTCCCCACACTGTCAACACATGTACTTTAGAATTTCAGAAATTTATGTTGGAACCTTATACTTTCAGTAGATAGAAAACTTTTATTAACATAAACATGCTATTTCCCTAATTTGTTCAGTGACAACTTTATTGAGATATAATTTATATGCGCTACAAGTCACCCTTTTGTTTCTGTATTTTTTTTTATTTTATTAACAGAGACAGAGAGTGAGTCAGAGAGAGGGATAGACAGGGACAGACAGACAGGAACGGAGAGAGATGAGAAGCATGAATCATTAGTTTTTCATTGCGCGTTGCCACACCTTAGTTGTTCATTGATTGCTTTCTCATATGTGCCTTGACCTTGGGCCTTCAGCAGACCGAGTAACCCCTTGTTGGACCCAGCGACCTTGGGTTCAAGCTGGTAGGCTTTTGTTCAAACCAGTTGAGCCCGTGTTCAAGTTGGTGACCTCGGGGTCTCATACCTGGGTCCTCTGCATCCCAGTCCGATGCTCTATCCACTGCGCCACCGCTTGGTCAGGCTGTTTCTGTAGATTTTTAAGGTATAAGAAGTCCCTGCGTGACTTCAGGCCAGAAGTGGGTGATCATCATCAGCTCAGTGACAGGGTCACTTGCCTCCCCAGGGTTCTGAGGGGGGTGGAGGTGGGACAGCCACTCCATTTGGGGTTCAGTGGAGCAGTCTCCTGGGAAATCGGGGGTGGAATGGCCAGGCAGGGGGCCTCGTGGGACTGCTGGCCAGGCAGGTACCACTTGTGCCTAAATGCTACCTCTCTGCTGACCGTGAACCTTGTCAGCTTGCACGGTCAGGCTGCTGATTTCAGGTGCCCCCGCGGCCACGGCCTCACGCTGCCTTTGCTGAGGTTGGTGCTGGGGCTACGGCCGGGATGGGGCCCTCAGCACCTCAACGTGGTCAGCACTTCTACACAGGCGTCCGCGACTTCGGTGCTGCCCGGCCACACCCCTCCGCGGCGCTGCCCGGCCACACCCCTCCGCCGCGCTGCCCAGCCACACCCCTCCGCCGCGCTGCCCAGCCACACCCCTCCAGGGCGCTGCCCAGCCACACCCCTCCGCGGCGCTGCCCGGCCACACCCCTCCGCGGCGCTGCCCAGCCACACCCCTCCAGGGCGCTGCCCGGCCACACCCCTCCGCGGCGCTGCCCAGCCACACCCCTCCAGGGCGCTGCCCGGCCACACCCCTCCGCGGCGCTGCCCGGCCACACCCCTCCGCCGCGCTGCCCGGCCACACCCCTCCGCGGCGCTGCCCGGCCACACCCCTCCGCGGCGCTGCCCGGCCACACCCCTCCGCCGCGCTGCCCGGCCACACCCCTCCGCCGCGCTGCCCGGCCACACCCCTCCGCGGCGCTGCCCGGCCACACCCCTCCAGGGCGCTGCCCAGCCACACCCCTCCGCCGCGCTGCCCAGCCACACCCCTCCAGGGCGCTGCCCAGCCACACCCCTCCGCGGCGCTGCCCGGCCACACCCCTCCGCGGCGCCCTCTGCGCCACTTGACACCCCGATACGCCCACTCTTCCTCCGTGCTCACGAGTCCCCTGTGGCCCCCTCTCCCCTGTATGCTGAGGGCCTGCCAGCTCCTGGGGCTGAGGACCCCTCTTCGGTGACCCCAGGCACCTCAGAGGCCGGTCCACACCAGCCTCAGCTTCACGGAAAGCACTGGGGAGCGGAGGGGTTGGGGGCACAGGGCACCTTCTCTCCACTGGGTCCCCTTTCCCAGGAGGAGCAGAGCAGGACCAGCGAGCACTGCCCCCTTCCCCTGCCCAGCGACAGCGGCCTGGAACGCATCCAGGCAGGAGCGTCTCATCACGGGTTCAGACGGTCCGCGCACGGGCGCTGCCCTCCAGCCCAGGCCGGTGGGCGCCCCTCCGAACGGACTTCCTGGACCCCCCGCCCTGGTGGGACCGCGTCGCCAGCATCCCGCGGTCGCATCTGCCGCTGTCTTCCGACCACGCGCCGCCCTGGTTTGTGAAGTCACTTTTGTTTGTGGGCACCGAGGGGCGTCTCCGAGGAAAACGGACGGACGGACGGATGGGTGGACGGGCTCGCTGCCACGGCAGAGGGACGAAGGGGAGCGTCAGGCCTTCTTGAGGGAAACCGGGAAACCCCCAGAGCCCTGGCGGGGCGGCGAGAGGAGACAGCGGAGGCACCGGGGGCCACGTGCAGCCACAGCACCTGCGCAGCCGCCAGATCCTCGCTCCGGAACAAGCGCGCGGAGCGGCTTGTGTGTTTCCCCCGTGAGCTGACCGCGGGGCTGTCCAGGCTGCGGGCTGACCGCTCTTCCCTTCACCCGGGCCCCCAGCTGCTGGAGGGCATGGTGGCTGGCCGCGGGGCCTCTCTCTCTGCCCGGGGGGCTGTGTGCCCATAAGGCGTCCTGTAGGGACACTAATGTATGAATGTCACGTGTCGTGAAATACTAGTCTTCTTTGGTGTTTTTTGCCCAACATTTTTTTAAAAATTATTCATTGGTTGATTTTAGAGAGACAGAGTTTGGCAGGGGGTGGGGTAGAGAGAGAAGCATTCATTTGTTGTTCCACTTAGCCGTGCACTCACTGGTTGCTTCCCGTAGGTGCCCTGACCAGGGATTGAACCCGCAACCTTGTCATTTCGGAGCTTGTCACGCTCCACACCGACTGAACTGACCCTCTTTTTACAGTTGTAGAAGCCGTCCTCGGCCTGCTGGTTCGAGGTGAAGAGAAGCAGGGTCGGCCGCTCCTGGGCCGGACGCTCTCTGCGTCCCGGGCAGCTGGTGCAGCCAGAGGCCCCCAGCTGGTGCATTGACTCACTCCTGGGCTCACATTTAAGCAGTTAAAGTCTTACAGCGAGCAGGCTGGGGTTCCTGCCCAGATGGGACCTGTAGTAAAGAGTGCCCCCCGGGCCCCCGCCACTGCCACTCAGTGTCTACTCTGCGTCACCACGATGCACGTTACACATTCAGGAATCGGAATCGGCCAGGGAGTCTGCATTTCTCAGAAGCTCCCTGCCCCCCCCCCCCATGTGGGTCGTCCGTGAACCCAAGCTTGTGAACCCCGTGCACAGACTTCTCGCCCCGACACAAACAAATCTGACGGGTCAGCTGATCGGGTCACCAGGAGTAGGACTCTGCGGGCCATTGGGGGTTGGGGGGGGGTCAGCATTTAGGTCGACACCGAGGAGGCCTGTTCACATCTCTCCGCTAATGAGCTCCCCTAACACCACTAGAAACAGAATGAATTGAACCAAAAATTAGGAAGATGTCAGGACCAGACATCCACGCAGATTTTTCTTCAAGTGTGACATTCTTGGGTATTCTTGTTGTTGTTGTTTTGTTTTGTATCATAGGCTGAACAGTAACATGCATCCTGGGCACCGAGTCCATCCTGAGTCAGCGGCCGTCGGGTCAGTCTTGACGAGCCAGGGCTCGGGAGCGCTCGGATGTCCGTAGCTGTAACCCTTGTTTGTGGGGTTGCTCTTGCCCCTCCTGGTACCCCGCTTTCTCTAGCGAGGTGTCTCCCGACAGGACTTTGACCGCGGTTGTGAAGTCTGTGTCGTCCTCCCAGGACGCGGTGTGTGTCTGCATCGAGGCCTCGGCTTAGGCCACACAAACCGTGGTCTCTGTTAAGAATGGGCCACGTGCAAGCAAGCCCCCCGTCCCTGTCTTCTTCTGCCCTCTGCCCGGCGCGACCCCCCCCCCCACGCCGGGCCCGCTCCTCCCCACGTGTCCCCTCCCCCCCCCGCCGGGCCCACTCCTCCCCACGTGTCCCCTCCCCCCCCCCGCCGGGCCCACTCCTCCCCACGTGTCCCCTCCCCCCCCCCCCGCCGGGCCCACTCCTCCCCACGCGTCCCCTCCCCCCCCACCGGACCCACTCCTCCCCACGCGTCCCCTCCCCCCCCCCCACAGCCGGGCCCGCTCCTCCCCACGCGTCCCCTCCCCCCCCCCCGCCGGGCCGCTCCTCCCCACGCGTCCCCTCCCCCCCCCACCGGACCCACTCCTCCCTACGCGCCCCCCCCCCCCCGCCGCCGGGCCCGCTCCTCCCCACGCGTCCCCTCCCCCCCCCCCACCGGACCCACTCCTCCCCACGCGCCCCCCCCCCCCCCCCGCCGGGCCCGCTCCTCCCCACGCGTCCCCTCCCCCCCCCCCCGCCCGCTCCTCCTCATGCATCCCCTCCCCCCCCCACACCGGGCCCGCTCCTCCCCACGCGCCACCCCCCCCCCCAGCGGTGCCTGGCGTAGTAGGCACGTGGTGAACCGGGGAATGAAGGAGCCCATTGAGGCCTGCAGCCCTGCCAGCAAGAATGTGCGTCCTTGGAGGGAGGCTGGTGCGGCAGCCTCGCTTGAACGGAACCGCCGCTCTCCGCCGCTGGCGCGGAGCTGCGCGCTCGCCGGGGTTGTATAAAAGAAACCTTTCTGAGGCCCGTGTTTTCTCTCCCCCCCCCCCGCTTCTGAAAGGGGTGCATTTTCTTGCCCTCCGAGCCAGCGAGCTGCCGGCGCTCAGACGGGCGCCCCCAGCCTGCCGCGGCCGCGGCTTTGCTTGGCAGAGAGCGTGTCTGAGACAACACCGGTGCCTCAGAGCCCACGTCTGTTTCCGAGGGCGCGTGGACGGACTTCAGATGGCCGGGGCGCACACTGGAGGCTGTTTGGTTTCTCTCTGTTTTCCTAGTTTGCTGACTTGATTAAGTCCAGACGGAAGGGGGCGAAGCCGCACAAAGGGGGCTTCTGACAAGCCCCAGTGTCCTGGTGGGCACAGCTGTCCGCCCGCCTGGGGTGTCTTTGCTGCGTGTTCCTGCCACAATGCGATCGGGGCAACAGAGCCTACCTTGTTTCCAGACCAAAGAGCCTTTGATGGGAGGGTTGGCGTCGCTGTGAGCATCGATTTTTTTCTCACCGAGACCTGGAACGGACTAGTGGACGGAGTCTGCAGAGAGCCTGCTGGGAACACACCCCCTTCCCTCTCCGGCTTCCACGACGCCGAGGGCTGGGGGGGGGGGGGGGGGGGGGGCGTCAGCCAGAGTCACGGTCGTGCCGGCTTTGCTCTAAGCGACGTCCTGTCTTCCCCTGGAGGAGGCCAGGCCCGGGAAGAGCTGGCCACCTTGGGGTGGCACCGGCCTGGAGCTGGCGTGTTGGCCCTGAGCCCTGCCCTGCCCTGCCCGGCTGGTGTCCAGCCCCAGCAGGCTGCGATGCACCGTCTATGTGTGCTTTCAGGCCTGACAGGCTGGACAAGGGGCCCGGTGTGGGGGCTGTGTCTTGTCCCTCTTGTCCTCATGCCACACAGGGGCAGGACATGATGATGCCTGTGGCCCCCAGGCTGTGACACACATCTCTCTCCTCTCCCGGGGTCACGGAGGCCAGACACGATTTCGGACCCAGTTGTTGTGAGGATGAAGTCTCCTCCCTTCTGCCCGCTAGGTTGCTGGGAGACACGGGTCGCTTCCTAGGACCCGTCTGCAGTGGCACTGAGCAATTGGCCGGTCCCAGAGCGGCAGGCGGCTGGCGTGCCAGGAGACACGGGTCGCTTCCTAGGCCCCGTCTGCAGTGGCACTGAGCAATTGGCCTGTCCCAGAGCGGCAGGCGGCTGGCGTGCCAGGCCGCCGGAAGGGCGGGCACTTCGACTCAAGCTCTGTGTCCCCGGGGGGACCCGAGGAAGACGGCGCGTGCCGCTGACCCCTCCCCGCCTATAGCCAGGGCCCCGCGTGCCCCTGCTTTGTAGAACCGTGAGGATCAACCGTGTTCACGGAGATAACTCCTCACCCAGAGCGGGACACACGCAGTCACCTGGGGCGGCTCTTACCCTTGTGGTTCATTCTGTGAAAAGTAGGGAAGGAGAGGCCGCTTTTGAGGGGTGCTGGCTCTATGCCTTTGCTGTTCTGGTGGTGTCCTTGGTGAGGGCTGTGAACCCCCCCCCCCCGGCCCTCGTCTGCAGGGGACTGTCTCCCCGGCTGCAGCAGGGTGCCGGCTCCCTCGTCCTGTTCGGGAGCAAGCTGTGGGCCCCCCCTGGTCCCGTGGGCTCTGCACCCCAGCGTGGAGCCCCGTTCCCTGGTTACAGGGCCTGGTGTGTCCCTGTGGGGGGGAGGGGGCGGGAGTGGTGTCCGAGGGACGGCCCAGGAGACGCCGTCTGTGCCCACGTGCCGAGTCAGGGTCCGCGTTCCGTGAGTGCTGGTGTGTCCCTGTGGGGGGAGGGGGCGGGGGTGATGTCCGAGGGGCGGACCAGGAGACGCCGTCTGTGCCCACGTGCCGAGTCAGGGTCCGCGTTCCGTGAGTGCTGGTGTGTCCCTGTGGGGGGGAGGGGGCGGGAGTGGTGTCCGAGGGACGGCCCAGGAGACGCCGTCTGTGCCCACGTGCCGAGTCAGGGTCCGCGTTCCGTGAGTGCTGGTGTGTCCCTGTGGGGGGAGGGGGCGGGGGTGATGTCCGAGGCGCGGACCAGGAGACGCCGTCCCTCCGTGCCCATGTGCCGAGTCAGGGTCGGCGTTTCCGTGAATGCTGGTCGCCACCCTCCCCAAGCTGCTTTCTGCAGCGGCAGGGAGCCCTGGCGAAACGTCTCCCGGTTGCCAAAAAGGTGTTTGGTGACACTGGGGCTGTGCCACCACCCGCCGTACCATCCGGCCAAACCAGTCTGGCCGGCTCTGCTGCAGCCTTCCCAGTCTGGCCGGGACCACAGCAGGCAGGCTGGCATGGAAACCGATCTTCCCTCCGTCCCCCCACCACACCTGGGCCCTGGCCCTCCCGGGCCCCACCCTGCACTGCGGGGAGACCCCAGTCACAGCAGGAGAGGGCAGGGCACAGGGTAGTGGCCAAGGTTATGAATAAAGAAACAAAGCTGGTTCTTCTCGACCAAGAGAACCTGCAGACGGGTGCCGTGTGCGCAGTTCCCAGCTTGGGGCTGCCACTCTTTCCTTCTTCTTAATTCTTTTAATTTTTTATTTATTCTTTTTAGAGAGCGGGGAGAGAGAGAGAGAGAGAAGGGGGGGGGAGGAGCAGGAAGCATCAACTCCCATATGCGCCTTGACCAGGCAAGCCCGGGGTTTTGAACTGGTGACCTCAGCGTTCCAGGTCGATGCTCTATCCACTGCGCCACCACAGGGCAGGTGGGGCTGTCATTCTCTGTCCCCCAACTTCCAAGTAGTGGATCACCCACCAGGCAAACATGTCTGTCCCGTGACTCACTTGAGATCCTGAGGTGGTGGATGTGGGGCCCTTCCCCTGGGGACACGTGGGGTCCACCGGGCGGGGTGCACTGAGCTGGGACGGGGTGCACCATGGAGACCCACTCTGCCTTGCTCCGTCGGGAGCCCAGGTGAAGGGACGTAAGGACATGGCCCAGTGGGCACAGCAGCCGGATGGTGGCGGCCACAGGCCTCGAGGCACAGGTGTGAGACGGCGCGGGTGCTTGGGGAGGGACAGTGCCGGTCACACTGAGCTCCCTGGGGCCCGCCTGGCCGCTCCTGGACTCCACCCCCAGCAGACCCCTGCAGGCTGTGCGGACCTGTGGTCCCCTCTGTGAGGCCTGGGTCAGCCTGGCCCGTCTCCTGAAACTCAATTCTGATTTCCTCGTTCCGGTTCTGCTCTGGGCTCCCCCAGTTCCCCCCGCCCGAAACCTCGTCTCTGCGGCGCACGATGTGATGAACGAATGAGTAAAATCAGTAAAGGGGGGGGCTCCGTGCCCCTGGGGCCCCGTGTCTGAGACCTACGTCTGTGGAGAGCGATAGTCGATGTCAGCCCTCACTGAGGGACACAGGGTGTTGGACGGACAGGAGATACTTTTCATTTTTCATTTTTTTCATATTTTTCATTTTTTTTTATTTTTTACAGAGATGGAGAATGAGTCAGAGAGAGGGATAGACAGGGACAGACAGACAGGAACGGAGAGAGATGAGAAGCATCAATCATTAGTTCTTCATTGCGCGTTGCAACACCTTAGTTGTTCATTGATTGCTTTCTCATATGTGCCTTGACCACGGGCCTTCAGCAGACCGAGTAACCCCTTGCTGGAGCCAGCGACCTTGGGTTCAGGCTTGTGGGCTTTTCCTCAAACCAGATGAGCCCGCGCTCAAGCTGGCGACCTCGGGTCTTGAACCTGGGTCCTCTGCATCCCAGTCTGACGCTCTATCCACTGCGCCACCGCCTGGTCAGGCGAGATATTTTTGAATGAAACAATGCAGCCAAGTAATAAACCGGTTTTTTGGGGGCTGTTTTTTTTGTTTAATTAGAACGTGAGTTTGACCCCTGGGTGCTGGGTGACCGTCAGCAAGGGTCGTGGTGTCTCTGCGTTCTCACTGCCTAGCTGGGACATGGCGCTGGCGGTGGAGGGGGGGGCTCCCAGGGGGAGGGGACCTCCCGGGCTCACGTCTGAACCGCTGCCCTGAGCCGGCCGCCCTGGCTTCCCCCTGACACTCCAGCCGTGCCGGGCGGGCCGGGCCTCTCTCCAGGGCATGCTCAAGTCGGGTGCCGCTCCGAGTCATCGTGTCTGCGGAGAGGCCGGGCCGGCGGGCTTTTCCGCCACACAAAGGCTGGCCTGTGGCCCCGGGACCTCGCTTTCAAAGGATCCTGGGACCCTGTGGCTGGGGTGGGGCTCCTGCCGGAGTGTCAGGGGCCAGGCCTTCTGGACTTCGGCCCTTCAGTTCACTCAAGCACATAAGAGACTGAGAAGGCTAATTTGTTCCCGGTTGTCTAAAGTTCCCAGGAGTCCATTTCGGCGGCCGGAGTCGTGGGCGCACTGCCTGGGGCACTCCGCCTCTGTGTCCGGTGCCGGCTGGGCAGCTGCCAGCCCTGCGACGTGGACTGAGGGGTCTCGGGAGCCGCCTGGCTCTCCCGGGCACGTTTCAGAAGCCCCTTCCCGCTGGGCTGTGTCAGAGCGAGGAGTAGAAACAGCCCCCAGGCTGTCGCTGGAGAGATGGCCACATGCCGGCCCTGGGTCCGGGCCACCGTCGCCTGACAGTGCTGCGTGGGTACAAGGAGGACTCGTGCGCACTGTGTGGGGTCTCGGGGGCATGGCGGGGGCTGGGCCGGAGCCCGGGCTGGTCGGCTGAGTGGCCTGGGCTGGGTGAGGGGATAGGCTGGGGCGGATTCTACGTACCCACCAGCACGGTTCTCTGAGTCCTGGGAGACAGCACGCTCCCAGCCAGGAATGCCTGGCTCCCGGGGGTCGGGGGGCAGATTCACGGTGAGAACCCGTCTTTCCACCCTGAGACCTGGGGGCCCTCTGTCCTGCCCTGCCGGCCTCAGCAGCAGGACTGTCCAGGGTCCAGCACCGGTCATTTCCGACCATGCTGCTTATCCATTCTCTTTCATGGGTGAGCCCGTGTCTGGCCACACTTTGGGGCGTGATCTTCAGAAGGAGATCTCCCACGAAGACACAGCACGGGGTCTGCCCCGGGTGACGCTGTTCATTCTCCCGGTCGTCTGGGCACTGAGACCTTGGTCAGGAGGACACGGGGGACAAACCACAGCGTGGCTGTGTGACGTCGGCCCCAGAGCACGCTGGGTAAAAGTCCCGAAGCACCAGGGGGTGTTGAATGTCCAGCCGGCCGTCTCCTGGGCACTCCTGCCCACACATTCCCACTCCCTCCTCCCGACAGCTGCGGGAAGGAGCCGGGATTGCTCCTCTCTTCATGGCGTTGTGGTCTGAAACACTTACTTTTAGGCAGAGGAATCTGGTCTATTCTAAATAGCGGGGTGGGACATGGAGCAGAATGTGCAGGTGGGTTCCGAGGCCCCCCGGGGGGCGTGACTCTGTTTCTGATGAGCAATTGGAAGAAGAAATCCCGTGTTTGGCTGACAGCTCCCACGGCCCAGGAAGCGCTGTGTCCTCAAGGGGAAGGAGGGGTGGGCAGGGACTGCAGTCTGCCGCAGGGAGTCACCATCTCGGCGCCGGTACAGCGTTTAAATATCAGCTGAGGACAGAGACCATTCAGCAGCCATCCTCAGCGGGCTCTGTGCTCAGGTCCGGGTCGGGGGGGCGGGGTGGGGAGGTGCAGGGATCGCGGTAGGCCTCCCGGCACCCCGCTGGGTGGCCGTGCTGTCCACGGAAGGGGCAAGGGGCACAGAGATCGCCCTGACATGGCTGGCAGCCGTGTGGGCTCAAAGGGCTGCTCTACAGAGAATTCTAGGCAGTCGGCAGTTCTAGAGTCTAATCGAGAGGAGTAGGGAGGCTGTTTTCCACTGGATTATCTCAGGGAAGGGGGCAGGGTGGGGGTGGGGGGGGAGTGTCAGGGGCCCCGGGGTCACACGTGGGTATTGTTAGGTCTCTATCTGACTAGGCTTTCGTTCAAGTTCCAGGTTAGAGGTTGAAGGTATCTTTTTGTTGGTCACCGTTTGTTTGTTCATTTTATTTTATTTTTTTAAAATAAATTAGCAGTGTATTTTCCCTCATATACAAGGGTGCATCTCGCTCCCAGTTTAACACGCATCATTGTGCTGAATTCTGCAAAGGAGGGGCGACAACTTAACGATCGGGAGTCGTGTTCCTCCCGCCCGCCCACCACCGCCGTCGTTTTGTACAGAAATAAAAAAAGGTGGTTCGCGGTCTCACGTCACCAGCTAAGATTTCTTCGTGTCGCTATAAAAAAAAAAAAAAAAAGAAAGAAAAGAAAATGAGAGGAAAAAGAGTCATGACCTGACACGGACCCGTTTCTAGAAATCGTCATCAAATGCACAGAGCGTATAGACACTTTTCCTAGCACGCCACCTTTGGTGCAAGAAATTGGGGCGACAGCAGTTCTCATACATTTGCTTTCTTTTGCAATAATAATAATAATAATGATATAAACAGGAAGGAGGCCGGTCACATAAAAGCAGGAGCAAGACTTTCTGAACATGCCTGATTTTGTGGTTTTGATTTTGAACCACAGTGTGTTCCCTTATTTAGAAAACAAACTAGTATCAAAATTGAAAAACAAAACAAAACTATAAAGTTAAAAAAAAAAACAAGCGAATGGGATAAAATTGAAAGCACCAACATATCAGAATAAAGACTCAGCTCTGATCAGGTTAGAACAGAGTTTTCTGACCATGTGTCTTCAGTGGAGCGTAATTTAAGAATGAAAGAAATGACAAAGAACTTCACAACTTGGCCCGGCTCATGGGTAGCTGACCGTGGTCTCGGTGGGTATAATTCTGCAATGATTTTGTGGGTATTAGAATAGTAGGGAAGAGTAGGATGCATGGATATTATTGGGCACTGGAGTTGTAACTGTGGGATATGGAGTGTGTGTGTGCATTTAAAAATAATGACTTATACGATGGTTACACCAACTGTAATTTCCCACCTAGATCTTTGGAGAAATGGCTTATTCCAGGTACTGATCTGGGTGAATGTGGGCCATCTCGTGCCAGAAAGCAAGGGAGTGTTCGGAGACCCCTGGGGCTCTGTCAGAAAGGCCCAGGAGTCGGCTTGTAGGGTCTTCTCCTGACAAGAGAAAGCACAATGACAGGTTGCAATGCCTTCCATTTAAAAATTCCCGAGTCTCTCGTTTATGGTGAGCACACAGTGTGACTCAGATGAAGAAGGAAGGGGAGGCCCTGGCTGGTTGGCTCAGCGGTAGAGCGTCGGCCTGGCGTGCGGGGGACCCGGGTTCGATTCCCGGCCAGGGCACATAGGAGAAGCACCCATTTGCTTCTCCACCCCCACCCCCTCCTTCCTCTCTGTCTCTCTCTTCCCCTCCCGCAGCCAAGGCTCCATTGGAGCAAAGATGGCCCGGGCGCTGGGGATGGCTCCTTGGCCTCTGCCCCAGGCGCTAGAGTGGCTCTGGTCGCGACAGAGCGACGCCCCGGAGGGGCAGAGCATCGCCCCCTGGTGGGCAGAGCGTCGCCCCTGGTGGGCTTGTCGGGTGGATCCCGGTCGGGCGCATGCGGGAGTCTGTCTGACTGTCTCTCCCCGTTTCCAGCTTCAAAAAAATACAAAAAAAAAAAAAAAAAAAAGAAGAAGAAGAAGAAAGGGGAGACGCCAGCTGAATATACTCAGGAGAAAGGATGCATTTCTCAAACCTCTCTATTTGCAAGAGTTATGACTGGATGCTTCAGTTACTGGGTCAAAAGTTTGGCAAATTGGATGTTTTACACAGTGTCCGGGGTCACCCCACAGAGCAGCACAGCCTCCCCACGGAGCCGTCTCGCCAGGCCCTTCGCCTCGTGCTCCAACCCTGTGCCGTGGGCCAGAGGGCACCCTGACATCGTGTGTCTTCTCAGGGGACGCCAAGAAATGGCCACACTTCTCTGGGGTTTTCTCATCAAAATAATAGTAATAATAATAATAATAATAATAATAATAATAATGTTTTACTGTGAGTCTAGCGATACAGAAACAACCGGACAAATCAAGAACGTTCTTCAAACACCTGCAGGGAAGCCTTCCGCAGAACTCAGTGCAGCGACCCTAAGAGGCGTGTGGGAATGCAAGGGGGCCCGGAGGAGGCCAAGCAGTCTTGGAAAAGAAGAACGAAGTTGGAGGACTTACACTTGCCAGTTACAAACGTTACGGCGAGGCCGTGGTGATCAAAGGAGTGTGACACAGCCATGAGCCTAGACCGAGCGCCATGGAGCAGAACGGAGAGTCCAGGAATCAACCCTGACCTCTGCGGTCCACTGATTTTCCACGAGCGTCCCCAGTTCGTTCCATGAGGAAAGAAGTGTCTTCTGCCAGCGGTGCTCGAATGAGTGGGTGTTCCCATGCGGAAGGACCAAGTAGGACCCTTTAGCAGGGGTCCCCAAACTTTTTACACAGGGGGCCAGTTCACTGTCCCTCAGACCGTTGGAGGGCCGCCACATACAGTGCTCCTCTCACTGACCACCAATGAAAGAGGTGCCCCTTCCGGAAGTGCGGCGGGGGGCCGATTAAATGGCCTCAGGGGGCCTCATGCAGCCCGCGGGCCGTAGTTTGGGGACGCCTGCTTTAGGGCATGCATAAAGGGGAACTCTCTGGGGATTATAGACCAGAATGTAAGAGCTGAACCAACAAGAGCCTTAGAAGAGAACAGAGTAAATCGTCCTGGTCTTGGGCTGGGCAAAGCCTTTTTAGAAATGACATTAAAAGCACAAAGTGACAAAAGAAGACTTAGATAAGCTGGGTGTCTTAAAAATTAAAAACTTCACCATTAGGAATGTGAAAAGACAACCACAGATTGGCGGGGGCAGGCTTTGCAAATTACCTATTTGATAGGGACTTGATTACAGAACGCACGAAGACCACTTCTCACTGAGCTATCCAAACGCAAGCCAACTAAAAAGTGGCCAAAACATTTCTGCAGACATGTCTCCAGAAATGATATCCCAGTGGCCACTAAACACATGAAAAGATGCTCCATCTTGTTAGCGATCAGGAAAGTGCAAATCAAAACCACCATGAGATACCGCTTTACATTTACTAGGATGATAATAATTAATAATAATAATAATCAGACAATAATATCAAGGATGTGTAGAGACATCAAAACCTTCTTCCATTGCGGATAGGAGTGTAAAATGTTGCAGCCACTTTGAAAAATGGTTTGTGCACCATGTGACACAGCAATCCCACTCCTCGGTGGGAACATATGACTACATACACACACACACACACACACACACACACACACAAAATGTTGTGCACAGATGTTCATGGCAGCGTTATTCACTGTCGCCAAAAAGTGGAAACAACCAAAGTGTTCATCGTCCGCTGTCGAATGGATACATGAGCCTGGTGTGTCCACACACTGGAATACCGGATAGTCGTGAGAAGGGGTGGAGAACTAATGTGTGTGTTAGCATGCATGAACTTGGACACCTGTCCTCTTAGCCATGAGTCTGCATTTACGAGGGGGACGTGTGTCCATCATCAAGTCAGCACTGACCGGTTTTCACCACAGAGCCAGCGCGTGGACAGAGCACCCAGGTGTGACGCTCTGCATGCAGGTGTGGGTCTGGTGACCGGACCTGGGGTGTGGCAGTGGAGCCACCCATGTCACCTCTTCCTGAGGACCGAAAGCGAGAACAAAGGGAGGTCACGAGGACGGGAAGAGGTGAGGACAAAGGGAGAAATGACAGAGGATGGTCAGGGACCCTCTCACGGGGGGACGCAGACGATCCGTGGTGGTAGGAGTCTGGAAGGTCCATCTCAGGATCCTGCTCTCCGCCCTCGTGGAAAGCGGGACTCCTTGTATGAAAACAAACCCACTTTCAGCGTTCCGGGCACGCGTTCCGTGGGGAGGGCGGTGCAAGCGAGCTTTGAGAGTGCCGCGTGCTTCAGGGGCGGCCGTAGAGTTTCATTCCCTTATCGCAGTCTCCAGGAAACCCTGCTTTCTGGGTTGCATGCCCCGTGTCTCCGGTTGGAGACCTGCTTCTGTGGTAAGAGCTCCCGTGGAGCCATCTACCCCCCCACCCCCCAATTCGTCACCCATCAGAAATGCCTGACCCTGCACTGGGTCCTTTGTCTCCATCAGATACAGGCAGTCCGGTAGAGATAAGAGATAAACAGATTTGTTTGAAAGCCCCTTCATTTAAATTTACTGGATACACACCAAAGCACACTTGGATACATACTATCCACTTTAGGATAGGACACGTGGGCAGAGCCTCTACCCAATCCGGTGGATCCCAGTGTCTCTGCAAATCTTAGACCATTGGGGCCTTATTGCCATCATCATGGATGAGTTAGTTATTGTCTCGGACATGAAGGTCATAAAATTTATCTTACTTTTATGTGACATACATTGTAGCTTTGGAGATGGATTGAGTCCTTTTCTCCTTATAATCTGGCCTAATTAATAGGCACAGTGTTTGTGTCCCTCCCTGGCCATGATTTTGGAAGAGGCATCTCTTATTTTTATTTAAAAGAGAGAGAGAGAAAGTGTGTGTGTGTGTGTGTGTGTGTGTGCGCGCGCGCTCGCGCAATTAAAACTATTTTACAAGTTCTTTTCAACTTAAACTCGTTATTTAGGTATCTGTAGAGACTGGCTAAGCCAAGGGGTATTAAAAACCACTAGAAACTGCAGCGAAGATACTTTGTGTCTTTAGGACATAATCTTCAATGGAACGTCTGTTGTCAGATTGTCAAATGGACAACAGTGTATCACGGGTGCATCACAGGCTTTCAAAGAACACGTTTTAGGTCCTGCACTCTGGTCCTGTGCCACCCTGCTGGCAGCCCCAGGGGAGGATTAAATGGGGTGACTCAAAGGAAGAGCCTGTGGTAGCCCAAGTACCTAGTGTGGGTGGGGGAGCCTGAGTCACAGGCCGGCCCCGCCCTCCTCCCCACAGTCACGGGCAGGAGGATCCTGGTGTCCTCAGTCCAAAGTTTCATGGTGTGAAGACCTTGACTCTCCCAAAGCCACCCGTCCACCTGCCGGCTGTACCCAGAGCACATCCGACGTTTTCTCAGAACAGTTCACCAAGGACCGGTTGTCAGGTAGGCCCCGTGGGACTTTGAAAGGATCCCTGAAAAGGTAAAGGAGTCTTCTGCCTAAATGAGCACATTTGTTCTTACGATGTTGGGGAGCAGTCTCTAGGCGAGGTCGTCTGTTTAGAAGTGACAGGAACTGTCTTCAAGCCGGGATCTCATAGAAGGACAACCCCAAGAACCGACTTTCCCTCCATAAACACGTGCGAGCGTCACCAGTTGGCAGTCCGTGCCTGTGTTAGGGTGACGCTGATGTTATTATATGACCGTGATATAATGCCACACCCCGTGCCAGGCTGGGCAAGGTCCTTGCTCTCCCCGATCTCTGCTGGGGCTGATAGCCACGCGGCCGGGCCAGGGCTGCCTGCCGGGGACAGGGGCCACTCCTTGGAGCCTTAGGGAGGGACCTTGAAGGAGGTGGGGGGAGGGGTCTTTCAGGAAGGGCAGGGACAGACAGATATGCCGGCTGGGAGGGGAGCTGTTTGGTACACGTGTCGGATGGAGAAAGAGTGACATTTTCTGTGGGTGTTTGGGACACAGGAGGGTGGCCGTTCTCATCCCGCTCCTCCCTGGGGAGCCGTGCAGTGGCCACGTGTCTCCCTGGACCACATGGACAGTGAAGACCACCCTGGTCCTTTGTTGCTTTTATTTCTAGTAGGTCCCTCAAGTGCTTCTCCTTTTCTGCCTGAAGATGAGGATGATTGATTTTTTTTAATTTTTTTAGATTTAAACTCACAGAGCGATAAAAAGAAGCGGGGCACTTTCTAAATGTCACCAGATGTGTGCGGTCCTCTCTGCTTAAAAGTAAGTGGCCCGTGCACAGCCCACGGTGTCACTCACAGACGCCTGGTGTTGCACTGGCTGAGATCTTTGTCCTGCTGAAAACCAAGGCTTGGAGAACAGGCAGCTCTTTCTAGAGTAATTTCCTCACAACATTGCAGTTACTCTGCAGGCAGGATTGGGCGCTCACCTCAGCGTCTCTGGCATGATTGGATAACGTCAGAAATGGTAGTTTAGATGTGCTTGCGTTTGAACAGGGCGCGCTGGTTTGCACGGTGACTTTCGCGTGTTTCCCGTCACGGACGCACAAGCTCCCTCCTGCCGTGTGTTAGCAGGTGACCGTCTCATCACCTCTCGGAGACCCTTAGCTGCTCCACGCCGCAGGCGCTGTAGACGACACCTTGTACGTCCCCTCACTCCCGGTTACGGAGCGTCGCTGGTGTTTATGTTGTATACTCTCTGCATGGCGTCTCCCCTGGGTGGGGTTCCTTATTCATTTTTTTTTTTTTTAGAGAGGAGAGGGAGAGACAGAGAGAGAGAGAGAGAGAGAGAGAGGAGAGACAGAGAGAGAGAAGGGGGGAGGAGCTGGAAGCATCAACTCCCATATGTGCCTTGACCGGGCAAGCCCAGGGTTTCGAACCGGCGACCTCAGCATTTCCAGATCGACACTTTATCCACTGCGCCACCACAAGTCAGGCAGGGGTGGGGTTCCTGAAGCCGCCCTTTCCAGCAAGCTGCTGGTAGCAACTGGAAGGCGAGAGGTCAGCAAGAGGACAAAGGCTTACACCCCAGTGAGGGGCGGGGACGCCGTGGAGAAAAGTGTTGAGCACCCCAAACTGGAGCCACGATGTAGAGGTGGCAGAGACTAAGTCTTCGTTTGGCAGCTGGGAAGTCGGCTGGCAGACCGGACAGGGAGTGTCCCCTTTGCAGTGGCAGTGTGGGGCAGGAAGGAGGTCCTTCCAGGGAGCTGGGGCGGGCCAGGGCGGAGCAGGGGCCCACCTGGGGGGACGTATCCGAGCGGATGGGAGCCCCAGCTTCTCAGAGTGGGGCCCAATTATCCCTCGCTGCCTGCTGGGGACACTGTGGACAGGAATGCAGGTGACCCTCCGAAGACCCTCAGGGAGAGGGGACACAGGTTGGGGTGCAGGGTCAGGTACAGCCCTCCCCCAGGTCATGCTGGGGAGGGGTCCTTCATCTCAGAGCATGCTGTGGGGGTGTCAACTCTGCACACATGACATGAAACCTGATCACCAGCGTTTAGAAAACCTGCTGGCTTGGGTCCCCGGGGTGGGCGTGGGAGCTGGGGGCATGCCTCCCAGGGGGCGGAGACAGAGAGGAAGGAGAGGGGGAGGGGTGGAGAAGCAGATGGGCGCTTCTCCTGTGTTCAGATCCCAGGTTAGCATTTGCCTGTGTGCGTGGATCTCAGGAACCCTAAGGTCATAAAAGTAAATAGCAACGAGCAGGTGACCCTGAGACATCATCCCTCAGTCTTTTCACGGTCAAGGAACTGGAGGTGCAGAGAGAGGGGTCCCGAGGTGGACGCAGCCGCCCGGCTCACCCCCATTCTAGAACTGTCCAGCACCTTTGTTACGTTATTCAGCGTGGAGATGAACTCAACCAGGGGAGCCTGTCAGATTCTGTGCACGGGCGTTACAGGGCGGCCCCCGGGGGACCTGTGGAAAGGGGGCGGTGAGGTCCCCTGAGGACCTCGTTATCTTCCCAAGAAATGTGTGGAATGGCCGTGTGGCGGCCTGAGTGGGCGAGCTGTTTGTTTCTTTCTGTCCTTGTCACGCCTGCTGGTTGGTCAAGTGTCCGGCCTGCTGTCGCATGAAGCTTCTCTTCTGGTTTCATAAGTTATTTCCACGCCTTGCTGTTATTTTACTTTTGTCAACAGGAGATTCAGTAGCCTCTTTATCTGCCTCCCTGAGCAGGAACCTCTTCCTTCACATGCACATCAGAAGCGGAGGGAAGACGTGTTTCTCTATAGAGAGTCTGTCCGTCTGAGCTCTCGGGGCCTCTGAGAGGTCTGTGCGGGGACATGCGTGCCAGCACCGGGGGCATTCCTGTCCTCGTGCCTTTAGACGCGACGTGGTCCCGGGGAAGTGTGCAAAATACCGTCGGGCTGCATGTGAAAACAGGACATGCCCATTCGCAGGGTCATTTTCTTTTTTTAAAGTTTTGTATGCCATCTACTTGCTTTTGATGGTGATGAGACCTGCTGAGGATTCGCTGGGATGTGGTGGGTACCAGCATCATGTTGGGGGTTTGGTTTTTTGGGGGGAGGGGTTGTATTTTTCTGAAGTTGGAAACAGGGAGGCAGTCAGACTGACTCCCACATGCGCCCGACCGGGATCCAACCGGCACGCCCACCAGGGGGCGATGTTGGGGCGTTGCTCTGTTGCATCCAGAGCCATTCTAGTGCCTGAGGCAGAGGCCACAGAGCCATCCTCAGCACCCAGGCCAACTTTGCTCCAATGGAGCCTTGGCTGCAGGAGGGGAAGAGAGAGAGAGAGAGAGGAAGGAGAGGGGGAGGGGTGGAGAAGCAGATGGGTGCTTCTCCTGTGTGCCCTGGCCGGGAATAGAACCTGGGACTCCTGCAAGCCACACTGACACTCTACCACTGAGACAACTGGCCAGGGCCCAAGTTGGGGTTTTACTAACCTGAAATCACCCCTGAAACAGAGAGAGGGTGAGGGCTTGCTGTGCCAGGGAGGATGTGGGTGTTCATCTGCTTCTCCATTTGTTTATTTAGTGACTCAACCTGGGCCTGTCAGATGTTTATTAGGGGCTTTTCTCGGGGGGGGGGGGGGGGTCAGAGGCTAGACCATGTTCCGTCCTCCCGGTCCAGAGCGCACTGCCTGGACGTGGGTGGACGGCAGAGTCCCTTCTCCTCGGCCGAGGACACGGTCCTCTGGGGTCTGGTTTGCTGGACACGTTCAACCATCGGCTCTCGGAAGCAGTGGTCATGTTCTAATAAATCTTACCGACGTGAAACCTGGGCACAGGTGGACGTTTCTGACGAGGACAAGTAAGGCGCAGGCGAACCCGTGACCGCAGGAACGTCACACGTAGCTCAGTGACACCAGGCAGGCTCCTTCAGGGTGTTGGATGAGTGCGGGAACCCTGAGAGTGTGTGTCCTTGATGTTTACGCTACCAAACCAGCGCTGTGAGGGCCTCCACATCCCCGGGGGGTTTATCCCAGGCTGCTGGTCCTGGCTGTGTGGACTCAGCCCTCTGCGGAAGTCTGTCCCCCCCCCCCCCCGGGGACAGGGGTCTGCGGTCTGCCCTGGGCCACCGTCAGCGGTCAGGCAGTCTGGGTTGAACTTCCTTCCCTTTCTCCTTCCCCTGGGGCCCCTGGGGAGAACCAGCCCTGGGGGACCGAAGATGTCAACAAAGCCACCTGTGACATCAGCCATCCCTTCCTGGGCTGCATTTCCGGGTGACAACGGGTCACCCCCCAGCTTTCAAACAGAAGATGGGCCTTGAGGCTTCAAGGACGGACATCCTTCTCTGGGGACCTGGTCGTGACACGAAGCACCATGTAACTATTGCTCCGTAACATTCATTGTCCCGGCCTCACCTTGCGTCTCCCGCGCTGAATAACGCTCTGTAACCTCCCTCTGTTCTGATACATCTTTTGTTTCCATTGTTTCCTAAGTAGAGGTGGCTGTTAAAATGCTCCCCCGGAAGTATTCGAGGCTACTAGTCAGGGAGAAGAGACGACAATTCATTCTGTATTTTTTGGTCACGCCACGTTAGGATTTCTAAAGCCAATGACCAAACATCATGCCTGTGTCATTTGTCACTCGAGCCTGTCCTGATGGGAAAGGGGACTGCGTGTGTCTGTTTGGTTTGGTATTGAGATCAGCGAAGCCCGGGAGGAAATTCAGCCCTGAGGTTGTAAGGGAGTTTATTTCTCAACATTGTTGCTCCTCGCTCCTAAGTGGTCCGTGTGAAGTTTCGGTGTAACTTTCTGCTGAGCCTAAAAAGGAACACAACCTGATGAGGATGTGGAGGAGCAAGAGCCCGTGCTCATAGCTTAGAACTGAGCTGGGAAATGTTACACGTGAACAGGGAAGAGTCCTTCCAGAGCTGAGACGGTGGGAGTGGAGGGGCGGAGTCCCAAGTCCAGAGAAGGCCAGCTCCGGAGAGCTCCCAGGGACGCAAGGGCTTCAGGCCTCAGACCGCGAACTTGACCGTGTCGGTGTTGACTCGAAAGGAGGGGATGGCCAGGAACAGGGGTTGTCAGGAGAAAAACGGGGAGGGAAGGGGGTGCCCCTGGGCCCCTGCTGGGAGCCAGCACCTGTGAGCCAGGTGAGGCGTCAGGTCCATGTGGGCTGCAGACTCGAACCTGGGCGTGCGGGACAAGACGAGGTGCGGCCCCGCCCAGCGGGGGCCTGGAAAGTGCAGGCTGCCGGGGGGCCCGTGACCGCCTGCTTTGGGAAGCGATGCCTGCCCCACACGCACAGCTGGTTTCCTGAGGGGTCCACGCACTCTGCCCCTCACCTGGGAGTAGGTGTTCCCTTTCCACGTTGCAGGTGGGGACCTGAGCTGCAGAGGGACAGCTGGTAAGGACCCCCCCCTGGACCCCCCCCCGCTCCCACATCGGTGCCCGCCCTCTCTGTGACGCCGCCGCCCTGAATTTAGCCTCACCTGAGGGGCTCTGAGCTCATGCCTGGTATGCATAAGCACCAAGGAGAGTCCACTGCCAACCTGAGTGGCACCACCCTGAAAGCACCTTGCTCACAACACCTTTCTGAGTCCCCTCCCCCGAGCCTGCTGCTCCTTCCTCCCCATGGACCCCTGCCCGCTCTGCAGGGCACTGTGCTGTCCGTCTGTGTCCTCCAGCCACTGCTGGGGACCCCTGCCCGCTCTGCAGGGCACCATGCTGTCCGTGTACCCTCCAGCCACTGCTGGGGACCCCTGCCCGCTCTGCAGGGCACCATGCTGTCCGTCATATCCTCCAGCCACTGCTGGGGACCCCTGCCCACTCTTCAGGGCACCATGCTGTCCGTCATATCCTCCAGCCACTGCTGGGGACCCCTGCCCGCTCTGCAGGGCACCATGCTGTCCGTCATATCCTCCAGCCACTGCCGGGGACCCCTGCCCGCTCTGCAGGGCACCATGCTGTCTGTCGTATCCTCCAGCCACTGCCGGGGACCCCTGCCCACTCTGCAGGGCACCATGCTGTCTGTCGTATCCTCCAGCCACTGCCAGGGTGCCGCTCCCTTCTTTGCCGGGCACCTGTTGTCCTATCCGCTTTCCGTGCCCGAAGTCTCCACTGGACTTGAAGCCGTGTGCGCACAGGCGCCGGGTTTTCCTGTAGTCAGGCCGCCCCCTTGCCCGGGATGCTGGCACGCCTGATGCTCAGGAGAACATGAGTTCCCTCCTCCCGGGAGGCAGGCTGAACCAGGCCCCGCACCCGACAGGGGCCTATTTGAACAGACAACATCCCGCTGGGGAGCGTCACTCCCGCCAAGGGACACGGGACGCGGATCTGCGTCCCCGCTAAGTTTTTCTGGAGATGCTTAGGAAGTAAGTGGCTCCCCCCGGTTAGGGCCGGTGGGGGTGTTCGTGGTCAGAGGCGCTCAGAGCAGAGCAGGCGTAGGGTTAGCGGGCTGGGACGGCGGCCGGGGCCCCTTCCCCATTTCAGGCCGGCCGCTGCAGCTGGCAAGCTGCCCTGTCTGGACCCGGCCGTCGTCCGTGGCCCCCTCTCCTGTCGCGCTGTGCACCTGTGTTCCTGCTCGTAAAGACGGGCCCTTGTCAGCCCTGGGCCCTCCCCCAGGCTCGGGGGGTGCAGGGTAACGGGATGGCCGTGAGAGGCCAGGGTCTCAGGCCCCCTTCCCAGTGTTCAGCTTTGGGCTGAAGGGAGGGGGTGGCCCCCCCCCCAGAAATCACAGCCTTGTTCCCGCCGTGGCTGCTCCACGAGGTGGGGTGAGGTGGGCGGGGCTCGCAGCGGGGCCTGCGGGTGGTGGAGAACGAGGACACTGGGCTCAGTGACCGGGTGGACACTCCTCCCGTCACCCCGCTCTCCCCTCTGCACAAGGAAAGGGGGATCGAGGCGGCGATGGCCGGCCCTGTTCAGAGCTTGGTGGCCCAACAGCACGCCAGATGAACGTGGACCTGGTGTGCCCTCGGGGTAACCGGCACGGCATCTCCCGGGCTCTGCCCTCTGTGCCCCTGGTGGCTGTGCTGGGCAGCTCCGTGCCCGTGGGTGATGGCGGCAGGTCTGACGGCCAGCGGATGCCCGCGGGGTCACCTCCACGAGGGCCCAGGAGCCGCCCAGCCCAGATTTCCCAGGCCGGGGATCCACTGCGAGGCCCGGGGCCAGCACTTAGTGCTTGGCCCAGAAAATGTCCCCATCGAAACTGACCCCCCCCCCCCAGCCTCTCTGCCCACCTGTGTTTCTGCCCTGGCTCCTCTCGGCTACTTTGGCTGAAGGGCTCTTGGACGGCGGCGTGACGTCAACCGAAGTCAAGTGCCGCTTCCGAGTATTTTAGGTGGTGAACGTTTCGTTTATGAACAGAGACAGTAAATACACGCTCGACCTGTTTGTTTGTTTTTATAGCCAATCTGCATGGTCTGTTCGCAGGAACTTCTCCAGGGCACCCCTGGCCGGGGGTCCTCTGCCTGCGGCTCTCTCTGAACCGGGGTTCTGTGAGCCTGCGGCCTCCCGGGGAGGGAGCCTGTGGGCTTTCCTGGGGAGTTCTCGGGGCTCCCTGCTGTCCCAGGTGCTGGCTACCGGCTGGGGGCTGACCGGTCAGACTGCCCGGCTTTCCAGCCCCTCACAGAGGGCGCGGGGCTGGACAGGCGCAGCAGCGGGCGGCACTGCGGACTGTGTGGCGGCCTCCCCGGCTTCTCGCCCACTGTTCCCATCCCGGGACTCCGCGCGGGTCCGTCCGGCTTTCTCGAGTGAGGTGGACCCGGCCCCTTGAGCGGCGGGTGGAGAGCCCCGCGCTGTCCCACCACCCCTGCTCTGGCCTCTGTCCCCCTGGGCCTGGCGTCCCCGTCTGCCACCCGGACGGGAGCCTGACCCCACGTCTCTTGCTCCTTCTAGTCCGTCCCTGAGACAGGAGGAAACTAGAGGTTCCCCCGCAGCTCTCCTTTGCTAAATTGAAATCAGTGCTAATGAGCCAGCTTGTCTCTGTGGGTGCTACTGTGAAACCCAGAGGTTTTCTTATAGGGACAGACAGGACAGGAGAGAGATGAGAAACATCAATTCATTGCGACACCTTAGTTGTTCGTTGA